>NC_058381.1:47842564-48442564 GCF_018350175.1 Felis catus | reverse complement strand
GATGCTTTGTGTCTGTCTCTCAATAATAAATAAATGTTTAAAAAAAAATTTTTTTTTTAATGCACAGGGGGATTCTTTTTGTTTCTGGTTTTATTTTTTGCTTTTCAGTTTTCAGAAATGCCTGTCTTTATCTCCTCTCTCATTCTGGTACTTATAAAGCATTAAAATGCTCGGATTGTAAAGTAAAGCTTGATAACACAGAGCTGGAAAGAGCAAGTAGCAGAATAGCAAACCTTAGGTTGCAAGGTAACATTAAGGCATCTCGTTCGGTGGCCTTAACGTTGTATTTGAGTTCCTGGAAAGTGTTTATTTTCAAAATACAGGAAAGCATGAAAGATAATGTAAAAGTCGCCCGGAATCCCGTCTCATTTCCCTCCCCCCATCCCGTCCTTCTCCTGCCGGACCTTAGGGGTGCCCCCCACCCCCATCCCCAGTGAGAGTTTGGTCCTTATCATTAGAGAGGTTGCTCTCTGCTTATATTAAGCCTCCTGGGTGTGATGTTTGCACAGGCACAGTCTTTTGGCTTCTCAGACTTCAAAGATTCCTAAACACTCTGCAAATTTTAAAACCTCTTTCAGCATTTACTCTGAGTTTATTATGAATTATTTAAAAGGGTAAACTCGAGTATGAATCATGGTGCGTGTCCCATTTATCTCAGCACTTGGGGCGAGGATGGGGGGGTGGTGAGTTCACCAGCTACAGGGTGCCTCACTAGGCACTGTCCACAAATAGGAAAATGGCAGTTTTCTCCACTCTACCCGAGTCCTGACACACAATAGTCCAGCAGCCACTCTTTAAAAGATTGTATTCGAAATTTCGTTTAAGCAGTAAATTACCTGTCCACCCACCTCAGACAAGAAGTGTTGGTTTCCAGACAGGTAATAAACCTGTCTCATTGACTTAGTAGCTGTAAAATGCCTCGGGAGGTTGGAGTGGTGAAACGGCAGAGGGAAGGGCAGAGAGTTAGTCGTGGGTAGGGCCATGCTGATCTCTGAGCGTCCCGGGATCTTCTGACATTCTAGTATCTCTTTGATGCCTGAACTAGAAGGGTACGAAACATTCAGGAATCCAAAGAGCAAGCCAGAGGCCTGACCGGCATTTCCTTCTGCAGATTTTATGCGGCAGAGATCTCCATTGGATTGTTCTTTCTTCATAAAAGAGGAATCATTTACAGGTGCGTGCTGAATCCCTGCCCGCAGCCCTGCGACGGACCCCTGCACCTCTGTGTGCGCGTAATTCTGTGGTGGGGACTTAAGACACGGAATTGCTACCCACTGAGGTAACAGAGACCTGCTGGGACCCACCTTTGTTGGCAGCCTCCTGGCAAATCAGAGCCACTTTCTGATTTCCGGATGTCAAAAGATTTTCTGTCTCGCTTCTGCTTCCCACAAGAAAACATGCTTTTTCCTCTCCCCTGGCAGCTCCTTCCTCTGCCTTTTTTTGGAACGGAGGTCAGGGAGCAATGGAAAACGAATTTCTGTTATAGATGCTCGGCAGGAAAGGAACATGGGGAGCTAGGGAGAGGCAGGGGAAAGAAAACCATTGAATTAAATCCTTTAGGTTGTTATCTACAGTGAGAGTCTGATGCCAAAGAAAGAATTCTGGTGTTAATTGAAGAGTAAAAGACATACAGTAGACACTTGGAAGGGACACTTGTGTGACCCAATGAGGTTGTTCTAAACCTGTGATTTTGCAAACCTGGCTGTGCACCAGGCACCCCTCCTGTGGGATATGAGTAAATCATCTGACTGAGATCTGCCCAGATCGGCTAAATTAGAATCATGCTCAGCCAAGGTTGGGGATCACTAGTCCAACCATTCAGTCATTGATTCGGTGTGCATTTATTAACTACCTACTGTGTCCTAGGCGCTATGTTAAGCTCTCTCTGGAGATTAAAAAAAGAAAAAGAAAGAGTTATTTCCTTGTCCCAGCTCTCCTGGGACCCATAGTTATATGCCATTGAGATGGTAGCTAGTCAAATATCCTTCGGTCTCAGGGGCTCCAGAGCAAACCACGTAGTGTCACGGGAAGGACGCTGATGCTGTCCTGCTTCCTTGCAGGGATCTGAAGTTAGACAATGTCATGCTGGACTCAGAAGGGCATATCAAGATTGCTGACTTCGGGATGTGCAAAGAGCACATGATGGATGGAGTCACAACCAGGACCTTCTGTGGGACTCCAGATTACATTGCTCCAGAGGTAGGGACCCCGATTCCCCTTGTTTTCTAGACCAGACCTTTCAAATAGCAACTACAATCAACAGCCTCGCCGGGGCAGAGAATCATTAGTGAACCACTAGGTCAGTGAGCACAAAATGGACTAAACTGAACTAGAGCAAATTAGAAAACAAGTACGAGAACTCGCCGCACGGTAAGGATATGTCTCGTTTCGTGGAGCCGTGTTGTGTGGTAAATGAAATAGATTTCTTACACGGTAATGGTCAAAACAATTTAAGCTACACTGTTGGGCAGAGAAAGGGGGATCTGGCTCGTAAAAATGTTCTGCCTGGGAAAACTGGGTCAGAAGGTGGTTCCGATGATGGCTTTTTGGTAAAATCCAAGTGACTGGTTCTCTAAATGACACCCTGGAATTGATCATGAACATTTCCGCGCGGAATTGATCATGAACATTTCCGCGCGGCACCCTGGAATTGATCATGAACATTTCCGCGCGGCCGTAAAGGGAGTGGTTCCAAGATGTGTGTTTGCAACAGTGGCCACGTTGCTTCATCTTTGTTATGATACATACTGAGTACTCTTCTTCCTGTTGTGAATCTTCCTACACCAGCGACTGGGTGGGCTGTAACCCTGGGTCACTGTGTAGCCAACTTTCTGTCCCCACGCACAGCCCTGTGGCTGCAACAGTTTCTTCCCAGCTGAGCTGCAGCATAACAGAAAGTAACAAAGTCAGGTCATCCTTCCCTCTAGCAGAGCTCTCGCGCTAGCTGTTGGCAGCTTGTGTGGCATTTATTTAACCTGTTGCCCCAAATGTTTATCTTCGAGGCAGTAGGTATCTTGAAAAAGACACGCGCGTAGGAATCAGCCCAGTGTGTGCTTCAGTCCTGACTCTCTTCTCTGCAGGCTGTGGGAACTCAGGCAAGTCACTTAAGCTCTCTGCAGCCCTGTTTCCACAGCGGCAAGTTAGAGATTCTACACCTGTAGAATCGCTCTGAGGACAGAAATGCCAAATACGGCGTTCTGCACCCAACAGACCCTCGGTGGTAGCCAGGATTCCAAAAGGGAAGCTAAATTTTTTTCCCTTTGTTAAGTAAGAGCTTGTTTGTTTGTTACATGCCCAGACGGTGTGGAGACATAGACTTAGAACATTTACTCAGAAACTTAAATTCCCAACCACAAAGGTGACATATTACCTTGATACATAACTTAGTGGGGTTTCCCCTCCCCCCACCAAAGAATTCATGCATCACGATCTCCAGGCATCACATGAGCTTGAAGTGTCATATTTTTCAAACACAAAGAATGGGGAAGATCATACAGTAAAAACACAACTTCCTGATGCAGTGTTTATTCTGACACCTTCTGTGCCTGCTTCATTTAACACCCACCAGCTCCTACAAGAGTGTGGTGACAGGGAATGGCAGTGTGTTTTTAGGAAGAAAGGTGGTTTGAACTTCATCTCCATTAAGACCCAGTCTCTGCGATCAAACAAATAGCTTCCTGTGTTCAGTAACACCTCAGCCACCTGATATCCCCGGGGATGACAGCCTCCCACAGAGATGAACTGCTCCAAACAATTGATGTTTGTTGTCCTTTTTTTTTTTTTTCCTAATGTTCTTCATTGTATTAGTTTCCTGTTGCTGCTACAAAGAATAGCCCTGCAGTTAGTGGATGAAAACAATACAAATTTATTATCTTAAGGCTCTAGGGGCCAGAAGTCTAGAATCAGTCTCACAGGGTCAAAGTCAAGTTGTTGGCAAGGCTAAGCTCCCTCCAGAAGCTCTGGGGTGGGGGGGTGGGGGGATAGTCCTGTTGCCTCGCCTTTTTCCAGTCTCTACGTGACTACAGTCCATGGCATAGTGTCTTTACTTACCATTTCTGTCTTTTATGACCCCAACCCCATAGCCTCCCTCTCCTAAGGACCATTGTGATTACGTGGGGCCCACCCAGATAACCCAGGTTTGTCCCTCTGTCTCAGGATCCTTAATCACATCTGCAAAATCCCTTTTCCCAAGTAAAATTAACATATGCACAGATTCCGGATTCAGATGCACCCACCTTCGGGGAAGGGGACGCGGCGGATCCCGCCACACTCATGATGGTGTCTCATCTAACTGTATTTGATAAACTCCCACTCTCCTCCTCCAAGTACACGTAAACATGCTTCTATAACATATCTTGGTAGCTTTGGAGCTTTTTTTTTTTTTCTTTTTTAACTTGTACTCATTTGTGTGTATGTTTAGTTCCGTGCAACGTGATCACGTGTATAGATTCAGTTCTCCAGCACCCCAGTCAGGAGACGGTATGGTTCCATCCCTTCCTAGGAGCCTTTTATAGCCACGCCCACCTCCTCCTGTCCCCCCTCCTGTCCCCATCCCCACCTCGCAGCAGCCACTCACCAATTTTCCATCCCATAACTTTGTTATTTCAAGAATGTCACTCAAGGGAGTCATGGTCACGGTATATAACCTTTGGAGATTGGCTTTTTCACCTGAGCCCTTTCTAGAACTGCAGTCATCATATTTGAGTGCACCTCAGCCACCTGGGCAGGTTGCTTAAGAATCCCGTGCCTCAGTTTCCCCACCTGTGAAGTGGGGATAATAATGTGGACCTCATGAGGTCATTGTCCGTAGCTCGGAGCGTTGTCTGGCGCGAGACAGGTTGGTCCTGCCGTGGTCATCGTTCACTTGACTCATCCGCCACATTGCACTGCGAACCCCTTACGGTCTTCTGCACAGCCTCCCTCGGTGGTCCTCACGGCACGTTTAGGATGAGGTGCCCGAGGCAGTGAGGGTGTGAGGCCACATTACTGAGAAGTGCGTGAACCAGGCTTCACCATCAGGCTCAAGCTGCCCGCCGGCCGTCGTACTGCCCACGTCGTTAAACCGCTGCTCTGATCCTGAGTGATTCATGGGCTCCGAGAGCACGCCACACACGTACCGTGCCAAGCAGGGTGCCACTGGGGTAGCGTATCCCACGGGGCCCTGTCCTTGACGTGCCTTACAGTGTGGAAAACGTGGCCCTCACGCCAACAGACCCCAAAGTCCGTGTTTAGATCCTAGTTGGCTTTCGTTGAAAAATAAGCTGAACCACTTGGGGGGGACTCACTGCACGGTAATTGTAGGTTGTCTTACCTTTTGCCGGCATTTTCCCCCTCCGGGTCCAGGAATTCGGCATATTCAGCCGTGGGAATAATCGCAGTGAAGACGAGGACCATCTAGGCTCACGGTTTCTGAATTTTGCTCAGAGGGTAATATAATCCTGTCCTCCGTGTAAATCTTTCTGTCAGGCAGAGGTAAAAATAATTATCTTCGATGGCATTTCCCTTAATAGGCAAAGCAGAGGCTCAAATATTTATGACTGTTTGTTCAAAACCCTTGAAATGGATTAACATTGTGGCATCTCCTTAACCGGTGAAGATAAGCTAAGGCAGACAATGTCACTAACAGACAGGACTTCTGGCATTGAGTTGGACACCCACGGAAGGGGCACTAATCAGAAAATGATTCCCGCACCTGACGTTACCGGTACTCTTGGCTTTGGGATAGAGAGGATTCTCTGGGGTGGGCGCGAGCCCCTGAGAAGGGCGCACAGAAGCGCCATCCGGGTTTAATCCCCCACCTGAAAGTGAAGTCCCGTTGCAGGGTCAGGACCCCCCGGCAGCTCAGAATCGGACTGTGAACACTAGCATTGCCCACTGTTTCCTGGAAGAAAGAGAGGCGGCAGGGAAAGGGCTTGCTTCTGGCTGGCGGCCCCCTGAGTACCCCATGTGGTACTGTGCCACGCGGAACCCTTGCTGTGGCAGGGGCAGTGACCCATGACATAGTGACTACTCTGTACCAGACCCTCCAGCACATCTTCTGTTTTGTTGCGTTTTGTACATGAGCAGAGATGAAGTGACCCGCCCCAGGCCACACAACAGCTGATAACAGGCAGAGGTAGGATTTGGACCTGAGACATTCTGACCCTAGAGCCCTGGTATTCTTTCCACCTGTGGCCCCACCCCCAGAGATCAGAGAAAACTCCCCTCGTCCGTCTGACCTGGAGTTGGGGACCGGAGTCACGGTTCTGTCTACCTGCGGTCAGTGACTCGGGGGGTGTATTCCTGCTGTTACAACTGGGCAGACCCCTGGGAAGCCAGGAGAGTGCCTGCTGAGTCCCTGGCAGGCTCGGCACGGAAAGGGGCCCGCGAGGACCTGGGAGGGGCCTGGAGCTGGAGGCAGTTTGAAATGGGCCACGGCAACCCAGGAGACATGTAGGGTGAGGGACGTGGGTGAGACGGCATTCCCCTCGGTAAGAGCAGATGGCACCCCCCACGTGGCCAAGGGAACCAGAACAGTCTGTGGGCACAGTAGCCGGCCTACAGCCCGCCGGCCACAAGCAGATGTGCAGACTCCTGTGAGGGTTGGGGGCTGGATGAGGTCAGGGAGCCGGAGACCTATCCTAGGGGGCCGTGGCTTCTCCTTCCATCCCTGTGGGAAGGCCAGCCCCATACTGCCTATGACAGCCGCCAGAAGTCTGCATTTTTATGTAAAATTTGCCCAATTGTTCAAAGTTGGGTGTAAAACGTATAAGAGAGGGGCATTTAAGCGTTCGACTTCTGCTCAGGTCATGATCTCACGGTTCATGGGGTCAAGCCCCACATCAGGCTCTGCACTGTAACAGCACAGAGCCTGCTTGGGATTGTCTCTCTCCCCCTCTCTCGCTGCCCCTCCCCGACTCGTGCTTTCTCTCTCTCAAAATAAATAAATAAACTTCAAAAAAGAAAAAAGTTAAGAGCAATGGACAGAGGTAAGATTCAGCCAACGGGCCACCAGCTGTGACCTGTTCTGGAGGGGTTCAAGGGTCACATTTGAGGAGCCACATTTTAGGAATGGGGGGAAAAAAGACCAAGGGGCATCCAGAGAAGCAGAAGAACTAGGGAGCCATAGGGTCTTAGACACTAAGGAAGGTAAGTGCTCACGAACTCAGAGATGGCCAGGGACGGCAGAGGTCAAGGAGGTGGGGGTGGGAGGGGATCTGGCCACGGGGAGCCAGCCGTCCCTAAGAGCATGCGGTGACGGTGCAGCAGAAGCCAGATGACGCTGAGTGGAGGGTGGGCTTCAGCCGCCAGGCTGGAACTTAGGGGAACGTATGATAAATGATCAGGGGGACGGTGGATAGACGGTCACTCCCAGGGAAGCGAGGTGAAGGAGGCATCAGTAAGGCTGAGCATGTTTCTAGGCCAGAGGGAACATGCTCAGAACGAGGAAAAAGGAAGATAGAGGGTATGTGTGTGTGGAAGGGAGGTGGGGGGTGGGGAGAGAGCATCCCACAGGTCAGGAGGGAATGGGATAAGGAAGCAGGAGGAAGGAAGAACGTGGAAGTCATCCTCACCGGGAGGGGTAGGCAGGGACCTGGGGGCAGGAGGTGCCCTGCTCGGCTCCGTGGGGACAGCCGGTGACCCACACACACGCAGTAACTTCCCGGCAAGCCACAGTTCTCTGGGTGCAGGGGAACAGAGATTGCTGCAGGCTGGGGCCCATCCGGGGCCAGTCACCTGCACAAGCCACCTGAAGTGACCGAGTGGGAACAGGTGAGTGAGGCCAGAGAACAGTGTCTGTGAGAACAGGAGAGTTGGGAAGAGGTTCAGTTGGGGGTGGGGGGTGGAGGAGAGTGACAGAAGGGCAGGACGCTGCCACGGGGGCTGAGGAGGGAGGTTCGTCTCTGAATTAGACCTCTTGAAGAAGCCGAGGTCCTCACGGTGGCCCGAGATCCTTTGTTGTCTGCGCCCCTTCCCTCCCTAACATCATCTCTCACCTCACCCTCCACCCCTCACCCCATCTCCCCAGACCAGCTGTACTGGCTTCCTTTCCGCTCCCCCAATTCGCCAGACCCTCCCAAGAGCTTTTGCTCTTCTCGTTCCCTCTACCTGGGATACCCTCCCCCTTCCGCGTGGCTTCCTCCTGCCCCTCAGCTCAGATGTCACCTGCAGGAGGCCGTCTTTCCTGGTGACTCTGTTTAAACCTGCAGACCTCCGGCCCCCATTCAGCACTCCTGCCCACCTCCCTGCTCTCCTTCCGTGGTATTCATCACCCTCGGATACACCCTGTCAGGACTCGTGTGTGTGTGTGTGTGTGTGTGTGTGTGTGTGTGTGTGTGTGTGTGTGTGTGTGTGTGTGTGTGTCTGTCTGTCTAGCCCGCCCAGCCCCCTGTGGCAGAATCGCTGTGTTTTGTTTGCTGCGGAGCCCCTAGCCCCCGGGGTCTGGAGCAGTACCTGGTGGGTGGAGTGTATCTGGGAAAAGCAGGTGCGGCATGCCATGTTCCTGCTGTGGAGGAGGGGCTCGGCCACAGAGCAGAGCTGAGGCTGTGGCACTGAGAGGTCAGGAACTCCGTGGCAGGTCATTAGGTGATTCCCAAGGCTGCCAGCAGGTGAATCCCAAGGTGATTCCCAAGAGCTGATGCTGGTGGCACGAGACGGGCTGCAAGGGACAGCCACGTGCCTCACGTCCTCGACCCACGAGAGCTGGTGCACTGGAGACCCCCGAGTGTCCAAAATGGTGGGCCATCAGCCTGGGTCCCCCGGACGGCCCAAAGTGCCAGAATATCAACGCCCCAGGAGACACGTCCTGGCCTTTGGGGAAAGAGTTGTAGAACGGGATGGAGATTAGAACGGGTCTGATGGTTAAATGAGAAAAGAACTCACGAGGTGCACGCAGCCAGGCAGTAAATTAGGCCTTGCGCAGCTGAGAAGAAAGGGGGGCAGTGAGAGAGGGCGAGCAGCCAGTCGGCACCAGCCGGGGCGCCTCCAGGATCGGCGCCTCCGAGCCCGGCCCCACGCCACACCGGCGAGCCGAGAAGTGCTTCATTAAAGGAGAATGATAAGCCGAAGGGTGGCTGGCTTGCTTTCGGGGGCCAGTGCCCCCTCTGTGCAAGGTCACGGTCTGATGCCTCCGGCTTTGCAAAAGAACATGAAGCAGCCGCCTTCCCTCCAAGAAATATTTAAAGAGCCAAGACCAGGCTCTCCCTTGGGTGGTTCTTCTTAAATTGTGTGACTGTCCTCAGATCCTTTCCAGGAATTATGCTGGTTATATCGTCTCACATATGTTATCATCTGCCTGCAGCTCTGTGTCTTAGTTCACCTGGCCTCAGGGTTTTATCAGCGTAGCCCTGTTCTCCGGAGTACTTGGCCCCCTCTGTGACATTGTGGTCCCCGAGGCCTCTGCGGGTCCCATCCTTCTTCCCGACTTCCTTCCGGTTCTTCCTCGAGATAAGCCAGCTTCTCGTGGGTTAGCTAGACCCAAGGCAGAGCACCTCGCTGATTCTGTCTTCTATTTAAGTCAGCTCTACGAGGTTGGTGTCAGTGGCTCTGTTTTCCAGTTGACGAGCCCAAGGTGCAACGAGATGCGGTCATTGTTTCCCTCGGCCCCAATTCAGGGCAGACCTGGGCTTGAACCCAGGGCCGGTCTGCTGCCCCTCGTAGTGGCTGTTCTCCCTGGCAGAGGTTGGCTCAGGTGTACCCCACGAGTGCCTCACTCCATCACTGCAAAGAAGCTGCCCTCAGTCCCCAGACTTGTTTGCAGAGCCCTCATGGGGTTTCCCATGTGCTGTGGCTGCATTCATTGGCCTTTCATTCGGGGAGCTGTTAAAATCCTGTAAAAACAGGGGCACCTGGGGGGCTCAGTCAGGTAAGCGTCTGACTTCGGCTCAGGTCATGATCTCATGGTTTGTGGGTTCGAGCCCCGTGTCAGACTGTGTGCTGACAGCTCAGAGTCTGGAGCCTGCTTCGGATTCTGGGCCTCCCTCTCTCTCTGCCCCTCTCCCACTCATGCTCTGCCTCTCTCTCTCTCTCTCAAAAATAAACATTAAAAAATATTTTTTAATAACAATAAATAAATAAGTCCCGTAAAACTGGGTCAGAGATTCCTGACATCTTATTTCACCTCTTACTTTGCAACGGAGGGGGGCGTATCTCGAGAGTGATGACTGACACCGACTCATTCCCTCCTACGTACTACGCGCTTATGTCTGTTGTCCTGCTGAAACCTTACACTAGGCCTCTGAGGCGAGTGGTGTTACCCCAGTTTTACAGACAAGGGACAGGAGACACGGAGAGGACAGGTGACCTGCCCAGGCCTCATAGATAGCAAGTGGCAGGCCAGGGACCCTGGGCCATCAAGGGCGGATCGGCTGCCCTAATGCCATCAGTGGCCAGGTTCCGCCCTCAGTCTGTCGCTTACTGCCCTGTTACCAAACGCCTCTAGAAAGACCACCAGACCGTGAGACCTCCCCATTCTCGGGAGTCTTTTATTCCAACTAATAAAGCTCCCACGGGCACAGGATTGATTCCTAATTCCTAGGTCATTCCTTTACTGCACAAGTAGTTATTTTGTTCAGATACACAGTGAACATTTGGAACAGCTCCCTGTTCAGCAGAGAAGGCCTGAGGTAGGGAGGGTCCCGCGTGGGCACCAGGCTCTGGATCTTGTCTGATTCCCCAGCACCGGGCACCCCCGTCCACCGCCCCGAGAGAGACCGGTGACGGGTGCCGTGGCTGAGTTTGAGAAGCACTTGGAGGGGGACCAGCAGGCAGGTGACAATACGTTTGATTCTGGACTGATTCCTTTTTACTGTGTTTTGGCCCCATGCAGACCGTCCACCCCTGAGGGGAAGCTTCCTATTTGATTTCAGGTGGCTTTTTCTGCAACATTGTATAGTGAGCTCTGGCTCCAGTTCTGCTCTTTTAAGAACATGGGGTGACATCTGTAAAATGGGGATCATCCCTCAGAGTAGGACTTCGAAGATTACGTGAGTTTTGCCCTGGCTGCCTCAGCGGAAGCCCCCCATACATTTTTTTTGGTCTGTTATTTGACAGTTGTTTCAATTATCCGTTGCTGTGTGACTGCCCCCAAACTTCATGGCTTAGAACAACAACCATGTGAATGCCGTGACTCTTGTGGGTCAGAACCTCAGGCAGGACTCGGCAGGCCTCACTCCTCACTGCTTCTGGGGGCATTGGCTACCACGGCTCTGTGGCCCTGGAGAATCCAAGTTGTCCTTGGGCTGTTGGCCGTTGGCCACGGCCCCATGGGTCCTCCTCTGTGTCGTCTGTCTTTCCATGAGATCTGTCACCATTTTTTTTTTCAACATTTATTTATTTTTGGGACAGAGAGAGACAGAGCATGAACGGGGGAGGGGCAGAGAGAGAGGGAGACACAGAATCGGAAACAGGCTCCAGGCTCCGAGCCATCAGCCCAGAGCCCGACGCGGGGCTCGAACTCACGGACCGCGAGATCGTGACCTGGCTGAAGTCGGACGCTCAACCGACTGCGCCACCCAGGCGCCCCGAGATCTGTCACCATTGAGTAGTTTATCCAGAGCTTCTCAGCACGGTGGCTGGTTCCCAAGAGGGCAAAAACAGAAGCCATAAGTCCCCTTAAGCAGCACCTGGAGCTTAACTGTGTCCCTTCAACCACATCCTGTAAGTCAAAGCAAGGCCCAGAGCATGCCCAGATTCTTAGGGAGGTGCTATAAATTCTGTCTGTTGGTGGGAGGGGTGGCATTGTCACCCTGAGGGGGGATGGGAGGGGTCACTGTGGCTTTTGGAGGCAGCTGGTTTTGAGCTCTGTGTTGCCCAGTGGAAGCTCCTCAATACAGCACGTGGAAAGGGTATCTCTCAAAGGTGCTGAGGGACCAGGGGTCCCTGCCCTGTGTTTTAGAGCTGAGATCAGCAGACTTCTTCTGCTAAGGGCTAGAGGATAAATGTTTCAGGCTTTGAGCTTTCCAAGAGGCAGAATTGAGCTGTTCTTGCCAAAAGGCTGGTAGTTTTTTGTTTTTTTTACATTTTTTTCATTTTGCATTTGTTCATAGGCAGGTCTTACACAAATGGGAGCAGGCCGGAGTTGGCCCGCAGGCTGGAGGTTGCCACCTCCGCCTTTAGAGGGTTCTCCCCTGGCCCTCCTCCAGCCTTAGCGCTCCGCATAGGGTTAGAGGTGCTGTAGGGCTTGGGGGACATGCCCCTGGGGACCTGGGAACTCCCTTCCATGACCTACACGGGCCTCTAAGATCCATTTTTCCTAGGGACACTGCCCTGACTCCTGTATACGATGGAGAAGCCAGTGGTGGCTGTATACAGGGGACAGGAGGACAGAGCTAGGACGTGCAGGTCAGGGTGCACAGAGTCCTCATAGATGTGACAAAGGACTAAGAAGAGAAGTGGGTGGAATCTAAGGGGTCCATCCTGCCCCCCAGGCAGTTGAGAAGCATTATGGACCGACTTCTATCCCCACAAAACCCAGGCTGCTCCCTAACCCCCCATGTGACTGTAGGCAGAGATATAGGGCCTTTAAGAATGTAGTTAAGGTTAAATGAGGTCCTTCAGAGTGGGGCCCTGAGCTGATAGGACTGATGTCCTTACAGAAAGACCAGGAGACAGCAGAAGCGCACCCTCACAGAGGAAAGGCTGGGTGAGACACCTGGAGGAGGAGGCTGGCTGTAGCCAAGGAGAGAAGGTTCCATGAGACAGCAACTGTGCCAGCAGGCACCTTGGTCTTGGATGTCCAGCCTGCAGACCTATGAGAAAACGAATGTGATTTAAGGCAGTCAGTCTGTGGTATTCTGTTCCGGCAGCCTGAGCTGACCGATACAGGAAGACATATTGGTCAAGGTGGTAGGAGAGAACGTGTCACCGTTGGTTTGTAACATGTGTATTCAGACACTTGTTCAGTATGTGGGCCTCCGTCACTCTTGTCCCAGTGTCCCCTGGCACTGTCCCCCAAATGTTAGAGGTGGACCCATCCTGGGCCAGTATGGAGTCCTGCATTTAGGCCAGGGAAAGCATGTCATAAACCAAGACGTATTTTATATAGTCACGGTCAACGTCATCGTCTCTCTTACGAAGCAAAACAGGCAGGAGGAATGAATGAAGGTCTCAAGGTCAAAGGCAGTGTCTCAGATGACCTTGTCCCATTCCCAGCTCCTGCTTGCAGAGGAGAGCGGGAACACAAGAGCCAGGCTGAGTCCGGGCTCTGCTGTGTTCCCACTGTGTGTCACTGCACCAGAGCTTGCTTGTGCCTCAACTTCCCCAGGGGTAAACAGTAGTGCCCGGCACAACGTGGCCTAAGGACTGTGGTCGGGGGTAGCTCTGATTCCAGTTTGGCCTCTATTAGAGTTAGTATCAGGATGTTTCTCACTGTTGAGAAGGTTCTTGAAAACATCAGGTTGGGAGGAGAGTGTCTAAAGAGGTGTTTGATTTCTTCGGCATAACAAGGGATTATAGACGTTGTGCTAAAGAGGTCAGGTGACCAAGTCAATTAGGCAGATGTGTTCCCAGACTCGTTTCATTGTCACCGCGCTGATTTCTTCTGTGACCAGCACGTGTTACCAAGGAGCTAGAGAGAGATTAGCCCAAGCAGGAGATTAGCGTTTCCTGGGAAGAATCACAAAGACTTGAAGCGGGAACACTTTCCCACGTGTAATTAATTCAGCATGAATGCCTACCTCAAGGGTCACAGATCACCTGCCACAACTCAGTAGCACACATCCCAGAGGGAAAGAAATGCCAGGTGCAGGGGTATTTCTTTGCAGCCTGGAAAGGCGGGCACTTCATTCACAATTTCACTTGCGGCTCCCTCAGAATCGGCCCAGCCACTTTGGAAGACAGTCCCGCAGTTTCTGACAAAGCTAAACGTAGTCTTTACCATACAATCCATCAGTCATTCATTCACCTTATGCAAACTTCTGCGTAACTTATGTCCGCACAAAGCCCGCACACGGAGGTTTGCAACCACTTTATCCACAATTGCCAAAACTTGGAGGCAACCAAGGTGCCCCTCAGCAGGTGAACGGCTAACTGAACCGTGATGCAGCTACATAATGGAATATTATCCAGCCCTAAAAAGAAATGAACTGTCAAGCCGTGAAAAGACCTGGAGGAACCTTAAGTGAGTATCGTTACGTGAAAGAAGCCGATCTGAAAAGGGTGCACGCTGTGTGATTCTGCCTCTAGGACACAGTGGAAAAGGCAGAGCTATGGAGACAATATAAAAGACGAGTGGCGGCCATGGGTTAGCGGAGAAGGAGGCAGAACAGATGGCACGGGCAGTGAAATTGTGTGCAATACTACAGTGGCCAATACATGTCACGATCCGTTTTCAAAAACCCGTGGAATGCACAATGCCAAGAGTGAACCCCAGCTAAACTCTGGATGAGGATAATGCGACAATGTAGTTTATCCGTCGTAACAAACCTACCACTCTGGTGAGGGACAAACATACCACTCTGGTGAGGGCTATTTATGGGGGGTGGGGGGAGAAGACTGCACGTGTGTGGATGGAGCATATGGGAACCCTGTACAGTCTGCTCAGTTTTGCCGTGACCCTAAAACTTCTTTTAAAAATGTATTAATGGGGGCACCTGGGTGGCTTAGTCTGTTAAACATCCAACTCTTGATTTTGGCTCAGGTCATGATCTCATGGTTCGTGAGTTCGAGCCCTGCGTCGGGCTCTGTGCTGACAATGCAGAGCCTACTTGGGATTCTGTCTCTCCCTCTCTCTTTATCCTACCCCCACGCTCACCTGTTCTCTCTCTCTCTTTCTCTCAAAAATAAATAAACATTAAAAATATAATTTAAAACCTTTAATGCTTATTTATTTTTGAGAGAAAGAGCACGAGGAGGGGAGGGTCAGAGAGGGAGACACAGAATCTGAAGCAGACTCCAGGGCTCTGAGCTGTCAGCACGGAGCCCGACACAGGGCTCAAACTCACAAACCATAAGATCATGACCTGAACCAAAGTTGGATGCTTAACCGACTGAGCCACCCAGACGCCCCATTAATTTTAAAACTTTAAAAATTTTTATTAATTAATGGGGCGCCTGGGTGGCTCAGTCGGTTAAACGTCCGACTTCAGCTCAGGTTATGATCTCACAGTCCGTGAGTTTGAGCCCCGCATTGGGCTCTGTGCTGACAGCTCAGAGCCTGGAGCCTGCTTCGGATTCTGTGACTCCTTCTCTCGCTCTGCCCCTCCACCTCTCACGCTCTGTCTCTCTCTCAAAAATAAATAAACATTAAAAAAAATTTTTTTTAATTTTATTAAAAGATATATAGCTTCTGGTCTTTCTCTGCTAAATGAAAGTCAGGGATAGACCTGGAAAGGAGGTCTGTAATCACCAGGCTTGGTCTCCTTCCAGGCTTTGCTTCTCCCTCCCTCCCTCCCTCCCTCCCTCCCTCCCTCCCTCCCTCCCTCCCTCCCTCCCTCCTTCCCTCCTTCCCTCCTTCCCTCCTTCCCTCCTTCCTTCCTTCCTTCCTTCCTTCCTTCCTTCCTTCCTTCCTTCCTTCCTTCCTTTATCCCTTTTGTAGGAGATGCTCTTTAAAGCCAGTGTTGGGGCGCCTGGGTGGCTCAGTCGGTTGAGCGTCCGACTTCGGCTCAGGTCACGATCTCACCGTCCGTGAGTTCGAGCCCCGCGTCTGGCTCTGGGCTGATGGCTCAGAGCCTGGAGCCTGCTTCCGATCCTGCGTCTCCCTCTCTCTCTGCCCCTCCCCCATTCATGCCCTGTCTCTCTCTGTCTCAAAAATAAATAAACATTAAAAAAAAAAAAAAGCCAGTGTTAATCGTTACAAAGCATTTTAGTGCCAGGTGTTCCTCTTACGACCTTTTGGGGGAGCAGGACTTCAGTTGTCCTGCTGTTCACTCTCTGTTCCCATAAAGTGAGCCATCAGGGATGGAGAAGAGGTGGGTACTGTGAATAGATTGTAAAGCACCTTTGTTGTCATTCGAGAAGTCATTTTCTGTTCTCTCCAATCCTAGATGGAGCCACAGTTTCTGTCTAAATAGAAAGTATATGCTTTAGACCCCAGACATGCCATTTTCATCTTGTGGCAATTCTCTTTATACTTATATAATGCATTTTGTCCAAATATTTCAAACATAGCAGGTATTCGTCAGGCGATGTGCTAAGATCCCTGATATAAGGTATTACATTTTACTGTCACTTACCCATTTTCGTGTCTGTGTCTCCCCAGTTCGGGTCCTAATCCCTGTGCCCAGCAGAGTGCCCAGTCCAAAGCAACGTGCAATTAGCCATAAACAGCGCGAGTGAGGGAAGGAGGAAGTGGGGAGGGTCTGTGAATGAGAAAAAGAGAAACCTGAAGTTTTGCTGCTCTGGTAAAAATTAATTTAATTGCACGAGAAGGGGCTTTTAAAATCTGTTTTATTTCTTTTTGTACCCCGTGCCTAGAGCAATGTCCAGCACATAGGAAGCTAATATTTGCAGATAGAGTGAATGGAAGGTTCGGTGTTGATGAGAATTGCCAGGTGCCAGCAATCATTTCGGGGTGTTTAATGCATAGTACGCATATAATCTCTGATAGCAGAATGTTTCCTTTGTCCTCCTGTGAGCCGGGTTCCGTTTATTGCCTTGATTTCATTTTCGCCTGCCTGCCATACCCGGGAGCCGTTTCTTATTTCCGATGTTAGGCATTATGGAGCCATATAATACATTCACCTCACCTGCAGTAAACACAGTTTATTATACAAGAGGCCGTTTTATCCCCTACCACGTTCTGACCCGGTAGGTGCCCGATTTCCAATATCACAGCTGAGGCAATGGAAACTCAGAGAGGCTAAGCAACTTGTTCAAGGTCACACAGCTCCCACATGGCAGAGCTGGTCCCCAGAAGTCAGGTTCAGAGCGTTCTCCTCACGGTGTGCTTCCTGTGCAGTGGCTGTTGGCAGTCTGGGCTTGGACGTGCCTCCCAGAAGGTGTTTGACTGGGAAGCCTCTTGGCTGGCGGTGGGGGGCAGGGGCAGGGAACGGCTGCCTCACCCCCACTCACCATGAAGCTTTTCTATCTCTCATGCTCGGCCCAAGCCTGGTGCTGTAGGAAGGGGACACAGTCAGGAGACAGTGTGGCGAACCAGCCCGGTGACCTTCAAGCAAGCCACTTAGCTACTCTGAACCTCAGGTTCCTTTTCAGAACCCTGAGGACACTTTTGCAAAGCACCTCAAAGGCTCCCTGCAGCCTTAGCAACCCAGCACCCCTACAGGCACTTTGGATTTTGCGCTTAAAAGGTCAGTGGTGCCCACAGTTTGGGCTTGGATTAGATCTACTTGTTTCTCCAGCACAAGCTTCCGGGGTGGTTTCGTGATGCTGGGGGGGGGGGGGGTCCCATTGCGCAGGAGGGCAGCCCGGCCCCTGCTGGGGAGGCCTCTAGGGGTTGAGTGGGGGCAGAGAAGCAGTCTCAGCAAGACGTGGCCAAGGCTCCAGGAGAGGCGTGGCCTGGGTCTGTGGGCCCCAGAGGAGGGAGTGGAGGAGACGGTTCGGGAACTCACGGTCCCAGCTGTCGGGACAGAACACCCAGAAGACACTCCAGCTGATCTTTTTTCCCCCGACTCTTTTGACACGTTGCTGTTTTCCACCATGTACTTAAAGAGGGCCTCTTGTGTTCCATGATCTGCCCTTGGGAACTTACGATGTTTTTCGAAACAACCATAATTTTTTCATCAAAATATTTTTAGGGGTGCCTGAGTGGCTCAGTCAGTCGGGTGTCCAACTTTGGCTCAGGTCATGATCTCACAGTTCGGGAGTTCAGTCCCCACATCAGGCTCTGTATTGACAGCTCAGAGCCTGGACCCTGCTTTGGATTCTGTGTCTCCCTCCCTCTTTCTCTCCCCCACTCATGCGTGCGCGCTCTCTCTCTCTCAAATAAATAAATATTTAAAAAATTAAAATATTTTTATTTTTTTAACGTTTGTTTATTTATTTTGAGAGAGAGCATACAAGGCAAGGGAGGGGCAGAGAGAGAGAGGGAGAGAGAGAATCCCAAGCGGGCTCTGTGTTCTCATTGCAGAGCCTGACACGGGGCTCCACCCCACAAACCGTGAGATCGTGATCTGAGCCAAAACCAAGAGGCAGACACTCAATGAACGGAGCCACCCAGACACCCCTGAAATATTTTTATTTTTTAATAAGAGGAAGAGATATTTTTTTGTTGCCCTGAGGCGGTAAAAGGCCTCAAGCATGTTTTATGCATAAAGGCCAGTGCTATTTTATAACGGCAGCCTGGAGAGAGCCTTCTGTGGTCAGGCCGCTGATCAGAGCGGGTTCGGGAGGGTTGGCGAGTAAACACGGTGTGAAAATGAGGAGTCGAGTCCAGTCAGGGTACAATCAGGAACAGGAGAGTGACTCTTCACACACATGGCGATCTCATGGGTCCCGTTAAGACCAGGCCTCCAGGGCGAGAGTTCCTGAGCCAAATGGCCATCTGGGCAGCTGTGATCCTGTTCAGCATTTGAACCCCTTTATGGGTCAGTTTCCGCCATAGCCGTCCAGGGAACCACACTGGGTCACGGGCTGCTCTTCAGTTTGGAGAAAAGGTCAGACGTGTGGATGCCGAGTCTGGAGAAACAGAGTTCAAATCCTGGCTCTGCGGCTTACTTGCTGTGTATCATCTATCCTTGGGCAAGCTCCTTAACCTCACTTCCTCACCTTTGAAATGGTGAGGAAAAGTCTCCTAAAAGTCTCACAAGGGCTAAACGCGCTAACGGGCTAAGGAGCCTGGCGCACAGCGAGCACCACGATGGTGTCGTTGCCTACAGTCTTGGGTGCTGTTGCCAGCAGCGTCGGGAACCTCACCATGCTGCCCCCCCAAAAGCTTCTGAAGCCCCCCCTCCTCTTTGAGAGGCCTTTGAGTACGCAGCCCTGGCAGAGGGTGGAAGGTGGGTGGTTTCCGAGCAATGTCCTTCCAGCAACTGTGGCCTTTGGCCTGGTCAGAGATGAGAAGCCGCCCCCCCCTCCTCCCCTCCTCACTGCCCCCCTCATTCCTGGTCCTGTGCCCGGCCTGGAAGAAAGCTCATTCATATCTTACTTTTACAAGACAGGCAGCCATTTGAAACATCCTGACATCTCCCCCAGGCAATTGGCTCATGTAAGTGTAAGGAAAATGATCGTAATGACAAATAGCAGTAAAGCTGAATGACAGTGGCCCTGTTGGGGGTCCGTCTTTGAAGCTAAAGGCCACCCTCCATGTGCCGAAGGGAGATCTGCCAAGTCAGCCTCTCTTTTGTGAGGTTCTCTGCTGTGGGAACCAAATTGCCATCTCAGCCCCCCCCTCCCCCGCCCCCCTGCAGGGCTTGGCCGCAAGCCTCCATTGGCCCACACATCCCAGAGACACCTGCTCCCATCCCCAGTGGGGACAGAAACAAGAGAGCCTCACCATCCATTCTGTGGTCTCTGAGCCCGGTGCTCAACCCAAAGCTGACTCCCTGGGCCAATAAGAGCCCAGGAACTAGAGTGGGTTGCAGGAGCCTGTGAGGGGGTGTAGACCAGCATCATCCAGTAGAAATAAAATGCAGGCCAAACTGCATGTAGCAGCCATATTCTTGTTTTGTTTTTTCTAAAGATAGATAGATAGATAGATAGATAGATAGATAGATAGATAGATAGATAGATAGATAGATGTAAGTAAGTAATCTCTACACCCAATATGGGGCTCAAACTCACGACCCCAAGATCAAGAGGCCCATGCTCTACTGACTGAGCCAGCCAGGCGCCCCCTAGCAACCGCAGTTTTAAAAGTGGAAAAAAGAAGCAGGTGAAATTAAGTCTGGCATATTTTATTTAACACAATATCTCCAAAATACTAATGAGATATTTTACGGTTTTGGTCCCAAGTCTTCGGAATCTGGTGTGTATTTTGCACCTAGAGTTTGAACTAAGCCGCGTTTCAAATGCTCAGGAGCCGCCGTGGCTAATGGCTACTGTACCACACAGCACAGGTGTAGACAGCTCACGGGCAGGGCAGCCAACATCCTACATCAAGTGTATCTAAATGTTTATCTCCAAATGGGGCTCCCTAACACCATTTCTCTTTGGCAGTGAGATTTTGGATAATCGGAGGTATTTATTAATAGCAGCTCATCATTGAGGGGAAAAGCATGTTTCATTCTACAAATGAATTTGCAGGGCGCCTGGGTGGCTCAGTCGGTTAAGCGTCCGACTTCAGCTCAGGCCACGATCTCGCGGTCTATGAGTTTGAGCCCCGCGTCGGGCTCTGTGCTGACAGCTCGGAGCCTGGAGCCTGCTTCGGATTCTGCGTCTCCCTCTCTCTCTGCCCCTCCCCTGCTTATTCTCTCTCTCACTCTCACTCTCTCTCAAAAATAAATATTAAAAAAAAAAACCTTAAAAAAATAAAATAAAAATGAATTTGCGACGGTAA
This sequence comes from Felis catus, assembly GCF_018350175.1. NCBI lineage: Eukaryota > Metazoa > Chordata > Mammalia > Carnivora > Felidae > Felis > Felis catus. The sequence continues at coordinate 48,422,193 of NC_058381.1, read as the reverse complement.
GGTTGCACCACTGTACCTTGTAACTTAGCTCTCCGGACCTTCCGTCTCATCGAGCGCACAAGTCAGGGCTGATACGCTGTGAGCTGCCCCAAGAAGAATTCCCGCCGAGTTCCAAATCCCAGCCTGTTAATACAGCTGAAGGCGCTGCAGTATTCAGCATGACTTTGTCATCTTGGCCCCAGCTGCGGAGCTGGCGGGCTCCAGAGACTGCCAAGTGCTAGCACCGAGAAAAAACGAGCCACTGGCACTTGACGTTCTGCTTTGGTAAGCCTTGGAGGAAGGAGAGGGTGTTATCAGCAGGAGTCATGAGAGTTTAATGCTGTGGAAACAAAATAAAAAGCAAGTGGAACCAAAGTTGATAATAAGAGGCAAGACGCAAAACAAAACAAAACCCTTCAGGGGCCTGGCTTTCAGAATTTGTGAATCATTCTGGCCAAAAACAGGGTTTCCGTACCCATGACCTCTGACAGCTTTCCAAACTCAGGTGGCATTTGCTGCCACCCAGGAGAGGAGTCTGGTTGGTCACATTGCTCAGATATTTGTAGACGAGAGGATATGAAATACGGCGTGACCTCCCTCACTCAGCCCCCACCATTCTGCAGCTTGATTAATTCCCACAGCAACACGGTGCCTCCGCTCTGCCTGTGTTAGAAACAGAGTAACTAAAACACTGATTCATGAAAATAGATTTCCGGGACTGGTTTTCATACAGTTGCAAGAACAAATTTTATTCAAGTGCTTTTGAAATGTTAGAGGTACAGCTACTAAAACGGTGATTTTAAACCTCTTTAATCCTTGAAGCCCTTTGATTAATATCTTATGTGGTCTCAGTATGCGTGATTACATATATTTGAAAGCCATAAACTATTTTTAAAACAAAATGTCAATATTCAGGGCACCACTTACGAACTGATTGGCTTTGGGCAGGTCTCTGAAACTTTTGGCCACATCATCAGGGCGCCTGGGTGGCGCAGTCGGTTAAGCGTCCGACTTCAGCCAGGTCACGATCTCGCGGTCCGTGAGTTCGAGCCCCGCGTCGGGCTCTGGGCTGATGGCTCAGAGCCTGGAGCCTGTTTCCGATTCTGTGTCTCCCTCTCTCTCTGCCCCTCCCCCGTTCATGCTCTGTCTCTCTCTGTCCCAAAAAATAAATAAACGTTGAAAAAAAAAATTAAAAAAAAAACAAAACAACTTTTGGCCACATCAGCTTTCTCACCTATAAAACGGGAAGAATATCATTTCTGCTGCATTGGGTTCGCCAGAGTGTTCCTAGAGCGTCCGATACATAGGAGGTGCTTAGCAAATGTATGTCTTTGCTCTCCCAAAGAGCATTTCTCTTGTTGTTCTACTTGGTCAAGACAAGCTTTGATCCAGTCATTTCCTGTCTTGGAACCAGAATGACAGGCGTCAATGTCCGTCATCAGGTAACGCGTGGCAGCTCATTTCAGTAGGGCTTTTTATACCCTGTATGCGTGCAATTTCCAAGTTTTCAAAAAAGAACAAATGGAATTTAAAAAAGAAACGAAGGCCCCCTCATAGGTTCCTCTGGTTATCATTTTCTTGTCAAGGAAATGAGCTCTAAAGCTGCCAGATCCGAGCGTGTATCCCGCGGTTGCCGCCCACACCGAGGCAAGCCACCAGAGCTTGTGTTTCTCGTTCTACAGGGGGAAATATTGGTAATACATTAAAGACATGGAGAGGAAGAAACACGCAGAAGGTCTGTTTATGTCCCAGGACGTTTCATTAGGCATCATGGGCCGTTAAAAAAAATAGCCTGGAACGTTTCAAAGTCAGATGCGTATGCAAAATGGCAGAATGGTCTTACTGAGTACCTGTTGGGACGTCTTCACCTGGAATCCTGGGGCGTGATCCATGGTGGAGGGAGGGGGCAGGGATTGTGTGCCTTAGGCAACTATACCAGTGTTTTAATAGCCTGTGAGCTAGAAATTCAAATCAGTGTTACCCTCTTCCATGAGGGCAGGTCGTGGGATTATTCTCGTACTTCTGAGAGCCACAGAGATGGAGCAGTCGGGGGACAGGTCTCTGCGAGCTATCATCCCGCTCCTCACCAGCTGCCTGCATTTGGGGCATCTCATTTCATCTACTCTGATCCTTTTCCACTTATCTTGCTTAAGTCTTTAAAACAAATCTGGGGCACCTGGGTGGCTCAGTGGGTTGAGCGTCCGACTTCGGCTCAGGTCATGATCTCACCATCCGTGAGTTCGAGCCCCCCTTCGGGCTCTGTGCTGACAGCTCAGAGCCTGAGACCTGCTTCGGATTCTGTGTCTCACTCTCTCTCTGCCCCGCTCGCACGCGCTCGCTCTCTGTCTCTCTCTCTCTCTCTCTGTCTCTCTGTCTCTCTCTCTCTCTCTCTCTCTCTCTCTCTCGGTCTCTCTCTGTCAAAAATAAGCAAACATTAAAAAATAAAAAGGAAAACAAATCTAAGATATCATGTCATTTCACTCATAAATACACACATTTCTAACCAAAAAGGACACTTCTTTTGAGTTAATCTTTTAAAAACATTTTTTATTTAAATCCAAGTTAGTTCACGTAGAGCGTAATAATGGTTTCAGGAGTAAAATTTAGTAATTCATCACTTACATGCCACACCCTGTCATCCCAACAAGTGCCCTTATTAATGCCCGCGACCCTACCCACCTCCCCTCCTGCAACCCTCAGGGGTTTTTTTCTCCGTATTTAAGAATCTCTTATAATTTGGCTCCCTCTCTTGTTTTATTTTTATTTATCTTATTTTTATCTTTTATTTTCCTTGTTTTTATCTTATTTTTCCTTCCCTCCCCCTATGTTAATCTGTTTCTTTTTTTTTTTTTTTAACGGTTATTCATTTTTGAGAGACAGAGAAACAGAGCATGGGTGGGGGAGGGGCAGAGAGAGAGGGAGACACAGAATCCGAAGCGGGCTCCAGGCTCCGAGCTGTCAGCACAGAGCCCGATGTGAGGTTTGAACCCAGGAACCATGAGATCATGACCTGAGCCGAAGTCAGGTGCATAACCGACTGAGCCACCCAGGCGCCCCCTGTTTTGTTTCTTAAATTCCACATATGAGTGAAATCATATATTTATCTCTGACTTATTTCGCTTAGCATAATACACTCTAGTTCCATCCACGTTGTTGTAAATGGCAAGATTTCATTCTTTGTGATCACCAAGTAATATTCCGTTGTATGCTATCAACAATAGCCAAACTATGGAAAGAGCCCAAATGTCCATCAGCTGATGAATGTATAAAGAAGATGTGGCTTATATATATATACACGTGTGTGTGTGTATATATACATATATATATACACACACACACACACACACACACACACATATACACCCAAAGGACCCTTTTTAACTAATCATCATACCATTTTCCCACCTAACAAAATTAGTGATAATTTCTTAATATCATCAAGACCATGTTTCAGTGTTCCTGATTTTTTCTTACAGTTGGTTTGGTTTGAATCAAGATTCAGACAAGGTTCAAATATTACATTTGATCATTTTGTATCGCTTTAAAAATGTTGTGAAAAACTTCAGATACGTTATCCCCGCCATCATCTTTGTGAGTTTTAGCAAAATTCTGTTACATAGCTTGATTATCTTATTTACCAGACCCTGGGTCTGAATGGCCTCTGGCTTTTTCCGAAAATTAAATCCACCTCACTGTCCAAATATTCTTCACCAATGAGGATAATTAAACCTTCAGACAGCACTGTGTAGTTTCTCCGGGTGGATTCAGAGTTGCTGTTCCCGAACAGGTTTTGGGCAGTGAATTCCCGGGTGGTGGTTCCTGGTGTATCTGATTTGCAGGGCCCTCCCCGCTTAGTGCAGAAAGCTCTACGTGCTTGACGTATCTGTTCTAACACAGGCTTTTTGATCGCCAATAATTGTAATCAATGTTTGTGTTTTCCCACAGATAATCGCTTATCAGCCGTATGGGAAATCCGTGGACTGGTGGGCCTATGGCGTCCTCTTATATGAAATGCTAGCTGGGCAGGTAACGGGTTGCTACGTTTTTATGCTTGTTTATTACTGGATAATGGGAGTCTTTCAGCTCGGTTCGGGCCACGGTAGCAGGACCTGGCTGCTGCTGGTCTGACTTCCCCAACCCAGGTGAAAGAGGGAGAAATCCACCCCCACCCCCCACCCCTTGAAAGGGGGTTATATTCAGTAGGCACAGCAGTCATCTCCTGGTCATAAAAACCCCACACTGAAAGCTGCAACCTGGGGCCCAGACAACGTAGCTTTCATATCCTACACAAAAGCCCCACGGAGGACGACAGTGGCCTCTGTAGGTTTTCAGAATCTCAACACCGGGTTAGGTTACGGGTCCCTGCACGTTTGTCTGCACACATTACCCCAGCAGCTGCCCACTGTGTATCATCGCGATTGTTATCAAAGGAAGAAGACAGTAAAACTTGAAGAATAATTTTAATAGCTCCTTCCCATCTCTCCGTAACTAACTCTCGGCAGTTCATTGTCATTTTCACAAAAGTCCATGGAGGCTGAACCTCCAGTTACAAAAAAGACAGATTAGATTTCTCTGAGAGAGGCCGCGTAGGTCAGATAAGCGGGGGGGATTACTGCCTAGGCTGGCGCTCTTTAATATATGGCCTTAATATCTGCGTCGTCGGGGCAAATCGCACTGGCCACGTTGACGAGCAACCCCAAGTCTCCGCAGTCTAACACACGACACGGATTTATCTTACATTGTCCATATGGCCATTCGAGGGCAGGCTTCTTTCATTCACTGGCCCTGCCGTCTTTTAGGGGCTCACATTCCTTCAGTGACCCCCTCCTTACTCAACTGGCCAGTGAAGACAGAGCAGAAGGGAAGTTGCACAGAATGTTTCGGGGGCCAGGCCTGGAGGCGTGGTGCACCTCTGTCCTTCCTGCAGCCTGCTGGCCGCACGGCCCTCACTGAGACGCAAAGGGCTGGGAAGCAGGATGTGTGTACCTGTGAGCTCAGCGAGGGGGAGCAGGTCGGGTGAGCATCTATCCACCAGATCTCTGTCATTTTACCTAAAAACAACTCTGCCCTGGGCAGCTTTTTATAATTCCCAGCACTCAAGTCCTGATGTCCGGGAGTCTGACCTTCCATAGCCAAAAGCCTTAGAGAAAACGGAAAGAAATGCCCGTGGTGGGCAGCTGAGCTACGCCCAAGGAAATCTTTGAATCTTTGCTCCTTGGGATGAGGCTAGGGGGCGGGGGGAATCACCCTTTCTGGCATTTGACATCCATTGACTCATTTGTGGATTCATTCAGCATATACTTGAATGTGTACTGTGTGCATGGTTATCACTATGAGCAGAACAGACAAGAACCGTTGCCTTCATGAGGCCCCCAATCTAGAGACAGTAGACGAGCTAAATAAGGAAAATACAGAATAGTGACAAGCTAAGAGGAAAAGTAACAAAGCAGGAAAAGAAGATGTAGTGCTGGAGGAGATGGAAATTTTATTGACGGCCAAGGAGGGCCTCATGTGTAGCTAAAGTGAGGACCAGAAAAAAGTAAGAGAATGCCCATGGGCATATGTGCAGTAAAAGCATTCCAGGAGACAGAAACAGCAAGTGCAAGGGCCCTGGGGTGGAAGTGTGTGGCCGTGTTTTAAAAAAAGGACAGGAAACCACCAGTGTGTCCAGAGCAAAGTAGCCTAGAGAGGGAGTGGGAACTGAGGTCTGCGAGGGAAGGGAAGCCCAGGTCTTAAGAGTATGAAAGTCATCACAGACCTTTGGCTTTCCCTCTGGAGTGGGACGCCATTGATGACCCTTGTCTTACATCTTTGGGATCTAAAGTAGCCTCTTAGGTATTAAAACATTCAGGGCATTAGCCTGCATTTGGTTGTTAACGGAGAAGTGATGTTAAGACTTGATTGCTAGTAAAATGGTTTGTGATTATTTAGGCTTTTAACCCCAATAAAAATATTCATCTCAGGCCAAATGCCCCCCATTTTTTTAAGCACAGAAAAGCAGGTTATCCAGAACCACCATTAGTGAGACAACAGCAAGGGGCCTGCCCCTTGAGTTAATTTCCCCTCTTTAGAATTCTGACAATAAAATTTGAATGATCGCCCGCCCCCCAGAGTCCTGCTGTTCCAGAAGGCACAAAAAGCTGAGTTCCCCTTCTCAGTCCCACTTGAATGCTCTGACTCTTGAGTCCAGAAACAAATGCTGTGTTCCCTGAGCCCCATTTGCATATGTCAACAGAAGAGATTGGGTGGGTGGAAATGGGATCTGTTTCCAAGGAGCCTGGCCTGCAGCAAAGTCCCGCATCCCCCCTCCCCGCGAGGACACACACACCAGGCCACCCTCTCACCCCCATCTTCCCTCCTCGCCTAGCCAAGCTCGGGGGGACTTCACTCCCTAGAGCAGAGCTCGGGAAGTGCTGCCCTCCTGCAGGGGGGTCCCCTTGGGGGGTGCATTTTAACACCCTGCGTCACTTGGGGATTGTCCCTGAGGCCCTCGAAGATGCCCTCCCCGTGCTCAGTGTTTCCATAAACATTCTGGCACGTTTTTGCTATTTCCCAACCTGCTTCTCAGACTCCATTAGCCTGCCTGATAGGATTCCTTCAAGTTTTCATGGTCTCTATTGAAAATGGTGACACTCTTTAAATGGGGTGTCTTAAAAGCAGCCCACATTCAGGCACAATGGCAGGCTCAGCCATTGTTCCCCTGAATGCACACCGCGCCTGCCCCAAACACAGTGTTTTCATTTCAGAAACCCACTTCTTAGTCTTCCCTGTGACTCAGTGCGAATTTAAATGTATTTCTGGGCTGTGACTCAGCCCAGAAAGGATAATGAAGGCTCTGTGCCTTCATTACCCAGAGCCCCCCAAAGCAGCAGGAGCCTCCAGGCCCAGCAGAGGGTATAGATGCTGTTATTGAAAAGTGAGATTAATTATAAAGCTGTTGATGGGGTTGTGGTCTAAATTTGTCCCCTTTCATCACAGAGGGCTAGAGATGAGCAGAAAAGATAGTTTATTGCAATTTTCTCCTCATTTGCGATGTTTATTGTCAGCAGCCAAGGGGCAGTTAAACATAAACAGCCTGAGTCTTTCTTCAGTTCCTGGATTGCTTGACAAACATGATTACTTTCAGGCATAAACAGTATTTACCCAGCACTGTAATGAGCATATCGTAGCTTCACGCGGTCACCGGGCTTCATCATAAAGGGACCAGCCCTCTCCTCTTTAGATCCCCTCCACCAGGGTTCTTTATGCTTTGTCTTTGTTCCTAATATACCGGTGATGGGTACTTGATCCCCCAGCTTCAGCCTGCCTTGTCCTTGGGTGCTCTCCCACCCCACCACTGGTCATCAGTGGTCTGTAGACAAACATGGCAGGGCCCCATCAACCGCAGAACTAGTAAGTGATTTAGAAACCATTTTGGAAAAGAGTAAACCGTCATCCCTCACCTGTCTGTCTAAAATTCACAAATTGCATATTGCTAAGCAGGGCACCGCTGGGTCAGAACATTTTTACACCAAGCCAAGACTTTACTTATTAACAGGTGGCTTAGCCTGAGACACAAAGTCCAGATTTGTAGAAATTTGAAAATGATCGTGGGAATGCGGGAGAGAGGGGGAGAGAAGCAATCCAAAAAGTTCACGTACTTAGTCCCCCGCGACGCATTGCCTCCTGTTGTCACGAGGCTCGGTAGCCGAGGTGCCTGGGAAGGCAAATGAATATAATTACAACTTCACCACTGACCTGCCTTCAATGCCAAGGCCTAAGCAGCACTTACCTGTAAGAATGCTCCCCGGGGTGACTAGGACAGACTTAACAAGAGCCATAAAAATGGTCACATTCTGCAGCTGTGTAACCCCACACCAGGGAAGTTTTACCTTAGGAAGTCATTCAGGGAAGGAAAAAAGGACATATGGCACAGCGACGTTTATAGAAGCTGCTAGTTCTCAGAGTGCCGCCCCGGAAGCCATTGTAAATGTGCCTCTGGACAAGTGAGCCCGTCCCTGACGCATGATGGATCAGCTCAGCGGCATTAATCTGGGAACACCGGGAGCCACGGAGAAAGCGTTTGCAACAGTCCGTGAAAAACAAGAAACTCCAAATGATGCGTCATTATTTGAAAATAACGTGACAGGCCTAAGGGCTCCCAGAAAAGTAAGAGCGGTTTTTGCATTGAGGTAAAGGGAATGTGGGTGCTACCTTCCTGGAATCCCGCTCCCCGCCGGAATACATGGTTTTAATTCAATAGAAGACTCCAGGGAGCATTTCTGGTGTGATGAGCATTGTTGCTGGTCACCAGATATTTGGGGTCTTCCTTCTGGCACATGTTCGGATGGTACCTCCCGGCTCACTCGTGATTGGATAGAGCACATGACTGATTTTGACCAATGAGATCTGGAGCACTTCAGCCCTGGCGCAGGGCACCCCAGGAGCATCCCAGAGGGCACCCCACTACAGCAAGACCAAGATGGCAGCTGCACCATCAGCGTGGGTCCTCGGGTGGCCTCTGCTGACTGGCAGAGGACGTGTGGCAAAGGCAAGAGATATAGCAATCGGAATGAGTCTGGGAAATCATGCCAGGTCTCTAGGCTAGAGACATTCTACACAATGACTTGAATCATGTCAGGCCACAGCGACTGCCCCTGTTTCTTTTCAGAACCACTACTCCTTATACAGGATATGGAAATGGTCTCCCCCACCCCTGCCCCAGTGGCGCCCTCTTTAGGTGCTGGAGGGACCAGCAGCTGAGCACCTCCCAGTCCGCCCCACCAGCAGCAGTGCCAGGGGACCATCCTTCACCACGGACCCACCGGAGCAAATGCGAGGCATTGGCATTGCTCAGAATGGCTCAGAGCCCGCACCCCGCAGTCAGGTGTCTGCGCTTGAATCTTGGTTCTTCCACATCCCAGCTCCGTGACCCTGGCCAGAGCACGTAATACAGCCTCAACCAGCTCAGCTGTAAAACGGGCTTAATTGTACATACACTATACAGTGGTTTGGAGGGTTAAGTGAGGGAGACGTGCACAGTGCTCCCCACGGTGCCGAGCACACAGAAGGAGCCTGAAAACACGTGTTACTGCTATTGCCACTGTCCTTACTGCTGCTCAGTCCCAAATACCGGCTGTTCATCAGGCAGTACAGACTCAAAGTGGGTGATAACAGAACATCAGGGATAGAGGCACCTGTCTACCCTGGGATGCGCTGACGGGAGAGGCCCCAGTCTTTGGGGCCACATAGGGATGAGATGCAGGGTGAAACCCCAAGGCTCTGCCCCCAAGGACACGTGGTCGTGTGGCTTTTGTTCTAGCTTAGAAATCTTAACAGGTGAGCCCAAGGGCCCTCAGGGTCCTCGATCCCCCAGCCTATATGATTCACATTTGGATTAAACAGCTTTCTTTACTGCAGGACTTCTTAGAACATTTAAAAAATGTAAATATTGGGGCGCCTGGGTGGCTCAGTTGGCTAGGTGTCCGACTTCAGCTCAGGTCTGATCTCACCATTAGTGAGTTCAAGCCCCACGTCAGGCTCTGTGCTGACAGCTCAGAGCCTGGAGCCTGCTTCGGATTTGGTGTCTCCCTCTCTCTCTGACCCCCCCCCCCACTCATACTCTATGTCTCTCTCTGTCTCAAAAATAAGCTTTAAAAAAAATTTTTTTTAATAAAAAAAAATGTAAATGTTAATGCACATCTCCAGAAGGGGGTAAAGGGTGCAAGACTTGACCCAGGGGTATCCTGTAGGACGAATACCTGCTAGTTGTAAGGAATGCTGTCTGGGGTGTGTCAGGAGCCAGGTGTCCTGCTCTCAGGGGGAATACAGAGGGGGCCTCATGGCCAAGCACTTCCTTTGATCATTAGTAGGCACAGCTCACCTGGGCCAAGTGGGTCCCCAGGCCATGAGGACAATTAAGCAGCTGCAACAGCCCAGTGCCCTGCATGGAACATTCCCCCAACCCCCACCCCGCAAATTCCTGTCTTCTACATCAGAGTCGGGGAAAAGGCAGCTGCATCGACCTAATCGTCTTCAAACGCGGAGATTCTTGCTGAGAAAGATTCCTGGAGATGGTTTGTCTGCGTTTCCCTTTGCAGAGAATTTCTCTTAAGCCTTTGGCTTGGATTATCTGTGACCCAGCCCCTGGAGCATTCCTGTTGCTAGTACGTGAGCACCACCAAAAAGGCCAGTTGACTCTCCCTGGTGCCTCTGTCACTGCTCAGCAAAGTCCGCCACGTTTGGCCAGCCTCACGGGTGTGTGACCGATGTAGTCATACGGGACCCAAGCTCCTAGAGCCTCATGCATCTGGTTTGATGATCTGCTGTTGCCATCTTGAAATTCTTAATAATTATCTAATAAGGGGCCTACGTTTTCATTTTGCATTGAAATCCACAAAGTATGTAGTTTCTCCCAACTAGCGGCCCTAAGGGGCCACATTGAGAAGTGTTGTTTGGTTATCCAGGAGCAGAACCTGTGCCTGGCTCCCATTCCGGGCACCATGACATTGTAGAGAATGAATACATAGGAAATTCAGAGTGAATGGGGCCCTCTGGATGTGTGCAATTCACAGCCTTGAGCAGAAACTACATCAGGTTTGCTTTAGCCATGAAAATCTCCTTGGCCAAGAACCAGCCACATCTATGGATCACTTATTTGGGAAAATGGGATGTTGTGTGGGTGTCCTATCACAGGTGTCCTGAAGAAGTGGGTTGCATGATATCAGGCAGAGAAGGTGTAGTGGGATATAGACAGCAGGACTGGGCTCCAGTGGAGCTCTTGGCCAGTGCAGCTCCACTCACACCTGCAGGGTGTCATGCTCTGTTCTTTCTAGATTGAGGTGGCACAAACCGGCTGACCCAGGTGACCATCTGCACATGCAAGCGGGTGTCTGTGCCCAGCTGCCTTGCCGTGGGGCATCCAGGCACCATGTTACTTCTGCCCAGGGACACTCACCATGGCGGGCTGTTCCTGCTCTGCTCAGAGCATTTTAGTTCTTCTCACCCACCTGCATGCTTTGGCCAAATTAAATATTCTTTATACCAGGTGCTTGCAACTGGAAAAGAGGCCTATTTATTTCTATTTCTAGACCAAAACAAAACAAAAATAATGGCACCAGTCCCAACCCCCTGCTCTTCCCTACCTGGTCCCAAGGTGGGTTCTTGATAGACTTAGTGGCTTTCCCTTTGGTGGGTGTGGCTTCCGTGTGCTGACCCCACAAGTGACTCCTATTCAGGGCTGAGGGTCGGGGAGGACTAAGGCTGGGGGTCAGATGAGCAGGTTGGAATGATCCAAGTCGTGGTTCAAGGGGAGCACTCTGCTTGGTTCCAATGCTCTCTCTTACTCGGAAATGCTCGACAAGAAGGGATATCCTGCTGACTACTGCACAGCTATCTGTGGCCCACGATATAGTTTACATTCAAGCTGGACTCTGCATTAGCAGAGCCCTAACCATGTCAGCCAAAGTGACAGAGAGTCCTCTCTTCCACGAGAAGGAAAATGCAACGAGATTGAAATACAGGGCTTCTCTGTATGAAAGCTGACCCCTGGTCTGCCTTTCTTCTGCTAAACCCAAGGTTAGCTAAGCCAGAAAGAAACATTAAGAAATGGCCCATAAACCCACTTATCCTGTGTACTGTCCCTCCAGAGTGACAGGTAATTTGCCAGACCTCTTGGGATTAGAGACCTGCCGGAGGGGAAAACTTGAAGGACGTCCTGAGCTCACCTGCTCCTCCCAAGAATTCTGGCAGCCCCTTCTAAGACCATTCATGTGCCTTAATAAAACACCAGTGCCACTGGGCACCGCCCTTCATCAGGCACCTGATGGTTCCGTGATAAACTAGCAGGAGTTTTGCAGACTCACCAGGGAACCCCATTTTACAGATCAGAAAACTGCATCTTAAAGAGATGGGTCGCTCGCCCGTGGACACCCAGCTAAGAGGTGGTGGAACTAGAGTTCTGGTCCAGATCCTCCTGACTTTAAAGCTGTGACCTCCTACAAACCCAGTTGAAGCGGAAAGGGAAATGTCCAGTAGAAACTAAGCTCCCGTCACTACCACCATGCAGGTGCCAGGCTCCCGACAGAGCAACTCCCTGTTGGGTCAGAAGGGCCCTGGTGTGAATTGCTGGACCTGAGGAAGTCCATTTTGCCCGTGTTCTGATGGCCCCATCGCCCCATGCTCAGAATCCAAAGGTACTGGCATTCTCCACCTGCCCCCGCCCCTGCACGCAGAGCCATCTGTAACCTAACTTAATTACAATTAAATTTTTTAACACATAATTACAAGATTAATGGATTAATTATAATTTATTTGCAAATCATTAAAAGCATTACTCAAAAACATTTTCCCTAAAGATGGTTTTGGGTTGCCCAGGGCAGGATAATTAAAGAGACAGAGGAAAAAGTGAAAAACACACAACCGCCAACCTAATGAAAGATAATCAAATAAACCAGCAACTTCGCTGAGCTAACCCTGCAGCCCGTGGTGCGCCGGGAAGCCCCGTCTGTTTCTTGGCGCTGAGTGGGATCTTCAGGCGCCATGTTTGAATGACTCTGCGTGTTTTCCCATGTCTCTGTTTTCTGGAACAGCCTCCATTTGATGGCGAAGATGAAGACGAGCTGTTTCAGTCGATAATGGAGCATAACGTTTCTTACCCAAAATCCTTGTCCAAGGAGGCCGTTTCCATCTGCAAAGGAGTAAGTAGATCTGAATTCTTTTATAATTACAGACCCAGGAGGTCGACTAGGGAAATCCCTTCCCCACACTTCTGAGAGAGATGGCGGAGAGACCGCAAACCCATGCCACTCATTTCTGCCATCAAGGGCTCCAGTGTGATGACCCCTGGGGAACAGTGGGAGATATGGCGGCCTGGAGAATGGGTTCCGGTCCACTGGACTTCCTGGAACTCTGGCCCAGACAGCTAATCGCGCTGTGTTTTAGTTTCTCATCCACCTCACGAAATTGTGACCTGAGTTGCCAGACGTCATCTTGGGCGCTCAGAAAATGTTGGTTCTCTTCCGTTGCCTAAAGGGGTGTGCCTTGGGTCATTCTTCATCGGATTCTCTTTTTTTGAGATAAACCGTGCATGCAGAAATGGGCACCAATCGTCAGTGCGTAGATCAGGGAATTTTCACAAAACTAACACACCCATGCAGTTGCACTCAGGTCAAGAGAAATTATGTTTTAGGGCACCTGGGTGGTTCAGTCAGTTAACCGCCTGACTGATCTCTCAGTTCACAAGTTTGAGCCCCGCAGCAGGCTCCCTGCTGTCAGCACAGAGCCTGCTTCTGATCCACTTCTCCCCATCCCTCCCCCACTTGTGCTCTTTTTCTTTCTCTCAAAAGTAAACATCCAAAAAAAATTTTTTTTTAATTTTTTAATGTTTTTATTTATTTTGAGAGCGTAAGCAGGGGAGGGGCAGAGAGAGAGGGAGAGGGAGAGAGGATCCCATGCAGGCTCCATGCTGTCTGTGCAGAGCCTGACAAGGGGTTCAAACCCATGAAACTTGAGATAATGACCTGAGCGGAAACCAAGAGTCACACACGCAACTAACTGAGCCACCCAGGTGCCTTTTTTTTTTTTTTTTTTAAAGGGTGCCTGGGTGGTCAGTCAGTTAGCGTCTGACTTGATTTGGGCTCAGGGCATGATCTCGAGGTTCGTGAGTTTGAGCCCCGCATTGGGCTCTGCACAGACAGTGTGGAGCCTGCTTGGGATTCTCTCTCTTCCTCCCTGTCTGCCCCTCCCCCGCCTGTGCTGTCTCTGTCTCTCTCAAATAAAAAATAAATACATGTTTAATTAATTAGAAGAGAGAGAATGTTTCCGACACCCTAGAAGCCCCCTCCCTTCCTGTCCCACAGCTCCGCCCCTCCCCTTGAGGTAAGCAGCGTCCCCACTTGTCCCTGCATGGATTAGCGTCACCTGTTCTGAACGTCACACAGATGCAGTCTTGCATTGGACGCTTCCGCGGGCCTGGCTTCTTTGAGCCAACACTGTGATAGTGAGATTTCTCCACTTCCTGTGTCTGTGGTTCCATCCTGTCTTGCTGTGTTTCTTCCACTGTGACCACAGCACAGTTTATCTATTCGTGTTATTGCTGCTGGGCCTTTGGGTTGTTTCCACGTCAGTTTCGGGAGCCACTGCCACGAAACTTCCAGGTTGTGTATTTTGGGGAACATACGAACTGCTTCTGTCGAGGAAATACCTCGGAACGGAAATTACTGGCTCGTGACTTGGTCTGTTTTTTTTTTTTTATTTTTTATTTATTTTTTAATTTTTTTTTTCAACGTTTATTTATTTTTGGGACAGAGAGAGACAGAGCATGAACGGGGGAGGGGCAGAGAGAGAGGGAGACACAGAATCGGAAACAGGCTCCAGGCTCTGAGCCATCAGCCCAGAGCCCGACGCGGGGCTCGAACTCATGGACCGCGAGATCGTGACCTGGCTGAAGTCGGACGCTTAACCGACTGCACCACCCAGGCGCCCCGACTTGGTCTGTTTTTAATAGTCAAGCTTCAGGCCACAAAATTATCGTCAGACCCAGAGAGATGGAAAGTAACACGCTGCTAACATTTTCCGGTGGGTTTGATCGTTGGGACGCATTTATCACCTGTCTTCCAAGGGCCAGGCACTGTTTGCAAATCTACACAGAGAGAGCTGGGCCCTGCCCTCCAAGCTGGTGGCCCGTGTTCGCCTCCACGTCCTGCCCTAGGCACGTGGGAATTGACTAGTCACCTGCTGGTCCTGGCATTTACTTTGCCAAACCCGCGAGTCTTTGATTAATACGGTTTGGTCCAAGCAATAAACAGGCATCTGATGTTTGTTGCTAGTATCACATGAGATGCACAATTTTCAGTGATGGCATACCTCTTCACACACGTACTTTTATAGACATCTGGGAAGGCAGTTCGACACAGATACCTAAAGACACCTATTTAAATTCCTCTGGCTGTGGGGCCAGATTGTCTCCCTGTTTCCTTTATCGTAGAAATCACTGTAGAAAGACCCATACTGTCAGCAGCGTATCTGTGAGTTGGGGGTCAGTCTGCACAAGCGGCTGATTTCTTGGGGTGCTCTCCGGGCGTCCACACGGTCTGGGCTGGGGGGCAGAGCTGCCGAAGGGAAGGCAGTATTGTCCAACATTCTCTTTTTCTCCTATTTTTTGTGCGTGTGGTGGGGGAGGGCGGATTTTTTTTTGTTCAACTTTTTTGAGGTAGAATCGACAAACTTTGTGCGATACGTCTAAAAATGTGCCACCTGGCGGTTTGATATGCCCATCCGCTGTGAAGAGATTTCCCCGTATCAGGTAGACACGTCCCTCCCCTCACATAGTTAGTTACCTTTTGTTTCTTCATGGGGAGAATTCTTAGGTTCTGTGCTCTCGGCGCATCTCAGTTATACGATATGCTGTCGTCACCCGTGGCCACCACGGTATACGTTACGTCCTCTTTTCTGTGCTTTCCAGCTGATGACCAAACACCCCGGCAAGCGGCTGGGTTGCGGGCCCGAGGGGGAGAGGGACGTGCGGGAGCACGCCTTCTTCCGAAGGATCGACTGGGAGAAACTCGAGAACAGGGAGATCCAGCCGCCCTTCAAGCCCAAAGTGGTGAGTAGGGGGACGTGGCCTGCTCCTGAGCCCCATTTTCCCGAATCCCAGAGGGGTCGTCGCGCCCTCCGTTTCTCTGGAGAGAGGAGGCCGGTGACCCCTGACCTCTGCGGGGTGGGGGAAAAAAAAAGGCCAGGTACCGGCCTTGCCTTCAGTCTGTGGCTTGAGCCCCCCAGATTCCTGCTGATTTTCAGAGTCGGCACAGACCCGGCGGGGACGGGGGCCCGTGCCCACCAGTAGGGCGGCTGCGGGGTGCCCCCCACCCCAGAACCGAGAGAGCGGTGGGGGGCACACCTGCTTTGGGGATCGGGCTTCATGGACTCACAGGCCCAGCGGGGCTGTAACCGTTGCTCCGAGTCCTTGACGGGACCTCGTGTGTGTGTGCGGCTCTCCTGGGTGCGCCTTGCGCCTGAAGTGTAACCAGAGTTTAGCCAGCTCCTCTGCAGGCCCTGGCTGCCGTTCCCTCGCTGGCCACGGCCTCCGCTGCAAGCAGTGGGCGCCAGCCACCACTCTGGCTTGGCCACCTTCGTCGAGACTCTTCCCACAGGACTCCCGTTCTGTGCGCGTGTTTAACAAACCCCGGGCGCCAGGCCCACCCCGTCGCTCATTTAACCCTCGCAGCCAACCTACAGAGTGGGTCCTGGTGTCCCCGGTGTACAGTTGAGACAACTAAGGCACAGAGAGGCTGAGTAACTTGCCCGAAGACACACAGCTGGCAGGCGGTGTTCTGGCACCGGGACCTGTGTCCTTCCCCCTGCTGCACCATCTCTCCGTCTCAGTGACCGCCGTCTGCCAGGCTCCTGGTTGTCGGTGGTAACCAGCGTCGGCCGGTCTTAACGTTTCTATCCCTAGAGGTGAACCGAGAGTCTTTAAGACACAGGCCTCCTCACTCATACCACCTGCCGCTTTTCAGTGCTTCCCGGGGAGTCTCCATTACCCCTCCGCATCCCACCCCTGGGGGCCAGCGGATCGTGCCTTCCAGCTCTGCCTCTGCCGGCACTGGGCCATGACCTCAGTGCCCCTGCTCCCGAGACGGCGGAGCAGCTGTGTCCCACAGCCCACATCTGTCTCCTCCGACAGGCGCCCGTGAGCAGGCAAAAGGGACCCCCCTGGGGTGGCTGAGTTACTGACTGGTTGGCACAAGCTTTATTCTTAGAGCAGCAACTTCCTCATCAAATCTGCTTATGTGTCCTCTACTCCAAGAATAAAACTGCTGGTGGTAAGCCCACTGCTACTTTTCCGAGATATTCTTAGAACAAACTGAAGGAAAACTAAAATTAATCAGGTCAGTTGACTTCGTCCTGAGTCATCGTTTCAGAGAGGACCCTTCTGTGTCTGCCACCCTACCTTCTCTTAGCCCGTCCTGGACACAGGTCCCAGGGGGTTCTCTCCGGATCCCTTCCCTTCAGTCTGCAAAACCTGGTTTTAAGGGGGCGGGTGGGGGGAGGGGTGAGGACAGTCATAAATTATGCTGCAGGCAGTCTCAGAACATTCTGTTCGGGATTTTCTTTTCTCCCTTTTGTGTGTATCTAGCCTTCTTAAGTATAAAAGGTCCACAGTAGCATCGAACACAGTTTCTTTACGGGACCAGCGTAGACATCCCACACTGACCCTGCTTTAAGTATTAAGCAAAATACCATTACTTGTCTGTCACTTTCCAGAAAGAGGCGAGATGCAACAAAGTCAGCCACAAAACACGTCTCCTATTTATTCCACTTCATCCTCAGGAGCATTGTGTATTTGCGTGGTCTCCCCCTTTATGTGGACACTGCAGCCCTAAACTCAGATGTAGGGGAACAAGAGGGCAACATGGGTCCAGGAGCCAGAGTCTGACTGAGCTGTTCCCCAGGGGCCGTGCAAGTCACTGCAGGCAGAGTTCGACCGCAGCAGGGAGTTGAGCCACGAGCAGTGTGTGTCTGTTTGTTTATTCCTGGAGTGTGGCTCTTTGGTGTTTTGTTTTGGTTTTAACAAAGGGCTAGCTAAAATCAAAAGGAAGAAGCAGTTTCCTCTGGCTGTGAAGCGGCCCCCAGGCTCACCTACAGAAGCCGGAATCATGGACCAAGGCCCTACAGCCGGAGGGTTTCGTGTGAAGGGCCCGCTTGGCAGGAGCTCTGGTCAGAGGGAAGGGAGAAACGCCCTTTGCTCACAGTGAGTTTTCCCAGGCAAAAGCCCACGTCTTGCTGGAGACCTTATGCAGAAAAGGAAGGAGCTGGAAAGCATACACGGTGACAGCGGACGGGGCAGCAGGGGACGCGAAGCAGTGCTGGGGGTTAGGAACGAGCAGCTGCAGGAGTGAACCGCGGACTTTTTGTCCCAGGGCAGAAGAGACTCCAAGGCTAAGAGGTCAACGAGAAAGTTCTGGTTCCCGGGACAGCTCAGTTTCCCTCAGTCTCTACACCACGCTGCCTGTCTACACAGCATCAGAATTTGGCCCCCAGTCTCGGGTGAAGGGGGGCGTCTCCACAGCCTCAGAGGGACCACATGCCACGAACAGTCCGGGCGGCCGGAGAGGACATTTACAACAGCAGAGCGCCGGCTGCGTCCGGATGTCACCGAGGCCGCACAAACTCCGCCTGGGGTCAACACGGCCGTCGAGGAGAGCTAGCGACGTGTTAAAGTTACCCTCTGACGTTCCCCCCCCCTTCCTCAGGGACAAGCGTCATTCCCTGATCCAGAGCTAGTTGAATAGTCAGAAGAGTTTCCGGGTAAAATACCGAGCGGAATATTCTCTGAGGGGCGGTTCTGTCGTTTCAAACAGAGATGCTGCAATGCGGGCCTCGCTGTCGCGGCAGGGAAAACTGGCAGAAACGGTGCTGCCCGAGGCTTTGCCCGTGGGCCGAGAACCCCCCCTGGGAGAGCGTCCCCCCTGGGAGCGGTGGCGGTGGCCCTGGCTGGCTAAACCAGTCTGTCTTGGGGAAGTTTGCTCCATGCTTTTTCAGCAAGTGCCACTGAATCAATTTCCCTGAGATTTATCGGATTAAGGACCGTTCCCTCCTGACGCCCGGCTCCCGTGGTCCTTGCGAATGCCAGCAGTAAGGCCCCAAGCACCCCCAGTTATCTGCAGGGTGCTCCTAGAGATCAAGTTTGTGCTTGTAACTCGGACGCTCATCTTTGCCTCAGCTTTTAATTTTCCTTGGAATCTCCAATGAAAGATGACTCCAAGATCATGAGGTGTGGGTTTTTGGTTTTGAGAGTCGAGGGAAGTCCCAGAGCTTATGCGGAGCAACCGGGGTTCCCATAGTACCCCGTCTTTTTTAATTTTCCTACCTAACAGGGCAACGGGGTGGCTCAGTCGGTTAAGCTCCCTATTCTCAGCTTCCACTCAGGTCATGATCTCATGGTTTCCAGCCCCACATCGGGCTCTGTACTGATGGTGCAGAGCCTGCTTGGGATTCATTCATATTCTCTCTCTCTCTCTCTCTCTCTCTCTCTCTCTCTCTCTCTCTCTCTCTCTCTGTCTCTCTCTCTCTGCCCCTCCCCTGCTCATGCTATCTCTGTCTCTCTCAAAAATAAGTAAATAAACTTAAAAAAAAAATTTCCTACCTACAAAAGTGATATCACTGAAGATAGACCAGAATGCCACTGAAAATGCAAAATTTCAGGATGGGTGAATCCATCAGGATTGGATGCTGAGAGGCGCCCAGCCCAGGCACAGACGTGGCAGCAGGGGGGGAAGAGCCCCCCCTGCAGGAAGCACGAACCTGCCCCGAGGCGGCCCACCCTGGGAGAGCCCGGTCCTGGCAGCGCTGTCCCCCCAGAAGGCCGCCGTGCGCCGTTGTGAAGGTGGAGGTGATTTTCTGGAAGATGGAACAGTCATGTACTGGTTTATGTCGTAAAACAAAAACAAAACCAGCTGTGTTGTGCTCTCCTGGAGAGGAGGCAGCCACATAACTCTCTCTTCTTGATGGAAAAAAGGCACAAAGCGGGCTGGTTTCTGTTTTCTCTCAAAGAGAACACAACAGCAGAAGAGCCTCTGATCCACAGACCCAAGGACCATCAGCGTTCAGAACAACAAGCTGGGCCATCAAAGAGGCTTATTAATAATGTTCAGCAGATGCATGTAAGAAGGTACCTTTTCTTAAAGTTTAAAGCAGATCTCATTCCTGAAAAGGCTAATGTTCAGTCGCTGAGGGGGAAATGCCAGGGGCCAGGCGACCTCCCCATGGCGTCAGATAAATGAGGAGGGGGCCCCCGTGAAAGGGTGACGTAGCCCAGCCCACCTGACCCAGCATCTTGAGATCCCACCAAGAGAAGGAGGGTTCATTGTTTCTGTCTTGCCAGAAAAATCAAAGGCTTAGTGTGCCCTTGGAGGCACACATGAGCCCACGATTCTGATCCAGTGTTGCTTTGAATTGGGTAGGCTTTTACCCTGATTTATTATTCATGTGAATAGAGTGCCCAAGAACCGCCTTCAGATGCCCATTCATCCTGCCCATGATAAATAACAGTTCACGGAACTCTCAGAAGTGGAACGTCGATCGATTTTTCGTGTTTGAATTCTATCCATTGGCACCGAGGAGCAGAATAGCTAGCTCACAGGCAAGCCAAAAGCACTCACGATACTTAAATGGTCATTCGAGAGAGAGAAAGATTAATCTATAAAGTTAACACCGAGAAATAGGTTCTGGAGTTGATAGATGAGCAGAGCACTTTGGAAATAGGCCTGTCTGTCACGGAGAGCCTTTCTGGGGAAATTGTTGTCTTTATTTTATCAAAAAGGGGGAAAAAAATAACTTTCATCAGGACTTTGTCATCCTTGCAGCAAGAGCCAAAGAGAACAAGAACAGTGAGAGCGAGTGTAGGTGCCAGTGTGGTGTGATTGCATGGTCAGGTTCATTTTCCCAGTCACCTTGAGATCTAGACCACCGCGATGAAGGGCATGTGGCAGTAAAGAGAGTCAGTGAGTTTTGGGGTCTCTCGGTGCATATATAAAAGTTATGTGTACTCTACCCTGTAGCCTACTAAGTGTGCAATAGCTTTGAGTCTTTTAAAAAAGAATGCACGTACCTTAACTGAAAAACACCGTGTGGCTAAAAAATGCTAAGCATCGGGGCGCCTGGGTGGCGCAGTCGGTTAAGCGTCCGACTTCAGCCAGGTCACGATCTTGCGGTCCGGGAGTTCGAGCCCCGCATCAGGCTCTGGGCTGATGGCTCAGAGCCTGGAGCCTGTTTCCGATTCTGTGTCTCCCTCTCTCTCTGCCCCTCCCCCGTTCATGCTCTGTCTCTCTCTGTCCCACAAATAAATAAACGTTGAAAAAAAAAAATTAAAAAAAAAAAATGCTAAGCATCACCTGAACTTTGATCAGGTTGTAATCACTGATCACGGATCGCCCTAACAAACACAATAACGATGAAACGTTTGAAATACTGCGAGGATGACCGAAATGTGGCGCAGAGGCCGGAAGTGAGCAAATGTAGTTGGAAAAATGGCATCAGTCGACTCGCTTGTTGCTGGCACGCCACGGACCTTCCGTTTGTGAAACACACAGCATCTGTGGAGTGCAACAAAACAAGGTGTTTCTCAGTGTCATCAGCTTGTTTAGGAAGTTGGATGGTGGCTTAATTATTGAAGTCAGTGCCGTGTGCCTTTTTAAATCTTGAAAAAATGTATTTTGAGATAACCTCCAATTTCAATGTTGCAGAAGAGTTGAAAAAAAAAACACCCATAAAGAATTGCTGTATTCATTTTACCCAGATTCCATACGTGTTAACACTTTACCACCTCTGCTTTATCATTCTTTCTCTGCATCTCTGAGTGTGCAAGTGTACAGATACACAATTGTGTGTGCTTTGTTTTTTGTGGGGTTTTTTTTTTTTTTTTTGGAACCATTTGAGAGCAGGTTGCAAAGGCGATGCCTCTTTACGGCTACATGTTCCGTGTGGATTTCCTGAAACGTAGGACACGGTAACTGTGTCCTTCTTAGTAATCGCTCTGCAGAGGTCGTTAGACGGAGCCGCAGCCTTCGGGTAGAAGAAGGGTCTTGGAGCAGTTGTCTAAGTGCTCAATGCCTTGGGTTGCTTGTCCTCCGTTCTCTCCGGTCACAGGTAGGCTCATTCTCTCAGCCTTTCAGTGGTGCGAGCAAGAGTGATGCTAAATAAAATTGAGAGATTTCTCAAGACTCGGGGAGCTTCACCGACAACATGTGAACACTAACCAGCCTTTGGAGACCGGAATCGGCCACCTCACGGTGTACCCGGGTGGGACGTAAGCCTTTAAGCCAGCCTAAGACAGCTCCTACTTGGTTGATGAGAGGGGAGGAGTCTGCCTACTCTCTGATTGCTCCTCTCCCAAATGCTTTTCTGCTGGAAAGAAAAATGGGGAGGAATGAGACGTTTGAAATCGTAATCGATATAAATAAGCGGCTCTGTTGCAAGCCTCAGGGAGCTTCCGTGGTGATGGACGGGATAAGTGCAGACCCCGTGCGCCTCAAGTTGTGTGAACTGACGACCTCCCCTCGTCTGCAGTGAAGGTTGCCGACAACACTGGTCGTCACGACATCTTGTTTTGGAAAAGGAGCCTTGAATCCTCTAATGCTGGCTGTTCCTAAAGAAAGACCAAATGGAGCGCAAGTTTTTGCTCCATAGAATATGGTCCGGGGTAAGCCAGAGCCTTTCCGTCACGGACGCACGGCTCTGACACCTACAAGAACCCACGCATTTAATGGGTGGCTTACAGCCTGTCTCTGTCAACAAACCCATCAATAGAACCGGTTCCCTCTGGACCACAACTGGCCCTGAGATCGGCCCGAGTGCTCACTTCAGCGGCACGTCTACTAAAATTGGAACGACGTGGAGAAGATTGGCACAGCCCCTGCACAAGAATGACACGAAGCTTCCTGAGATTCGCTCTGAGGCAACAGATAAGTACTTGTTTGATTTCACCTAAGAAACGAAAACCTGTCTCCAGTCTCTCACCACAGGTGATGTTGGCAGGAGGTGAAGGAGGTCCTAATCCCTTTTTTAAAAAATGTTATTAAAATAATAACTAGGGGCGCCTGGCCGGCACAGTCAGTTAAGCATCTGACTCTTGATTTCAGCTCAGGTCATGATACTATAGTTTGTGAGTTTGAGTCCCGTATTGGGCTCTTTGCTGACAGCAAATTCATTCTCTCTCTCTCTCTCTGCCCCTCCCCTGCTCGTGCTCATTCTCTCTCTCTCAAAATAAATAAATGTTAAAATACTAACTCTGTGGTGAAAGAGTTAAGATGGACATAAAAATGACAAGACACTATCACCCCTAACCCCAACTACTGGTCCCACTATTCACCATCCCTTCTGTAACCTTTGGAAAGCTGTATGCATGTGTGATCATACACACAGCGAGGTACCACGCATCCCATTTTCCATCTCGCGTCTTTCACACGGCGGTATATCTGGGAGGTGTTTCCGTGCCAGCGCATGTGGGTCTGTGGCACGCTTGACACGGGCCATTCTGACCCTCAAGTTCCCAGGGCAGACACTGACTCTTTTCCAAATGCTTTTCCTCTGTCCGTTCTTATTCTCCAGACTTTCTGTACCAAAATGCACTGGCTTCAGTGGTCATCCAGGCCTTCGGTGAGCACATTTCCAGATCCTTGGGTGACTAAACGAGCAAACTAACCCCACTTGTTAACCCTGAGCGTGTGCTCCTGCTTGTGTTGGGTCATGCACGGAAGACCGTTCCTCGAGCATGCTGATCTTACAAAGGGCTGCTGCCCGAGACCCCAGCCCCCTCGCTGGATGGTTCCATGGTGTGGACACGACCTCCCAGGTGGCCCAGAGCGGAATATTCGCGCTCATTTCTGCGGCTGGTTATTTAAGTGAAGTCTGCGCCCAACCGCGAGTCAGAAAGCTGTGCACAGACGTATGCAGTGTTCTTACTAACGCTCCACTAGGATCACCACACAGTGGGGCTTGAAATATGGGTTCCCTTAAGACGAAGCCTATCCTGCTACATCTGGTAATTGCCAGAGATGTTCCCCACCTCTGTAAGTTTCCTTTCTCCTCCGTCTTGCAACGCGCCTTTACTCTCTTGCTTTGTTCCGCGCTCTGCCTGCTCCTTTGGGTTTGCTTTGTAATGGCAGTGTTTTCGAGCTACTCATACTCACCCTAATTCCCATACCAGTGACCGTGGGGTTATATTCTACATGACTGAGACACCAAGGTAAAGGACAGAATTGAGACCAACACATGTATTGTGCATTCTCGGTGGCCTCTCCCAGGTAAGAATCACGAGAAGCCGACTTGCACGGGGCCGGCTCAGTCTCTCCCCACGGCCCTTCCACAGGGGGCACAGGGCTGTGAGTGGATCGTGTGCTGCCCAGAGCCCTGGATGGGGAGCGCCGTGACCCCAAATTCCACCTGGAGCCTGCGTCTCTCTGTGCTTTGTCACCTCTTTATCGTGCCTGACTTCTGGGTTCATTTTATCAATTATGATTTTACCAAATGGATAAGAATGTCAAAGCAACAAAGGAGTTATGTCCTGAATCCAGAACTAAGGGAGGCAGATAGCTTATTAATAGTGTTACCAATAGTGTTCATTCCTCCTTCCCGTATTGATGACATGCCCTGTACGTGGGTGCGTGCTGTATGTGCTGTGCCTTAGGGCTGTATCGTGCCTGAGCATTTAGAAAGGATTGCACGTCTCGTTCCCTCGATCTGCAAGATAGCATTGGAAGGTGGATGTTCTTATACAAAGAGATGCAGTGATTTTCTGTACCACGGGCTTTTGACCTCTAGTCGGTCCCTCTCCCCACCGTACCTCCCATTTTCCCTCGGGGGTCAAATGCAGCCCTGTCAACACCGACATCCTGTGCTCTCCACGAGTACCAGAGGACCTGCCTGGGCTCACACCCTGGCCCAGCCGGCTTTGGGCTGCCCCCTGTTGCCCTCCTCACCTCCATCTTTGGTTCCACACCAGTGATGTGGTCCTTCATATCCCAGATGGCAAAAGCCTCGGTTGGTGACAGGCGTGGGTCGCCTTGGGAGGTGAGGACGGTGCGAGTTGCCAAGAGGTTTTGCTAACACGTAGCAAATGCTGCCTGCATCTGTCGTGGGTTGTCAGGTGGCATAGGGCTCAGAGGCCATGACCCACGCAAACCTGCCCATTGTCGCACGCTATGGTGGAAGCTGCCCTTCCAGTGGCCGCGGTAATAACCTTCTTGCATCATCCCTGAGGAAGGTCGAGAAGATGTGTGTAGCCTGGCCAGCGTCGTTTTTCACCTGCGCTCTCACCCAGTCATTCACAGGCAGCACCAGTGCCTCTAACATCCAAGATGGCACCTGAGTCCTGCCCACGAGCCGATAGTTACGAGTAAGGTTGGCCCGCAGACAGCAGGAAGAACCTATTCTATGTTTGAAGTATAGTAAATACCTTGCTGAAGTCTTTATCTTTTCCCCAAGGATCCAAAGAGCACTGATTTTCATTCTCCTTTTCAGCCATTGATGGGTGCTGATTTGAGGATGGTTGCAGTTCTCCACACAAACATCTTGAAAAATGAGTAGGTCAAGATCATCTCCAATTTGACTTAAAGGAGATTGTCTCTTTCAGGGCTAATTTCACGGAGTTGTGGAAGACTCGTTTTTTTTTTAACCATTAAGAAATAGTGGAAATGGTGGAAAAATAGACTCTATTTCTCATAGTACCAAACCGATGATTAAAATCCCCCTCCCCTGCTCTTTGTGCTCGGGGGGGGGGGGGGGGGGGAAGCGGCATCCGTCTGATAGGAGCTCCCTCAGAATAGGAAGTTCTTCTGAGTCTTGGATCTCATCTGATCCTCAGGTTTAGCCTCCAGCGTTTCTGGGGCTTTCTTGCCCATGGTTGGCTGGAATACACGAACAGCTTTTTTATCCCTTGCTCCCAGCCTGCCCTTTCGCCTCAGTGAATAGGTTTAAGAAAGGTTTTTCTTTGCTGGAATGTGATTTCTCTCTCTTCAGGATCAGAGAACATTCTAGAGTGAAGTAGAGTGGGAAGGAAAAGGAAGAGGTTTCCGGAGGCAAGCAGTCTCGAGACCAGCAGTCCCACTCCCGTGCAGTGTGAACTCCAAGCAGAGCTTAGACTGGCCTGGTCTCCGGGGGCCCCCTTAGCTCTCTGCTGGCAACCTGCACAGCACGAGGCTCTAAGCAGCGAGGGGTTCTGCCCCACGTGTTACCCTTCTTAGCTCCGCAAGCTGCCGCAGCCCTTAGGAGTAATTCTCCCCAGGCTTCTCGGTGCTGATGTTTGTGTGGTCCCCTCTTTAGATCTTGGGGAGTCTTCTTTTAGTTCTTTCGTTTACGTGGCAGTTGAGCCATGGCTTTTGGAATTCCCTTTGGAAGATAATCTGCGAATCCCCTAAAAATGGTACTCACAGGAAAGGTCAGACCTGTGCCATCTTTTCACAGAACACATCCACAAGCCTAGGGTTGGATGGACGGAAGACAGTCTACCTTGGCTTGCCTTCCTCTTCCTTTTAGAGACTTCGCCTTTTAGTTTTCCCAGAAGTTTCTTCTTGCTCACCTTTGCGTGATTAGCGAATAGGAAAAGAAATGCGAACGATCGCTTTTTGAGGGAGCGCATGCCCCAGCCTCTGGGAGCACCTAGAGTGGATTTCCATGAAATCTTCCAGGTCGTGGGTATTGCTTAATCACGTTCCCAAAAAACATCGTCCTCAAATACAACTGCCCGTCTCACATGCGGGCGGCAGGACCCATGTGACGAGCAGGCCCAATCGTGGGGCCTCCGTAGAGTGGCTGCAAGGGCCCCACACAGTCCTCTGCCTCCCTCCACATCCACACCCACACCCACATCCCCACACGGTAGTCACTGTGTGGACTCTCCCCCCCCCCATTAAGAGTGGGTGGCCACTCACGAAAATGAACCCCCTCCCCCCCCCCCAGAAAGGGAAGCCGTCAGTTACGAAGACCTTACTTTGGACTCACGACATGCTTTCCACTGCAACAGACTTAGGAGCAGGGTCTATTGGATGATAAGAAGGTGGAAAAACCATAATGAAGCTAGATTCTCAAAGAGGCCTTCTAGAAGGTGGGAAAGATGTAAAAGAGGAGGTGGGAAACTATCGTCTGTGAGACTAAACCGGCCTTACAAAAATAACAGCAGCTCTTGTGCCCTCACTGCATGCTGGGCTCTGTGCAAGACGCTGCACCCTTAACCTTCGTAGCAGCCCAGGGAGGGGGCATGGCTCTTCTGCCCCTTTCACACTCGAGGGAGTGGGAGAGACCCCACCACCACCACCTTCGCGGTTTACCTAGAGCTCTCCGGTAAAGATCCAGGAATGCCTGGTTGGTTTAAAACCGTGCTAACTCAGAATTAATGTGCCTTATGATTAATTAGTCAATGCTGCCCTATGATGCCAGCAGGCAGAAGGGTATCATTTGCAACGTGGGGAATACCATTATTTGTATCACCGGTGCAAACCCACCCCTCCCTGCCTCGGAGTCGTGTGGGGTCCTGGGGACTTCAACATGCCACAACTCTCTGAGTGGCTGAGCAAGTGGGGACACCCCTGCCCCCCACCCATTTGGGGTCAGGCTCCCGAGCGGTGCCGTGCACGCGGCCGTGTTTCTCGGAGCCTCGAACAGGGCAGCTCTGCCCCCAGGCTCTGCCCGCAGCCCCTCCTGCGTTGAGCACCCCGGTGGACCCTGGAGGAGAGGAAAATCCAAGACAGACAGCAGGCTTGGCTCTGCCTGCTCAGGGCACCAGAGCAAACCCCCTCCAGCCTGAGACCACCCACGAGGGTCAACCTATCTGCCGGTTGACCAGACAGATCTAGATACACTGAAGCCCAGCTGGGCCCAAGGGTGAACGGCCCAACCTTGCCACCACACCTCTCTCAGTGTTGGTCGAGTGAGGTTTTTAGGACTCTGCGGTTGCAAGCACAACACAGCTTTCACTTTATTACAAATACGGTCGCAAAGAGCCGGGTGCGGGACAGTAATCTCAGCCTCTCGGTCCCGAGGTTGCTGCCTGCGCTCCCACCCAACATCCTAGCCTTTCACCGTGGACAGTGACCCGCGGCCCCGGGCGTGGGTATCCTGCCCCTCGCCCGCTTGCTCTAAGAAATGACAGTGAAATCAAACAGGCTGTGTCCTTGCTGCTGCCTTTCTATCAGCAGTGCCTTTCCATGGAGGGTTTCGGTTCCGAGGGTATTTGAAGGTTTACGACCGAGTGAGTTTGCGTTTCTGTTCGCTGTGCCCGGCTTTTGAATCCAGTAGGTGTGCAGTTTCTCCAGAATTCTTCCTGCCTCGCCAGGCCCGATTGGCGCGGGCCAAGCTCAGCCTCGCAGAGGCCTCTCGGAGACATGCTCCCTGTACTTTGGTAAAAATTACTGACCTGTCCTTTTTTCTCTCTTCTCCACAGTGTGGCAAAGGTGCAGAAAACTTT
Organism: Felis catus; assembly: GCF_018350175.1. Classification (NCBI taxonomy): domain Eukaryota; kingdom Metazoa; phylum Chordata; class Mammalia; order Carnivora; family Felidae; genus Felis; species Felis catus. The sequence goes on along the minus strand of NC_058381.1, from coordinate 48,394,274 downwards.
GACAAGTTCTTCACGCGAGGGCAGCCTGTCTTAACACCACCTGATCAGCTGGTCATTGCTAACATAGACCAGTCTGACTTCGAGGGGTTCTCGTATGTCAACCCCCAGTTTGTGCACCCCATCTTACAGAGCGCAGTATGAAACTCACCACCGAGAACTAACGCCTCCCCAGCCCCCAGCCCTCCAGCAGTGGGAAATGATCCTTAACCCTAAAATTTTAAGGCCATGGCCTTTTCTCCCGTTCCAGATGGAGGCCTGAAAATTTTAGGGTTATTAGTCCAAATGTGAGTAACTGTTCAGGGTTTCTGTCTTACAACCAAGAACATTATCTTAGTAGAAGGCAGTATCATGTACAGTGTTCAGTTTAAGTATGTAGAAGTCACATCTGGCTGTAGATTAACCCTTCCTAAAAAACAAACTCGCCCCCTTTTTTGGTACGGTTTGATATATCTTCCATGCCCTCTGTCAGTTTCCACCATTGGGATTCCCCCAACCAGAGATGTTCAAATGAACCTGTCCCGGTCCAGTGGGCAAGAAAATATCTCCACCTGAGATGTCTTTGGACTCCAAGAACGGGGACCCCAGAATGTGAGCCAGGCGGGATTGGGGGTAGGGGAGACTTGGAAATCCCCGCTGCTTCTGTTCTCTGCCTCAATGGAAACAGTCCCGAGATGAATCAAGTCCCTACCGGTGAGTCGTTTGCAAGCTGTTACCAGACGTTGACTGTCTTAACCCAATCACGGTTCAGTGATGACCGGTTTTAAAAAAACAGACACCTCAGAGGAATGTTGGTGAGTCTGTCAGCTGCCCTATTTGGATGATAAATTATCTGGATACTTGCATTTCTTTTTAAGAGGCCAAATCTAAGAACTTTGCTAAATCAGCATGTGACATCATTTCAGATCAAGGATAACCCAGTGTGTGTGTACGTTCATTTTAATCTCTGGGAGATTATTCCGTGATCCAGGGTGCCATCCGCAATTATGCCACTACTCGTGAGTGTTGTTAGCCAACCCCCACCCCGACCGATATTTTGCTGCCTACTTCCTGAGAAGCTGAAGCATACGCCCCATCCCCTTTTGTACTTATTTATTTAATAGGCTGCGGTGTCGTTGATGAGAGTATTGCTGTAAAGTAACTGAACAGAGTGTTGACTGTAGCATAAGTCTCCATCGATCGGTATCTCTCCCATCTCCAGCCCCCGACATCCGCTAAGGGACGGAAACCAATGCAGTTTCGGTCCCCATTTCCAGATCATGTTGAATGGCACACCTGGGGGCGTAGAATCAGGAAAATCTGGATGCGCATCAGCTCAAAGATATTTTATTGCTCGAAGGATTTTAATATGTTTTGCAAATGCATCATGCAATGAATTTTGCATGTTTATAATAAACCTTAATTACAAGTGAATCTATATTATTGATATAATCGTATCAAGTATAAAGAGAGTATTATAATAATTTTATAAGACACAACTGTGCTATATTTGTGAAGGCTCTTGTTTCTAATCTGCTTCTATGATTAAGTTTTAGCCTAATTCCTTGCTGCCTCCTGTCCCCCCACCCCCACCCCATGCATACTCCACACACTGGCACTGTATCAGATATATTAATTTCCTGTCGTAGCTCTAATTTTGAAAACGAATGGCTCTTTTACGTGCTTAATTTGATTCTACCTGCAAACAAAAGTTTTGTGGTCGGGGATCGTCTCTGAGAGGACACTCTCTCCCAGCTCCTTAGCAACATCTTCTGTCCTGGTTCCTATTCCACTCTTCCTCGTGGGGACAGCGGGAAGTGTCGGACTCCCGTACGTCTAGTGTGTTCGTGCAGGTGTGATGTTGTTGCAGCCCCTGGGCTGGATTTTGTTTGGTTTTTCCTTTTCAGCTTTGTTACTGTTAGTGGCTCGGGGTGGGAGGGACAGGAGCTTGGACGCAGCAGAAGGACTCTGTCCGCCTTGCCCGCCCCCGGCACGACTTGCCGTTCCCTCCAGCACATCACAGACTTCATGAGACAAACCGTCCCGTCCAGCCGCCCCTGGGAACCGCCGTCCCCTGGCACTAACGGCAGACTCTTCAGAAGCTGCAGGTTTTCTCCCACCTGTTGCTCGAACTGGCCTTTCCGGTCTCGGCGAAGAGCACTTCTGTGGCGAGATGCTGCGCTAACAACACAAGGTCCTCGGAGAAGCCAGCCTCCTACAACAGAAAGAACATGGAAGCGGGGATCATTTCGTACAGGGGCCTCTCCGTTTCCCCTTCTCCCCCAAATGCGTTTCTCAACTAAGCACCTCCTCATTTTTACTCTCTGGCTATTTGCCTGAAATTCACGTCACAACCGCTGAAGGGTCTTTGAGATGGCAGACCCAGTCTGTCCTGGAAAGCCTGGACTGGAGGAAGAGGTGGGGTAGGCAGTGGATCCTCCTGGAAAAGAGCAACTTCCTCCGCACCGCCTTTTACGGGCTGTAGGCTTCAGAATTCAAAAAGGGCCCCAGCACGCCCAGAGCTGCAGCCCCCCCCTGGTCAGTGCACATTTGGGGGACACTTCCCCACCAGGTACCCCTCGTTCGGTGCGATAGAAAAGGGACCAGTTCATAGAATGAGCCTAAGAAACAAAAAAGCCAGACGCCCGCCCTGCCCCAGGACTGAGCAGCCGCAGGACGAACCCCCAGCCAAGCCCCAGGCAGTGAGGAAAGTTTCAGAAAGGAACTCGTGGGGTTATGGACTATTTGTTCCCGAGCCCCACGCTGCCTGCTTGTTTTTTAAGCCAGCAGGAGTCTCAGGCTTTCCCTCGAACAGCCAACACATTTCCGAATTCATAATTCTCCAGGAAACATGTTCAGCATCTCAGCCGGCTTGTATTCTTTCAGAATGCATGGCAGAGTCTTAAGAGGAGATATCCTGGCTGTGGGGCCCAGCACTTGGCCTGCGGGACAGCAGGCTTGAGCACAAACTTGAAGGAAAGACAGTAAAACTCAGGGCCTGGTGAAGTGTTACCCGTGCTGTACCCTGTTCGGTACGTGGCTTTGTACCAAATTTAGATAAGGGCTAAATGTTTTAAAGGTCTGAGAAGCCCAAGACCGTGATTGCCGGAAGAATAAACCATGGGGGTAACCCTTGCCAACCGTTAGACCAGCTTATAAAGGAATTGATTTATATAAGCCTGTGGCGTGGTCCCACTTCACGGGCATCGTATGAAATAAAAGTGCAGGGAAGGGGTGCTTTGCTGGCCGCAGCGGGCGGCTGGAATGAGGGGAAGCACCTTGGATGGCAGATGACCGGGGGCCTCTTGAAAGACCAGCCCCTGAGCGCCGCCCGAATCACTGAGGACCGCGGAGGTCCAGGGCCCGGGCAGAATCTAGCACAGGCTACTTCTCCACCAGACTCTTCGGTCCGTAACTCTGAGAGGCCGTTCACATCGCCTTGCGTCCTGTTGTCCCTTGGACGGTGGCTGCTTCTAAGCAGAACTTGGCTCCGAGGCTACAGACCAGAGGGCTGGCAGTCCTTCTCTTGGTGTCTTGTCTGAAGGCCCTAGATGCTTGGCTTGGACGGAAGGACGTGGAGTGTGCTCCTGGCTGCAGCCCGCAGAGGTTAATGGGAGGTGCACTGAAGGCGGGAAGCAATTCGAAAGGTCGATAGGAGACCCTAGGAACTGAAATAATCGCTCTCTGGCACATCTACTTCTCTTTTATCCCCGTGACCTAGTACCAGTGAATGCAGACCTTCTTAGGAGATGTGTTAGGCTTAGTAGGAATTTTGGCAGAAAATCAGAGAGTGTAGGCCACTCTAGAACTTCCCCTGACATGGTTGGTTAAAAGGTGGTGAAAAACCAAGGTGGGTGTAAGCCAGCAGACGGTTGCGGAGCGCGTCTCTGAGCTGCAGTCCTTAGCAGAGCGTGCAACTTATTTGCTCGGATGAATACACAGAGCCCAAGAGAGACACCCGTTGACGTCCCGAGAAGGGAGAGGTTGGTGGAGGCCGAGGTCAGTAAGGCGTTCAAAGAAGAGCAGGGCTTGAGCGTGTCCAGGAGGATTTTGCAAGGAGGAGGAAGCCAGGAGAGCGTGGAAGGAGAGGGCAGCTGGGGAAGGAACCTGCTGCTATTTCCGGTGGCTTTGCGCTGTTGGTTGTTGATGCACCTGCTGGTCCCGGAGAGCAGTTTTGCTGCCCGAAACACAGTCTAGTCCTCCTCAGGAAACATCTCCTGAGTGCCAGCCAATTCCTCACTAGTCCTCGAGGCCCCCTTCCCCTGCCTGCCTTGGAGGGGCTCACCATTCCCTGGGCAGAGCCAAACCAGCCAGCACACCCTGGAAGCCAGTAGGTCCCCACCCATTTTCTCCTGTGGCTTCCTGCCAAGAGTTAGGGCAGCCGGGGATGGATGGAGAAGTGGCAAAAATAACTTCACACTGCAGTTCCCACCTGATTGCACTTCGCAGGACAAATTTGGGTTTTTCCTGCTGGGATCTGACTTCTCAGTACCAAAGAGGGAGGAAAAGTGAGAGTCTTATGTTTTTAAATGCCTCAGAAAGGCAACACCAACTGACTGTCATTTTCTCACTTTGGTCTGATGAAGCCAGTCACCTCTCTCTTGTGTGTGCTCATCACACCATTTCCTGTCCCTTTAAACCCAGCAAGGGCGGGCGCCTGTTCCCCCACCGAGCACACTCAACAGTCATCATCAAGAAATAGACGCTGACCTGGGGACCCAGATAGGATGGTCCTAACAGTTACAGGAGCAGCAAAGCCATGACAGTTATAATGAAGGAAAGGGCCCCTCTACTGCTTAGTGACTGCACACTAATTTGACAAGTGGAGAAATCGTTTTTAAAACATTTTCCTTGAGTTCCTTGGGTTACATTTTATGAAATATACCAGACTGTAAACATTTCTGTCATTTCCCATCTGGGCCGACGCAACAAATCTAGGGAATGCCATATCTTTCTGCTGCAAAAGATACAGAAAATTGGGGAAGGTGACCTGAGTTATAGCAAGCAAAGGCATCTAGAAGTCGTGTCAACCCCAATTCGGTTAATTCTCTGATGTCAGGGACTCTTGGGGAGTTGAAATCATGTATGACCAGGAATCCCATGCCTCTGATTTGTGTTCTGATCAGATGTCAGTTCATAACTGTGTAGGTCTCAGTCATGAAACAGCCTTACAGTGACCCTACACTAAGGCCCACGAGTTCCAAAGACTTTTTCTGAAACCCTTAGGAAGAAATTAATTTGTTAATTCCAGTAGAACAACCGAGTATACTGGGCTATTTGTACTTTTTTATGGAGAACTTTAATAACTCAATTCTTCTTTTAAGATAAGTTTTTAAAATAAAATTACTGACACTTTCATAAGATTCCAATCCCTTGGAGTCTATAGGAGGACTCAGACGGGGTCAGGCTAGAGCACCCCTGACCTGCACTCCCACTGCAGGATTTTCCCATGCCAGTGGTATATGGAGTCCACATCAGAACGGCTGGAAATCAGGTGGAATGTGTTGGCAGACTGATGCCCTCCATGTTTTTAATGGACACTGGGGATAACCATCTAAGGTCTAGAGACTTTTGGACCATAGGAAAGATAGCTTTGTTGTCCCCCTTCCAGATGGAGCCCCGGGATAGCATTCCCCTGGGATCCCTGGGGTCCCTTTCCTTGCTCTGTGAGGCTCTGTGACCACCTTTTGGTTTGAGGGGCAGGACATTTCCTCAGCTCTGTCTCCAGTCCCCATGGGTCCCCAAGTCTCACATTCAGTGAAGATTCAGAAGTGCCCTGTAGAGATTTTGTCCACTGGGCAATTCAGATCTAATTCAATATCCCCAAGAAAGAAGAGGTGTGACAGCAAGCACCCCCTGGGGCATCTCTTTCAGAATCCTCTCTTATGTGAGTAGACAGAACCCCACTTTTCAGAAAACTATCAAGTCTTTATAAGAACCTTTTTTTCTTTTCTAAAGACAAAAGGTGGCTTTGCATTTTCTGATTAAATAACTGTGTCTTTGTCTCCTCTGCTTAACTTTAGGAGTATTTATTCCTGTGATTGTTCGTAGATTTTTGTTGATATTCTTCCTGGAAGGATGTGATTCTTAAGGGGATTAGCGGACTATTCAAAATCATCCACCGAAGGCAGTTATTCTTTGGAGTCTAAATGGTCTAAAAATTCACCTCATATCCTTTCTATCAGGGTCTTTCAGAATAGCTTTTATAGATGGTCAGAGACATTTGAAGTCATTGCTTTTGCCACATGATCGTGTGTGTGTGTGTGTTTGTGTGTGTGCGAAGGACAGGTCATGTTTAAATCGTTAATTGAAAAACATCGTGTAAGACCCCAAATTCGGACGGAGGAGGAAGAGGAACAGGTGGCGGTTGAGGTTTTCCCTTCTGTATAAGCACCTACGGATGAAATGTAAAGGCCATTCAACTGTCCAGTAACATTTGGTTTAAAGCAGGCGAGATAGATGTATAAATTCAGTGCTTTCCTCACTTTGTAGAACCTCTGATCTTCGTTTGCATGATATGCTTTGTTAGACACATTAATTGTAGTTTGGAAGCAAGTGTGTACAAATAAATATAACGATCATTGCTCAGCGTTCTTGGTCTCATTTGCTCGAGCCCTTGGTGGCCTCACCGTTCTTTTTCAGCAAGCCTGCAGCCAGCTTTGGGTGGAGCCCGGGGTCCTTGTTTCGTTCACGCGTGTCTCCGTTTAAGCTGACACTGGTTTTGCGTAAAGCGCGTTGTGCTTTCATTTGAAACCCAAACGGTTGCCGGGTAAAGTAGTGGTAGGTCACTCCCTGGGTCGTTTATCAGCCGCCGGTGGAGCGCCCGCTGGGGGCCGGGAGGGGCGCGCCAGGCGCCAGGGACGTGCTGGGAAGGGGAGAGGAGCGCCCCGTCCGGGTGGCCCCTGCCTGCCGGGGGCTTCCGTTCGTCACTCCCAAACCGCGGGGGACACACAGCAGCTGATGTCGACGTCGCCCATCGTGTTGGCCACACTGCGGACCCGGCTTCGGGACCGCCAGCACTCTTGGCCTCGACAGCCCTCATCCCGGGTTTATTTTATTCGTGGGCGAAAAACGGGCGGGGGGGGTAATTTTTAAATGTGAAACAGGTGGGGAATATTCACACCCAACACGGGGTGGGGGGGGTCACGTCGGGAACGAGTAAAAGCCAGCGACAACAAGAACACTCCTTCTAAAAGCCGAGGGCCAGCCTTGGCAAAGTCCGCCTTCACTTGCTTGCCTCCTTTTGGGGGGCTGCTCCCCCTTCATGATCTCGGTTTCATCCCTCGGCCGCCTCCCTCCCTCCCCGTCCCCCACCCGCAGCCTCCAGCCCTGTCCCCTCCCAGTGTTCTGAGTGGGGTTCCTGAGCACCGGTGTCCGCTGGGTGAAGGTCCGGTCCCCAAGCTGCCCGGCTCCCACTCGAGCCTCCCGGAGGTTAAGGGTCTCTCGGCTGCCAGGGGGATGGTTACTGAGCAAGAATAGCCTAGAGCAGCGTGCCGTCGCTGGCTCCTAGGCCGGCCCGAACTTCACTCTGGGCTGGTGGCTTCACCGTGTATGTATGCGGCTCGTGCCTCTTCCTCAGGCTGCCTCGCAGATCGGCCCTGCGCCACGTGGCTTTTCACCGCGCCCTCGGCTGCCCCCTGTGCGCCCTTTGACCCCGTGAGGCTGGTGAGGCGCCGCGTTTCGTGGCATTTCCTTTACCGCAATGCAGAACGGCGCCCTGTGGGTCGTCCTGCACAGAGCAGGGTCCTCAGCCGCAGCCGATGACCCCCAGGGCCTGAGCGGGAGGCGCAGAGAGAGAGAGAGAGAGAGAGAGAGAGAGAGAGAGAGAGAGGATGCCTAGCAGGTTCTGCACTGTCAGATCTCATGAACCATGAGATCATGATCTGAGCCGAAGCCCAGAGTCAGATGTGTAACCAACTGAGTCACCCAGGCGCCCCTGGTTTAGTCCTTTCTGAGAAAGGGACCATGTGCCAGCTGATTGGGGGATTCCATTGGGAAGATAATTATGGAGCCAACCTCGGAGTCCAGGCGCAGGGCTGGATGGAGGGGTGTGGGTGCCCCGGGCGGGCCCTAGCACGGGGTCTCTAATTGTGTTAAGTGGGGCGGGCCCATAGGATGCAATGCAGGAGCACGGTCAGTCGTGGAATCCCAGCTTCGGCGAGACCTGCACAAGTTCATCCTGCACCACCCCCTCCCGCTCCCCCACACCACACACACCCACCCTCTTGGGTCCAAGTCTCTGCCCATGGCTCACCCCGACTCCTGCAGGAGCCTCCTCTCTACTGCCTTGCTCAGCCTCTCCAGTCTGTCCACTCCCTGCAGGCAGAGTGAAGTCCTATCCAGCCACATCTTTTCTTCAAACACTCCCAAGGACACCCCGTTGCCCTTGCGAAAGACCAGATCCCATAACATAGCTGTGAAGGCCCGTGCAAACTCCCCAACCCTGGCATCCTCTGCCCCCACTTGGCCCCGCGTTCTCTTGACTCCTTGACCTTCCTTCAATTCCTCAAATGTGCTGTGATGTTTCCAACCACAGGGCCTTTGCACCTGCTGTGCCCTCTGCCTGAAACATCCTTCTCCAAGCCTCGTCAATGCCCCTTACCCTTCATATCTCAGCTGAATGGTTAACTCTTGCAGAAGGCTTCTCTCTCCTGCCAGACTGGCTCATCCTCCTCCCAACCCCTCCTACACTTGCTTAGTGCCTACATCCCTTTTTTGTTTTGTTTTGTTTTGTTTTGCGCTTATCACGTTGCCACTTTGCATTTCTTTGTGGGAATACTCGAGGGCCTGCCTTACCAGTTTTCTTTTTGAAATCGGGTGTCACACTGGGTTGTGCTTGCCGTTGCCCTTCCGGGGAGGGGTATAGTGTGTAACCCAGAGCGAGAGGTCAAAACCAGTCCTTCATCCAGGACTGGCCTCACTGTCCCATGTCTATACCTGCCCACTTATATCCAGTCCATCAGCGAGTCTTGTTGGGTCCACCGTATAGCCGTGGTTCTCCGTGAGCGGGGGTAGTTTTCCCCCCCGTGGAATATTTAGCGATATCTGAAGGTTGTCACAACTGGAGAGAGGTGTTACTGGCATCTAGAAGGTAAAGGTTAAATAGAGGCCAGGAATGCTGTTCAACTTTCTGCATCGCTCCGGAGAGCCCCCCCTCCCCTCCCCCACCAACCACAGAGAGTGATCGGCCCAAAACGTCAGTGGTGCTGCTGTTGAAAATCCTGTCCTAAAATGTGCTCAATCCATTCCCTTTGGTCCACGTGCACTGTTCCCTCTGCCTGTCTCCTTGAGGTCACGCTTCACCCCCCCATGACCCTCTCTGCACGGCAGCCAATGTGACCTCATCCCGGCAAACACCTTCCCTGTCTAAAGCCCTCCAAATGGCTTCCCGTCACCCTTCAAATTAAGGTGCCGAGCAGTGCTTGGCCCAGAGGAGGGGCCCAGACGAGGGTGTGCCGAAGGAGTGGATGAGTGAATGGATCCCAATGCCCCTCTGAGTCTAGCAGACCATCGCTGTGTTTGGCCCGTGCTGTTCACAAACTAATTAAGGAGACAAGATGTACACACACGCACACACACACACACACACACACACACACACACAAGCATTAATTAAAGATCAGGCTTCAAACACTTTTCGTGAGCTTATGCCAAGGAAACCCACGTTGAGTCTCTGTCCATCAGCCTGGCATCTGGAGGCAATGGCTGCCTACACTTGAACTTGAGTGATTGTTTAAAGCCCCGAGCTGCGTCTCCCGCCTATTGAACACTCCGGGGGCTGAAGCGACAGTTCAGCTAAAATGCTAATGCACCCGGGCAAAGCAAAGGCCATCTATTTTCGCACTCTGTCCCCATCCTGAGAGTGCGCATCTCAGGGAGCAAGGCTGTGCCTGCGGGGAACGTGTGAGAAGTGCTTTCGGCTCCAAGAAAGCAGAACTGGATGTCTCTCCAAGATTCTTTTTTTGAAAAGCTATTCAATAAATATATTGCAGAGAGGCCTATTCTGAGCATGACGGGGAACGTACAATATGGCTCTCAAGAAATGAAAGAGCCGGTGGTGGGCTCGAGGACTCAACAGAAACAGGTGACGATGGCGAGAAACGAGCTTAACGCAGATTTTAAGCACACCGCACACGCGCACGCTCCGTGAGCACCAGAGGTATGCGAGGCACTCTTCTCCTTGCCTTACGTGCATTTATTTAAAGCCCACGGCAGCCACGCGGGGCAGGTCCCATTTGCTGTGCCCATTTTACAGAGGAAGGAGGGGAAGTCCAGAGAGGTTAAAATAATTCCCAAGGTGAGCAGCACCACACAAACTGAGCTGACTGCCAGAGCAGAGATGTGAGCAGTGCCAGGGCCTTCCTGGAGGAGGGGGGCAGGAAGGCGGCGTTCTGATGAAGGGAAGGAAGGAAAGGGGAGATCACACACGCACGGAAGCCAGTAAACAGGTGGGGGGGGGAAGGACTAACTTATCAGCGCCCACTGCGTAATTTCAACAGAATTTCATGGAATCCTTGTGGGTACCCCCGCGGAATAGAAAATCATCGTTCCCACCTTCCAGATGGGGAAACTCAGGCCCGAGTGAATAACTGGCTTCTGATTACATGGTCCCTAAGCAGTACGGGGGGGGTGGGGGGGGGACTGTCTCCGACCTCACCATGCTCAGGGGCCCAAAGAGGCAGCCTGGGTGGGGATGCAGAGCCTTTCTGGGGCCCGTCTCCCCCTTACAGCTTTCTTCAAAGCCCATCTCATCATCAAGGGGGAGTTTCCTTCTCTTGGCTGACTCTGGTGCCTAAGAGATTAGAGGTTTCTAGAAGCCTCTCTCCCACTTTCCCCTCTTCCCTTGCCTTTTTTTTTTTTTTTTTTTTTTTTTTTTTTTTTTTTTTTTTGAGCTGCCTGGGTGTGGGTGGAGAGAGAGAGAAAAATAGCACTGCAGTTCTCAGAACCTGGCAGGTACCTTTGCAGCCGCCCCCACCTGGCTGACTCTTGCCTGGAGAGACCTGGGAGGAAGGGGGAGGCGGTTGGGAGGGCTGGCTGGCCTGGGGGCGGCTCACCCACCCCCCATAGGACAGCCCCGAGAAGTCATGAACAGTTAGAGCTCTGTGAGTGCAGGTGAATCCCGGGAAGCCTGAGGAGGGAGGAGAGTTTCGGGCTGCCCAGGTGAGGAAAGCCTCACCTAGTGGCTAGTGAATCTGTCAAAATAACAGCGGATTTCTTTGGCAATGGGCGGCCAAGGCTCAGTCGGGCAGAATACTAACTATGGGGATGTTTCTACTTTTTTTTAGAAAATGTATAAAAATAGCACCTGATTCTTGTAGCTAATACAGGTAAGGAAAAGAAAACCCCACCATCCCGTGATAACCACTGTCATGCTTAAACTGCTTGATAAGTTGCTCACCTCATTTAAATAGTATTATCTTATTACCTTTTCGTGACAAAACCCTCTTATCAACTCCACTGGAACTCAAAGCTGGCCCTCGAAAGCAGGGATCACACACAGTGACATGCACGTACTTTAAACGTGTCATTGTAACTTAGAACTTACAAATGCACAACCATTCAGAAAAGAGGACTTCTCTCTAAGGGTGGCGTTTCTTTCTTGCATACACTATACCCATATGCTTGACTTAAAATTTCCAATCTGGGTTTATTTGAAGAGAAGCAAAATAGTCACAAAGCGACCTCACTGCGAAGTCCTAGATTGTGGCAGTATTTTCCAGTCTTGTGCAGTCACCTTGCCCAGCTTGAGAACCATTTTTTAAAAACTCATTTTTCTTCTCTTTCTTAAACATTTCTATTGTGGTTATTAAGACAACTCTATGATTTGCACTTGTGTGTTCTCTCAGTTTAGGTGGTATTTGCTTAAATTAACCACACAACCATAGAGCAGACATCAAAAGTTTGGGGAATACGTCGATTCGTGCTACGTCACAGTGGAAACAAAATTGCACGGAAATACGAGAAGATAGGAATGGAGGAAAATAAAATATTCAGCATGGCATGGGAATTAATTAGTGTTTTGAAAGGGAGGAAAATGTTGGTAAATCTAGTAGGTCATTCGGGGAACATCAACTAAGAAAGATTCCACTACAAAATATAGATCTTTCCACATAATTGATCTAAGGGCTGCATAATTTCCCATTTTGTACAGATGCATTACAATTCATCCTAACTCATCATTTGCTTTTGGTTTCCGTGTTCTAACCTTTAGGTGGCTCTCAATTTTTTTTACTGTGATAAACGATACTGTGATAACTAGTCTAATCTTTTTCTTCTTCACACACTTGACCAATTATTTCATTCACTCATCCACTCAAAAAAATGTGTCTGGAGCCCCTCCTAGGTCCTGTGTATCATCCTAGGTGTTGGGGATCCGGCAATAAACCAAGTCAACACAACTCCCCGCCCTTGGGGATTGCGTCCTCATGGGAAGTGTTCGTGTCCTTAGAATAAATTCCACAGTGTTGGATTCTTGGTCAGTGGCTATAAGCCGTCTTAGGGCTCTTGATACACATTGTCAAAATGCACTCAGAAACAAAAGAAATGATGGCTTCTAATTTTTAACCAACCTGAGTCATTTCAAAGTTTTCTGCACACACATACCTACACCCTACACACACAGCTACCATGCATGTTAGGTAGCCATTACTGCGTAACAGATTCCTCCGAAACTTAGCCACTCGAAACAAATTATTATCCCACGGCAGGTCAGGAATTTGGTCGCGGCCCATCTGGGTGGACTGGCACGAGATCTCTCACGAGTGTAGTAAAGGGGTCAGTCACCCAGAGCTGTAGTCAGCTGGAGGCTCGACTGGGTCACCAGATTGCCCTTGAACTGTCACCAGATTCTACTTGAAGCCAGTCACTAAGGGCAGCAAGCGTGTTCTCAAGGGGAGAGGAACTAAGCTCAACCTGGAATTTGGGGACATATTTTAACAGCACCACACCACAGGCAGGTGAGCCTTCCAGGGCACTGACTCTTGCCAGGAAGAGAAGCAAAAACCCCAATTTTCTTGTCCCGAAATGCATTTCGATGAGCCTTACTATTGCCTTGTATCTTTTTTCTTTTCTATTTTTTTAATAAATTTTTTAACATTTATTTATTTAATGTTTATTTATTTTGAGAGAGAGACAGAGCATGAGCAGAGGTGGGGCAAAGAGAGAGGAAGACACAGAATCCGAAGCAGGCTCCAGGCCCTGAGCTGTCAGCACAGAGCCCGACGCAGGGCTCATACTCACAAACCATGAGATCATGACACGAGCCGAAGTCAGATGCTTAAGCGACTGAGCCACCCAGGTGCCCCAATGTTTATTTGTTTTTGAGAAAGAGAGAGAGAGAGAGAGCGAGCATGAGTGGGGGAGGGGCAGAGAGAGAGGGAGACACAGAATCCAAAGCAATCTCCAGGCTCCAAGGTGTCAGCACAGATCCCAACTTGGGGTTTGAACCCACGAACCACGAGATCATGACCAGAGCCAGTCAGATGCTTAACCAACCGAGCCACCCAGGCACCCCTTTTCTTTTCTATTTTTAACTAAGCCTATTTTCTTCTTATGAAATACATGCTTATTGTTGAAAACTTGGAAACTACAGGAAAGTCAAGATAAAATAATAAAATTGACCTCTCATCTCACAACCTGGAGACCACCCACTGATAACGTTTTAGTTTATGTCCTCCTTCCTATGCATGTTTCCTTACGTTGTGGGGAACATAAGGAACACACAATTCCGTGTCCTGCTTTCTCACCTAATATTATCGCAGACATTTTTCTTCAAGTCCCTACCAACTCTTTGTACTGAAAATGTTAAATAGCTACAACTTTCCATTATCTGGATGCCCATAATTTTCTTACTAATTCCCTTAGTGCTGGACTTTTAGGTTGTTTCTCATTTTTTAATTATTTCGAACAACTCAGTGATGAGTATCTCTGTTCCTAAAATTTTGAATCCATTTAGGATCATTTTCTCAGTTGGGTTCCCAGAAATATGACTGAGCACTTTTGAGACTGTTAGTACCTACTGCCTGCTATGCTTCTTGAAGTGCTATGCTGTCTTCCCATGATAAGGTTTTCTTCCTCTTGGATCGACTAGTAACTAGTGTTCCTTTGCAACCAATGTCAGTGCTGTTCTTAGTTGGTTTGTTGTCAAGTGCCTTCATTCATTCATTCATTCATTCGCTCAACAAATTTTATGCGAGCACTATGTTAAGTGCCAGGACTGGGCTATGTAGCAGGGATGCAGTGATTAGCAGAGCTCATTATTGAGCAATTTTAGCTTTTGCCTCTTTCCACAGGATGTGAAGTGGCTTGCAAGTAAAACACTGTAAGTGAATAATAAAATAAAAAGGGAAGGTCAGGACTGAAGGCAATAAAAACATCAACAACTGCATTTCCCACAAAAGTTAACGAAACTGCTGTCATTGATTCTTAAACTTGGTTCTGCCCTCCTAGCAGCAGCCATGATCAGTTACAGGGTTCTCATAGCTGGCAAAGGGGAAGCTTTTCCTCTGCGTGTCCCTCTGGGAATGAAAGCTTTTCCTAGCACTGAATTCCAAAGGGAATTTCTTGGGTGTGATTTTATTACATGGAAGACAGAGCAATGTAAGAAAGGAAGTCCTCAATAGCAACTTGGGTTTTTTAAAACAGTGAATGCAGTAGCAAATTTCACATGGCCCGTCTTTAGTGATCTTTATCAAGTCAGGGGCATATGTTAAAATACAGCTTCATGAAATTGACCAAGGGAAAAGCCAAACCTGAAAGTCTTCAGGTAAGTAGCCAATTATATGGTCCAACTTGGCCCAAGAAAATAAGTTAGAATTCCTGGAAGAAAAGAACAATGAGATACAAGGTTTTATCTATCAACTTGGCAAATATTAAGCTTTCTTTAAAGATTAAAACCCAATTTTGGCAAGAGATGGGGAAGTCAGCCCTCTCATACACTGCGGGTGCGAATATCCATTAAGACTTTTCTGGAGCGCAATTAGGCAAAGAGAAAAGAGTCTTAAAAATATGCTTGTACACAGCAATTCTGCTGTGGGGAATTTTTTTTCCTAAGGACATAACAAAATATGCATACAAAGACTTATGAACTAGGAGTGTGTTCTTGCTTTGTAATAAACACAGATGGACGCACCCCAGGGCTAGATATCTCTGGAATTGGGGCAGCTTTGGGAGCTGGAATGTTTTCTGTATTTCATGTTAGTATTTCAGCTTCTTTTTTTCTTTTTAAAACTTTTCACTTTTAAATAATTGAAGACTCAAAAGAATTTGCAAAATAATGCAGAGAGTTGCCATACATCCATCACCCAGCGTTTCCCAATGATAACATGTTACATAACCAGAGTAAGTTATCAAAATCAGGACTTGGATCTAGTAAAATACTACTCCCTAAATTACAGACCTTATCAGATCTCAACAGGTTTTGAATGCTCTGTGTGTGTGTGCGTGTGTGCACGTGCATGTGTGTACTCATGCGTGTGTGCGTGTGCGCATGCGTGCACCATAGGTGTGTGTGTGTGCATGTGTGTGCATGCATGCGTTTGTGAATGCATGTGTCTGTGCGTGTGTGTGTGTGTGCATGCATGCACGCATGTTGTGTCTGTAGGGGTGTTTGTGCACATTGTGTGTGCATGTGTGTGTGTGTGTAGTACTATGAAATCCTATCGTACATATAGATTCATGTAGCCACCAATGTATTCAGATCAAGAACTGTTCTATCCAGAGGTGCCTGGGTGGCTCAGTCGGTTAAGCACCTGACTTTGGCTCTGGTCATGATCTCGTGATCTGTGAGTTTGAGCCCCGCGTCGGGCTCTGTGTTGACAGCTCGGAGCCTGGAGCCTGTTTCAGATTCTGTGTCTCCCTCTCTTTCTCTGCCCCTCCCCCACTCACCCTCTGTCTCTCTCTCTCTGTCTCTCTCTCTCTCTCTCTCTCTCTCAAAAATAAATAAACATTTATTTTTTAAACATTTTTTTTCAACGTTTATTTATTTTTGGGGGACAGAGAGAGACAGAGCATGAACGGGGGAGGGGCAGAGAGAGAGAGGGAGACACAGAATCGGAAACAGCCTCCAGGCTCTGAGCCGTCAGCCCAGAGCCCGACGCGGGGCTCGAACTCACGGACTGCGAGATCGTGACCTGGCTGAAGTCGGACGCTCAACCGACTGCGCCACCCAGGCGCCCCAAAAATAAATAAACATTTAAAAAATTAAAAAAAATAACTGTTCTGTCCAGAAAGACTCTCACTTGTGCTGCTACTTACACCTTCCCCAACATAGTCTGCAGTGACCTCTCATCTTCCTCCACCACTATAATTTTGTCGTTTCAAGAGTGTCATATAAATGGAGGCACCTGTGATAGAAACTTCTGTGTGTGCATCTGCTTCTTCAGCTTACCTGTTTTCTCAAAATTTTGACTGACCCTACCTCCTCCTGCCTAAGTGGGTCTCTCTTGGTATTTCCCCCAAGAGAGGAACTCCGATGGCACAGTGCACCTGAAAGTCAGCCCATGTCATTGGTCACTGGCGAGCCCACGTGGATTGGCTGTTGGGGTGTCAGGTTCCCATTTCTGGGCCAGTCACTGTGGCTGAGGGGAGTGGCCATTTGACACAAAACATGGCCAACTTGGCCCACCCCATCACCATCCCCTCTGAGACGGGTGCAGATGCTGGTGTATCTACTTCACAGCTCATTGGGAAAAAGCCTAAATATCTGTGACCTATCTGATAGCCATTCCTGTGTTCTACTTTGCAAGCACAACCACAATTTGGGACTGATTTTGGGTGAACATGGGTTCCCTGGGTCCTCTACGGCCCCAGGGGACGGATGTTCGTCGGTGCAAGCCAATCATGGGAATCCCATTCTCCTTCCCAATGGCTGGTTCAGGCAAGAGCATATGACACAATGTGACCTGAGTGAGGACGCTTTCCATGAAGTGTCTCAGACAGCCCCTGAAAGGCCTGTGGCAACCACCTGGCTGGGGGCAGGTCCAGGAGAGAACAGCTCAGCATCAAAAGGCTTCCAAGTGTTTCTCAAGTAGGAGAGAGCATCCTTCTGGGTGGTTCTTCCAAAAGCCCTTTCACCAGGAATCACTGGCCCCCAACCCACTGCTGAGGCCAGAACAATCTATAACAAAACAGAACACAAACCAAGAAACTAAATTTGAGAAAGGAAAGATTAAAGGCCAGAGAGGAGATGCCAGGAAATTTTATTAGCCTGAAAACAGAGTAATCATTTTGTGAGTTAGGAGGGTCATTTTGTTCCAAAGGCCTGGAATGATTTCTGTGTCTCTGTGAAGATTCCGGCCCCCATCCTAAGCACCTGACATTCAATTGTCTCCAGGCTTTGTGGGGATTTGAAAGAAGCAAAACTCTGTCCCCTTATCCAGGGACTTCTGCCTCCACAGGGTAGGGAGCCTGTTTGTGCCTAATAATTGGGTGACTATGAGAAATAAGCCCACCGACCCAATCAAAGGACGGTCATGGAGACTCAAGCACAGTGAAGACAGACTTTAATCAACGTTCTTGCAACAGCGGGTGTCTGATGGACAGGCACACTCAGGGCAGTTACAGCAGGCAATTTATCGCCTAGCATGAAGCCCCTCCCCTGATTCCTCATTGGCCGAGCACTACAGAGGTAAGTCCCTCCCCTGATTCCTCATTGGTTGAGTACTACAGACGTCACAGCCTTACCCAGAAGCCAGTTCTTTGGCGCATGCTCCTCACAAAGCCCAGGAAGCAAAGCCTGCAAAAATAAGCCCCGGAAATGGAGAGGGGAAGAAGAACCAGGAAGTGAAGTGTTCTAAAGGCTTGGGACTCCCCTGTGCATGTGGGGGTAGGAGGGTTCATACCTATTTCCAGTAAGTTGTAACCCTATTGTTGACAGCGCAGCTTTTGTTTGGTGTTTTTGAAAATGAATCGTCTCACTTCTCACAGTGGCTATATAACTACTTGTCCAAACCAGGACACTCAGGAGAGTAAAACAGAGACCTGTTGATTCTGCTGGGACCGCAGACAAAAGCCGGAACCATCCAAAGCAAACTGGGCTGGAGGGTCACCCAGCAACCTGCCCGATTCTGGTGAGAGCTGCACTGCCCACCCCACCCCACCCCCACCTCATCTGCTGGGAGCCACATGTCAATTGGATATTTTACCTATTTCAGGACTTCTCAACCTTGGTGTGATGACATTTGGAGCCTTCATTATTACTTCTTGGGGTGGGGGGGGGTGGGTAGGGGGGACCATCCTCTCATTATAGGATGTTGATGTTGAACAGCATCCCTGGTCTCTACCCACTAGATGCTAATAACAACCCCCTCCTCAAGTTGTGACAACCAAAAATGTCTCCAGATCTTTCACATGTCCTCTGAGGAGCAAAACCATCGGGTTAAGCATTGCTGTTCTAGGTCCATCCACTCACTGTTTCGAGGAAGGATTTCAGGCCAAGGATGTGCTGAGGAGTTAGAGTTTATCTACAGTTAACAAGTCTTACAGTATCGGGGCCTGCTATGACACACAGAAGCTGGGGTCAGGAGGATATGTGAGTCTCCCACCCAAAAAAAGTCCCTGTGCCTCTGAAGAGCCAGTCGGGGACAGTCCGTTGGCCAAAAATGCGTGCCTCCCACAGTACACAGCCCTGCAGCCAGATCACCCCCATCCCACCAGGGTGTGCCAGGCATGGTGAATGAATGAATGAATGAATGAATGAATGAATGAATGAACTCCAGTTCCATCTTAAACTTACCGAGTGACCATGGGCAAGAGCATTTAGTCCTGTTGAGCTTTAATTTGCTCATTTAAATAATAAAGAGCATCCACATGGCTTACAGTGGTCCCGTGGTACCAAATGAACTGAGACCCTCCAGTCCATTCTATTCCAAAAGGGGGCAGGTTGCTACTGGCATCTAGTGGGGCAGAGGCCAGAGACGGTGCTCAACATCCTGCAACACACGGGGCAGCTCCTGCCCCTACCCAAATGCAGATAGTGCCAAGGTTCTGCAGCCCTCATAAGCCCTCTGCAGCCCTGAGGCACTGGGTTTGTCCTAGAACTTGGGGCTGCCTTCTCCTAGGGAAAGTTGGGGGGGGGGGGTCTCTGCCCTCCTCCTATCCCATGAAAATAAAGGAATGAGTTAGAGGTTGTATCTCCGACCTCTAAGGTTGTCCTGACCTATCAGTGGGAAAACTGCTTAACCTCCCCCTATAGACCAGCATTTATGAGGTTTAGGGAAGGACCAGGTGGTCATGACCTGAGCCAGGACCTTTCTGAGTATGGCCACAGATGGCTGGCACTGGGCGACATCAACAGACTCACAGAAGATGCCCCAACCAGGAGAGATAGTAGCTAAGTACGAGTTAGTGTCCCCATCTTCACTTCTGGACAGAGTAGCACCTACCTTCCCACCACCCATCCTCCTGGTGGGCCCTGGGGGGATCCTGGCACATCCAGGTGACTCACACTGCCAGGGACACCAATGGTGTCCAGAAGACATTTTCCCCTTTTGTTCCCTCACTGCCTCTCCCATGCTCTCGTGCTGCCCAACACCTGCTCTTAGAAAGTGCCTGGCAATTTTTGGTAGATGACTGTGAGCCATCTAGAAACCCTATCCTCCCCACAGAGATTTATAATTGAAAGCGCTTTAAAACCTAAATAGTAACAATTGCACCTGCTACTGTTTGCCAGACCCTGTGCTACACATTTTGAATATATGGTCTCCTTTATTCTCTCAACAAACCCTCCAGGTGTGTGTTTTGGGCCTTATGCCCATTTTTCAAATGATGAAACCAAAACTTGGGGGGATTGAGTAACTGACCCAAGTCACTTAGCTAGTCAGTGGCAGAGATGAGACCCAATCTCAGACACATCTCCCCCCAAGAGGGCATGCTCGTAATCTACTGAGGATAAATGTGTTCTAGGTACGCGGAGGTATCGCTTCCTGGAGCGGCTGGAAACCTGAGCCAGTAGCTCCCAGCTACAAGAAGACCGGTCCCTTTACCCCAGTGGGCCATCTGCAATATCATTGTCTTGAAAAAGGGCGAGAAAGACAGCCTGAGCTAAGCTTTCTCCTACCAATGGATAGAAAGCCTATCAGGAAATTTTAGACACTTACCAGTAGATGGCAATGATGGAGGGAAACAAGGAGATATTTTCTATCCCCATGCAGGAACAGAATCTATGATCTTTACAAGTTTGTGACTGTAAGGAGATTTATCGTTCTTAATCAACACTTGCAGAAGCTAGGGGCTTCCAGAAAACCTGAGGCAGGTCTGTTTTTTTGAGAGAACAACTTGTCATGCTGACAGTAGGGTTCCACTTCCCGGAACCAAGCCTCCATGAATCCTTTGCTTGCTCTGAAAAGGCAGCCAGAGGCTTCATCTCACTGTGCCTAACTGTCTTCTGAGACTCTTTGCCCTGCAAAATCAGTGTCATACGCTTCACACCCACTGGGAGGGCTGATTAAAAAAAGGAAAATAACAAGTGTTGGCAAGGACGCGGAGAAATTGGAACCTTCGTACATTGCTGGTGGGAATGTAAAACCACTCAGCCGCCGTGGGAAACAGTCTGTCAGTTCCTCAAAAAGCTAAATATAGAATTACCATCTGATCTAGCAATTCCACTCCGAGGTACATACCCAATAGAACTGAAAATGAGTGTTCACAACAATACAAGAACACACATGTTCATAATAGCACTATTCCCAATGACTAAAAGGTGGAATGACTCAAACGTCCATCAGCAGATAAATGAACAAATAAATTGTGGTATATACATACAATGGAGTATTAGCCATAAAAAGCAGTGAAGTGCTGACGTGCGCTACAGTATGGATGAGGCTTGAAAACCTTACGCTCAGTGTAAGAAGCCAGACCCAGAGGGCAATGTATTGGATGATTTCATTTGCATGAAATATACCGAATAAGTACCTTCACAGATACAGAAAGCAAATTGATAGTAGCCAGGAGAAAGGGGGAGTGGGAAGCAGCTGGGTACCAGTTGGGCAGAGGGTTGCCTTTTAGGGAAATGAAAGCCCAAACAATCCTGAACGATATAGTCAATTTCAATGTTTCTACGGAGCAGACCCAGAGAAACCTACTGCAGGAGGACATTGTCCTAGCTGGAGGGGCACACCTGGCCCCCACCCTTACTGGCCAGCTGGCTTCTCAGGGGCACATATTGCTTCCTTCCCAGATGCTGCCTGCCTAGGAAACCACCCTCACTCATACCTTTCAAAGCTTTTTTTGTTGTTGCTGTTAACTTCAAAGTTAGGAAATGGCTACTTAAGATGCTATTTTCTGTCCTCTCAGGAACCAGGTAATTGAGGAGGTGGCTGGAGCCTGGTCCTGCTTTCTTTGTTCTGAAATATGTACTCTCATTTCCTGGCCTCCCTTTCTCCTTATTCGCACCCTACCCTCCAGGGATTTTGGCCCTTTGTTCTGGGTGCCCAACCCCACCATGCCAGTGCTTTCTACCCAGCGGTCTGTTTGCCCCAGGGAGGTGGCCAGTCACCTGACCAGATAGTAGGTGAGCTGAGCTGCTACACACACACACACACACACACACCCCGCTTTGTCAACAATCTTGCCAAAGGTCTGGAAGCTCTCTAAGGAGCTGTGCGTATGTCGCCTGACCTATGTAACACCTTAGCCCATGTGAATCCATGCTGCTGGTGGCATGGATTAGTTTATCAGATGAAATTAGTGTCTCCTGGAGGCCCGAGGGCATGAGTCAGCAGGCAGAGAGCTTTTATAGAGCTCAGTAGAGGCCCTGGAAAAGTCTAGCACTTGTGAGGCCGTGATCAGCTTTTGCAAAGCTTTCCCCAACCACCTGGCTTCTTAGCCCTGCAGGGAGCTGTCCAGGTGCTGATCCGTTTGAGTGCCATCTTCCTGGGCCACCTTCAGACCTTGCTGCCTGGGTCTTTCTCTACCCGGTCCTGCTGCATTCGGCCCCAATCTATGGCCTTCATTTCAGTGGCACTTCCTTGGACACTCTGCAACTTTCTCCATGGTCAAAATGGAGAGGAGTCTTCATTTTGCTGATGGGCTCTCCTGCCCTTGGAACTGTTTTATAAGCAACAATCTAGTTGCCAAGGGGACAAGTTATGAGAGCAGAGGCTGAACAGCTGGTCTTAGGGGACAGGGAGAGCAGCTTGGAGGATGGCCAGTGGGAATACGAGCGGCTGCTCCGTCACCCGGCAGAGACATGAACGGCTGTGTGAACACTCCCAGGTTTCACACTCTGCTGCATCAAGAGGGGGAGAGAGTGCATTCTAATTGAAGAAAAGAAATCCATTTTCAGCAGGCTACATTTGGAGGTCTGACCAGGCATTTAGTGGGCTGTGAAGAGGAGAGGGGCGTTAGCTGGGGGCGTGGAAAACTGTTCAGGCAGAACTCAGAGTTGACAGAAAAGGGAGGGGCATGGTGAGGTCTGAAAGGGGGAAGGGCAGGATAGAGACAATGTCCCTGTAGACACCTCCTCCACCAGCAAAGTCAAGTCCAGGACAAAAAGAGGGAAACTTAGGACTCAATCTGTGAACAAGGAAGAGCAGGTGAGTAAGCACTCTCACCTGGAGGTCGAGCACAGCTCTGCCTTCTAGTTCCCCACCAACCAACTAGCCTGGAAGCATCATTTTGTGACCCAGCCTTCACCTTGAGGAAGAACAGAGAACCAACCTCTTGCTTCTTGAAGTCTAGTATTCTTTGGGCCCTGAATATTCTCAGGGCTAGTGGCCCTGTCATCTCAGCCTTCCCCATTTCCCCAGGCATGCAGAATGTGTGGCCCCCAAACAGCTCCGGGGTTCCCCTACTGAGACCAGATCCTGTGTGCCTGGGCCCCAACAGCTGACCTAAAGGATGTGGCTGCTGTGCCCACTCGCGGCATGGGTGACGCAGCACAGATGGAGCCTGAACATGCCATTCTCCCCATTCTCAAATTTCCCATTTCTAGGGAAAATTACTTCTTTAAACCTCCATTTCTCCCATTTCATCTGGAAATGAGGGATAGCAATGTCCTAGCCCATCAGGTTGTTGTGAGAACCAAACGTGTTAACACATAGAAGGCACTTAGCAGTGTGTGGCATGTAAGTGATATTAATTGTAATAGGTACTAAGATTGTTAGCCAATGCTCCCCTAGGGACAACTCTACATCAAGCTCAGTTCTTGCTCTGGCTTTACCCAGTTCTGCCTCTCCCAAGGCGGATTTCTTCACTGGGCCCTCTTCCCTCCCTTCCAATCCCCTGACACACACGAATACATACCCCACATGTCTGAGCTCATGCCCATTTCAAACTTGATCTGGATCTGCTGAGAATTTCTCATCTCCTCCATTCCAATACTATCAGTGGTCCCTTCATCTCTCTTATTACTCAGCCCCCATCAGTGTTGATGACCACTTAGGCCTGGAGTTCAGGGTTCCCCAGCCCATCTCCTCACTACACTGACAACATAGCCCATATGCTTCTGCATGAATTAGTCAGGTGTAGGTACTAGAAAGGGTAACAAAGGAAGGAGGGAAGGAGAGATGAATCAGGTTAGGCTAGTAGTGACAAATAGCTCTCCAAATCCAGTGGCTTCAAACAACGACCTTTTCTTTTCTTGCTTGTGCTATGTCTGTCCAAGGTCAGCAAGGAAGCTCTATGTCTAATCATTTCAGAGTGACAAAATGACATTCAGAGTGACAGAAGCTCTATTTTGACTAGTGTCTCCACAATCCCAAAGGAAGGGAAAAGAACATGGGAAAGCATTCAGAGGCCCCGAAGCTTCCACCTGGAAGTGACCACATGTCACTTCTGTTCATATTTCATTGGCTAAAGAAGGTCCTCTGTCCAAGCATGCCTTCAAAAGGGCAACAAAGAAAATTTCCTGGGGCGCCTGGGTGGCTCAGTCAGTTGAGCATCTGACTCTTGATTTTGGCTCAGGTCATGATCTAACAGTTTCATGGGTTTATATCCAGCATCGGGCTCTGTACTGACAGAATGGAACCTGCTTGGATTCTCTCTCCATTTCTCTCTGCCCCTCCCCCTCTTGCACTCTGTCTTTCTCAAAATAAATAAATAAACTTTTTTTTTTTAAGGAGGGGCACCCGGGTGGCTTAGTCAGTTGGTTAAGCATCCAACTCTTGATCTTGGCTCAGGTCATGATCTCAAGATTTCATGAGTTTGACCCCGCATGGGGTTCTGCACTGACAGCGCAGAGCCTGCCTGGGATTCCCTCTCTCTGCCCCTCCCCCACTCATGTTCTCCCCCACCCCCCAAAATAAATAAATAAACATTTAAAAAAAGGAAACTCTTCCTGTGGGGTGGAGAGCACCAAACACCCAAACATATATACGAAGTCTCCTACTGGGGTATACACATCATGTGGACCTTCCCAATCAGTCCAACCCTCCCAAGGCACCCAGCCCCCCCACCTCTACCTCTAAGGGGACCTGACTGGACCTTTCCTCCTCTGAGACATAACTGGACATTTTCCTTGACATGAATACAAGGCACATTTTACAAAACTGAACGTGCTCGTGTGTGTGTGTGTGTGTGTGTGTGTGTGTGTGTGTGTGTGTGTGTTTCTAATTAAGACCTAACGCATGAAGCCCTCAGATTTGCTCGAATTGGCCCAGGATTCAGAAAAAGCTGAGGTTTTATGAAACTCCTCAACCAATGGGGAATGTATGAATTATTGAAAGGATGGAAAAAGAGACCCAGGGAGGAAGGGCTGCTCCATTATTCATCAGGCCCAGAGTCCCCAGGTCCCCAACCACTGCTGCTGGCTTTGACACCTACAGCATTTTCCCATTATGTGTACAGGGAGCGTTTCAAACACATCGTATCGGCAGCCTCCAAAGCAGGGCTCCCACGCATGCCATCCACTGCCTGTCTCATTAGCTCAACCCTGGGCTAAGAATGTCAGTATGCAGAAACCCTCCCTTCCCAGGGTTTCTGCTCACAGGTCTCCGGGCCTGAGGTCCAACTCCTTAAAAGAACCAGCCTTTCACTCTGGCCCCAACATGTCCCTCCAGTTTTCTCCTCCTACCCTACCCCAGGCCATTTGCTTTGACTTCTCACCTTTCACATTCTCATACCTTTGCCCATGCTGGCCCCTAAGCCTGAAACTGCTTTCCCATATGCCTTTGTCTACTGGGTGAACTTCTATTCATCTTTAAGACCCAGATCAGACAAAGGGCAGCTAACTTCTGAGAGCTTGCGTGTGAGACATGTGTGCCAACACGATCTCAGCGAAGTGTCACAATAACCCAGGGAGGTGGGTGTTAGCACCAGTGCCAGCTACGTAATTTGCGGGGTCCAGTGCAGAATGAAAATGCTGCCCCTTGTTCCAAACCGAGAAAGAACTTCGAGATGGTGAAAGCAGATCGTGAAACCAGGCACAGAGTATTTTGAAGAACGAGCAGGTCCGTGGGACTGCACACATCACACGCCCGCGAAGTCAGCCCTGATTATTGAGGAGTAAACCAAAACTCAGAGGAGTTAAGTATCATGTCCAAGGTCACACAGCTTGTGAGGGGCAGAATGAGGCTGAAGACCTCATGCCATCTAATCCAAGTCCTTTTTTGCTCACCCTCGCATCTCCTGAGGTATCCTCACTTGCCTCGGGCAGAATGGCAGGGGAGGAGACTGTGAGCACCCCCGGAAACTGATTTTCCTTTTAAAGAGTGCTTTCTGCAGGCAATGGGTCTGTTACTTTATCTTGGGCATCGCAGGATGACTTGGAACACAAGCGTCACACAGATCAAAGAGGGAACTGATCTGGGGAGCAGGTGGCATTCCGGCGTCCTTCCATCGGCCCACAGGAGAGTCCACTCCACCTGCCATTCCCACCCTCATACCCTCACACCCACCCCCAGGCAGTCTGCTTCCACCACCACCCCCAACACGCGTGCGCTCTTCAGTTGCCTGAGGCCATGGTTGCTGTCCAGCCGGGGTGACCCTGTACAACACAGAACCCAGGGCAGGATCTCTGACCTTTGCTGGGAATGTGAAACGCAGACCTTGAGAAAGACATACCTCCTGGCTGCAGAGTCCGTGTTTCATCTTTTCATAGCACCGATCCAGCTCTGCCAGTGGTTCTGTTTGCTGATTTGTTTCCCCTGAAAAGCTTCAGTCCTGGGAACACCCGTCTTACTGACATCCATTCCTTCAGCAAATACTCACTGTACACCTACTATGTGCCAGTCCTTCTGCCTTCAAGGAGCTCACAGGCACAGCCGGGGAGAATGCCAGTAAACTCGCCATTGCTACACTGGTGACAGCAAGAGAAGTGTCCTGAGTCCAGATGAGAGAAGGAGAAATTAATTACTGGGTCAGAGACAGCAAACTGAGTAAGGTCTTGGAGAATTTGTGGGAGTTTTCCCCGTGGAAAAGAGGGCAAGCCAAGCAGAAGGGACCAGCACATCTGGAAGAGATTGGGGCTGCTGGGCACTGAGGGTTTGAGAGACGTGGACAGCCGTCCAAGGGTAAGAGGCCTTTCCTCCTGAGCAAGTTCTAGGGGCTGCGGGGGGGCACTCTTGGGGAAGTAGAAGAAGAGAGAAAAAGCTGGGAATTTTTTAGGCCTAAAATACTGTGAACAGAAATGTGGGGGTATACTTCCCCAAAAACCTTCAGTTGTCCCAGCTCCACATGGTCCCATTCACACACGACAACGTTTTCCGTGATGCCCAGGTCAGATCTCAGCAGCAAAAGGGCTCCTGCCTTACAGTTTTCAACAAACATGTTCATTGCTGATGTCTTGTTATTGGCAACCTACCTTTGCCCCCAAACGCATAGATAGTCCATGTATTTGACCGTTTCATTGTCTACCAAAATTTTACTGAACCCCCCGAGCAGAACCTCCCTATGGCCTGGCTGGACAAGCTTACATCCTGGAGATTCATCCTTGCAGGGAGGCGCCTCCTACTCAGAGCGGATTCCGGAGCTGCTGGTCTGTGAGCAAGCCCCCCACACACATACTGGACAAGGCTACAGGTCAGGCTGCCGTTGCAGAGAAGTGAAGGTGGGCTAGTGTTCAGGCCAGAATGGGTAACCCTTGGGTGCCAGTATCCAATCTGACCGGACAGGCCACCTTGGCCCCAGATGCAGCTTTCAAATTAGCCATCAAGTCACAAATACTTATTGAGCACCTACTGAGTGTCCAGGGCCCAGGGAATGAAGGACACATACAAACTGAAGAAAGAAGAAACTAAAAATGTTGGTTGCTATCATGTATTGTACATGTGTTTCCACTCACGGTGCAGAGGGGCGAACAATCTGCTTAATGCTACAGAAAGCAAGCATAGCACTAGAGTCTTGAAAAGCACAGATCCTGGAGCCAGACAGACCTGAGTCGCAATGCTGGCCCTGCCAGTTTCCAGCCGTGTGTCCTCAGACACATCGCTTCACCTCTCTGGGCCTCAGTTTTCTCAGCGGTAAAATGGGATTGTGGGGAAGGCTTTAAATAACTTCATGCACACAAAGCGCTCTGAAAAGCCCGCAGGGCACTGGAAGTGAACAATAAATACCAGCAGACCTCGGCGTTGTTGTTTTTATCCTTAGTTATTACTAAGCAGAAGCAGCTGGGATTTGAAAGTCTGACTAAAGTCGGGGGGTGGGGGGGTCTCAGTCAACCCCCATGCGGCCCCGGAAGCCTCTCCTCCCCCACCCCGGGCCCCTACTTTCCACCCGCAAACCCCGCTAAGGTGCTTCCCCGAGACGTGCTCACCTCCCCGGGTGGAGCCCAGCAGCCGCAGGGTCCCGCGGCCCGCCCTCCGCTCGCCGCGCGGGGGCGGGAAAGCCCCGCCCTCGGCCCCGCCCCCTGCCCGCCCCTCCCTCTGCGAGTTCGGGGCTCCGGCTGCGGCGGCGGCTGGGTCACCCGCGCGGAGCGGTTCGGCCGGACGCGACGGGACGGGCGCCCGGGAGCCTGGCGCCGAGCCTCCCGCGCGGCGCGCCGAGCCGGCGAGGCACCTGCGACCTGGGTCGGGGGCCGCGACCGCTCCAGCGAGGTAGGAGCCGGGAAGCCGGGGTAGGGAGGGTGGGGGAGACCGGCTCTCCCATCCTGGGGCGCGGGGTGGCGGTGGGGGGGGGGTTGGACGACCTCCCGCCGGCGCCTTGGCCCCTGCGCGCGGCCGCCCCCCCCCCCCGATTCCCGCGGAGCCAGGGGCAGCGGCCACACTGCCCCCCGCGTGCGCGCCTGCAGGTCAGGCGCGGGGAAGGTAGGGGCCGCGTGGTTGCGGGTGCGCGTGTCCACGCCTGTGTGTGCGCGTGTGTCCGTGTGTGTGCGCGCGCGTGTCGGGGATGTGCGGGGGAGGAGATGACGCCCCCTGTTCGCCGGCGCTGCTGGGCAGTTCTTGTTGCCCACTCCAAAGCTGAGGGCACACTCGCAAGACGGGCTTGAGTGGGGCCGGCAAAATTATCCGCGTAATGCGGGAGGGAAAGCCCCCCCCCCCCACACACACACCTGTTGAGCTGGGCTGCCCACCTGTGCCTCGAATTCCCCGCTTCTCCCGCGTGACCGCGGGGATGGCGAGGATGCCCGGGTCCGGCGGGGTAGGGCAAGTGCCCCTGCCAGACGCCGCGGAGCAGAGGTGGACACGCAGGGGAGCAGAGGGTGGCGGGCATGGGGATCCGCTGGCCGGGGCTGAGTGTGAGCGCTCAAGCCACGAGGCACGCACCGAAACATTCCCCCCGTCACTCCAGAGCCTCCCTCCTCCCCATGTTAATTACTTGAACTGCCTTTGACCTCATCCTCATTGGGCAATTGATGAAGGTTAGTTCGTTAAAAAATTTAAAGCGAAGTCAGATGGTCACTTCTTGGGACCGAGAGGGATTTAAGAGGTAATTCCTGGAACGTGGCGGGGGAGGGCAGAGGATCCTGTTCCGAGCCCCTCCCAGTGCTGACCCTGCTGGGTGCGGGGTCGCAATGGCCAGGTGCAGCCTTGGGCTCTCATCCACCTTCTAGAACTCGCCAGCCACCTCGGCGTCCGTGTTTATGGTTGAGGAGGCTCTTGTTCAGAGAAAGGAAGGGATTCACCCACTTTGTGGGATTATCGGCGACTAGACGGGAGCTGGACCCAGGACAGGGTTCCCAAGTGAGAGACAGACGTCACACTCCAGCTGTCACCTGTGCTGCGTCCTGCCCCACACCATCCCAGGGAACAAAAGCTGGGACTTTCTTCTTGGCCACATTATGCCACTCTCTCATCTGTCTCAACCTCAAGGCTTGATGAATTCACAGCCCGGGTTGCAGGGAGGGCGGGGGGACTTTGGTTTCGAGCTGACATTCTGGCTTCAGGACATCTCAGGTCCGCAGGCATCTTGGTGACAGATCGGCTGTGCCTCTCTGCTGACACCACAGCCAGCACCCCTCCCAGAGTCTCCTGCCTGCCTGAGAAGCCCTAAATGTGCCTCACTTCTCCGCTAACGTGACGGCTGGAGAGAGCTGGGGACATCCTGTCACAGGGTCAGGTCCCCAACGTGCCTAGAAAAGGTGAACTTTGTAGCGGTGCCTAAGGCATCCCCATCCCAAACTTCTACCTTCGTCTTAACTTGTGGGAGGCAGTGGACACCCTGAGGGGCGGGGGGTGGAGCCAGGGCCGCCCTGTCCACGTGTGTCCAGTTGGTGAGACCTTGGCATCCTGGCAGCAGGCTTGTGAGAGCTCAGCCGCTCTCAGGCTGTGAGCTGGGGTTCTGGGACTTGGGGCGGGGGAGGGGAACGCAGGGGGGAGGTCGGCTGAGTTGGTCACAGTTGGCTGGAGGAGGCAAGCCTGATGTCGTGGTGGAAAACACGGGCTCCAATCCCAGCTGGATCACTGACTTTGTGACTTTGGCCGAGTCACAGAAACACTTGGAGGCTCAGTTTCCTCTTCTGTAGAATGGGGCCGGGACACAGATGTCAGTGGCGGGCTCCATGGCGGTGTTCCGGGCTGCTAGTCTCTGCTTCCTCCAGCCCCCAAGCCTGACTCTCAGCCACTGTCCTTGTGGGAGGTGACTGTGAAGCTAGGAGCCCTCATGCCATCCTGAGCATGGGGGGGAGTGGGGGGCGTGGCGGTGGTGTGAGTTTTGGTATCAGGGTAGCTCACAGATTGAGCTCGGGGTCCCAGAAAGTGAGGATGCGAGAGTTGGAACCCAGTCTCCACCAAGCCCTGCCTCCGGGAGAGCTCGTGCTTCTGCCCTGGCTTCTAGCCACCAGTGTCCTGGGCCTGCCCACACGGCCTCCTGACTCATTCCTAGGTGGTCACCGGTCATGTGCCTGCTCTTTCCTTCCATCCTGGATTGGGGTCAGCCTTCCTCCCTGGCAGAATCAGGGCCAGCTACGTGTGACTTCAGAGGCACCAGGAAAACCCCTGCCTGCCACCTGCCAAATGTCCTGTCTCCCCAGCCCTGGCTGCCTGCTGCCTAATATTCCACCGTTAGAGACTCCTTCCTTTCGCTCATGGCCTCATACCCACCCATTTGTCAGCTATGAAACCTTGTGACTCATTTAAAAGCTTTCGGGACCCGTGTGCGAGGGGAGAGGGAGAGGGCAGAAGAGAGAGGGGAGACGAAAGAAGGTGGGGAGAGCAACAGGGAGAAGAAAGTGCTTTGCCAGCCTCAGAGTCTACAGAGAAAGGCCCAGTTGTGAGCCCGAGGAGGCCCCAGAGGGAAGGAAAGATTCAGGCAGACGGGGCAGGGCAGGCGGCAGGCAGAGGAAGTTGTGAACGTCCAGTGGGAATTCTCAGTGAGAATGTGGGGTGGGTGGCCCGCGGGGGCAGCAGGTGTTATATAGAGGTTTCCAGCCCTCTGCCTGGGGTGGGGTCTTTGCAGCCCGTTTCAGAGGTGAAATAGACCCAAGGCAAAAGCCTCCTTCCTTTTCTGCCGCTCCCCCTTCCCCCCGGCACACGGCCATGTGGTGGTTAATGTATTCTAGGGCGGTGTTCTCTGCATTTGGAGAGCCTGGGCTTGTCACGCTAGCTGTTTAAAGCTGTCAGTGGTAATTTGTTAGGTCAGCAAAAGGCCTGGGCTGAGCAGGACCACGGGACCTTTCAACTCCTGTGATGCCCTGAACATCCCACGTCCTTCCTCAAAAGAGCAAAAACCACATCATTCACTCAGACCCACAAGTCTCCTGGGCTGCCAGAGACCCGGAGGTGCAGGACTCGGCTGGGATCACCCTCAAACGTGGTCCTCAAAGATCTCCCTTGTGGAGGTGGTTCCTTGCCCCGGTGGGCGTGTGGGGGCAAGTTTTGGGGGGGTATGGGGATGAGAACTGACCGTCCCTGCCCAGGGGGTCCATGGACAGGCTGGATGCGGGGAGAGGCAGGCCAGCATCACCCCGGCCCTCAGAGAGCCTGGAATATGTCCTGACCGCATAGCCGTGAGCTGTTTGCAGCCCATCTGAGCACCGCAGAGAGCAGAGCTGAGACCAGAGAGAAGTTACAGGTCACCAGTATGACCTGTTGGCCATGAACTCCCCAATGACAACCATTTAAAAAAAAAAATTGAGGTGTAATTGACATTTAACGTTATATTAGTTTGACGAGCATTCTTTTCAGTTTATTTATTTATTTTGAGAGACAGCATGCAGGTGCACAAGTGCAGGAAGGTCAGAGAGAGAGAGAGAAGGAGAGAGAGAATCCCAAGCAGGCTCTGCACGTCCACACAGAGCCCGGTGCCGGGCTCGAACCCACGGACCATAAGCTGAAGTTGGACTCTTAACTGACTGAGCCACCCAGGAGCCCAGTTTGATGAGTGTTCTTGAAGATTAGTCTCAGTGCTGTCTGTTCTTGGATGATGATGATAACGGCAGCAACTCTTCATTCCAGCACAGTCATTTATTGAGCGCCTACTGTGTACATGGTGATGACTATTCTGTGATGAAAATACAAATGTGATATGACTGGCTTTCGGGGCCAGATTATTCTTTGGCAGGGGCTGTCCTCCGTGTTGTAGGATGTTTAGTAGCATCCCTGGCCTCTGCCCACTAAATGCCAGTAGCATCCCTCCTTCCGTGGAGACAACCACAGATGCCTCCAGACATTGCCTAGCGTCCCCTGGAGGGGGAGGGGGGCAGACTCGCCCATAGCTGAGAAGCACTGGGGATACAGCTCTGAACAGAACAGACAAAATTCAATCCCATTCCCTGAGGAGCAAGAGTTCTGAAGAGGGAGATGAACAATAAATATGCTCACGAGGGAAAAATTTAGTAGGTTGTCTGTGAAAATGCTAGAGAGAAGGACAAGGCAGGGCGGGAGGTTTGGAGGGTGGGGGTGGGGGTGCCGTTTTCAAAGGGGCTCCTACCCGGTGCGACCAAGAGGCTGAAGAAGGAGGAGGAAGAAAGTGAGGCAGAGATCTGGGGAGAGAGCCTTCCAGGCAGGGGCAAGAGACAGTCTAAGAGCAAGGAGGACAGAGGTGGCCGGGTGGCAGCGGACTTTGGAACCACACGGAGGGGAGTTCAGATCCCGGCCCAGTCACTGGGTAGCTGTGTGTGGCCGTGGGCTAGTCCCAGAACCTCCCTGAGCCTCGGCTTTTGCAGGGACTCGGGCCCTGTCCTCAGCCCCTCCCGCTGCCCGTGCCAGCTCGTGTGTCCCCCCTTCTCCGTGCACGTGCCAGTGGGAAGCCAGAGGGCAGGCAGAACCCCCTCCCCCCTTTCTCCCAGCTCCAGGCTCTTGTTCTGGACAAGTGCATCTATTCACTGAGCTGCAGCAACGCCATCTGGTGAGGTCAAGGCCAATATCTCCGGAGGTCAAGAGAAGTTCAGCCCTCCAGCTCCCCTCTCCCTGTCCCCTCTCCCCTCTTCCTCTCCCCTCTTCCTCTTCCTCTCCCTTCTTCCTCTCCCCCTCCCTTCTTCCTCTCCCCCTCCCTTCTTCCTCTCCCCCTCCCCTCTCTCTCCCTCTCCCTTCTCTCTCTCCCCTCTCCCTCTCCCCTCTTTCTCTCCCCCTCCCTTCTTCCTTTCCCCTCTCCCCCTCCCTCTCCCCTCTTCCTCTCCCCTCTTCCTCTTCCTCTCCCTTCTTCCTTTCCCCTCTTCCTCTCCCCCTCCCCTCTTCCTCTCCCCCTGCCCTCCTCCTCTCCCTCTTCCTCTCCCCTCTTCCTCTTCCTCTCCCCCTGCCCTCCTCCTCTCCCCTCTTCCTCTTCCTCTTCCTCTTCCTCTCCCTCTCCCCTCTTCCTCTCCCTCTCCCTCTCCCTCTCCCTCTCCCTCTCCCTCTCCCTCTCCCCCTCCCCCTCCCCCTCCCCCTCCCCCTCCCCCTCTGAGGGCTGGGGAAATGGAGCCAGAAACATAAAGCAACTGCCCTGAAATCACAGGGCTGGTAAGCGGTAAAGCAGGGACGGACCCCAGGTGTCTCTGACGTTCAAGGAGGCAGGCTCTCCCTGTGCAGCTCTGTGCCGGCAGC
The DNA here is from genome assembly GCF_018350175.1 of Felis catus. Classification (NCBI taxonomy): domain Eukaryota; kingdom Metazoa; phylum Chordata; class Mammalia; order Carnivora; family Felidae; genus Felis; species Felis catus. The sequence continues at coordinate 48,360,966 of NC_058381.1, read as the reverse complement.
CGAGGACATGGAGGCATTAAAAGGGGAGAGAAAAGTCTTGGGAGGGAAGGAGGGACACGACATTTCAAGGGCTACACTTTGGAAGGAGGTCACCAAGTTTTGATGACCCTCCTTGTTTACAGTTTTTATTTTCTTGTTTTTGAAGTAGTTGTGTCACGGCAGAACAATTGGGAAATGAGACTCATTGTGTGTAATTCCAGAGAGCAGACTCTGAATGGGAAAGGAAAAGATGTTAGGGGGGGCAGGGGTAGCGCTGGTGAAGCCTCAGGCACCCTTCTGCTTCCTTGGTGTTGCTGCCCAACATGGGGTTCCCCCGCCTCCCCAGAGTTCAAGGTCAGGCTGCCTGGATCACCACCCAGCAAGGATGCTGCAGGAGGCGTTCCTGCCCCAGGAGTCTGGACATGCGCGAGCCCCTCACGGAGGGAGACAGCATGCCATTGACTCAGGCACTTGCCCAAGGGCGGAAACTGAGGCAGCTGGCACGGGCTGGGAGTGGGGGGGTTGGATGGAGGTGTTGGTCTTGCGTGGAAAGGAGCCAGTTGCCAGCTGGCCCTAGGTCAAGGAGGCAAGAACCCCTGGAATATGGCAGTATTCCAGCTGCCCTCCCGGTGGGGATTCTCGAGCAAAAGGCAGGGGCCGCACCAGGAGCTTGGCATGGAGGGCTTGGCTGGGCAGGCTTGGCTCCCTGGCTCAAGTGGGAGAGCCCGCGTCGGGGAAGGGGACACTCTGGGGACCTGAGATGATGAGCCACAGCATGTCTGTGCTGTCCACCCCAGGGACAGACCCCCTCGAGAGCACGGGTCCCGGGTAGTCCTCCCGTTAAGAGGAGACAGCAGGGATGACTGTAACAGTAATAGAAACTAGCCTCTGTTGGGCGCTTATCACATGCGAGGTCTCGTGTAAGGTTCCTGCTGTCCAGTCCTTACGAGATACACCGTGCTGTCGTGTCCCTTTGCAGACCGGGGACCGGGCTTGGCTGGTAAGCGTTGGCGTGGGGGTGTAAACCTAGGCTCCCATCGTGAATGCCCCCGCCCCTATGTGGGGCAGAGGATGGAAGGAGCTCCGTCATCGCTCCATGCGACCTCGGGCACGTGATTTTACCTCTTTGAACCTCACTTTCCTGAACTGTAAATTGAAGGGCAGAGGAGTTACCGTGCAGGGTTGGTGCAACGATAAAATTAAAAGGGAGACAACAGACATCATACGACGTCAGACAACAAAATATGCCCAGTATGCGGTGGCCTATCGCTTTGTCTTCCTGGCCCTGTGGACACGGAGCTTGTCACACCCTCTTCGTGATGTCTGAAAGAGGTTCTGCTGAAATCTGAGGCCAGCGGATCCTTCTAGGTGCCTTGTCGGTGACCTTGGCACCGAAGGCAAGATCAAGTGTAAAGGCAGTGGATATAATCATTGCTCCCATACGTGTCCCCTGCTCTGGGCCTCCCATGCTGACCTTATCTAACTGCCAGGCAACTCCATGAGGTCATTACCGTTAACCATATTTCATAGGCAAAGAAACTGAGGCACAGAGAGGTCAGTTAGCTTGCCCAAAGTCAGCCACAGCATAGGTAGAGCCACAATTTAAACCCAAGGAGCCCAATGGCCTTTCTGAGATCCTTGGAATTTGTAAAAAGGGAAATGTTTCCAAGTCACCGGGCCCAGGGTCTGACTCTTCCAAAATTCTCTTCTCCTTCCCTTCACTTAAAGCAAAAACACTTTGGGGCACCTGGGTAGCTCGGTTGGTTAAGCGTCTGGCTTCAGCTCAGGTCATGATCTCGCTGTTCGTGAGTTTGAGCCCCACATCAGACTCTGTGCTGACAGCTCAGAGCCTGGCACCTGCTACAGATTCTGTGTCTCCCCCGCTCTCTGCACCCCCCCCTCTCTTTCTCAAAAATAAATGAACTTACAAAATTTTTTTTAAAGCAAAAACACTTCACCAGACAGGAACCAAGGGGACGTAATGGACTCAGCTCAGGGGTCACTTCCTCCAGGAAGCCTTCCCAGATGTTCCTTAGCTAGGGACCCTTGCTTGTGCTTCTATGGCATTCCCAGCACACCTCCATCAGCCGACTTGCCCCCAGGACCGCCAGCATCCATTCTTCCCCCCTTCCTCACTAGGTCAGGGGCTTGCCAAGTGGTGCCTTCTACCTGTTTAATGACCTTCACTCCTGCTGGTTACAGGAATCCGTGCCCATGCTTCCTTTGCCCTTTGCAGATCTGCTCTCACCCACGAAGCTTGTGTTCACCAGTGGCATTCACGATACCTCCCAGAGGTCAGTTACCAGGCGTTAAAGGCAAGTTCGGGACTTCTGTCCCTGGGGTCCGGGGCACGAGGTCTCGGGCTGCTCCTGGAAGCAGCAGAGTATCTGCTCCCGAATGTGCAGTGACAAGACCTTAAAAACATGTCCCACCTGCCCCGCGGCTGCAGGACCGTGTGGTGGGTAAAAGGCGTGGCCAACAGAGGCCGAGTTCTCCGACGCGAGGCAAAACCGGGAGGGAGGCTGGAGTTTGCTGAGCAGTTACTTTGCGCCGGCTGTGTGCCCAGCACCTCGTGTCTAGACCTCCTCTGATCCACTCGGCAACCCCCACTGTCCCCGCAAAGCAGTTGCTTGTATGCACACACTTCTGGCCTGCACTCCTTGAATTGTGTGGTGAGTCGTGCTCTTTGATATAAATAGATGCAATCCTCAGGGGGTTTGTGGTGAAATACACATAACATAAAATCTCCCTTCTTAACCACCTTAAAGCGCACAATTCAGTGGCACTTAGTACATTGAAACACTGAGCAACCATCACCACCTTCTAATTCCGGAACATTTTCATCATCCCCAAGGGAAACCCACCCACCAAGTCCCTCCGCCAAGTCCCTGGCAGCCACACATCTGCTTTCTGTCCCCATGCATTTACCTCTTGCGGACGTTGCATGTAAATGGAACCCTACAGCGTGTGGCCTTTTGTGTCTGGCTTCTTTCACTCGGTGTGATGTTTTCCACGTTCACCCGTGCAATGTCAGTGCTTCATGCCTTTTTAGGGCTGGATGATATTCCGTTGTGTGGATATGCCACATTTCGTGTATCTGTTCGTTCATTGACGGACATTTGTTTAGGTCTCTCCCTTGGCAATATTATGAATAATGCTGCTCTGAATATTCACGTACCAGCCTTTGAGCACCTGTTTTCAGTTCAAGAGCTTTTTAACTATGGTTTCCCAGGTTCTATGAACATGGGAGCTCAGCGCAGTTAAGTAAGTTGTCCCAAGGTCGCGCAGCTGTTCACAGGGAGAGCCAGAGCTTGAGCTCACGTGCTCTATGCTCTTGACGGTGAACCTCTTCTCTTCCAGTGCTCACAGGAGGCCGGGGTCTTGGGCTCAAGCTTCCTAGGAACGTCGCTCTGTTCCTGGCTCCTGACTTGGCACCTGGCATTCCCCTGCCTCGCATGGCTTGCCCTCCAAACAGAGGTCCCACCGAGTGTGGCGCCGGGAGCATCATCCTGGAAGCCATGAGCAGGAAGCGTTGGCACGCCAGGAAGCAGTGCCTTCCTCCATGGGATAATACATTCAGACAGCACCCACCGCCAGCCATCGCCCTGGGAGGCAAGCGACTTCTTGCGCAGATCTCACTTGCTCTCAAAATAGGTGGCTGTTCCCTGGCGGGTGACCTTCACTTGTACGTCTTCATCCTGGAGACCCCAGGCGCCTTGGTCAGCCTCCTTGCTTTTCAGGAGAATGCCAGGTGCTCTGGGGCTAGCAAATGCGGAGCACCAAGGCCAACTCCATCCTGCCAGGGCACAAGGCACCTCTTTGATGGAGCCCAGGGCGTGGGCTGTGAGTGATGTGGTCAGGAGGGCCCCCGCCCCCGCCCCGTTATTTCCCGGAGGGGATGCTGTCTCCTGAAGAGGGTAGGCGGGATTCGCTGTGTGCATGGAAAATGCCTTTATTTTTTCCACCACCTGCATCAGAATAGCTGTTCCCACCCACTTTCAACTCCAGCGCTACCCTGAGACCACCTCTGGCCTCGCTCCTGCCCCATTGCAGGAATCTTGACCTTTCTCCTAGGTAGTAACCCTGATAACCCAGGCCACACAACCTGACCCTCCTGGAGTCCACTCCTGTTTGGTGCGGTGGAGACACTGGGGCTCTGTGGTGTCAGAAGGCAGGCACAGAGCCCACGCCTACCTCTCTCCCTGTCTGTGTGACCTCAGGCCGGCGCACGTCCTCTCTGAGCCTCAGACGCACATGAATGGGGAACGTCAAGGCGGCACTCACAGAGTATCATGACAACTGAGTGAGACTGATGTCTAGAGAGGCAGCTGGAATACTGCCTGGTCAACGCAAAAGTTCACAAAGACATGCTTCCCCCCCTGGCTTTCCCTCCCTGCGTTGGTCAAGTGCTCTGCCTCACCTGCTCAATGGGGGCCCGACAGAAGTGAACCTGGGACCTCCCAGGTCTGCTTGCTGCCCAAGCCCAGGTCCAGATCTGAGGCCCTCATTCCAGGGGAAGGCCTTGTCAGCTGTAGAAGTTGTGGGTGGGCTGGCCACAACCCTCTCTGGGCTTCAACAATCGAGAGCATTTGTAGCAGGAATCCCTACCCACCTTCAGATGCGGAAGCCGCACAGGGAGTTCTAGTGTGCAACTCTAGCCGCAGTGATGGTGCATGTTGGTAGAACCATGATGGAATTATGATCAGAGCAAGCCCGAATGCAGAGGCCCCTCTGGGCTGGGCCACGATGCTAGGTTACTAGTCCTTACACCCATCCCTGAGGGGGGTCTATTTTTATCCTCTCTTTATAGATGTAGAAACTGAGGTACAGGCAGATGAAGACAACGTACCCGACGTCACTGAGCTAAAGTGACGGAGCGGGGATTTGAACCCAGAGCAAATCTGAATGAAGGACACTTGATTTTGGTAACTTCTTGGGACACAGCCCCGGGGTATGAATTTGCAGGGGGTGGGTCCTTCCACCTCTCATGCTTCCTTTGCTCTGGGGGCATTGATTGCCCCCTGAGGGCACAATTAAAAGGGCCCCCAAGGTGGGAGCCCCCTCCCAGCCCTCTATATCCTTGGCTGACATGCTGCCCCTCTCTGAAACCTTCTGTGGGACATTGCTCCAGATTTCCAGGCACCCCTCTGCCTTCCCTCCTCCTCCTTCCACAGGAAACTTCCAGAAGCTTGAGGGGTGAGCAGCTGCTGAGTGCCAGGAGCTGTTTCAAGCCCCACATACTCTACTGTGTTTCATCCTCTTAGCACCTGCACCAGAAGTATTATCTCAAGTTCCTAGTTGAGAAGATGGAGGGCCTAAGAGGTTAATTAAAATGTCCAGATGAGAGCACATAGTATGCCACGCAAACTGGGGGGCCGGAGACTCAAGACCAGACATTGGCTGATGATGGTGCCAGGTGTGGGCTGGGCCCTGAGTGTGAGTCACTTCATGCACTCCTCATTATGTTCCTAAAATAGGTGCTGTGACTGTCTCCATTGAGAACATGTCTCTACAAATTCAGACTAAAGTGTTAGTGGCTGATAATGCTATTTGTACCCGTTGGATTTCAGCTCAGCTTTGAAGGTACTTGAGCCCAAGGCAGGTAGGAATTTTATCTCTGCAAGAGAGATGGGTTTGGGGCTATGGTAGGAGCCCTGCCTCCCTTCTTTAACCTTCTCCCTTTACCACCACCCCCATCAGCTGGTGACTTGTTCAGACTCTGCTGAGCAGACGCCGGTGCTGTGAGCAGAGAGGAGCCAGGGCATCCAAATCAGATAAGTGGGTGGCCCTTGCACACTGATTGAGAACTAGCTGTCAACCCAAGGGCCAGCAGGCAACGGCTGGCCATTAAGGGCACACCACTGGGTTCACCCAGCTTCAAGATCGATTCATATCAAAACCACAGCCAGCATTTGTTTTCTGTCCTGCTTCTGTGGAGGGAAATAAAGCACGGAAGGCACAATATAGAGACATCATTCTCCACTATTGATTTCTCCCACACCCTCTCACTTGCCTCTGGACCGGAACGTCTGTCTCCCTCCTGACGGATGTGTTGTTGTGAGAAGGGTGAGGAGCACTCATCACGTGAGGGGCCCCAGGACACCGCACGGGGCAGGAGGGGCTGCAGAAGGGAGTGAAGTCAGCCCAGGGCGGGAGTCAGAAACAGCCCGCTGTGCTCGGTTCCTACCCCGGGGAAGGGCAGGTCCAGCACCGGTCAGCTCAGGGGACCCCTAACACTGAGTCCTGGGGATTGCACTTCCTGGCTGAGCGGCCTCCCAGGGCTCTGTCCTGGGGTCTGCCTGGGAAAGCACCCTGCCTCTTTGCGGGGGAGAATGGGGTGGACACAGGCAGAGGACTGTACCCCAGAGGATGCAACGTCAAGTCCTCCCTGGGCCGAACACCTCTCTCAACCTTGCTTTTCCTGCCTGCAGAATGAATCATGCCCTCCATAACACCATCTTCCGAGGCTTGATAGGAGAATCCAGGGAGGTCACAAACCTGTATGAAAGCATTTGTTAAAAACATCATTAATGCTGAGAGTCAAGGTCAGTGCAGTCAATCGATCAGCAAACACTTCTGCATCCTGTGGTTTCTCCCTGTTTGCCTGACGGCTGACGCCAGGTCCCTGGGTGTGTAACCTCTGTGGGATCAGAAGGTCAGACTATGAAGGTGCAGAGTCAAATAAGCAAGAAAGAAGATGAGATAGAAGAATTAAAACCCGTTCTTCCTCTAGGAGGTGGGTCCCAGGACAGCTCCCTGCCAGTCTGGCGAGCAGCTGAGTTCGGTCAATCGTCAACCAGCTAGTAGAGGTGAGAAAGCAAGTCAGTAGTCTGTCCCGCCTTTAACCCCGTGAGCCACTCGTGGGCCACAGATTCATCCAGAGAGCGTCCACAGGTCTGCCGGACTCCCCAGCATTCCCGTGCTGGTGCGGCTGCTTGCTTCACGACGTCCTTGTACCCCCCGCCGCCCCAGGCAGCCCCATTTCTGCTGCTCTCAGCCAGGCACTGAAATTGACAGGGGATGGGGGCCTGAGGACCCCATTAGTGGCCTGCAGAGTTCCATGTGACTTGGGCATTGCAGACTGAGGTCAGTTGTCCATTAAGCTATGGAACTGAACACTCCACTTAGCAGTGTATATGGGACACAGTTAAATAATGAAAATAAAAATAGAACATCGCAAGAGCCTGGGGCTGTCTGGCTTATGCCCCAGGAGGAAGCAGGGGAGGCCATTCCCGGGAGAGGGGAGGGAATTCACTGTCAGCCTACCTCTGCCATGAAGCTGCTCTTGTATTTTTCTTTATATATAGGTCATCTTTTGTTAATTTTTAAGTTAAAGGTCGTATATATGTGTCTGTGCTTATTATAGCACATTGGGAAATTCAGAAAAGTGGAAAGAGGCAGCCTTCCTTCCTCTCTCCGACTCTGTATTTTTGGGTGGGGGTGTTAGAGATCTCTGGTACCACCCCTAGGAAAGAAAGGGGAATGAAAACCCATCCCCCCCACCCCCCACCCCCCCCCTCGGGCCCCATGCTGCACCACCACAGTCAGCCAGCAGGGGGCGAGTCAGCCACCTACCGTCTTACCCAGTCGGCCTTGTCCCTTAGCTTCAGGAAGACAGCTAATTAAAAAAAGGGGGGAAAGATCATTATGTTATTTTTAAAATGTGGCGCATCCGGGCGCCTGGGTGGCTCGGTCGGTTAAGCGTCCGACTTCGGCTCAGGTCATGATCTCACGGTCCGAGAGTTCGAGCCCCGCATCGGGCTCTGTGCTGATAGCTCGAGCTTGGAGCCTGTTTTGGATTCTGTGTCTCCCTCTCTCTCTGCCCCTCCCCCATTCATGCTCTGTCTCTCTCTGTCTCAAAAATGAATAAATGTTAAAAAAAAAAATAAAAAATAAAATGTGGCGCATATTTATTAAACATGTTTGGGAAAAATAAACAGTAAAGTAGAAAGAATAAACAAATTCATCCATGATCTTACTATCAAAGCATCACTCTTAATATTTTTATATTTTCCATCTCAGATTCTTGTTTTGCAAATTAGCAAACAAATCATCAGTATTTTTCCCCCCACTTATTCTTCATTTAACATCGTCCTACTGTCATTTCCTTCAGTGGCAACATGAGAGTCCGATGGGTGGATAAAGCCACAGTTCATATATAACCCCTCCCTCCAGAAAGGCATTTTGGTGGTTCTGAGCATTTTGCTACTACAAACAACAGTGAATAAACACCTTTGTGTATTTTTGCACTTGTATTTATATCTATTTCCTTAGCAGCGGTTCCCAGAAGGAGAATTTTTGGGACTGAGAGCAGTGAACGTAATTAAGGCTGGATGTATGTTGCCCGGTGGTTTTCCATAAGGGGCACCCCCACTTCATTCTTTTGCCAGCAGAGTCTAAGGGTTACTGTTTCAGAGGTGAAGTTATTTTTTCTTTCTTTTTTTTAATTAAAAAAATTTTTTAATGTTTTCATTTATTTTTGAGAAAGAGAGACAGAGTGTGAATGGGGGAGGGCAGGGAGAGAGAGACACACACACACACAGAATCCGAAGCAGGCTCCGGGCTCCGAGCTGTCAGCACAGAGCCCGATGCGGGGCTCGAACTCACGAGCCGTGAGATCGTGACCTGAGCTAGTCAGATGTTCAACCGACTGAGCCAACCCAGGCGCCCCAAAGTTGTTTTTTTTTTTTTCCTAATTGAGCTTTTTATGTTGAGCTAATTGGAGATTTTGCGTGCAATTGTAAGAAGTCACACAGAGGGATCCCATGAACCCTTTACCCCGTTCCCCCCCCATGGTAACGCCTGCAGAATTACAGCACAAAGCAACACAACCAGAAGATTGACACGGGCGCCGTCTAGATGCAGCTCAAGGGTCTCTCCTGTTGACCCTGGCCTCCTCTCCCCGCCCTCACTCTGGTCTCTGATCCCAGCAACCACTAATCTATTCTCCGTGTCTTCCTTTTGGTCCTTTCAAGAACCTAACATAAATGGAATCATGAGGCAAAGTTTTAAAGACAATTATGGTCAAAAAATAGAGGAAACATGGGGCGCCTGGGTGGCGCACTCGGTGGAGCGTCCGACTTCAGCCGGGTCACAATCTCGCGGTCCGTGAGTTCGAGCCCCGCGTCGGGCTCTGGGCTGATGGCTCGGAGCCTGGAGCCTGCTTCCGATTCTGTGTCTCCCTCTCTCTCTGCCCCTCCCCTGTTCATGCTCTGTCTCTCTCTGTCTGAAAAATAAATAAACGTTGAAAAAAAAAATAGAGGAAACAAACTTACAAATAGAACTATAGAAAACGCAATTTTGAATTGGCGAGTCTCCAGGCCAGCACTGCCCAACAGAAATAGAACGTGAGCCGTGTCATTTAAAATTTTCTGCAGCCGCATTTAAAAAGTATGAAGACATAGTAAAATTAATATATTTTATGTAGCTCAGTATACCATTTCAATGTATAACCAACGTGTTTCCTTTTTAATCTTTCTTTAATGTTTGTTTATTTTTGAGAGAGAGCGTGCACACAAGCAAGGGAGGGGGAGACAGAGAATCCAAAGCAGGCTTCTCGCTGTCAGCACAGAGGCCAGCGCGGGGCTCAAACCCACGAACCATGAGTTCATGACCCAAGCCAAAGTCGGACTCCCAACCGATTGAGCCACCCAGGCTCCCCGTCAACATGTAATCAACGTTTTAAAGACCATCAATGAGATATTTTACGTTCTTTCCCCGTAGTAAGTCTTAGAAGTCTGGTGCGTATTTTGTACTGACAGCACATCTCAGCTTGGACTGGCCACGTTGCAAAGTGTTCCAGAGTCACGTGTGGCTAGTGGCTGCCATATTGGATAGCTCTGCTTTAGTCCACGTTGCACTGAAAACAGACCAGGCTTGTGAGGGTCCCCTTGTTGGTTAGTGGCTCTCAACCTTGGCCACATATTGGAATCATGTGGAATTTTTTTTTAAGTATTGATGCCTCGCCCCACCCCCATCCAACCAGAGAGTAGGATGTAATTCGTCTTAGAAACAACCCAGCATTGGGATTTCTTTTAAACCCCCCAGGTGATAATAGGCAGCAGGGATTCAGGACCCCTGGTTTAATAAGGGTTTGAGGTTGTGTCCTCTTCTATCCTGTCTGGCTGTGGGATTCTTGTAGAGGCCCTGGGGATGCCGTTCTCTTTTCTCCTCTCAGTTCCTGACCCAACTTCCTAGAGAGCAGGCACTTCAGCAGTCACTGAAGGTTTCTGTACCTCTCAGCCCTTCGGAGTCCCACCTCAATCTCTGCCTTGTTCAGTTGGAGACAGTTATCAAGGCTAGTTTGAAAGGGAGATGCCCACAAGTTTCCTCACGAATTGCTCCCAGCCCATCAGCGCCATCTTGTTACCCTGAATATTTTCCCCACTGGGATCCACCTCCTTTGTGGCCAGTCTCGCTTCCTTTCTAGATCAAGGAATAAAGATGAAGACGGGCGGAGAGCCCATGACCTACTTTATGTCACGGAATCCTCACAGCCACTCTGTAAAGGAGCGATCATTCCTGTATTATTGATGAGACTCTGAGAGGCTCAGTGCATTGCCTGAGGCCCCAGAGCCCACGCTTGCACGTCTGGGCTGGCCTTGACCATGTGGGCCAGTGGCATTATGAACTGAGCAGCCAGAGCCAGAACGAGAGTCAGGCTCATCCTGCTTTGCACTTCCTTTTCCAGACCAGGGCTTCTCCGTGGCTGATGGCTCTCAGGCCTGTGAGGTGTGTCGCCGGCTGAAAAGGAGGGAGGGCAGTCTTGTCACCTACTGTCCCAAGGAGGTCCAGTAAATGGTAGGACCCCTCCTTCTTGGCCCTGAGTTCTCTCCCCTGGTTTTTACTTTGTCATCCAATCAGGAAATATTAAAATCTGTTTTAAGAGGCGCCTGGGTGGCTCAGTCAGTTAAGCATCCAACTCTTGGTTTTGGCTCAGATCATGATCTCACAGTTTGTGAGTTGGAGCCCCACATCGGGCTCTGTGCTGACAGCAAGGAGTCTGCTTGGGATTTCTCTCTCTCCCTCCCTGGCTTGCTCTCTCTGTCTCTGTCTCTGTCTCTCAATAAGTAAATAAACATAAACAAAAAATTTTAAACGTGATTAAAATCTGTTTAAAAATGCTGTAATGGGGCGCCTGGGTGGCGCAGTCAGTTAAGCGTCCGACTTCAGCCAGGTCACGATCTCGCGGTCCGTGAGTTCGAGCCCCGCGTCAGGCTCTGGGCTGATGGCTCGGAGCCTGGAGCCTGTTTCCGATTCTGTGTCTCCCTCTCTCTCTGCCCCTCCCCCGTTCATGCTCTGTCTCTCTCTGTCCCAAAAATAAATAATAAATAATAAATAAATAAATAAATAAATAAATAAATAAATAAATAAAAATGCTGTAAGCATTTTGACTTCATCTCTCAAAGGTCATGAGGCCTCTGCTGGGGCACAGATTTCCAGGGACCACTGGGCCACCTCCCAGGACCGAGACGGCCAATGGACTTCATTCCACATCCATGCGGCCACGGGCCCCCTGACTCACAGGGAGGGCCACGCTCACAACCAGGCCATCAGGGCCCACAGGTTGGCCCAGACATTGGCTCATCTCTGGTCACGGGGGCAGGAGGGGAGCAGAAAGCATCATGCTGAGAACTGACTCCTCAGGGAAACGCCTTGTCCCCTTCTATGCTTCTCTGCCCTTGCCCCGTCTTGTTCCGGGCTGTCACCCTGTGGTGGCTGATACATCGTCACGTTTCTGTGTTAACATCCGGGAGGCCTAGGATTCCGGGCTCGTGGATGTTGTTCCTGGGCCCGCAACAACCTGGCCTGCCGTCTGTGTGACCTAGGACTTGGGACTCACTGGGGCAGGGCCAGACCGCATGGAACAAGGGCGGGAGATGGGGCGCTGGAGCGAGGGGAGGCATGTGCATGCCACACACCATTAGAGCCCTGAGTTCTGGTAGAACATGCTGGAGGCAGGGAAACGGTGCTTGGCAGGAGGTATTTATAGAAGGGCGTGCTTGGGGTGCTTTGTAACGTGGCCGGGCCACATTGATCGTCTCGCAAGAGTCCTGAAGCAGCAGTGTGTGTTTCTGGGGAGGTGTGCCCTTTGCCGGGGGCCCGGAGCTGGTCTGTGGACCCCAGTGCTGTCCAGGCAGCTTCCCCAAAGCCAGACCGGTTTTCCTCCCCAGGCTGCCCCCACCCCTCCTTTCTCCCTTCTCCCAGTAGGAAGAATCAGCAGAAAAAGAAACCTCTCCCTTGAAACATAAATACTCTAAGCACGGGGGGGTGGGGGTGGCGTGTAACCAAGAATCACTCCCGAGTGTCTAGCAGAAAACAACGAATTGCTTTTTTCTGCTCTACCCCTCTTCCTCCATAATCGCTGTTTCATAAGGAAAATGTCTGGCTTGTACCATCCACCTGAGTGATGCGAAGGCCAGGGACAAGAGGGCTTGAAATCTTCTGCCCTCGTATCGTAGGCGAGAGGCTGATGATGTTGAGAAAAATCAGAACCAAGTTTTCACCCGCCAGTCAAGAGTGTCCCGTCTGGAAGAGAGAGTTTCCAAGGTGGTGAACTGAGCTCTCTGCGGACACATCACCACCGCAGCTGCCCGAGAACCCGTCTGAGGGATGAACGAGAGGCCGTCCGGCATAGCAGATAATAGGGCCAGGTAGCGGGGTTCAGACCCCAGCTCCCCCACCTTCTGGCTGGGTGACCTTGGGCACATGACTGCACCACCAACCTCCCGACTGTAGAGTGGGGATAATGACGCTGGTTGAGATGAACCGTGTGCACCTACTATGTGCCAGGCGCCTGTTCCTATTTTAAACTGGATGCATTTAAACTAGCTCACCGAATCCTCATCGCCCTGTGAAGAAGCTCCTACTAGTGTTATCCTTACTGTAATAACAGCGCCTCCCAGCAAGGGGGTGTCTTAAGGATTAAGTGAATTAACGCGTGTCAGTTGCCCAGCACAGCGTCTGGGTCGGCCCTGGAATCGGGGAGGCAGAAGGTGCACAAATGAGAGAAGCAACAGACCCAAAATCAGGGTGCTAAGGAAAGGAGAAAAGCCTGGGCCCGGCTCTCTCTGTGGGCTTTTGCAGACTGGATCTGATGGATGGCCAGTGTCACCCAAATTAGATCAAGTCTGAACATTTTTCCTGTCTACACGTATTGAGACACGGGGTGTGGAGTTGTTTTTCATTCCTGGCTGGCCTTTATTGTATCCGATAGCCGTGGGGGCAGTGATGTTATAGCTGGGGCCGAGCCGCCGGTGCTGTGAACGGAAGGAGGCGGCCACATGAGTGGGCTTCTAATTGGCAACAATTAAGACTTCGTGCCATTGAATTACGTAGTTTGCAACCCTCTTGGCTGCTCCGTTTAAGTGGAATCTAAAAGAAGAGGGAAGTATGCGACTCTGCCTTTTCTACAGAGGATTTGAGTTTCCACAAATCCTGCAACATACGAATCCACTTCTGTTGGGGTGGCTGTTAGTGGGGTGTCTCTTTTCACACCGGGCTGGTGATAGGCTGGCCAGGACGTCTGTCTGCCGGTGGACTGCCCTGTCTCCTTGCTGCGGGGGTCCCACACGTGCTGGACGGTGGGGGCAGGACTTGGCAGGGTGGAGGGAAGGAGGGTGTGCCTGTGGTTCACGGCCGGTGGCAGGGCTGGGGGGTGATGGAGGCCCCCGGTCAGAAGGGAAAGAAGTTCAAGGTGCCCACATAATTTACTCAAGAGCCCCCCTCCGGATTGTGGAATTTTTTAACTCTGTGGGTTAGATGGAAGAGAAGGGTGGTCTCCATCACTCCATGGGGGAGAAATGCACAGAGCATGGGCTCTGGGGCCGGACACACCTAAGCGTGAATCTAATCTCTGCCACTTATGAGCTGGGTGACCGCTGTGTCTTCAACCTCGGGTTCCTCCATGTAAAGAACAGATAATAATGCAACTTGGCAAGGTGGATCTCAGGATAAGATTAGGGACGCTCAGTAGATAAATGGGCCCGCCAAGTGGCAATCGTCATCACCCTCCTCATCATCGTGGTCATGGGTTGTCCGGTTCTAACGCTCATCCCCTGGGTCTTCAAGGCGTGTTTGTGCCTGGTATGCATTTGTAATGTGGGCACGTGAAATAAAAATGAGTCTCTTAAGCCAGCCGCGGGGATGAGTGCCCTACACACCCCTCCTTTTACTGAGAGCTTCCATTTTAAGTGCCTTAACATGTATCAGTTCACTAACCACCCCCCCCCCCCCACCACCACCAAAACCACCCTACGGGGAAGCATTACTATAATCATCCCATTCTACAGACGAGAAAGCCATTCAAGTAGTTCTGGATGTGAATCGTTTAATGAAACCCTCAGACAGCCTGCCAACGTGGGTAGGTCTGCCATCAGGAAGTGAATCTGAAACTGATTCATTGAGCCACAGAAGGGATGGGTGATTAGAAAAAAAATAAATAATAGAGGAAATGGAGCCTTGTTCCACCCAGGCCCCCTGGGCACGGGGAGGACTCAGCAAACAGGCAGAGGTGGGGAGCCACCAGAGGGGGGGTGGCGACACCCTGACTTAGGGGAGAGTCACAGCCCACGTGTCCCCTGTACCCCTGCCGGACCCCTTGCTGGTGCAGACGCGACACCCGCTCCTGACTGCTCAGTCTGGCTCTTCCTGTCTCCAGGCAGCACTGAAGGTGGGACCTCAGCCTCCAAGCCACTGTCATGTTCTCATTTCTGTCACGTCGGTGGTAGATCAAGATGGGGAAAGTTGCCCAAAAGGAGGGAGAGGAAGGGGCGTCGATCTCGTTCTCTTGCTCCTGAAAACACGGCCTTAAATGGGAGTTTTGGTTTTTTTAACCTGAAGCCCCTGAACACATCCCTGTGGGATGTAATCACAGGACAGTCCCCTCCCCTTTCTCGCATGGATTCAATGGGGATAGCTCTTCTCTCTTTTTTTTTTTTTTTTAATTTTTTTTCCACGTTTTTATTTATTTTTGGGACAGAGAGAGACAGAGCATGAACGGGGGAGGGGCAGAGAGAGAGGGAGACACAGAATCGGAAACAGGCTCCAGGCTCTGAGCCATCAGCCCAGAGCCTGACGCGGGGCTCGAACTCCCGGACCGCGAGATCGTGACCCGGCTGAAGTCGGACGCTCAACCGACTGCGCCACCCAGGCGCCCCGGGGATAGCTCTTCTTGAGGCAACCTGTACTGCTTGTCTGGTCTCTCAGGAATGCGAAGTTCCCCAGCCAGTAACTGCACCGTCCGGTCCCAAGTGGTAGCCAAACCTTCCAACTCTAGGCAAAATGATAGCAGTTGTCCACCCTTAGCTCAGCTGTGTTGTGGTGAAAGCCTAAAGCCCTGCAAAGGGGTGCAGCTGGCCTCTTGTCTGCTTAGCTGCACTCCTCCCTCTTGCTACGGGTTTTGGGGGTGGGGGCAGAAAGAGGGAGCAGGAGAGGTAGAATTCTTACCTGACTGGCATTCTTCATGACATGGCATAGACTCTCTGGGCTTGGGGGTGTTCAAGGCTGGGTCTTTTTACCACTGTGCTGTCCTTGGGTTCTTCAGAGACACCTCCCCCCCCCCACACACACCCATCCCTAATGCCTTCTAGCTTGTTCCCTTCATGTGAGTTTTGCACTCTCTCATGGTTCCATCCTCAGGCTCTTGGGAACCCAGTGATTTCCTCCCAGCTTCTCTCTGCCAAGGCTCCTTCACCCTTCCTGGCAGCCATCTTGGATGGGACCTAAGTCGCTTCCATGCTGGTGCTATGCTCTCAGGCTTGGCCCACTCATCTGTGGGAACACTCCTACATCCCTTGCCCCCAGCAAACTCTGGCAGTGCAAACCAGCCGCCGAGCAACACTGACCTCTCCTTCACTCCCTCCACCACAATAAGTAGCCAACGTCTCTCTCCTTTTAGATTTTCTAGGCCAGACTCACACACCAGGCCACCGGACTCCCGGCATACACTGAATCCTCTCACTGAACTTGAGGTTAGGGGCAGGGATTTCCCACCCTCCTGCCCTCTGTGGGATAAGGTATTTTTAACAGCCAAGGGCACATCTGTAGCCCTTTCACACATTCTTCTTCACACATCTCCCACGATCTTCAACTCAGTTAACAGTTTCACCATCAGTGTGGGTGAGTACTTTAAGAGTCATGAATCCAGGGACGCCTGGGTGGCTCACTTGGTTAGGCTTCCAACTCTTGATTTCGGCTCAGGTCATATCCCAGGGTCTTGGGATTGAGCCTTGCATTGGGCCCTGCACTGGGCATGGAGACTGCTTAAGATTCTCTCTCTCTCTCTCTCTCTCTCTCTCTGCCCCTCATCCCTATTCACTTTCTCTCTCTGAAAGAAGGAAGGAAAGAAAAAGAAAGAAGAAAAGAAAAGAAAAGAAAAGAAAAGAAAAGAAAAGAAAAGAAAAGAAAAGAAAAGAAAAGAAAAGAAAAAAGAAAAGAAAAGAATCATGAATCCATTTCACCATTATTCCACTATAAGTTTCCTGGGGTGCCCTGCTCACAATTTTGGAATATAGTACCTACTATCTTAGAGATCTCCCTCTCCCTCCTCTCCCTCCTCTCCCTCCTCTCCCTCCTCTCCCTCCTCTCCCTCCTCTCCCTCTCCCTCTGTATATATTTAGATACATAGATTAGAGAGATAGAAATATACATACATATATAAAATACTTATACATACTTACATAGTATAAGTATACTTATATAGTATATATGATTTTTTTAACCCAAGTATCATACTATACACAATTTCTTGGATTTTTCGCCTTTATCACCTAATAATTAATCTTGGAGAGCTCTCCATATTGAACATACAGAGCTTCCTCATACTTAATAGCTACAGTTTGCATTCTATTGTATGGTTGAATCCTAATTTATTTAACCAGCTGCCCCCTCCCCCACAGTTGCTTGCTGTGCATGTAGTGCTGCAGAGATAGGTTTCCACGCACATCTGTGTATAGGATTGTGAATCTATCCATAGAGTACATTCCTGGAGGCAATAATTGCATTTTTAAGTTTCGTGGGTGTCCCCGAATAGAGCTGCAAATTCACTTTCACCAAGTATATATGAAAGTTCCTGTGTCTCACAACCTTGCTAGCCCTGGATATTCATTCATTCATTCATTCATTCATTCATTCTCCCTTTCTTTCGGTCTCTGTCTCTGTCTTTCTAGGGGTTTGCCAGTTATACTAGTGTATTTTTTTTATTGAATGCTTGGTTTTTTTCATCAATTTCTGCTATCTTGTTTTCTTCCTTCTATTTGGAGAAGAGGTTTATTTGCATTTTTTCTATCTTCTTGAGATAGATAATTAGATAATTTACTTTCAGTTTTTCTTTTTTTCCAATACATACTTTTAAGGCTACAATTTTCCTTCTAGCCTAAGTTTGTTTTATGCCACAAGTTTTGATAAGGCATGTTTTTGTCATCATTCGGTTCAACAGACATAGAGAAAATCTTAAAATTAGAGGGGGAAAAAAGGCACACTAGCTTCAAAATAAGTCTACATATATTTTAAACCTACAATATAGTATTATTTTTCCTTTTTAGTCACTATTTATTTAAATTTCCCCACACAGTTACCCTCTTCATTCTTTCTTCTTCTTTCCTGTATTTCTATGCTTCAGTACCAGATCATTCTGCTTAAAGAATCTCTTGAGTATTTATTTTGATGCAACTTTGCTGATGACAGATTTCCTCAGTTTTCATTTTTATGAAAATATTGAAAAATGTTCAGTGTTGAAGGATATTTTTGTTGGGTATGAAATTCTAGGCTGATGATTGCTTTCTTAAAGCACTTTTGAAATGTCATGTTATGTCATGACTTTCATCATTCCTGTTTCTGGTGTCTCTTTTGTTTTGTCATAGTCTTGCCTCTTGATGTGTCTTGTAATTTTTGATTGAAGACTACACATTTGAATGGAAAATTGTAGTAGTTCTTAATGGTGTTATCTCCTCCAAGTAGAATTTACTTTTGTTTTTGGCAGTCTGTTAGATCAGAGAAGATTGCCTACATCCAGTCGTAAATTGAGCTGATTTTAAATAGGCTTAAATATTGTGGAAGCTGATCTCTTACTTGTTCACCTGCAGCATAAGCCTTCCTGAGCCCTATGTTTGAAAGATTGGGCTGTTTATCAGACCTGCCCTTCTTGGTGAGCCCTGAACACCTATTATTGACTCTGTAGCATTATAAGTCTGCTAGAGATCCTCATGGCCTTTTTCTCAGCCTCTCAGATCCACACTCCATATGAACTGGCCTACGCATCAAGTGGAAAACTGTACAACATGTCAGGCTTACGTCAGTGTATTTCCTTTATCTTCTGGCTTTTTCCCAGAAGATAGGGGAACTAACCCCAGAATCATATGTCATTTTTTTCTAAACATAACTCATTGCATTGAATTCATAGATTAATTTAGGGAGAGTTAACATTTTTCTTACATTGTCTCCCTACCTGAAAACATGATACTTTATTTATCAGCCTTGTTTTATATTTATCAATAGTTTTAATGTTGTCTTTATACAGCACTAGCACATAACTTATTAAGGTTACTCCCCTATAGTTTACCATTTTGTTGCTACATAGACAGCACTATATTTTCCAACTGTATTATAGCTGTTGTTTTGTTATGTTACTTATATGTCCACTTCTTTATTTCAATAATAGTATTATTTATAATGTTTTTTTTCAGCTGGTCTTGATGTAGGCATCCATGCCTACCGTCCTCCACTATTGATGATGATTATGCACCTCAAAAAGTCTCAAATCACCGATGTAAGACATTTTGCTTTATAAAGGAGGCTCAGATGTTTCCTGGAGCATCATCAATTGTATAGAAGACTTAGTCTTGAAAATCATGTTGATGTAGTGAGGATAGCAATCAGGGCTGAGCAGAGCCCAGGTGCCAGTCTTCTTTTCTTCTTGGCAGAGATGGGGGAAGAGCTCTTAACTGGGGCACTTTGGAATTCTGTGTGTCCATATAAGGGGACCTTTGTTGTACGTCAGGTAGCAGGGGTAAAAATACCGTTGAAACCTTTTTTAAAAAGCCTGACAATACTTCTAAGAGTGCTAAAATGTTTCATATCCTTTAACCCAGAAATTCCACTTGCAGGAATATGTCCTGAGAAAATACTTGCAGATGTCCACAGGTATTTAGCTATAAGGGTGTTTGCCTATCGTTGTTTACAATAAGGAACTTTTTTTTTTTCTGAAACAGCCCAGTTGTTCCACAGTCGGGAAATGGTTGCATCAGTTTTGGTATATCCAAATCACAGGATATATATATTCTGCAGTTGCTGAAAACAGTGCAGCAAATATTGACGATGTTAAGCAAAATGAAATCAGGCTATACTGTGGTACGTGCAGTATGCTCACATTTGTAATGCATGGAAACAATATATTTTGCATAGAATAATTCAACAAAGAAAGTCATATTAATGGTGCAGTTGCTATCATCACAGCTTATCAGTACCGCCTGATTAAACCGTCTCCCACTTGCCTTGGGGTCTGTGGCCATGCCTGAGGAGAAACATTGTGGATGTTTTGTAGGGCATCTTGTTGGACCTTCAGCAAAATCTTGGTCAGCAATCTCCCCAGCTGGACTTTTTTTTTTGGCAAAAGCAGTGGCCCTTGGTGTATGTTTGTGATGGCTCTTGGTTTCCTCTAGAAACTAGTCCATCAGTAACCTCCTATCAGACACTGACCTCCATTGCGGGAGGTTTGGGCACGCAGTGTCACAGTGGCACAGAGTTGTGCCAGAGTTCTGCCTTCTCACTTCTACAGCCTGGACTCCCGGCAGGACAGACTGACTCTGGCTTTTGCTCTTAGCCGCAGGGCAGGGAGCGCTCGAAATACAGACAGCATATTCCTTGGGTCCTGCTTTTGTCAAAGGACAGCGAATCCTTGCCTGGTAATATTCACTTCCTCCAACAGGCATTAGCATTGTGGGCAGGGAGAATTTGGTGGGTCCAGCATGGAAAACAGAGCACTCATCAGCGCCCAACCAGCAGCTTCGTGATCACTTGGTAGAGGGCAGTGTCTCTAAACTAAGGCGAGATGGGTCCCAAGTTGGGAGAGCAGGACAGTAGTGATGCGTAGACGTCTCAAGGCTTCAGGTGACTCACCTCCTTCTGATGCTGAGCCTCTAATGTGCTTGACACTTAAAAATTCAATACATATTTGCGAATATTATATTTATTATCTGTGCAGAAACACCACCCTGCCCACCACGAAGACACCTTTTACATCATCATGCAGAGCGCTTTTAGCTCCTGAGATGAGAAGAACCTAAAATCTTTCCAATCCAAATGCCTTCGTTGATAGGGAGGCTGGAGAGGGTAGGGATTTGGCAGAGTAGAAATGAAGGCAATTCTGCAGGCAGCAATTGCCACGATCAGAGGGCGATTGGAGAGCTGGATGGAGATGAGAAAGTCCGGGACATTTTGCCCTTTTTCAGGGACAGATTTACCCTATTAAATCTGTTGTTCACTTGTTTTGGGGTGTCAGGCAGTGGGACTTTCTGACCGTAGCACTGTACTGAGATGGCATGAGGTGGCCCAGCCTTAATTTGATTGCACTGCGATAAATCTCACAACAATTCTTACGAAGTTTTCCCTGCTTTACAGATGAAGATACTGAGGTTCAGAGCGGTCATGTGACTTGCCCAGGGTGTGACGTGGGAGAATTGGCATTGCAACTCAGATCTGCCTGATTCCAAAGCCCACGTGCCGTTCGCTCCCCAGCATAGCTGCAGATTCTAGGGATTAAACTGTGACCCTCAGTCCACCTGGAATTTATACCATACTTAGGCGGCGAGAAGAAGATGCCAATCAAATGAGTAATAGAGTTATTTTGGTAATTTCTGCTGTATTACAAATTACCTCAAAACCCAATGGTGTGAAACAACAACTACCATACTTTGCTCGTGATTTTGTGGGTCAGGAATTTGGGAAGTGCTCGGCCGGGCTGCCAATCAGAACGCCCGTTTCTGGCCTCCAAGGCAGTGGTTCTCAGCCAGAGGTAATTTTGCCTCCCCGGGGGCATTTCTGTCTATTACAGCGGGGGTGCATTGGCATCTGGTGCTAGAGGCCAGAGATGCTGCTGAACATCCTGCATCCCCAAATGTCAGTAGGGTCGAGGCTGAGAACCCCCTGCTCCACAGCTTGGTGATCGTGGGGGAGTCGGGCTTTGTACCTGGGGACTGGCTGTCCTCTGCCCGGGCTCCCCAGACAACCAGGCAGAAGCGGCATCTCCTGCTGTGACCCAGCCTCAGAAGTCACATGGGACACATCCACGGCCTCTGTTGGTCAAAGTAGTCACGAACCTGCCTAGACTCAAGGGGAGGAGAGGTGTGTCGACCCCACTTCTCAATGGGAAGAGTGTCACAGAATCTGTGGTCACTTTTTTTTTTTTCGACGTTTATTTATTTTTGGGACAGAGAGAGACAGAGCATGAACGGGGGAGGGGCAGAGAGAGAGGGAGACACAGAATCGGAAACAGGCTCCAGGCTCTGAGCCATCAGCCCAGAGCCTGACGCGGGGCTCGAACTCACAGACCGCGAGATCGTGACCTGGCTGAAGTCAGATGCTTAACCGACTGCGCCACCCAGGCGCCCCTGTGGTCACTTTTTAACCACCATAGAATGTGATGGGGGTCAGCGTGATGGGAAGCAGGCAGAGACACAGGACCACTGGGGGCTGTCCTCTGGTCACCAGCGCATTCTGCTGGGTGTTGGCCAAGTGGCCACTGAGTCACGTAGACCAGCTGAGAGTTGGAGCGGCTGGAACTGACTCAGAAGCCCTGTCAAGGACCCCACCCCCAGCCCCACCCCAAACCCTTCATCAAGTGCTATGGGGCTTTCTCTGGGTTAGTGGGAAACAGACCAGGATTCTGCGTTGGACTTGTCTTCCATTTTTCTCCTCCCCAGTTAAACCCTGTCCACCACTCCCCCCACACTCCCAGTTCTCCACCTGGGCTGTCTCCCACTCCTGTCTAGAAGCTCACCTATCTCTGAGCACCTAAGTGCTTCATCATTGGCTTGGGCAGGGAAATGTGGCATTAGTGATTTAATCTCCACAAGACATTTCTCCCTAATTGCTAGTCACAGATGATAATTAGCGACTGTTAATTCCTGATAATTAACAAGCAGATTCGTAGAGGTAATGGCACCAGGGAAATCATCTTCAAAGGCTCCAAGCCGCCATGCTTCTGGGCCCCAGCCTCCAAAGGATGACACTAGATTTTGGCATCTCTCGCCCGGAAATTAACTGGGACCCTGCATTTCTGTTTACATAGGGCAGTGATTGGACAATTGAGGACTCTAATCTTTGGTTTTCTTCTCTGGGTATAGGTTTGTTTTGTTTTGTTTGTTTTTAGAAGCTTTGTCGAGCACAGAACAGTATAGAGAAAATCAAATACATCTAATCTTATGACCTGGAAGTATCCACCATCAACATTTGGGTTCATTTCTTCCCAGTCTATGAATTTTTTTCGTAGTTGAGCTCATGTCAAACATGTAGTTTTATACCCCCAGCTTTCTTCATTCAATATTATAGCATCAGCGTCTCATCTGGTGTCAGCAGCTTATATAAAAGGTCTGCCTCCCCCGTGAGAAAAACCAAATGGATGTTGTAGACAAGGGACAGGATTCATGAGGAGAAGTAACCAAAGAAAAGCAAAGACCTGATCATTTGGGAACTAGGAATTCATTCCAGACCAGAGTGCCTTCAGGGGACTGCCATCCCTGCCCCGCCCACTGAAGACATGGCTAGAAGATTGTCACACGGGAAAAAGAGTGGGAAGCAGTAAACTAAGATGTTCATGGTGGGAAATTGCAATAATTTTCACCTTCTGCCTTACGATTTTCCGTGCAGCACAGAGAAAAAAAAAAAAAACATTGGATCAACGTTCAGAAGATTTCCAGTTCGCACTCTGTCCCTCCACGAACTGGCTGTGTGATCCCAGGTAAATCTCTCATACGGACCTTGATTTTCCTAAATGTGCTTTGAGGGAAGTACATGTGTTAGTCTTCTCGCTCTAAAAGGTGGTTTTCAGAATCGGAAATGGTGGGTGAGAGTATGCGTCTCAATATGAGAAGATATGCCAGCTGAGCCCCTAGAAGTAAGCCCAGTAGGGGCAGGAGACAGCCGTGTGTAACACTTGGCTGTTTACAAAGACAATCTCCCAAAATCCTGTGTCACGTACATTTCTAGATTCCCCAGTGACCTGCTCTGGATGTGCCTCTTCACCCCAAACTTCCTGAACCCGTTTATTTCTTCAGTAGGGAGATGATGTAGCCGGAGTGTAGACTTTGGAATCAGACCTAAATTGAAATCCGTACTCTGTCACCCACCTGTGATGTCCTGTAGGCTACGTAACCTGTCTGAGCCTCAGTTTCCCCATCCGTGAAATGGGGCTAATCCCACCTACTTACGGGATTGTCGTGAAATCCTGATGAGTTACTACACACAAGGGGCTTTTCCAGTCCTCAGCCAATGATATTATTTATTCGTAAGTAAATAACTTCATAACTGAAGCATCAAAATAACGGTGTAGGGAGTAAGATTACCACTTTTCGCTCTGTGCAGCGTTCCATAAATTTGTTACACACTCTGGAAGGGGACTTTTTCCCTTTGCCCCAGCTCACTGCAGACTTTGAGTCTCCTAGGACAGAGCTGGGCTGGTGGGTCAACTTCAGCCTCTTTTATTTCCTGCTTATATAGCTTCAGATCCAATCTCCTCTCTACTTGCCTCTCCCCAAATCTCTAAGATCTAAATCTTTTTTTGTCTGTCAAGCTTACTGTTAAAATTGGCTATTCAGCTCCAGCCAGGCACTAGCTGTCGTGTTTCAGAAGCTCGGGTCTGTCTGCTTGGTAGCCCTTTGCTGTGTGATAATAATTCCTTACAAAGCGCTGTCATATCTCCTGCTGCATTTAATCCCCCAGCAAGTTCGTGGGGTGGGCAGGTTAGAGCTCAGCATTCTTCATGGAGGGGGGCAACGCTGTTGGCAACAGGCGCCATTTTGTGGAGGCAGAAGTTTGGAAAACATTGCAATGAGCAAAACTAAACATGCTTTTCAGGCCCATAACATATTAGGGTGCAAGGTGACTCTTCAAGACCTAGATGCAGTGCTTCCCGTGCCCTTGTTGCCCCCCACCAGAGTCCTTTTTGCTAGAATATTGTTCCATGGAACCCACTTTGGAGAACACTCATAGAGGAAGCACAAGTTAGGTCTCGGAAGGAGGCGGGGTGAAGTTCAAATGCAGGCACCACCACTTGCTAGCTGAGCCATCTTGGGCAAGTTTCTTAACCTCTCTGATCCTCAGTTTGCTCGCCTGTAAAATGGAGATGGTAATAGAGCTGTACAGATTAAAGCGTTTTGCAGAATGCCTAACGATCATAAATATTCAATGCACTTTAGCTTTCGTTGTTATTCTCTTCCTCTGTGTTACATAGGAGAAAAAAATAGCCCTCAGAAAGGTTACTGTTTCAACCCTACACAGTGAGTCAGTGACCAGGCTGGGTCCAGGTTTCCCAGCTCTCGCTTGCAACATCCAGGGCTGTTATTCTCACTGGGGATCTAATCCCTTTATTCTCCTCGCCTGCCCTTACCTGCCAGCCACCTGAGGGGGACCAATTCCATTCCCTCTGGCAGATTTTGGAGTTTTGCAAGCCTCACATGGGAGTACCCAGCAAATTGCTCTGGAAGTCTTCGTTATTATCTGTCCCACGTCGCCACCCCGCCCACCTGCCATTTCCCTAGGGCTCCTGCGGGCAGCCTACCTCCCCCCCTGGGAACCCAGAGTTCTGGGTTCTGCCTGTTTTGATCCTGCCCACCCCCCTTAGGTCACGGTCATGATGCTGCCGTTTCATACTTTTCCAGCCTGTGAACTCTGCGAACAACAAAGCCTCTGCTTCCTTTGCCTCTTTCGTAGCAGCCAGCACAGGGCTCCGCACACAGTAGGTGCTTTATTAGATGCTTGTAACCCAACCGGGAGCCAAGCCATCCTGCTCTACTGCCCACCCCACTGAGTGGACGATGACGTGGCTCGGTGGTGGGGCTGGCCGTTTGGGATTTTCTTTTTCCCTCCTCTGTCAAAGCCAGTACGGGAAGGATTGTGCTCTGCAGCCTGGTGGGCAGGGCGCCTTTGCTTCCGTGGAACCCACTTTGGAAAACACTCACAGAAACGGAACAGTCAAGGTCTCAGGAAGGAGGCAGGGTGAAGTTCAAATGCAGGTACCACCACCGGCCGGCTCAGCAACCTTGGGCAAGTTTCTTAACCTCTCTCCGTGTTCTCACACACACACACACGTCCAGGAAACCAGCGTGGGGCTTATTCTGTAGACAGTCAGCTGAGGGGGCAGGGCCGGTGCTGTGGAACTAGGGTCAGGACGTCCCTCCTTCTTGTGAAGGGCACCCATTTCCCTCCCTGTCTTCCTTCTCTCCACGCCTACAGCAAGCTCAGACCTCACAGACGAATCAAGCCTCCTGACCTGAGTGTGGCTCCTGTCCCCTTGCAGCTGGCTCAGCCAGGATATACCCATGTCTCAGCTGAGGGATGATGCTATGCTTTGGGTAGGGCCGCTGGATCACCCCCAGGGCCCTGAGCTCGGTGACCCCACCTCCCTATCCCAGGTGCTGTGGCACCTGACTCTTTGTGAGCATCAACGTCCTATTTCAACGTTTTTGACTTTGTATTACTGCAAAGGGCCAATGGAAGGTGCTGACAGCCAGGCAGCGTGGCAGGCTTGACCGGCTCAGGCCAGACACACTGCCTGACTTGCCTTCCAGAACTGTGCCTGCACCCTGCAGCCCCACTAGGTGGCCCTCTTCGGGGCTCTCATCACATCTTGGGCTTTCCCTAGCATGGCACTGACTACATTGTAGCATAGTTGCGTGTTTGCTTGGCACAGAGCTTCTCAGAAGTCCGCAGATACACAGCTCACCTGGGTCTTGTCGCAATGTCGATTCTGGTTTAGAAAATTGGAGGGGCGCCTGGGTGGCTCAGTCGGTTAAGCGTCCGACGTTGGCTCAGGTCATGATCCTGCGGTCCGTGGGTTCAAGCCCAGGACTGAGATCCCTGCTGGGGATTCTCTCTCTCTCTCCTTCTCACTCTCTGCCCCTCCCCACTCACTCCCTCTCTCAAAAAATAGATAAACTTGGGGCGCCTGGGTGGCTCAGTCGGTTAAGCGTCCGACGTCGGCTCAGGTCATGATCCCGCGGTCCGCGGGCTCGAGCCCCGCGTCGGGCTCTGTGCTGACTGCTCGGAGCCTGGAGCCTGTTTTGGATTCTGTGTCTCCCTCTTTCTCTGACCCTCCCCCGTTCATGCTCTTTCTCTGTCTCAAAAATAAATAAATGTTAAAAAAGATTAAAAAAAAAAAAGAAAAGAAAATTGGAGGGCCCTGGGATTCTGCGTTTCTGACAAGCTCCGTCCGGGGTGATGCTGATGCTGCTTGTCCGTGGGTCACACTTTGAGTAGGAAAGATCAGTCGTTCTCAACTTGGGCTTTACGTTAGAATCGTGCAGACTGTTTATAAGATACCACGGCCCCCACATGAGCCCAGTTGCACCAGAATCTCTCAGGCTGGCAACCCAGGCCTTAGGGAGTTTTAGATGCTCCCTGGATGTTTCTAGATTAACCCAGAGTTCGGTTCTGAGCCGGCCCGTGGGCTCCATCAGAGTCGGCAGAGTCGGCATCTGTGTTTCCCAGCTCTGAGCCCAGGGCCTTGGCCTCGGCAGGAATCGGTAGCTGTGCTCGTGGCTCACTTTGTGTAG
The DNA here is from genome assembly GCF_018350175.1 of Felis catus. Classification (NCBI taxonomy): domain Eukaryota; kingdom Metazoa; phylum Chordata; class Mammalia; order Carnivora; family Felidae; genus Felis; species Felis catus. Next base: position 48,334,222 of record NC_058381.1, on the reverse strand, counting down.
ATGCTTGGTGTCTGGCTGGTTCAGAGCTGGCTCCTGCCAATACCACGTGCTGGGCCGCCAAGGTCAGATGGTTTCTGATGAGGTAGGTTTAGGAGGCCCATTGGGTTTGGACTGTGGTGTGGCTTCTTGACTTGTGTTGACCCAGAGCTGCAGCTGATTAGAGCCCATGAGGAAGATACCCTCCCAAGATGCCTTCCCTGCCCCTCTACCTTATTTACATATTTATTTATTTCTTTATTAATAAATGTTTATTTATTTTTGAGGGGGGAGGGGCAGAGAGAGAGAGAGGGAGACACAGAATCCGAAGCAGGCTCCAGGCTCTGGGCTGTCGGCACAGAGCCCGATGTGGGGCTCGAACTCACGAGCCGTGAGATCATGACCTGAGCCGACGTCGGATGCCCACCTGACTGAGCCACCCAGGCGCCCCTGTGCCTTTTCGTAAAGGGTTGACTTTAGTTCCCTCCCGAAGACCCCTCATCCTGGCCTGCTCAGAGCCATGGTGGCTACCACCGGCCCACCCTCTCTCTGCCTCCAGAGCGCACCTCCTGCTGGTGGGACCTTGGCCACAGGCCGCCCAGCGACCTCTGGGAAGATGAGTGGCTGCGGGAGGAAGGCCCTGACCCTGCTGAGCAGCGTCTTTGCTGTCTGTGGCCTGGGTCTCCTGGGCATTGCGGTCAGCACTGACTACTGGCTGTACCTGGAGGAGGGCGTGGTCCTGCCCCAGAACCAGAGCATGGAGATCAAGATGTCCCTGCACTCCGGCCTGTGGCGTGTCTGCTTCCTCGCAGGTAAGGGCACCCCAGGTTGGGACAGCCTGGCCCCAGAGAGAGGGCCGGCTTGTGCCCCCTTGGAAAACCTGCCCGAGGGGCTTCCCACGGGGAGGAGATGCCCCTGCTGGACGGGGGGCGGTTCACCAGGGACGGTCCTCGTCAACTCTGGGTGGCGCTCCCTGCAGTGACCAGGGCCCGTTCCAAACTCAAGCCCTGAGTCACGATGTCATCCCCCCGGGACCTGCGTGTCCTCACCTGAAAGATGACCGTAACCACGCCTGCCCCGAACTGCACCTCGCAGGCTGGACGAGGTGGCCTCACGCGGGTCTGGAACTGTTCAGGGACTTCTCCATCTCAGGGCCTCCCCACAACACTCCAAGGCAGGACTTACTTTTCTAACCTTACGTGAAGATCCGGGGAGGCGAAGTGAGTCTCCGTGACTCAGCGTCGCATATATCCGCTAGTTTACAGAATGGAAACTACTTAGCGGTTTTCCTCTTCCAACCCCATGAAGTGGGAAAGAGAAAACACAGATGCGGGTCCTTCCAAATCTGCAAGATGGTGTAGGCTCGGATCCCGCCTATCTGGGCCTCCCTCCAGTTTGCTGGGACTTCTCTGGAACCCTTGAGTTGACGTTCCCAGCACTTGGCCTTTATCCCTTTATCATGGCCCAGAGCCACCTGCACAGGAGGAGCATCTCCATACTCCGTGACTGGCCGCAAGCCTGAGCTGGCTGGAACGGCCACAGTGTGATCACTGAGCATTTCTTGAAGGGCCCTGTCACCTACGTGCACACTGGGCAGAGGGAGCATGTGGTCCCTTTATAATAAATAGGGTTTTGGAGGATGGGGGGGTGATTGGTGCCCACCGGTATTCAGTAGGGAGAGCACCCCGAAGCCTGGCCTCCTGGTGACTTGTGTCTGCTTTGGGAATGGCATCTGACGTTTTGACCTCACCTCCCACCGCCCTAGACTATGTGGCATCGATCACATAGTCACATGTAAATGTGAGGCAGCGTTTGAAGTCCCTAGTATTTGGCTTCCAAAATGATTGACAAGGCTTTCCGGGCTCTGTTCCATGACACCCACCCCGGGGAGTCTAAGCCAGTCATGCACCATCGTCGGCCGAGCCTGCCCCAGAGCGACGAGGCGGCCGCCAGATGTGTTATTCAACCTCCGGTTTGCAGGGCGGTCTGCCTCCCATGTGACTCTTGATGCGTGGGTCCGTCTTCACAGTGGCGCTTCTGTAGGAAACATGTGATGTCGGGATGTGATGTCTGCAGGAAAGATGTGGGTCACCAGCCAGGGACGGGACGCCCTGGGGTTAGATCCAGCCCGGGTGCAAATACACTGTGGGTCAAAGCCCCCAGAAGCAGCTGGGAACCCCATTTGAATGTACTAACTTCCCGTCCACGTTTCAAGAATCGCCTGGAAACGTCAACGATTCTTGTCTTCACAGGTGAGGAGCGGGGCCGCTGCTTCACCATAGAGTATGTGATGCCCATGAACACCCAGCTGACATCAGAGTCCACCGTCAATGTTTTAAGTAGGTGCCTCAGACTTTCTGACCTGGGTCACTGGCTTCCCAGAGCAGAGCAGGGCGAAGCGAAGAGTCGGGGCGACCAGGCTGTTTTGCAAGAGCTAACGCCCTTTGACTCAGCCGGCGGTGCTGGCCTGAGCTCACCAGAGCTCACTCTGCCAATTATTCTTCCAGTGGCGATGACGGTCTTGTGACCCAGGCAAGGGAGAGGGCATTTCTGCCCCGTGTCTTAGCCCGTGTGGGCTGCTGGAGCAAAATGCCACAGATCAGGTAGTTTATCAACAACAGAAATTTCTTTCAGTCCTAGAGTCCGGAAGTCCAAGATCAAGGTGCCGGCACGGTCACGTTCTGGTGAGGGCCCCCTCCCTGCTACAGCCGGCGCCTTCTTGCTGTGTTCTCACGCAGATAAAGGGGAGAGGGAGCTCTGTGGGGTCTCTTTTATAAGGGCATTGATCCCAGTCATGAGGGTTCCACCCTAAGCATTCAAGCTATAGCACTCAGGGAGCTAATGCAAATTCTCTGGCCCCCAAGGTTGACTTCATGGCCTTTGCCTCACCAGGGCTGATTCTGAACCACCCGCCTCCACCAGTATGAACTTGCAATACAGTTCTGATACTAATCACTCCAAGTTAGCACAAAGTCACAGTCTAAGTTCTCAGCCCCCAACCGGACTGCCCTCACTTCACACACCAGCTGGAAGTTTGGAAGTCCCCAAGGCCACCAACATTTCTGACAAGCTGGCTACAAGTCAGGGGTTCCTGTGACCCCCTCAGGTTCAAAAAATTGCTAGAACCACTTGTAGAATTCAGGAAAGTGCTATACTTATCACAGTTTTATTATAAAGGATACAGATCAAGATCAACCAAATAAAGAGGCACGTAGGGTGAGATCTGGGAGGGTACTGAATGCCGAGTCTTCTCCCCACGGGATCAGGACGCATCAGCATCCTGACACACGGATGTGTCCACTAACCTGGAAACACAACCAGGCTTTGGGGCCGAGTTTTTACTGGGCTGCATTACAGAGGCAGGTTGAGTGAGCTATCAACCACATGACTGAACACAATCTCCCCGTCCTCTTCCCAGAGTCGGGCCTGTATCACATGGCTCAAAACCCCTAAACTTCTAATCCCATGGTTGGTCTTTCCAGCCCCCATCCTGAGCCAGCTGATTGGAAGAAACTCGGTGTAGTCAGGGAGCCCACTATGAATATCAAAGACTCTCTTATCACTTGGGAAATTCCAAGGATATAGAGGCCATCTCTCAGGAACCAAGGACAAAGATCAGATACATTTAATATGCAGACCATTCCCAAAATTGAAGAAAACCAAGGCCAGGAACTGTCTCCTGCACCACTCAGAGATAGATGCCTTTGCCCATGGAGAATACCCCCAGGAGAGGAAGTGAGAAGGGTGACCAGGCCCTTCCACAGCTGCCATATTGGATGCCTAGTAGTTTGTGCTGGGAGAAAAGACAGAAACATGTTGGCCCTTGAAATCAGACCTCCCAGCCCTGCCTCAGGGACAGAAGCCCTGCCAGCACTGGGAGGTCCCCAGGCCCCCCAAGGAGGGTATGGAGCCCAGAGAACTGGGCAAGCCAGAAGACTTCAGGGACCGGTTGGCAAACACTTCCAGGAACACTTGAACTGGGTGGGTGAGCAGGAAGTAAGGCGGTGGGAAGCTGACAGTATCCTCTTGTGCCCTCGATTAGAAATGATTCGTTCGGCCACACCATTCCCTCTGGTCAGCCTCTTCTTCATGTTCATTGGGTTTATCCTGAGCAACATCGGACACATCCGTCCCCATAGGACTATACTGGCCTTTGTCTCCGGCATCTTTTTTATTCTCTCAGGTAAGACGTGCTGTTTTCTTTCGTGCACTCTGGACTCTTGATCAATGGCTCTGCTCTGGGAAGTACTGATCACAGCTGTGGGTCAACCCCTGGCCCTGGAGCCACTGAGTTAGTGCCCCAGGAAGAACAGAGTCACAGTGAGGGACGCCGCTGATGACCTCACGTCCATCCATGACCCTGCGAGAGGAGAGACCTAACAGGCTCACCTGGGGCAGAGTGGGGATTACAAGCCTGGGCTGTCTCCTCACGCCTCACTGTTCCCACCTCTTGCTTCTTAGTTCCACCAGTAGTGAGCACACTTATTTTTGAAGGGGGTATTTCTTCCTCATTTTGCAAGAAAGTGCAACCTGCCTTTGGAATACTGGCCCCTTCACTCCCAGCCCTGAGCTATCCTACAGGAGACTCCTACTGTCCCCTTCACTTTCCAGTCACACCCCACGCCCAGGTCCCTTAAATATGGATCTATCTTTTTGGATTGACACCAGGTTGTCATTCATTCATTCATTCATTCATTCATTCATGATATCTACCAGACTTTATTCTGGTGTTGGCATCATTGCCTCCAAAAAGGTCAGCATAGTGGGAGATATAAACAAGTAGACAGTGAATCTGAACACAGAAGAAAAAGGGCTATGATAGCAGCCAACCAGAACTGCTATGGGGCCGAGAGCAGTGGCTGAAACTCAGACCAAGGGTTGATCAGGGAAGACGGCCAGGAGAAGGCGAGTTGAAGGATGAGTAGGAGTTAGGTAAAAGAGTGAGGTTGGGGGTGGGGATGGAAAGGGAGCCTGGAGGAAAGAGAGAGGATGGAGTGGGGGGGGGAGGGGGGGTAAGGTGCAACGTGGTGGGAGGAGAGATGGGATGTGAGGTCGCCTTACAGGTTTTGGACATTGTGAGAAACCTCAGAAGGATGTTGAGTTGAGGGATGATATGATCATATTTGGGGATTTGGGAATGACCACCTGGGGAATGAAGGGAGAGAGGGATGCAAGACAGGGGCAGGGAGAGCAGGTGAGAGGTTATTTCGGTGGCACAGGAGAGAGGTGACAGTGGCCCAAACTAAGGGGATGAGAGGAGAGAAGAGGGAGTGAAAGCATTCAGGTGACATTTGGAGGGTAAACTCAACAAGACAAGGACTAGGTTTTCAAGGGAAGAGTCAACGGTGGTGCCAAGTTCTTGCTTGGGCAGTGGGTGGATGACGTGCCACATCGTTGATCTAGGGACCACGGGAGAAGAAGCAGATTTGGGCCCAGCTCGTGAATTTAGTGTGGGAAATGCTGAGTTTGAGGTGTCCGTGTAACATCTGGGAGGAGGCATCCCAAAGGCTAGAGGGTCCATCCGTCCTTCCTTTTCTCCTTCCTTCCCTCCCTCCTTCCTTTCTTTTCTCCTTCCCTCCCTCCTTCCTTCCATTTCTCCTTCCTTCCTTCTTTCCTTCCTTCCTTCCCTCCCTCCTTCCTTCCTTCCTTTCCTCCTTCCTTCCTCCCTCCCTCCCTTCCTTCCCTCCCTCCCCTCCTTTCTTCTCTTCCCTTCCCCTCCCTCCCTTCCTTCCTTCCTTCCTCTCCCTTTTTTTTCTCCCTCCATCCTTTCTTCCATTCATCTGTCCATCTTTTTTTCAACTGACCCATCCATCTTCCATCCATTCTTCCATCTATTAATCCATTCATCCACCTTTCCACCCATCAATCCAACACGTATTTATTGAGCACCTGCAGTGTCCTAGGCCTGCCCTCTGCATGGTGATATTTCTACCTAGTCTAAGAGGGACAGACTCAGGGGTTAAACTTTTCCTTTACCTTTCTATGAACTTCAAATAGTCAAGGCTGTACAGTAGCTTCAAGGCGCCTGAAGTTTTTCAGAAGCAGGCAACGGGATCAGAAATCTCAGAGTGAACTGGGCCACCTGAAGTTGTTTTCATGATAACAATAACGAGGATTCCCTTGGGCCAGCAATGATTCCAATGTGAGTTAAGCACCAAGGAAGGCTTGAATCACACCTATTTTCCTTTAATGTTCCCCTACAAGATGCCCTAGTTTAATCATGTGAGTGGAATTAAGCCTGAACAGCTCAAAACAGAGTAATTAATTATGTCCTGATTCAGTTACAGTAACTAATTGAATGCCCGAGGCAGTCACTTGCACCACGGCACAGGAGTTGGGGCCCCACTGGCCTCTTGATTTAACGCTTGCCAGAATCCGGACAAACTCTGGCTTAACCTCTCCTGCCTTACAATCTCAGTATGCCGCACCCACGGTCAGCTGGGCTGTGAAGACCACGGGCCACTTGGTCTCCACAAGGAGGTCACCACCCCCTGCTGGAGATAGGGGATCGGACGCCCTGGCCGCCTCTACCAAGGGAGCCCATCTCATTCCTCAGTTTAGCAAAAGCCACGTGCTAGTTCAGTGGTCTACACCCTTACTTCACATTATCATTAAGAGAGCACAGTGCCAGGGGCCCAGCCCAGGCCAAGTGACTCAGAATGTTCAGGGATGGGGCTCAGGCAAGTATGTCTGACAGGTCATCGTAGTGGGCAGGTGGGTTGAGACCCACGGGGCTTCCCTGGCCCAGAAGGTGGCTGGATGGGGAGCTTTCTTAGCAACTATCTACTTTCTAGAAGGTCATGGTCTAAACAAGGTCTTTAGGAGGAGAGCTCCTACTCTCGTTCTAGTCCAGACGGAAACCATTGTTACCACAAGGCCCACGGCTTCCTTCCTGAACCCCAAGGGGAGGTGGGTGCCCCATCAGCAAACTCCCCGGGCTTCTTCCCTAAGCACCCCCTTGCCCTTGCCCCAGGCCTCTCTCTCGTGGTGGGCCTGGTGCTCTACATCTCCAGCATCAACGATGAGATGCTCAACAGGACCAGGGACACGGAGACCTATTTCAACTACAAGTATGGGTGGTCGTTTGCCTTCGCTGCCATCTCCTTCCTGTTGACAGAGGTAACCTTCCCCCAGCAGGCTGGGTGGGGGCGGGGCAGGAAGACACTCGGCGGGGCGGGGGGGGGGGGGGGGGGATGCACTCGCTGCGGCTGGGGTGGGGGGGACGCACTCGCTGCCCTTCCTCCTCCCCGGAATGTATCACTCTCTTCACCCCCGCCCGCTCCTCCAGGACATCCCTGTTCTGTGCCCGCATGCACGTCCCTCCCGGCTCCAGCTGCTCTGGTGGCTGTGTCCTGTGCAGGCCCCAGCTGGGGAGCAAGGCCAGGCCCCCCCAGCAGTGAGCTCTCCTCTGCTCTCTCCTCACTGTAGAGCGCTGGGGTGATGTCCGTGTACCTGTTCATGAAGAGGTACACCGCCGAGGACATGTACAGGCCTCACCCCGGCTTCTACCGTCCCCGTCTGAGCAACTGCTCCGATTACTCAGGCCAGTTCCTGCACCCGGACGCCTGGGTCCGGGGCCGCAGCCCGTCTGACATCTCCAGTGACGCCTCCCTGCAGATGAACAGCAACTACCCAGCCTTGCTCAAGTGCCCCGACTATGACCAGATGTCATCCTCCCCCTGCTGAGCCTCACCGCCTTCCTCCCTGGACTGTGGACAACCAGACGGCCCTTCCCATGCTCCCCTGATGGTCTGTGAGCCCCAGGCCCTTGGTTGACAGGCCCAGGCTGCCCCACCATGCTTCGCTCTTGTCCCTTGTCCCTTGACCCGTGTCGTCTCCAAGCTTCCCCAAGAGCGGCTCTGGCTGCCCCCGGCGTGGGGTCAGGAGTCTGGAGCCAGCGGACAAGCTGATCGGCTGAGGGTGTGGGCGTGGCCCCGCCTCTCGGGTGCCAATCGCTCCTGCGGCTCTCCCCTTCCTTGGGAGACGTGGCTGTTCCAGCTGTGTTATCTGTCCCCACACACCTTCCTCCGTGGCCCCAGGCCGAGACGAGCTCTGAGATGCCGAGTTCCTTACACAGACCCAGCCGGACCTGTGTGCCTACCAACTAGCCTGGCCCCCGTGTTCGTGTTCTGGACCATCAGGGCGAAAGGTGAATCTCATACGGAGGTCTGGCTGGTTCAGAATTGCCAAGCAGTGTTCCTCGTGAAATCCCTTATCCGTTTTCGTTACCCACGTCGGTCCGCGCGACACGCCGTCCTGTCCTCCCCGCCCCCCCTCCACCCCATAGGCTGTGAATCTTCTGTCCTCTCTTCCCACCAGGACTCGGCTGCCCCAGCCTTGGTCCCTACCGGGCTAAGTGGGGGGGGTGGTGGGGTGGGGGGGGGGATTCTGAGGCTACTCTGAGAAAGTCACAAAGAGGTGTTAATGGCTGATGATGTCTTAATATGTATGGCCCCTATACCGTTTTTAACAGGGGTCTTTAATGCCTTAACCCAAGAAGTGACTCTGACAAGAAGAATTTCAGACTTTGGCTGGTCCGAGTTAGTACCATCAGGCACTGTTTCAGGCCCTGGGGATACTGCCCCTGCTCAAATGGGCAGTATTTCCTGTCCAAGGCCCTAAAATAGAATCCTACAGACACACGTCTATACCACCTAAGTAGAAGGCAACTTTCAAAGAGGCTGCCTGGGATTTGGAGCTGGATCTGCCAACACCTGGTGCATTTTGAGTCTAAACTAGCCAGACTTGGAAGGATCCAGCCGCTTTCTGTGAACATTTGGGGGTTGCCCTTTAATCCTAACACAGGGCAGCATCTGCTTCCTGGACTTGGGGCCTACGTCGGCAACTAGATGGTTCCAGATGAGGCATGGTGATGCCCGTTTCCCTAGTAGCAAAGCTGGGCTGGGAGGTACCAGGCCCTCTCCATGAAATGCAGCGGGGCGGGTGGGGAAATCGATAGAAGGGCCGCCGCAGGATGTGACCCCAGTTCTCCAGGCATCTTCTCAGTGTGTGTAGTTCTGGTTTTGAGATTGTGAGTAGCGAAACAAAGCCAGGCTCTCTGCCATGTGTTTTTTTTGCATTGCCAGCTTTTCGGTCTTTCTCTTGCTGTCTTTAAGATAGCATTGGGTTCCAGGTTCGCAGGGCCGCCGCGGGCAACACGTGGGCCCTGGAAAGCTGTACCAAAAAACACACATCTGTGGGTACGGACTTGGAAAGGACAGTCTATTCGTTTTCTAGAACTGCCGTAACAAAACACCGCAGACCCGATGGCTCAAAACACCGTTATTTGCTCACAGTCCTGGAGACCAGAAGTCAGAGATCAAGGCGTCAGCAGATTCGCTTTCTCTCCCTGGCTTGCAGATGGCCATCTTCTGGATGTGTCCTCACAGGGTCTTTCTTCTGCTTGTGTGCCCACCCTTGGTGTCCAAATTCCCTCGTATAAGGATGCCAGTCAGATTGAATTAGAGCCCGTCCTGAGAGAGCCCGGTTTTATCATCGCCGTGTAGAGGCCCTGTCTCCAAATACGGTCACGTTCTGAGGTTCTGGAGGTGAGGGCCTCAACACACTACTTTGGGGGCCACACAATTGAACAGGTACGGGCAAGTTGCTTCGTAGCTGGATTATAACGCCTGCTTCACAGCACAGTAGAGAAGATCAGAGAAGGCGATTCTGGTCCCAGCTCAGCCACTCACTCAGCACGGATCCTTGGGCAAGCCCGTCTGCTCTGAGGGGCTTGGCCTAAATTATTTTCAAGCCCCCCGCTTCGCACACACCCGCCCCCAACTCCATTGATTCAGCCTCGTGTAGAAAGCTCCAGAATGCCATCATACGTGACTTTTCAATCCTTGCCTTGAAACTGATAGCAACTATAGACCCAACCCAACTTTCCAGTCCATTGGCACCTTGCACATGACCATCACACTCTGGTTACTGTTTACAGAATAAAACGGAAACCACATTCTTCTCCGCGGCAGAGGCATCGGTCAGTGTACGTGCAGACCAGTAGGTAGCATTTCCGAACTGGACCGCTTGTTTAGATGTGCTCTTCTCCGGTTTTTGTCAATGTGATCACCCTCCTAAGATGCACTTTCCTGTCCCTCATTTCCCTCTCTCTGTCACTGTACTGAGCTTGCTTTTGTGCACCTGGAAAAAATAGAACCCACGCCTAAACACGAGCTGATTGTTGACTGACGTCATTAGGATGGGCCTTTATTGGCCTGGCTGCTGGACTTGCTAAGCCAAGAAGCTCTTACCTTGGGAACATACAGCTTCTGCTTCCCTTACGAACAGGTTCTGGGTCATCGTCCTCCTTCATGCGGGAGGGGGGAAGGTTATCGATCATTGTGGAACCATTATGGCTTCCTTTCCGTCCACACACGAATCTCAGAACTGGGGGTCTGTTTGCAGACTCCCCACAATCAAATATTAAACTGTGTAATCTCAACTCAGAAATCATAATCCGGCTCCTTTCCCAGTGCCCTTGCTGATCTCTTGTTTCCTCAAGAACTCAAAAAAACACATTGATGAGATTTTTTTTCCTCCCCCTCCAACACTTGAAGAGGGAGGGTAATGAACTGAAGTCTGATAAATTGGGGAGTAAAAGCACTCAGGGTCACCAGTGGTTGGGCAGGAATAATTCCACTGCTGGCTCCCTCCCACATGGAACTCACCAGCCTCCTCCTTGCCCCGGGGGGACTCCGCGACACCCTCTGTCCCACCAGATGGCCTTCAGAGGAATGGGGTGTTATTAGGACTGTGGACTGAGTTGATGGGGAGGCATTTGGGGGCAAATCCCCAAGTGCCACCAGCTTCTCAGTGATGTGTCGGGGGGGGGCCCTTCCTTAATGTTTGGGTAACTCCTTTCTCCCCACATAAAAGTGGTGTATTGGGGTTCTCCAGAGAAACGGAACTGATAGGATGCACCTAGAGATTTATTTTAAGCAATTGGTTCCCATGGTGGTGGAGGCTTGGCAAGTCCAAAATCACCAAAATCAGATGGGGGAGGCCAGCAGGCTGCAGACTCAGGGAAGAGTTGCAGTGTGAGTCTGAAGGCCACCTGCTGGTAGATTTTCTTCTTGCTTGGGGTAGGTCAGTCTTTATTCCATTCAGGCCTTCACCTGATTGGACGAGGCCCGGCACATTCTAAGAAAGAATCCGTGTTACTCAAAGTCCACTGCCATCAATGGCAATCTCATCGGAAACACACCTTCACAGAAACGGCCAGAATAATCTGGGCGCCGTGGCCCAGCCCAGTTGACACATTAAATGAACCATCACAGATGGATAAAGGGCAGATGAGATCCGGGGAAATGGTATTCCACCTTCAGCATTGCAGGGTAGGGGGGGCGCCTGCGTGGCTCAGTCAGTTGAGCATCCGACTCTTGATCCCAGCTCAGGTCACGATCTCGCGGTTGGTGGCATTGTGCTCCTCGTTGAGCTGTACTCTGACGGTGAGCGCCTGCTTGGGCTTCTCTCCCTCTCTTTCTGCCCCTTCCCCACCCTCTCTCTCTCAAAGCAAATGTATAAACTTTAAAAAGAAGAATTGCAGGGGAGGGGTGAGATACAGGAGTAGGGGGAGTCGGCGCATCTCTGCTCACCCATGCACGCACGTGTACGGCCACGCCCAGGGCTCTGTTCTTTCGCAGGCTGTCCCTCCAGCCGAAGCCGTCTCCCTGACGAGTGCGTGGAGCGCGTTTGCAGCTCCCCCAGTGTTGGCTGGTATCCTACACTCGGTGAATACATGCTCCCATGCTAACACAACCCTTGAGAAGTTTCTCGGCCTCTGGAACACGAACACTCCGTGAGTGGGAACAGGTGAATGAGTGGATTCCACCGAACGTGCCAGATGGACCAGGGCCCAGCCTGCACTACAAGTGTGAAGTCAGCCATGGCACCGAGTCTCAGAGGCCACCAGGGTGCAGACCTGACTCTCCCCAAGGGGGTGGAAGGTGGTGAGCCGTAGCTGGGCCAAAGCCCCCCCCTCCCCAGGACCCAGGATGGGCGCTGGGGCCTCAGGCCCTTCCTTCTGGAAGAATTCTGTTTGCTGGATTCCCACCTACAACTGCACTGGGATCCTAGTGACCTTGGACAGGTCACACCCTCCCGGGGCCTGCCTCGGCTTCCTCATGTGTACTAAAGGCCGACCTCCCCGTCTGCTTCTGAGCCAGACTTTTCTGCCCGGGTCGCCCGCCCTTGGGTGTTTGCATCCAGCGAGGCTTCTGCTCTGCTGGTTCCGGGGTGGCAATGGACCTGAGTTCCCTGCAGGGCACTGCTCCCGCTCTGCGTATTGTCAGCAGCCTAGGGACCTCCTTTTTTCATTCCTACAACGAGGGAGTTGGATAAAGTCATCTGCAGGTTCTGTCTCCAGCTCAAAAGACTGTAAGTTCTGTAGGCAAAATCCAACCAAGCTCAAATGATAGACCCCCAGCCTCTGCCTCCTGCCAAGGGCACCCAGATGACACCCCCAAAGAATGCAGAATTTAGCTAAGAGAGCACGTACTCGGGGGACCTCAAGGAAGAACAAGATTGTGTATGATAGAATGCAAATGGCAGGCCCCAGAATAGCCGGAGGGGAGAGGGGGGAGGTTTCGAAGATGAACTCAGCTGTCCCCTTCTCAGCCAATGGGAATGGGAGGCAGTGGAGCTTCTCAATCCAGCGTCTGCTCCCCTGGATGGCGTTATGGGAAGTGAGGCCCCGGTGAGCCAAGTCCGGAGGTGAAGAGCCTCCAAGGGTTCAAGGTCAAGAGGCACCACTTTTGTGCCAAAAGGCAAGAAAAATCTTTCCCAGCTGAAAGGTACCCAAAATGTGACTATGTCTGTTAGGAGATGAAAGTTTCCAGGTGGGAGTTGGGTGAGGGGAGGGAACTGACAGTTCCCTGGAAAAGCTCATCCTAGAAATGTCATCAGGAGCTCAGTCTTGGCCTTGATTGGCAGATGAGATGCTGGCCGATTATCCCAGTGGGCTGAGGGCTCGGGGATAGGATCCGTGGCTTCCTCTGCTGAGTCCCAACCCAGCCTTTCCACCTCGGAGCTGGGCTTCAAGCCTCCAGCTACCCCCTCCGGGAAAACCAGTGGCACATTTCAGGCCTCAGTTTCTCCACCCATAAGATGGACAGCCTCCTCGGCCTCTCTGCCCTGGGAAGGAGTGAGCCTGAGTGACAAATGGGAATCCTGGTGCTGCCCAGTGGAGCAGATGTACTGGCTCAGGGCTGAGCACTGGTTCGGAGTCACCATCTCTATGCCCCAAGCTTAGCTGACTTGCCGTGTTTTCCCGGCCCTGCCCCGCTCCAACCCCTCATCCTGTGCGTAGCCTGGGAGAGGCTTTTTTCCCATTCCTCTGGCTCTCTCCTCACCAGCAAGGAGCAGTTTTGGGGGGATGTATCTGATACCCCACTGTTCCCTGACCTTGGCCTTGAGATCCTCCCTTTTTAAAGCTGGTGGAGATCAGATTCTGGCTTATGCGCTGCGACGAATAGGTCATTTCAATGGCAAATAATAGTTTGACTCAAACTGCTTTAAATAGGAGTATTTCTTATCTTCACGTCAGGAAGGCCAGGAGTAGGTGTGGGTCCAAGACTGGCTAATTCATGGGCTCAATGATGCCATCAAAAGCCCAAGTTCTTTCCATCTCTTGGTGGTGCCGCCATTGACTTTATCCTCAGGCTGGCAGCAATCCCAAGGGTCCTATCTAGATACAACAACATCAGAAGGAAGTGAAGGACTATCTCTTCTTCTGTGGCTTTCTTAGGAAGAAAGACCAATTTCCCAGAAGTCTCCACCTCTGGGGTCATGTGCCCATTGATAAACCACCATCTGGCAAAGGGAAGGGGTGACCACATACTCCAGTCATCTATTGAAATAACGAGTTACCCCAAACCTCAATAGCTTCATCGCCATCATATCACTATTTCTGACACTTTGGGGGGCTGACTGGGCTCAGCAAGATGGTTCTCACTCAGGATCTCTCAAGGGGTTAGAGTCAGCGACTATCATCTTCAAAACTTCCTTGCTCACTTGTCTGGCAATTACATCCACCGGGACCACAGCCAGGGCTGTCGGCTGGGACACCTATGCACAGTCTCTTCACAAGGCCTGGTCTTCCTTGGAGCATGACAGCTGGGGTCTGAGAGTGAACATCCTAAAAGACAGGCAGTATTGCCTTTCTTTGAAGTAACCTTGGATGTCATCCGGTGTCCTTTCCATCATAATCACCAGATCACCCAAATGTAAGGGGAGAGAACGCAGATCCTGCCAGTTCGAGATGTGATGCGCGTCAAAGTCCTCTTGTGAAGAGAGGGACATGAGAAAGGAATCTGTTGTGGCAACCACCTTAGGAAAATACAATGTGCTGCACTATGATTGGCTTTGACCAATTGTTCTTCCAGTATAGATTCTGATTTTGTTCTGAGCTGGGCACTGAGACTGTTTCTCTAACAATTTCCAGGTGATGTCAAGACTGTGCCATGTTCTAGGCTCTAGGGACTGGGTTCCAGGCACATGAGCTTTTTTTTTTTTTTTTTTTAAGCTCCCAAGGTGGTTCTCATGTGAAAGCAGAGTTGATAACCACTGGCTTCGATCTACCAGGATATCCCCCTTCAGATTGAGGATAAAGCCCCTTCTGAGTCTGGTCGGGGAGTACTGCTTCCCAAACAAAGTAGAGGAAAAGAAGGGGAAATGATCCTGGGTGGGCAACCAGAGAGGCTAAAGGCCCAGGCATCTTCCTTGCTCCCTCCCAACCCACGCAGACCCTGCCTCTTTAGACGAGGCTATGCCATGGGCAAGATGTCAAGTCCATGGGCACATTCCCGGCCTCTCTGCTCCTGGGCCCTTTCCCTGCTGAGCTGGTACTCATCGGGATGCAGGAAGGGCCTGCCTTTGAGAAAGAGGACAGCAATGCTCAGCATTCTGGAGCCAGTATTCTCTCTGCCCCCACTTTCAGGGCCAAGGGATGGACTTCTGGCTCTGAGTAGGCCTTAGATGCTCAGAAATGACCTTACAGTCTCAGGGCTCCGACACAGAATTTAAACCAGTCTTCATCACTGGTCTTTGAATAATTCATTTCACACTCAGCAATCATAATAAGAACAAGGCTTGAGGGCTTTGGAGGTTTCTGATCAGGCAATAAAGAGACCATGTATGACAGTCTTCTCAGCAGACTGGACTTGGCTCAATTTTTATATTAAGTCCACCCACATCCACACATCCACCTCCTACCCCGTATTAGACACAATAGAATCCGTGTGAAAATACTATGGAGTCTATTTTTTAAAAGACGACAACTATGTGTTTAAAATGTAAAAGTCCTCCTCAGGTTATTTGTCTTAACAAAATGGCCAAGAGGCAAAATTAAACCAACCCAAGAGGCTCCAGGTGAGTACCACACATTAAATCCAAAGCAATTCTCAGTGCCCTAAATGATCAAGGCTGGATGGTGTCCTACGAGGTCAGTGGCAGATTCGGGGGAAAATGGATTCACCATCTTGAATCAAGACACGGTTTCTTGTGAATGTCAGTCTAAGGCCCTACGAGTTCAGCAGAGGGGTCATCGCCAGACGTCGTCATCAGCGTGCATGTAAAGCCCTTATTCAGAGCGTCTGGCACGTAGTAGGGGTTTTGCGAGCGTTCCTTCATTTAGCCCTCTCAATCCAGTTCGTGAAAGGACACTGACACTTAAAGAGGGTTGGGGGCTTGCTCATAACCACACAGATGATATTTGCGGTGCTCTGAAAGCCCTGTTTTAATTGGTTGCTACCTGCAGTTCTAAATGCCCCACACGGCCAAAGCGTCCACTTCCGTAATCAGGGAAATAGTCCAGGCTCCTGTTCGAAGATTGATGGGGAAGAAAAGGTCTCAATAAGTGGGAAAGAATGGTGGGGTGCCATTCTCCTGAAAGCTCTCCATTTACTACTCTCATCTCTGCTGGAAAAACTCACTGCTTCGTCCTTCACACTCACACACAGCACTTACGACACCAGACGCGTGTCGGTTTCCCCACACCAAGCTGGGTGTCCCACAATTCAATTCCACTCTGACATTAACCAGAGTTGGCGCAGACCCAACAGGTTAAGAGGGTTCGGTCCTGTGAGACTGTCCCCCACTTCTGATGCCAACTACAAGAAGGTCTCCAGGTTACGCCCAACTTCTGTCCAACTTGGCTACAAATCAGGGGTTCTTATGACCTCACTCCTTGGATCCAGTCACTTGCTAGAGCAGTTCACAGAACTCAGGGAAACACTTACGCTTCCCAGTTTATTAGATGATAAAGGTTATGATAAGGATGCAGATGAGCAGGTGGATGAAGGGATACACAGGGCGGGCGAGGTCTGGAAGAGTCCTGAACACAGGAGCTTGTAGCCCTGTGGAGTTGCAGTGTAACACCCTCTGGGCACATGAGTGCCTTCGCCAACCCAGATGCTCTCCAAATTTCCTCCTTCGGGATTCTTATGGAGTCTTCATCATGTAGGCCTGGTCAATCGTTAGCCCAATTTCCAGCCCCTCTTCCCTGCTTGCAGGATGGGGGGTAGGGCTGAAAAGTCCAGGCTTCTAATCATGCCTTGGTCTCTCTGGTGACTAGCCCCCATCTTGAAGCTATCCAGGAGCCCACCCAGGGTTGCCTCATCAGAACAAAAGACTCTCCCATCACCCGGGAAATTCCAAGGGATTTAGGAGCTCTGTGCCAGGAACCAGAGAAGAGACCACCATGTGTATTTTCTACTATTTCACCCAACCAATGTTGGAAATGGATGTACAACTCCACGTTTTCCTGCATGCTGGCCCCTCACTGCACTCTCCTCTTTTTTTTTTAATTTAATTATTTTTTAATGTTTATTTTTGAGAGAGAGACAAAGACAGAGCGCAAGCAGGGGAGGGGCAGAAAGAGAGGGAGGCACAGAATCCGAAGCAGGCTCCAGGCTCCGAACTGTCAGCACAGAGCCCCACGCGGGGCTTGAACCCACGAACCATGAGATCATGACCTGAGCCAAAGTCGGACTCTTAACTGACTGAGCCACCCAGGCGCCCCTGCCCTCTCTCCTCTTGACAGCTCCTGGAGGAAGGCTCACAGCCCATGTTTGGCCTGACTGGTGAGAGTGTGACTGGCGTCATCCGGCTTGCCCAATGACCTGATCCTCGTAGTGCTGGGGAGTCAGCCTCAGATGCTGGCCATGAGCACTCAGTGGACTCTGGCCTCCAGGCTCCGTTTTCCAGGCTGAATCCCAGGACACTGTGAAGCAAATAGCCAGTACAAGCACACGGAAAGGGAGGCCTTGACAGTCTGAAGCCCACCAGCTGGAGAGGAGGAGGGAATATTTCCGTTTGCTCAACAGAACGTTTCCTGAAACACCATATGTGTGAGCTCCCATGCTGCTGGCTGCGTGAAGTGCAAAGGAAAAAGTGTAGCACAAATGAATTTTACTCCAACACTACTTAAGTGTGACAAATGTCACCTTGTTTTTCTAGATCAAATTAAGTCTGACCTTGAGCCCCCCCCCCAACTGGGTGGCGGGAAGTTCAGTGTCTCCAAGGGTTGCCCAAAATCCCAATGGGGAGGGCATGATGGAGGCCATCGACAGCTGGAATTCCACAGCCCAGCCCAGGGTAGGCGCTAGGGTCCCTGCAGAGGCAAGGACACCCATGCCTGGTGTCCAATGGCCTCAGAAACACCTGCCTCGGGCCTGTGAGGGACTCTAGTCTCAACCACTCTAGGATCCCACCTATTACGCTCCCTGATTCATTTCCTTCCCAGGATGGGGACTGTCCCCAGAGTTGGCTGTTCTCCCTGACCTCTTCCAAGGACTTCCTTCCAGCCTGTCCCCTTGGAAAGATACTCTGTATTCTCCCTCAGTGGGTCCGTGGAAACAATGGTGGATTCTCTTTCTGGGATTCGGGGGGGGAAAAGAAAGAGATGAGAAAATGATCAAAGCATTCGTAATAATTTACCCTGTTAGACTATTAATAATAATTAAATTAGTACTAACGCATTATTTTAGCTATTGTTACCATTATGTCAGCATCTATGCAAGCAGTTTATCCTACATCATTTCATTTTATTTATCGATTCCAAACCCTAGAGCAGAGTTGAGTTAATTACACTCTCCGGGGGCGCCTGGGTTGCTCAGTCGGTTGAGTGTCTGACTCTTGATTTAGGCTCAGGTCACGATCTCATAGTTTGTAAGATCCTGGGGCTCTGTGCTGAGAGTGCAGAGCCTGCTTGGGATTCTCTCTCTCCCTCTCTCTCTGCCCCTCCCCTGCTCACACCCACACACACCCCCCCCTCAAAAGTAAATAAATATTTTTAAAAAATTACACTCTCTAGTTCATGGTGCGTGAACTGGTCTGTCACTGGTCCACAAAGGCTTGGCTCTTGGTTTTTTATTTATGCATGTGTTTTTCCTTTCTTCTCCTACCCCATGAGTAACCACTCAAATGTATTTCATAAGGTAACTTTTTGTTTATCTGTTGCTCCTTAAATGTGTGTTGTTGAGTTTTTTTTGCATGTAATTTGAATTCGAATAAATGGTTTCACATTATGTCTGTCATTCCCTTTCTTGCTTTTTCATTAACACTGCTGTTGTGATGCTTCTGTTTTTCTCCATGAACTTGTAGTCCATTTCCTCTAATCACCACCTTTTGCCTAAATCCCAGTGAAAATCCCACTGACAGACACCACAAAAATGGGGTTAAGAGGCCAGAGCCAAGAGCTCATCGCCCAGACCTTACAGACCTTGTGGCCATTGCCTTGGGATACCAAAGAGTGGAATGCATCACGGGATATGTGTGCACTTAATTTGACCAAACGCTGCCTAGTTGCTTTTCAGAATGGAGGCCACAGTTTCCATTCCCACAGGCAAAGCATGAATGCTTCTATATTCCACTCCCCGCCCCCCCCCACCCCGACTAGAACAGTCCAGCATTCCTCAGTGGCAGCCCCGTTGACATCTTGGCTCAGATGATATTTGTCGTGGGGGCTGTCCTGTGCATTGCAGGATATTTAGCACGTTCTTGGCCTCTACCCCGTTGACACCAGTGGCACCCTCATCCTCCATCGTGGTGACCAACAATGTCTCCAGATGCTGTTCTCTGCAGGCGGTAGGCGGGGTGTCCCTAGTTAAGAACCACATAGGCTTATCTAGCTTTCTCTTGTTTGTCGTCTAGTGGGTTTCACCGACTATTCCACGAGGGGAGCATTATAATACCTTCTTCCAGCAGAGGAAACTCAGAGAAAGTAAGTGATTTACCTGCAGCCACATATCCGAGAAGAACACTCTCTGAGCCTTCCAAGAGCTCAGTTTCGCATGGAAGACACATCATCCAACCAAAGATCTTCTGTGGATGAATGGACCAGCCACATAATTTGGGAACATGAAAGAAGGAGGGTTAATTCTCCCAAGAGTAGCGGGGAGGGAAGGGAAGAGACAGCGGAAAATGGCGGTGTCCTTGAGCCGGTCTTCAGAGGATGGGAACTGGAGGCTAGATTGTCTGATGCCAAACCCGAGGTTCCTACCACTGTGCTATGAGGTCGCCTTCTGCAGGTGAGAGTATACGTTCATCTTCAAGAGCTTGGGAAATACAGACAAATGAGAGCAGGGAAAGAAACCATGCATAGCCTCACTACCCAAACAAATCCACTATTTTAAAACCACTGCTGAGTTTTTAAAAATGTCAGCCAGGGGTGCCTGGTGGCTTAGTTGATTAAATGTCCAACTCGGGTCATGATCTCATGGTACATGGGTTCGAGCCCTGCGTAGGGCTGTGCTGACAGCACAGAGCCTGCTTGCTTGGGATTCACTCTCCCTCTCTCTCTGCCCCACTCCCCTGCATTCTTTCTCAAAATAAATAAATGAACTTAAAAAACTAACAATTTTTTAAAAATTAAAAAATGTCAACCTTATTCAAAAGTAGACAACATAGTACAGTGAGCTCTCCTGCACCCATCACCCAGTTTCAACCAGGATGAACACATGTCCAACCCCTGAATGTTTAGAAGCAAACCCCAAACATCACATCATTTCCTGTATAAGCATGTCACAGTTACGTATATACGCTCAGATTCTTTTAAAATCACAATACCGAGGGGCGCCTGGGTGGCGCAGTCGGTTAAGTGTCCGACTTCAGCCAGGTCATGATCTCGCGGTCCGTTAGTTCGAGCCCCACGTCGGGCTCTGGGCTGATGGCTCAGAGCCTGGAGCCTGTTTCCGATTCTGTGTCTCCCTCTCTCTCTGCCCCTCGCCCGTTCATGCTCTGTCTCTCTCTGTCCCAAAAATAAATAAACGTTGAAAAAAAAAGATTTTTAAAAAATAAAATCACAATACCGAGAGGTACCTGTGTGGCTCAGTTGGTTGGGCGTCCAACTTCAACTCAGGTCATGATCTCACCATTCGTGAGTTCGAGCCCCACGTCGGGTTCTGTGCTGACAACTCAGAGCCTGGAGCCTGCTTCGGATTCTGTGTCTCCCGCTCTCTCTCTGCCCCTCCCCCACTCACACTCTATCTCTGTCTCTCAAAAATGAGTAAGTGTTAAAAAAAAATTTTTTTTTAATCACAAAGCCAATAATAACACACTTCAAGAATACCTTAAGTTTGACATCTGAAATTGGGAGACGTGAAGTTAGTAACCCTTGACAGTCATGGTCCGGATCCATTGTTTCATTGGCGGTTGTGAAATGTGAGTGTTCTAATACTGCTCTTTCTTCATTGACGAGCTGGAATACAGCTCCAGAGAAACGTCCCCTCATCTGCTTTCTGCTTTCTGTACCTCGATCGTCACTCTGTTCTGTAGCTGCATGTGCCCTGTCGTATGGATGTGCCCCGTCTCCAACCGATGGACATTTGGGTTGATTCAGCCAAAACATCCACTAAGGGGTACCATTTTGCCAGCCCTCGCTCAGAAACCATTCTTTGATGATGTTATCTCTATTTTCAACACAAATCTCCAAGTTGTAAATTTTAGTGCGATGATTCTCTGGCCCCTGTGCTTTCCTCTGTTCCGAGGCCATTAGCCACCATGAGTTCCCCTCTAAGTCCGCCCTGGTTAAACGGCTCAAGAATGGCCACTTCTCTGCCAGCCTTCGGACGGGCCCAGGGCAAGGCTGGAAGGCCATCCCCTGGAAGGCTGGGTGAGTTTCAGGTTCTCCCGTCACAGGGTGACATTGTCAGGAGCTCCCGCCCCCCACGTGGAGAGGGGACTTTCCTGGAGGCCCCTCCAGCTGTGACTCACCAGCTCCTGAGCCCAAACCCATCGGGGGAACCACAAATGGATTCTGGAGAACAGGGAGTGAAAGCCACCTCTGTGTGGGAGAGGATGTTATAATACCAGGCTGTCACCAAATTAACGTTATTAAACAAATGCACAAAAATAGCAGCCATAATTATTCCTATACAGTAGCTCAATCTGGAACTTTCCGTGCGTTTCTGCGCCCCCTAAACATAGGGCTGTCGCTATTCCTGCTCCTTGGGTTCTTCCTCCTTTCCTCTCTCTAAGATGTTGCAGAGGAAAGAGCCCCACCTCCACCCCGCAAGCTCCCGGAACCTCTTTGTTGCCTTGGGAAAGAAGAAAAGTCTGAAAACTAAGGTTTCTTCAGTACCTGCTATGTGCCAGGCCCTTTACATATGAAATTCCACTTAATCCTCGGAACAATCTAATGAAGGAAGTGCTGTTATTCCCATCAGACAGATTAGCAAACTGAGTCCTAAAGAGGTCATGTTAACTTAATGGCCACTGGCTTGTAGATATGAAAGCCCAGGTTTGACCAACTCCAGAACGTTTGCCCTTTGCCATTCTGCTCCACTGCTCCTCTGACGGGTATCTCCCCAACCTCCTCCTCCACCTCTCTACGGACGCCTCCCATCCAGGCACCTGCCCACAGCACCACGGCTTTTCGAGCTGGCTCTGTCCCAAGTGAGTCCCGTGTGTCCCGGCTCGTGGCCTGGCCACTGCCCCAGGTCAGCCCCAAGGCCAGGGTTGGGCCAGAGCCCCTTATAGGGGAGCAGGGCAGGAGGGAAGGGGCCCACGCAGAGGCCACCACGCTGGTGCGAGGACAGCAGGTCACGGCGGAAAGGCCAGAGCCTCAGAAAGTGGGGCCCAAGCCCAGCTCTGGTCACCAGGCCAGCTTGTCCGGCGAGGGTGGCCTCATCATCGAGGGAGCAGGTGCACTGCATCACACAGGGCCGGTCCTCACGGCAGCAGCCTGGTCCTCGGTCAGACAGGTTGCCTCCCCTCTCAGAGCCCTGGGAGCACTGATGCCTGCCTCTACGTCACATGTGAGAAACGTAACAGAGGATTATAGAGAAGGTGGGCACGTAGCCATTGAGGGCCTTCCCGAGAGCCACGCTCCGGGATGAGGACACCAGTGGTCAAACCCAGATCCTGTCCCTTTGGGCTCAAGAAGCTCACAGGTGAGCAGAGCAGAGGATGACGATGGCGACGATGATGATGAGAACTATTATTACCAAGTGGTGGACATTGTGAGCACCACCCGGCCCCGCCCTCTGTGAAGGACTTGTCATCCCCGCAGCCATCAGTCCCTTTCTTTGATCTGCAATGACTGCCCCAGCTGGGAACCGCTCCCCCAGGCCAGCTCAGCTGCTCTGTGTGCAGCGCCCCCTCGGGGTCGAGGCTGGGCTGCTCCTCTGCCCGATACCGCGCCAGGTGGACAATTGCCATCGCACCAGCTCTTTCTCTCGGTCGGCTTCCAGAGGAACGCGCAACAGGATGTCACTGTAATTATATAAGCGCTGAGCAAATCAGGATCCTGGGGCTGCCTGCAGGTGAGCTGAGCTGGCGGGATGCACAGGCAGCGGCAGGAAGTTGCCACGGAGGACATCTTGTGTATTCCTCTGCCCGGCAGACCCGCTCCCCTTCTGGCCAAGGAGTGGCCAAGGAGCCCGAGCTGGGCCAGTGGTGGGCATTCACACTGGATAAGCCAAGGTGGGGAGCTCCCCTGCCCGCCCCCCACTCCAATGAAGGCAGCTCACCTCTGCACTGATTTCACACCCCAGGCAGGTGCCTCCCTGTCCAGGCATCTCAGGCAGCCTGCTCGTGATGTCCCCGGTGTCACTTGACTTTCCCCCTCAGAGCTGGCCGTGGAGCTGGACAACTCAGGTAGCCTATGCTCTTTCCTGCCCCAAGCCACTGTGATCTCCGGGTTTCTCGCTGACCTAAGTAGCCACACCAAATAAACTGTGCTTTGCAGCTTCACAGCTGGGAATAGTTCTCAGTCTCTACTGATTGGTTGCCTCTTCTGTCTACGTCCCTTTCCCAATCTGTAAGTGCTATGCTATGTATGATTCTGGAACATTCTGCCATCCCTCTGTAGCCCCTCTAAACTGCAGTGTCTCTCTTTTTTTAATGGTTGTTTGTTTGTTTGTTTTGAGAGAGAGAGAGAGAGAGAGCTTATGCGATGAGCAGGGGAGGGGCAAAGAGTGAAGGAGAGAGAATCCCAAGCAGGCTCTGAGCTGTCAATGCGGGGCTCAATCCCACGAACCATGAGATCATGACTTGAGTGGAAACCAAGAGTCAGACGCTCAACTGACTGAGCCACCCAAGTGCCCCGCAATGTCTCTTTTAAATGTGACTTCCAGAATTGATTCAAAACTCCAGCACCAAATGCTGGGCTGTACCCCTTTCTTGATGTGGGCATCGTGCATTTGTCTGTCAAGAAAATGGCATAAACCTGTCACCTAAGGTGCTTTTCAGGCCAGCAATCCTTAAGCCAGTCTCTATCTGGGAAATTGGTTTTTGGAGTCCAATGTCAATATTCTACATTATCAAATTCTGCACTTGTTCATTCAATATAGAATTTGCACATGCAAAGAAGCACTTTTTTCCCCTCAAATTTCTAATGCTTCCCCAGCTCTAGAAGAAAAAAAAAAGAAAGCTAACAACTCTGCCCTCTTCTGGTCAATTTATTATTTTCCTCTTTAATACATGTGCTTGGAATAGAACGGAACAAGCTGAGTGCCTTCATGGTTTTGACATGGCCTCACATGCATTTTCTTCTGAATAATGCACACCTGCGTGCAGAAATGCAGAAGGACGTGTCACAATGTGGCTCGTGACTGCAGTTTCGGAGGCTTGCCACCCGCCTCTGTTCCACAGTCCTGGTTTCATGCAGTTTCTGTTAAAGCCTGGCAGTGTGTTGCTGCCTTAGGAGGCAGGGGAGACTTCTGTCTACAAAATAAGCCTCCATAAGGACCATGAGTCAACCTCGGTGCTTCCTATTTTATTTTGAAACAATGTGAAATTTACAGAAGGTTGCAAAGCCAGAACAAAGTTTTTTTTTTTTTTCTGAACTGGAGGTTCCCAAACTTTCGTGGCAAGTGGCACCCTCGGGGTCCCAGTCACGATTTCTGGGGCTCCTAGGGCAAAGGAAATAGCTAATAGTTCCCCTTATTAGGTGGGGCTCCTGTGACCTCAATCATCACAGAGCCATATATGGCCTGCTGCAAGGATGTGCCCATCTCCAACAGATAGACATGTGGGTTGATTAACAGTTGCTGTGTTAATAGAGGCTTCATAATGTTTCCATGTTTCCCTCGAAAAACGTTAAGATGTCCTGTGGCACCTCTCAGGGTCCACTACAGTGTTCTGGGACGCCTTGGCACAGGGTTTGGGGACCACAGCCCAAGGCCAGTAAGTTGTTGACTTGATGCCCCTCCACCTGGAATTCTTCGTGTGTATTTCCTACAAAGGTGGACACTGCCCTACACCACCCAGTGCAATCCTCGCCGTTAGGAACTAACCCTGACACATCACTACCACCCACGTGAGACCGTGGAGGTCCGAATAAGAGGCCACAATGAACTAAAGGAGGGATTGACCGGGAGGGCTAATGGGGCTCTTTGTAAAGGTGAGGGGTGAAGGGGAGCCCCCCAGGTCGAAGAGGGGCATTCTATGTCACTGCACAGGTGTGGGGGAGCTTGGTGTATTTGCAGACGGTGAGTTCGTGGAGGCTGGAGCCCAGAGCTTGAGACCGGAGTCATAGGTGGGGGTCAGAGACTTAGCACCCTGAATTCCAGACTAAAGACTTCGGACATCATTTTGAAGGCCCTGGGGTAAGCCAAGCCAGACTGATTTTGACAAGGGTCTCCCAGGCCACAGCACAGGGGGTGAAGAGGAGAAGGAGGGAGGCTGTCCACTGGTCCAGGTGTAGCCCACTGGGTGGGCCTGGCAGGGACGGAGGGGTGACTCCCTGAAGAGCTGAGTCCCGCTGACTTCCCCTTCCCACCCTAGACTATGACGATGAAGTCCCCTGCTTTATCCGACCGATCGCAACGGAAGGCACTCTCCACGTGTTCACTCAATGATCTCAAAGCAGACCCATCCAGATGCAAGTGTGAGAACATGATGGAGGGGACATCGAGGAGGTCAGCGCTCAGGGCATGGCACGTCTCAGTTAATTCTGGAAGCTCTGACGTCAGATGGCTCGCGTCGGTTTCCAGACTCCCCCACACTCTCCCTTCCTCACAGAACAAAAAGATATTAAGAATCACTCCATGGGTTGTCATGGGGATTAATGAAGACACCTGTTTGAGGTTCTTAGCCAGGATCTGGCACAGAGTAAGGGCAAAATCAACGTTAGTTATTGTCATCACACTTCTTGAAAGATCTGTATCTGACACAGGAGTCCCTTTCAACGTAGACCAATCCGGGGACCAACAACTTGCTTAATCAGTAAATTTTGAACAAATAGGATGTTGGTGTAGGTGAGGGCTTGGCTCTAGGAATTCAGGATGGAGATCGGAAGGGACAAGGTGAGCTCTCAGGCTGCTGAATGGGGAGCTAAGGGGGAGGAAGCCTCCAGAAAGGCGGTTGGTGTCCAGAACCCAGCAGAGTGGTCAACAGGTGCTTTGACCCAAGGGGCTGGGCCGAGAGGCAGAGACTAAGAAGAAGCTGTGGGTGGACCAGGGGGCACGAGACGGGTGGAGTCGGAGAGGTTGGTGGATGTGTTATGGAAGGAGAAGAGAACAGCATCTAGCAAAGTCACATGTCTCCATTCACTCCGAGCCCCGAAGACCTTCTCCCGTGGATTCCTGGTGACCTCAAAGGGGCAGAGAGAGGCCTGGGGCTCAGGCTCAGGAGGTATAGCACTGGGGAGCCTGGGGAGAGGAGGAGACACCCTCCAGCCTGATCTCAGCCCAGCTCCAGGGAGTCGGCTGGTGTGCCCGAACACAGAGAGGGCGCCGTGATAGAAAGGGAAGATATTTGCACAGCACTTCTCACTCGCAATCTCTGGCACCCATTCTTTACGAGAAGAGGGGATTTCCTTTGGGAAAGCAGTCCACAGATGAATAAGCTTAGTTTCTTTTAAAAGAAGAAGCACCATCAGCCCACCAGAGTTTAAACACATTTATCTGAACAGAAAATGTGTAGCAAAAAAAAAAAAAAAGCTGCAACACACACACACACACACACACACACACACACACACACACAGGCATATACACTCCAAATGCCAAGGTTCTAAAGGCAGAGCAGGTGTGTCCCATGGGAAGACACTGCGATCAGGAGGCTGATAATTAAGCTGCAAACACGTACAGAGACACTTCTTTGGCCACAGAACATTGCAGATTGCTCTCAAATCCCACTGTCTCTAGCCAAGAAGGAAAAAAAAAACCTGGAGAATCTAGCAATTACCTCCAAACGCTTTCACCAGCGATGGCCTCTGGGAAGGAGGAAGAGGGCAGGGCAGGGGCCAAGACAGAGGGAGAGGCAGCGGGGAGAGGGCAGCCCCGGACACCAGGGTTTGAGCCCAGGTGTCCGAGGCCGGGGGAGAGGAGGCTGAGAATGAGGGCAAGTGCCGCAGGCTTTCCCACGTTTGGGCTCCCAACCTTGAATCTGGGAATGCACTGCCCACTTCCTACAGTCCTTCTGTCTTTGAGAATGCATTTCTCAGCAGCAGAGACCCAGCTCTACGAATCCACGCACCGTAACTTTAAAACAAGTTTCTTGCCTTAATAGAGGCACATCCGTAATTAACCGGGGCGGGGGGGGGGCATTTAGGAAAGAGGGTGCTCCTCACCGAGGCCCCGCCGGTTGGCATGGAAACACCCAGCTCACAGATGCAGGCTCTGGCATATTCCGGGGCAGAGCATGTCGACCCTGCTGTTCTGGTGCAGGCATCTAGTCACCGCAGATCCTCTGCCTGTGGCCGGAAACCAAGCCACTGCGACTTGTAGATATTGTCCACTAACAAGTTACAAGTCAACGAATCATGGGAAAGCTAGACACTGAGGAAGGAAATATGGGTTTGAGCAGAAGAGCCTTAGCACAGTGGCTGACCCAGGGAGGGTGTGTGTGTGTGTGTGTGTGGCCAGGGAGGACTTCCCTGAGGAGATGACATTTAAACCCCGCCCTGATGCATGAGTGAGAGTCCCCCGGGAAAGGTCTCAGGTGGATGTTTTCGGGCTGGGGCATCCGCATGTGAAAAAGCCGTAGAAGTGGATTTGGGAAACTGCGAGAAGCCCAAGACAGCAAGAAGGAGGTGGACAGACATAAAGGATGGAGGCTAGGGTTGGGATGGGGATCCAGATTATGACTGTGCGCATTATTTGGTATTTTTGGAAGGTGGAGGGAGCATTTTACAGAACTATTTTCCGTGAAAACAGAAAGTCAAGTCAACACTTCTGCCCAAGCCGGAGACCAGTTCACGAGGGCCTGCGTCTGTCCTTCTCTATAAGGTATTCTAAATTAATTCTCTTTTTTTTTTTTTAAGTAGGCTCCATGCCCAAGGTGGGCTTGAACTCACGACCCTGAGATAGTCGTATGCTCTACTGACTGAGTCAGCCAGGCACCATCAATTATGTATTTCTGGTAGCGTGACTTTTGTGTTTATTCTGAATCATTCCCCAGAAGAGGCTGGGAAACCACTCAGCATTTGTCAGGTTCCAACCAACGCGCCAGGTGCTGGATCTGCCACCTGATGTAAATGATCTCCCACCTAGTTTTCAGAATGAGCCAGTGAACGTGACCCGTTTTGCCTCCTGCATACACGGGTCTTGGAGAACCCAAACTACTTGTCCCAAACCACCTGCCAGCACGTAAGGAGGCTGATATTTGAAATCAAGTTCACCTATCACCTTCTTAACGCCTGTCACCTTCATGGTCGCCTGCCACCTTCACCCAAGTTCCACAGAAGGGACACTTACTCAGTCATTGAGCCAATATATGAGCGCCTATCAAATGCCAGAGGCTGTGCTGGCCTGAGCCCTTGCCCTCAAGGAGTCTACCTTCCAGTGGACCGGGCTGGGGATAGAACAGAGCAAAAGCACCTCAGCACATACCGAACTTAGGTTCAGGCTCAATGTCAGTGATAACACAGGCTCGGGTGGAAGGAAACAGGGAGAGGTCTCTAAGGAGCTGACATTGGGCTGGAGGCTTGAGTGGTCAGGAACACTGTGGAATCTATTAATCATAAAGGGTTGGATTAAGTTCAGAGAACGGTAGCCTCTCATAGTGAGAAACCATGGGTTGTCCGGACCCAGAGGGAGAAAGCCCCATCTAGCGGCCAGATCCAGCAACTGAATGGATTGAGCCAGCCAGATCCCCAAAACTCAGTGACTTCAACATTCACAGGCACAGTAGACACAATCCTTTTAAAACTCCCTTGCAAGTCAGAGACAGCGCAGTGGCTATTCGTAACCCCTAGATAAGTAAACAAATAAATAAATAACCACCCCCTAAATAAGGAAATAAAAATCTCCGAACCTCACGTGTATCTGTGTTTGTGTGCACATGCCCCCCGCCTTTTTTTTTTTTTGGCCACATCTGGGTACCACCTGTCACATTAATATTACTAACATTTTTCTCCTATAAACCAAATCACTTGTTCGCTTAAATACATGTCATTTAAAACAAGTCTCTGCCAACCTCACAGAGTAAGTGGAAATCCAATATCAGGCACCAAAGAAGGAGAAAATTGTCAAGGGCGTCCGGGTGGCTCAGTTGGTTAAGCACCTGACTCTTGATCTCAGCTGGGGTCACGATCTCACCAGCTCGTGAGTTCAAGCTTCACATTGGGCTCTGCACTGACAGTTCAGATCCGGCTTGGGATTCTCTTTTTCCCTCTCTCTCTCTCTGCCTCTCTCACTCTCTCTCTCTCTCTCAAAATAAATAAATAAACTTAAAAAACTAAAAGAAAAAGAAAATTAGCATCAAGACAAACCCGTGGAACATCAAATCGCGTTGTTGACCTTTGGCTAGGTACTGCTGCTTTTTGATAGTTCTGGACACAGGAGAAGAACTCTCTTACTGGGAGATCAGATGTTACTTAAAGCCATGCCCTTGCTGCACCTAAAGTTCTGGGGTGCGTTGCCAAGGGACTCCAGAACCCCGTGGCTGTGTGTATTTGCTTGTCCAAGAATGGAATCTTCGTAACAAACACTGGAAATGTCCCCGGTGACCATAAACCCACCTCCCACCCCTGTCCAGGCTCTGAGAAGTTAATTGACCTGAGCAAGACCACACCGGGTGTGACGGGCCTGAACCAGAAGCGAGGTCTCCTGGATGGCACTCTGGGGTGTTGTCTCTGCCCCCCGGGGGGGGGCAGGTGTCATCCATGAGGTACAACAAAGTCCTCCATTCATACAACGGTTTCATTCACTGAAAGCTGCTTTAAGACAAATTTGAATAATGCGTATGATTCTCTCAGTACTTTCTACTATATTTGTGCGTTATGATTTAGCTAGCAGGCAAGGGGGAAATAAAGGAGAGATTATTCTCTCATGCCGTCTTCTTGCATGTTTAAAATTTTCATTTTTTAGGGGTGCCTGGGTGGCGCAGTCGGTTAAGCGTCCGACTTCAGCCAGGTCACGATCTCGCGGTCCGTGAGTTCGAGCCCCGCGTCGGGCTCTGGGCTGATGGCTTGGAGCCTGGAGCCTGTTTCCGATTCTGTGTCTCCCTCTCCCTCTGCCCCTCCCCCGTTCATGCTCTGTCTCTCTCTGTCCCAAAAATAAATAAAAAACGTTGAAAAAAAAATTTTTTTTAAAAATAAATAAAATAAAATTTTCATTTTTTAATTAGTAGGCTTTACTTGTAGAGCCATTTTAGGTTTCGACACGAATATAAATTTCAAAGTAAACTTTGCAGACATATTGTCTGTTGCAATTGCTCCTCAAAATTCACTTCACAACCTGCAGAAATAGGTATTTTTCTGCTTCCACGTGGGAACTTGGGCAGGACCGCTGAGCCCGGCTGTCCAGACAGCAGCCTGCATTTCCTGAAGCAAAAGATCTGCTTCTAGAAGTCTGGCTGGGAGTAAGAACAGGAAGGGCAGACCCAGCCTACGAGGTTCGACAGCCGAGGCTGAGATTCCAAAGGCTGAAAGATTCCAAAAGCCACCACGGGGTTGCTTTTCTGAGCACGGGGACGCCGTAAGACCATGGGGACACTGTAAGACCAAGAGTGACTCCTTCCCATCTTCCCTGGGTCCTCTCTGTGGGAGACAGTGGAACGCAGCGTTTTGGCAACCTGGATAACAAGATTTCCACATCTCTCCAACTCCATCTGCCGTCCTGTCCAACAAACGCCGTCCTGAAAACTCAGAATGCAAAAGGACACAGCTCTGGGGCACCTGGGCGGCTCAGTCTGTCGAGCGTCCGACTTCGGCCCAGGTCACGATCTCGCGGTTCGTGGGTTCGAGCCCCGCGTCGGGCTCTGTGCTGACAGCTCGGAGCCTGGAAGCTGCTTCGGATTCCGTGTCTCCCTCTCTCTCTCTGCCCCTGTCCTGCTCGCTATCTCTCTCTCTCTCTGTCTCTCAAAATAAATAAATAAATAAATAAATAAATAAATAGTTCAAAAAATAGAAATAAAATAAAATAGTGGAAGGACAATGGCTTTGACTTTTTGATGGGGGAGCAGAGCAGAGGAAGCCTGGGGAAAACTCACTTTTCTGCAGCTTTGGGGCCAGGGCGTCCTAGATTTGGAAGGGGGCTGGCCTTGCTTGCCCAGGGCAGTTGCATGGTTGGTATGTGGTGACTGAGAGTTACAATAAGCCACGGAAGCTGCTCTGAATTCCCTGGTGCTTCGGGATAAATCTGGAGTTGACTCGTCCCCAACAGCATCGATACGATTTCAAAAACCAGGAATCTGTGTACTCCCGGGGACACCGCATTTACTCTGTGGGGAGAGCTACTTTTCCACAAGGACTTTGAGACCCTGACTGACAGTCTCTGTCCCGGGGGGTGGGGGTCTGTGGTCAGGCAGTCGGGAGCTCCGGGTTTACGCCACTTTGCACCACCGCTGGAGGGCGCCTGGGAGCAGGGACTCTGCTCCCCATTGTCAGCACTTAATATTTTAGTTCAACAGAGAGTCTCTTTTCTAAACTCAGGGTTTGCGGCTCCAGAATTCCAGAATGAAGCAATTGCTTTGGATTCGTGGGAACCCAGAGAGCGTCCGTCCAGCGACCTGGGACCCGGTGTCCGTCTCCCCACCCCCACCTCTGCCCCGCCGGAGCCAATCATTGAGGTGAGGGGGTCCTGCTCCCTGCCGCTAGGGAGGGGTACGGACCTCAAGCCGAAAGGTGACCCAAGGCCGGGGACAGAGGAATGTTGACTTTGCCAGGACAGGTGAGAACTTTGCCTTGTAAATGCTCTGACTTAAGTATTTACACGAATTCTGACTTTTGGCCCTTTTATCCTACCAAAAATACCGTAACTGCTATTTTGCATAAAAACACGTCATTGTGTGCGACACGTTACCAAATATGCCACCTGTGCACGTCAAGGCTGAGGTTTCTGTAAGCAAAACAGGAATTTTGCGCTTGTTAGGCACGTCCAATCATTTCCGAGGGTAATTTTTTATTAAATGGTATTTTCTCCTTAGCTGGTAACTTTGAGACCCGACCCGGAAGAAAGGATGACTCTGCAGAACGAGGGAGAAAAGGGAATGCTATCTCTCATAGCACTAGGGGGTGACAGAAATGAATGATGCCGCAATTGTGAGGGCTTTCAGTGACGCCGTGAGACGCAGCTAGATGGCACTGGGGAGTACCTCGTAAATATTGCTCACTTACACAGTGGGACTTAGACAAATTCCTTGTTTTAATTTTTTTTAGGGTTTATTTTTGAGAGAGAGACAGAGACAGAGAGTGAGCAGGGGAGGGGCAGAGGGAGAGGGAGACACGGAATCCGAAGCAGGCTCCGGGCTCCGAGCCGTCAGCCCAGAGCCCGACGCGGGGCTCGAACCCAGAA
The DNA here is from genome assembly GCF_018350175.1 of Felis catus. Taxonomy (NCBI): domain Eukaryota; kingdom Metazoa; phylum Chordata; class Mammalia; order Carnivora; family Felidae; genus Felis; species Felis catus. The sequence continues at coordinate 48,302,063 of NC_058381.1, read as the reverse complement.
ACCACAAGATCATGACCCGAGTCCAAGTCGGACGCTCAACCGACGGAGCCACCCAGGCGCCCCTAGACAAATTCTTAATTCCTTGTGGTTAGGGATTCCACTTAAACCTTCACATTCAGAATTGCTACAGACACAACAGGTTGAAGATCACCAGTAAACTAAAAACTTGAAGGGCGGAAATGAGTGCGTTTGTCATTCATTCAACAAACACCAATTTACGTCAGTGCACGGCCACCGTGTGTCGGGCTCCCTGTTGGAGATGGGACAGCCCGCGGCACCCCTTCACCAAGGCCGAGGCTCCAGAATTCAAGATGCTCGCGCCGGGCCTGGCACAATCCAGAGGGCACAGGAGAGACCCCAGCTGTCTTGTGAGTTTCATGCCTCTCCCTGGACGCCGTGCGCGTTGGATGGCAACTTCTGTGCCAAGCCACAGAAGTTGGGCAGCCTTGCCTGGTTCCCCGCAAACTCCGGTCTGGGAGCTGGAAGCCTGGTTTCTCGTCTCAGCTCTGCCGCCACCACGCCCCCCGCCCCCCGCCATCCTCGCCTGCTCTGTGCCCGGACCCCCTCCCTGGGGCCACACTCTGCTTCCCTGTCACCCCTCCCTTCACGGCTCACCTGGCCGAACTCCAGCCCTGGGGAACGGACACACTTCGCACTCGTAACCAGGAACCTCCGTGGGGGCCTTGGGGCCACCTCTGCCGGAAGAGGCCCCGAGGCTGCTGTCTGCACCCACCTGGGTGACTACTCCGGGCTTTTCTCTTCTGGCCCGAGTGCCAGCCCGTCCCCACCCTCACCCTCAGGGTGGAGCTGCGTGCTGCCCCTTCCCGCCTCTCTGTCACACCTGCACCCTCCCGCACTGCCACCCCTTGTGTCACCGCGGGTGGCCGGTCCGTGCGCCTCCTCCTGGCCCCGGATCCCAGGCCCCACTCACGGCCACGGTTCCAGCCACTCTCCCTCTCTCTCTCCGGCTCTCCCTCCACGGATATGTCTCCCAGCTTCAAAACACAACGAAACAAGACACAAAGCTTCCTCGGCGCCCTGGGGCCCTCTCCGGCCACCGCCCAGCCGTGTACTCGCTGTCTCCCCATCCTTCCCTTGGGTTCCCTGTGTGCCCCACCCTGTCACACTTGCACCCAGACCGCTGCCCTGATGCGGCCCTTACTGAGTCACCGAAGGGTTCCACGTTTCTAGCTCCAATGCGCAACCCCCAGGACGGCATTTGGAGCCCATGTGTCTCACACGAGCGTGTTAAGTCTTTCTCCTCGAGACGCATCAACGTTTGGCCTCCAGGACACCACCGTTTCCCAAGCCACTCAGTCTCCAGCTCCTTTGCTGATTCCCCCTCATCTCCAGAGCCCCAAACACCAAAGGGTCCCAGGGCTCAGTTCTGGGATCTTTCCTCTTTGTCCTTGCTCCTTGGGAGCCCTCCCAGTCTCCTGGATTTGTAGGTCACATCCAGAGACATACCAGCACCTCAGAACAGGTGTCTGCCCCCAGGGCCTCCCTCCTGAGTCCCAGACCCCAACTGGCCGCGGACATATCCCCCCCAGGGGAGCTGGCGGACAGAAGTCATTGAACCTTCCCTAACTGAACTTCCCCTCCCCTCCCCCCACAAGCTACTTCCCTCCGGTCTTCCCCATCTTGGTCATGTCAAGGCCATCCTTCCATCGCTCAGACCAAACCTTGGGAGTCGTCATCAGCTCCTTCTCCTCACCCTCTCCCAATCCAATCCGCTGGCTCTAGCTTCAAAATGCATCAGACTCTACATCCACCGATAGAAGAATGGGTGAGCAAGATGTGGCCCAACCGGGCAATGGAATATCGGTCCACCTTGAAAAGGAAGGAAATCTGACTCCTTCCTCCGCGTCGACGGACCTTGGGGACATTATGCTAAGTTGGCTCTGCTTATATTCGCAGAGACAGAAAGTAGAGGGTTGGTTGCCAGGTTGGGGTGGGGGCTGAGTAGCTAATCAACAGAGTTTCAACTTTGCAAGACAAAAAGACTTCTGTGACATCAGGGCTTCCTAGGCGGCCCCTAGGCACACAAGCCCAGGATCTGAGGGTGAAGGGGGTGGGGGTACACAGAGGCAAAGGGAAGGTAGGAGCCAGTCCTAAGTCTGCACCTGCACCTCTATGACCTCCTTCCTGTTGTGCCTCCCAGTCATGCTAGCTCTCAACATTCCTGCCCCAGGGCCTTTGCTCCAACTGCTTCCTTCCCCTGAAACTCTCTTTCCACCAACACCTGCCTGGCGCGGGCCCTCCTCTCACTTCCTCGAGTCTTTCCCTTACTGGCCCGCTGAAGATTGCAGCCCCCAGCCTGGACACTTGGTATCTCCTCTCTCCGGTCTAATTTCCTCCATCTTTGCACACAGTCTGTACTTTGCTTTCTAAGCTTCCGAATTTTTTTTTTCTAAGCTTCTGAATTTTGAGCTATATTCAGTATAAGCTCACAGGGTGGGGGTTTGTCTAATGACAGAGCCCCAGTGCCCCGCAGGCATTAGGCACTCCATATAATCTTCAGTGAATGAATGAATGAGCGAAATCATGGGCAACTTACCTCATGCCACGGTGCTTCTGTCAGGCAACCTAGAGCACTGCTCTGCAAGCCTTAGCCTGCTTTGGAATCACCCAGAAAGCTGATTGCACGGACTGCGGGAGCCTCGCTGCCACCAGAAGTTCTGATTCGGGAGGGCTGGGGCGGAGGTGAGATTCTGGAATTTCTAAGAAGCTGGCAGGTGTCGCTGATTACTGATGCAGCATTTCACCACCTCTCCCGGCTGGCTGGGGTGAAGGGGGAGGGGGCAAAGGGCAGCCTGACAGGGGAGCGCTTTGGAAGAGCAATCCTGCAAGGCACTGTGGCCACCTCTGGCGCCGCTGGGCACACGCACCCCGGGCTGCAGGAGGCCCGGGGACAGGGAGAGGGAGGCAGCAGCAGGGGCCCGGACAGGGCTGGGGTGAGAGCCCCCTGCCCCCAGCACCCCTGCCGCTGTGTCCGCTCCCACTGGCCGGATGGATGGCCCACGAGAGGGAGCCTGCGCCCTGCTGAATGCCTCTGGCTGCGCACCGGAAGCAGGAGGGGATCAACGTCCCTCCTGCTGCTGTCCCTGCAGGGGGGTGGGGGGCGGTTGGGCAGGAGGCAGCAGGGAACGTGCCCTCCGGGCACAGGCTGACATCAGGAGCCCCCCTCCTCTGGAGCGAGCAGCCCATCCTCTACCAGAGCATCTCCCCCAAACCCCAACGGTTTTCACTTTAAGAAAAGTCCTGGGGCGTCTGGGTGGCTCAGACGGTGAAGCATCTATCCGAGTCCTGCTCAGGTCATGATCTTGAGGTTCAGGAGTTGAAGACCCACTCTGACAGCTCAGAGCCCGGAGCCTGCTTCGGGTTCTGTGTCTCCCTCGCTCTCTGCCCCTCCCCCACTCATGTTCTGTCTCTCTCTCTCTCTCTCTCTCTCTCAAAAATAAACATTAAAAAAATTTTTTTTAATGAAATAGAATAAAAAAGAATTTAGAAAAGGAAAGGAAAGGAAAAGAAAGAAAAGAAAAGAAAAGAAAAGAAAAGAAAAAAAAAGAAAAGAGTGAGAAAAAAGTCCCACATTTATCTACAGACCCCGAGTCACCACGGGACCCCCAGACCCTGAATCTCACGTGTGTTCTCTCTCCTCCTGCTCCTCCCATGCTGCTGCCTCTGTCCCCTCACCTCTCTCTCTGTCTCTCACACACACACACTCACACACACACACTGATCCCCCAAACCCCTCCCAGGTGCACACACGAAGGGCACACACACCTCGTCCCTCACGAACCCTGGCCTCTCACACACCTGACCCCTCCCCAGCAGCACATACGCACAGCTCAGTCTCTCATCCCCTCACCCACAAGACCCCTCAGACCTGCCCCCCTCCAGAAAGACACACACACGCACACATACGACCCTCAAACCCCCACCAAGTCCGCTCCTAAATTGCTCTGATGTTTTCAAGACACGCCGTATGGGGACGACTTCCTTACGCCCAGAAACCCAGCACGCTACCCACCCCTCTCCAAAGGCCTGGCTTGAGCCTTGCTTTGCCCAGCGGGGGTAGCGTCACCCCCCAACCCTCAGGCCCAACACTGGGGCCGAAGACATATTTCAGGAGCATCCTGCTGGCGAGCAAAAGCACCCACCAGCTGCCAGGCGCTGTCCTGGACCCGGGCAACCAGAACTAAGGGGGTCCAGGCCCTGCCCTCAGTGAGCTCACGTCCAATGAGGGGGTGCAGCTCTGGGTGTTGGTGCCGTTGCCGGGCGCCACGGGGACGCAGAAGGGGGTCGTCAGAGCCACGTGGGTGGGTCACCGAGGAAGAGATGCCTAGGCTGGGCCTCAGAGAATGAGCAGGCGTTTGGCCAGGCGGGCAAGGAGGCTAAGACATCCACGCAGCAGAGAAAGGGCAGAGAGGCCTGGGGTTCTCCAGCCCTCCAGAAAATTTCCTGTGTGCGTAGTATTTTCCCAACGGGTTTCCTTCATCGGTATTTGCCAATTTTTATCGCTCTGGTCTCACCTCAAAGTACCTTCCTCTTAACTTTGCTATGAAATAAAACGGCTCTTAAAAGATGGAGTCCTGGGACCCCTGGGTGGCTCGGTCGTGTAAGTGTCCAGCTTCGGCACGGGTCGTGATCTCTTGGTCCCTGAGATTGAGCCCCACATCGGGCTCTCTGCTGGCAGTGTGGAGCCTGCTTGGGATTCTCTCTCTCTCTCTCTCTCTCTCTCTCTCTCTCCCCCTCTTCACCCTTCCTGCCCCTCCCCACTCGTGCTTTCTCTCTCAAATAAATAAACTTAAATTTTTTTTTTTTTAATTATCTTTAAAAATGGAGTCTTTAGGGGCACCTGGGTGGCTCAGTCAGTTAAGCGTCCGACTTCGGCTCAGGTCATGATCTCACCGTTTGTGAGTTCGAGTCCCACGTCAGGCTCTGTGCTGACAGCTCAGAGCCTGGAGCCTGCTTTAGATTCTGTGTGTCCCTCGCTCTCTGCTCCCCCACCCCCCACTTGCACTCCGTCTCTCTCCCTCTCTTGCTCTCTCAAAATAAATACACATTAAAAAAATTTGTTTAATGGAGTCCTTAGAAACAAAACAAAACATCTCTTGAGTACTTACTCTCTGCCAATAAGGAGGGCATATGGAGCAAAGATAAACCCTCCAGTGCCTCACGGCTCTCTTGTGTCCCCGGTAGTGCCCAGCACGCGATGGGAGAATTGAGTTGGAGTCTACAGACTGATATGTGTGCGGAGAGAAGGCCATCTAAGGGAGAAAGGGAAGCGTGTTCCTGTGGCTGCCTTTGGCCAAGGTAACAGAGCGCAGAACAGCCACTCCCAACTGAAGCCAGACCTACTTTTCTCCCCCATCTTCCACAATCGCAGAACCCTTGGTGTTTGGCCAGACACATGACTGTCTTTCCCAGCATCTCTGTGCAGCAAGGTGAAACCCACATGACTTTGGTTCCACCCAAAAGGATGTAAGCAGAGGTGATAATGTGCAACTTTCAGGAATTGTCCTTAAAAGGAGAACATGTATTTTCCTTTTCCCCTCTCCTCCTTCCTCCTAACTAGAATGTGGATGTGATGCCTGGAACTCCAGCAGCCATCTTGGACCACTAGGGGAGGGGAAGCCACTTATGAAGGAACAACAGGATAGAAGGAGCCTGGGTCCCTGATACCATGAGAGCCACAAAAGCCATCCAAGCCACTCCAGGCTGCTTGACTGTGACAGAGAAATAGTCTATTTTGTTAAACTACTATTATTTTGGCTTTTTTGTTGTTGTTGTTTTTGTAGCCAAATCTATTCCTATGATCTATCCATGGGCCTTTCTGTCTCTAGTGATATTCCCATCCAGACCCTCCTTTCTGTTCCCACCAGTGTGATCCCCTTGCAACACAGATCTAATGGCTTCCAATGGCTTTCCATCCCCCATAGGATAATGGTTGTCCACTCGTGGCCTTGGTTTAGAGAAAACCAGTTTACTTCTTCCTCCCTTCCTGATGTCCTGCTATGACATAAGAGATATTAAAATGGCAGGCCTGGGCACAGAGGCTGGGGTGAGGGCCCCTAACTGGTCAGAAGGGAGTGGAGATGTAATACAAGCCCCAGTGTGGTCATGGAGAAAGGGGAGCCATGTGGGTGACCCAGGCAGCCTTTAGCCTAACAGGTAATACTGTGGGAGAGAGAGAGCCCAGCCGATCATTGGGGAACTGGCTGAGGCCTGCATACTTGGGTTTCAAGAAATAATGATTCCTTAATTGGGACGAAACTAATAGCCTCTCAGATTACTAAGGAAGGAAATCACATGACTCATTCGGTCCCCATATCCTTTACGGTGGCATCTTAATTGGGTATTTGTGTGTCTGGAATGAATACTTGGAAAATTGCAGCCACAACCCCACGGGAATGAATTTTCTGTTCTAACCCCTCATTCAGGCTACGGGCTCTTGGCTTGCCTAATGAAAGGGGCACCGTGGACCATTGGTTGTCCTTTGGTTTCTTCATGGTTGCTGGCATAGAAAATGAACTGTGTTTCCAAGGGGCACTTGACCAATCAGTGGAGGGCAGAGATCCAATTTTATTTTATTTTATTTTATTTTATTTTTAAATTTTTTTTTTCAACGTTTATTTTTATTTTTGGGACAGAGAGAGACAGAGCATGAACAGGGGAGGGGCAGAGAGAGAGGGAGACACAGAATTGGAAACAGGCTCCAGGCTCTGAGCCATCAGCCCAGAGCCCGACGCGGGGCTCGAACTCAAGGACCTCGAGATCGTGACCTGGCTGAAGTCGGACGCCTAACCGACTGCGCCACCCAGGCGCCCCAAGAGATCCAATTTTAGCCAAGGTAGAACCCATACACGTCTGATTACTATGTACAAGCAAAGATGATATTGTAGAGGGAGAATAAACCTTTGTCACCAGCTTGTATCAGAGCTGCTCCTCAGGAAGGAGGAACTACCCTGGGATCAACCACTTTGGGATGGAAAAGGGGAGCCGCAGGGGGTGGATGGGTGGAGACAAAGACTAAAGACAAGCAGAAGTCTGGTGGTGGGTGTGCCTGGAGGAGAGAAGGTGGAAAATCAGGTACATGAAGGTGGCAGGATGACAAAGCCCAAGTTCATGGCCACGGCCAAGGGACTGTTTAAAATAGTAAAGTCGGGGTGCCTGGGTGGCTCAGTCAGTTAAGCATCCGACTTCAGCTCAGGTCACGATCTCACGGTCCGTGAGTTCGAGCCCCGCGTCGGGCTCTGGGCTGATGGCTCAGAGCCTGGAGCCTGCTTCTGATTCTGTGTCTCCCTCTCTCTCTGCCCCTCCCCCGTTCGTGCTCTGTGTCTCTCTGTCTCAAAAATAAAATAAATGTTAAAAAATAAATAAATAAAATAAAATAAAATAAAATAGTAAAGTCAACTTCAAACCTCTTCTCGCCATACCCTCAATACACAGTAAATGTCTAGGTCGTCGGGTGGCCCCTGTGAGTGGTTGTTTGTTAAGGATTCCAGGCAAAAGGGCAGTACTCCCCGCTGGGGTCAAGTCCAGGGTGGGGCTGCAGGAAACCCAGTGGAGGCCAGGAGCCAGAAGAAATTCGCAAGTGCCCTGGGGAGATGGGATGGAGATTCAAGCAGATCCCATACTGACTTTAAGAGTCAGGATGAGCCCAGTTGGTATCTGTGGTCAGCGGGACTTGGTAGCTCCTGGGAGAGCAGGTGCTCACAATATTTCTGTGGGAGTAGGGCGAGGGGAGCAGGCTGGCGTGCAACAAGATGCATACGCATGGGATGAGCTAAGCCCCCGAGACTCATCCACCTGGGCCTCTTCGGGACCTGATATCCAAGTTTGGAAAGATGCTGGAAGAGAGGCCTGGATTAGAGGTGCTTCCTATGGCTTTGGGGAAGAGGGAAGTGAACTAGGCCAGTCAGGCACTGAACTCATGACAGCAACCTGAAATCTGGGCCTAACTCTATATAAGAAGCTCCTGCCATCCACCAGACTGTGACCCAAGACAGGTGCAGAGCTTGGAAAACATTTTCCAGCGGAAACAGCCCTCTACACGATTCTCAGGCTCCCTGTTCAGCCCACAAACTGGGGTTAGCATTCGGGGTGTCTGGGGCTAATAGGACTGGAGATCCTAACCACCACGTAAATTTTCTTTTTCCATAAAGGAAAGGACAGTACTAGCTTTAATGTAAAACAAAGCAAACAAAAAAACAAGGGCTATAGCTTCTCCAAGGCCCTCATGAATGTGACATCTCCAGGCCCTCGTTGGTGGCTCACAGGGGAGGAACAGGTGTGGGGGGCTCACGCAGAGGAGAAATTTTGTGAGGACTCAGACGCGGATGGGGAGCGGCAAATTAAATACGCGAACCGTTATGAGAATATTTACCTAAACACTGAACACTACTTACCTAGTTATGGATCCAGAGAACCGCAAAGATGAAAAGGTGGCATCTGTCCGTCCATCATCTTGAATCCCCCGAACATATCCTTGCCAACTGCTCACTCAACCTCTGCTTGAATATCCCCAGGGACAGAACACTCACTACCACCCCCCGGGAGTTACTTCCTACTCTAGAGAGCTCTGCGTTGCTAAAAGATAAGGTACACGTACCACCTTTCCCAATTTCATTCTGCCCTTGGAGTTGGAACTCTCCAGCTCCTGGGGATGAGACGTGGGCGGGGAGTATGCATGTCTAGGGTAGAGAACCCAAAGTTTAGGAGATTCTCAGAGACCTGAACGTTGAGGTCCTAGCACATGCCAATGTCTGATGCCCCTACGGCCACTTGCCTCAGTTCGGGTTACCGTGATACGAATACCACACACTGGGTGGCTTAAACAATAAACATTTATTTCTTACAATTCTGGAGGCTGGGAAGTCTGAGATCAGGATGCCAACAAGGTCAGGTCCTGGTGAGAGTTCTCTTCTTGGCTTCCTCATACAGTGGAGGGAGAAAGAGAGAGAGAGAGAGAGAGAGAGACCTCATTTCTCTTCATCCCCTTGTAAGAGCACCAATCACATCGTGCGGGCCCCACCCCATGACTTCATCCAAATCAAATCGCTTCTCAAAGCCCCCACTTCCAAATACCATCACATAGGGGATTAAGGCTTCAATACATGAATGGGGTGTGCGGGGGGGATGCAAATGTGCAGTTCATAACATTGCTGTTTAGTGAGCAATTACTGTATGCCAGACAGTTTAGCCTATAATAATTGAGCAATTATTACATGCCAGACAATTATTACACACTAAACAGACACAACAATTACCCCCATTTTACAGATGAGAAAATTCAGGCTGGCAAGGTCTAGCAATATGCCCACAGTTTGTCCAGTTAGTAAGTGGTGGAACTGTCAGGGTCCCAAGTCCGTGCTGATGAACCACTGCACACAGGCCTCCTAGAGTAATTGATCAGTCTGCATCCCTGTGTTTCTTCTTTGCCTCACAAGAAACCCGATGTGTTCTGCCTTCATTGGCCACAAGAGAAGCAGCCCGGAACAGGGGCCTCCCTGGGCATTTCTCTTTATATTCTAGGGGTGACTGCGAGCTGTTCTCCCTGCGAGGGAGAGTCTGGGTTCGAGGCAGAGTCTGGGTTCGAGGCAGAGTCTGGCTTCTGGATGGCACAGATTGTGGCCACGCTTTTGTGGTCCTGCCTCCACGAGTGGCTGCCTCAGAAGGCACAGGGCAGGGAGGTAGACGCAGGCAGCAGCCTCAGAAGCCGCTGCTCCAAGCACCTTCTCCCGGGAGGAGAAGCCATCGATTTCTTTTTTTAATAAATAAAAAACCCAAAGTAAACCAACATCTTCAGAGGCATTTTTGTGTTCTATTCTCAGAGATGTGAAGCTCTCCACCTCCCTCTCTCTCTCCTTCTTCTTCTCTCCCTTCCTCTCTGTGTGTGTGTATGTGTGTGTGTTGGCTGTGCATCTCTCCCCCCCCCTCTCTCTCTCTCTCACGCACACACCTTCCTCCCCCTCCTCCCCTACCGGCCTCCCCCTTCCTCTGAAGCTTGTTTGTGAAGCTTAGCCTAGCAAGCTGTCTTCTGCAATGTCTGGACTCGGTGGCAACATCAAAGAAATGTATTCTTTTCATATGCGTGTCTGCTTGTGTCTAAACCAAAAATAATGATTTTTCTCCTAAATGAATAGATCTTTGCTTTTTCCCTCCCCTCCCCTATAAAGGGGTGCCGCCAGTCGTTTGCGTGTACTGGATCAGGCTGCGCCCCATGACAACTCAGCATAGGGTTTATGCGCCCCGAACAAACCCTGATCTGCTTTCGTGTGGATCTGCGTCTGAATGATTTGCTTGTGCCTTGTGGCATATCACGCCAGGGGGAATACGAGAGAGGCTGATTATGGGGTCGAGAGGAGGGGCTGAGGCTGGGGGAGTTCCATCCCTCCTCCCACAAGTATTCCCTAAACATCTGCTACGTGTGTGGCCCTCTGAGTGGGTGCAGCTGTAATCAGGTGACATGCGAGTGTCCCCCCTGAGATCAGACAGGGTACCCAGCACAGTGCATGCCACAGAGGAAATACTTGTCAAATAAACGGGTCTCCAGGGTTACTCTGGGGTAGATTGCACAAAGCATCGTAATACCCTGCAGCTCCATTCATCAGAAACCGAAGCCGTGGATTTTCACCACCCCCTGGATCGTGTTCTACCTTGACCGGTGGGATACCCTGAAAGTGACACGTTGTTTCCAAGCTTCAACTTAAAGAGGCCTGGCGCCCTCCGCTCCTCCCACTTTGCTGCTCTTGGAACCCTGAGCCATCATAGGAAGGAGTCCGGACTGGTCTGCAAGGTGCTGAGCAACGTGCGTCACCTGCGTCACCTCAGCCAATAGCCAGCTGGCTCCCGGAGGCAGCGGCATCCAGCAGCTGAGCGCCTGGCCAGCATCTGACCCAGACGCAGCCAAGATGGGCTGAGTCCGACCCAGCTTACCCAAGAATTGCTTAGACAAGCCTGGTCTAAACAGCCAGCTCCCAAAATTGGGGCCTGAAGAAATCATTACTGTTGTGGTTTTTTTCTTTTTCATCTTTAATAATGTTTCTCCCCCCAGATTTCCAGTTAAGGAAGCAACACATGTGTTTATAGAATACTTTGAAAATACATAGTATTACTGTTCACATTCTATATCCCTTGTTTCATGCATGTGTGGATACGCTACTTTTTAAAGTGCATCCTGGGGCACCTGGGTGGCTCAGTCAGTTAAGTGTCCAACTTCAGCTCAGGTCATGATCTCACAGGTGGTGAGTTCGAGCCCCACGTGGGGCTCTGTGCTGACAGCTGGGAGCCTGGAGCCTGCTTCGGATTCTGTGTCTCCCTCTCTCTCTGCTCCTCCCCTTCTCATGCTCTCTCTCTCTCAAAAATACATAAACATTAAAAACATTTTTAAAAAGTAATAAAGTGCATTCTATTTTTTTAATGAATGAATGGTGAACATTTTTTGTTCCAATAAATACTATTTTGTAATATTATTTTTTGTTAGCTCTATACACTGCATTATTACATTGTTGCAATTTACTGAAACAATTCCCTATGGATGGACAGTTGCATTGTTTTTCACATTTTGCTGTCTTAAATAATATTGTGACGAATTTACTCACAGAAATATCTTGAGATATATCTCTGATTATTTCCTCAGGACAAATTACTTTAAAATGGAAATGCTGGGCTAAAAAAAAGCTCCATTTTCAAAGCCTTGGATCATATTGTCACATTGCTTTACAAAAACATTTCTCGGGGCGTCCGGGGGTGGTTCAGTCGGTTGGACGTCCGTCTCTTGATTTCGGCTCGGGTCATGATCTCATAGTTCGGGGGATCAAGCCCTATGTCGGGCTCTGGGCTGACGGTGCAGACCGTGCTTGGGATTTCTTCTCTCTCTCCCTCTCTCTCTGCCCCCCACCCTGCTCTCTTTCTCAAAATAAATAAATAAACATTTTTTAAAAATTATTTTTCAATAAAGCATTTCTCAAACTTGCTGGTGTCGAGGTCCATACTTTTAAAAATTAAGGATCCCAAGAGCTTTTGTTAATGTGGATTGCTTTGATCAATACTACCCATTTTAGAAATTAAAACATAGAGATTCTTAAAATAGCAGTTCATTTAAAATAACCGTATGCGTATTAAATGTTAACATAAATAATATACTTAATGGAAAATAACTATTTTACAAAACAAAAAATGTCTAGTGAGAAAAGTGGCATGGTCTTACATTTTTGAAAATCTCATTAACATCTGACTTGATAATAGATGATAGATTCTCAAACCTGCTTCTGCATCAGTGCATTGCAATGTCACAGGTCATGGAGCCTCTGGAAAAGTCAATGGTACATCAGTGGGAAAATGAGCATGAAAAAGGAGGATAAATCTAGTATTATTTTGAAAATAATAATCCAGTTTTGATCTCCTGGATGTCCTGGAAGGGCCTCAGGAAGCTCCAGAGATCCAAGAAACATCACCTTTAAAGAAAGGGAAAAAAATCTTTGCTGATATGTTAAGCAAAAAGCAGGATCTCTTTGTTGCTTGAAAAAAACCAATACTTTTGTTGAGATATAAATTGCATGCTATAAAGTTTACCCATTTGAAGTGTATAAATCAAAAAAAAAATGAAGTGTATAAATCATTATTGTTTTAAACCACTAAGTTTTAGGGTTGTTTGTTACACAGCCAAAACTGACTGATATAAATTATATATTAATATTGACAGTGAAAGAGAAACATTGTGTAATAGATGAAATAAACAGCTGCTGCACGGTCAAGACAGCTAAATCAATAAGGGAGATTATTATTGTCATTGTTACTATTTGTAACAGTCAAATCTTTATCGAATCCCTATCAGCAATCATATTCTCTATCTCATTCAGCTTGCTCAATAACCAACGTGTGGTTTTATTAGCTCCGTTTCTGTCCCCACAGATTTTAAGAAATTATTGTCCACCACAGTGGTGTTGGGAAGGACCCAAAAGAATTAGAAGGTACCATCTCTGCCCACAAAGAGTTGGCAAGAGGTACAAAGGTGAAACGTCTGAAGATCGCCATTCATCCTTTCTTTCGCTGATTTATTTCATAAGCATTTGTTGACCGAGACAGAGAGTAGGCACGGATTCTCCCATCCCCAGCCCATCTACTCCTCCCTTAACGGGTCTGTCTGGTGGATTCACATAAATGCTGAATCTCGCAACACAGAGAGAGTCCAAGAAAATAAAGAAATGCAAGGTGGGGGGCGACCGTAGGCTATTTCACATGGGAGGTAGGAGTGTTGCAGTCGGGTTCTGAAAGGAGAAGTGGTATTTTGGAGGGAGGGGGGCACAGAGAAGCAAAGGTGAGGAGCATGGGTGCTGGAGAGGAGACTGAGGGTTAATGTTACGGGAGAGAGAGGTCAGGCAGCCGGGTAAGGTGGGGCTGATTGGATAATCCAGGATCTAAACATTTCAATAGAATACAGCAGAGACAGCAAATATGAGGAATACCGGCTGTCACTTCCTTGTTCTGAATGGCAGACATTATTAATCAACCACCTCTTGCCAAGAGCCACAACTAAGCGATCAGAGTTTGCCTACGTGATGAACCCTATCTGCCATTGCTAGAATAGTCATTCTCTCTCCTGAGGACAAAAGACAAAAATATTCAGCTGGCACAGGATAAGGTGGATCATATAGTATAAAAGAGAACGAGCTACGGAGACTTCTTGATGTTGCATCCTGGTTTCTTCACATACTAGCTGCGCGAGATATTTGCTCTCTCTCTCTGCTCCTCGGTTTTCATGTCCGTAAAACAGGATCCGTAGGGCTGCTAAGAGGCTCGAATGAGATGAGACAGTCGGAGCACTTAGATCAGCGCCCAACAAACACATCACTATTTTATTCCGATGCTTCTACTCTGGATTTCTTAGTCTTTCTCCGTCGTAACACTCAGCCAGCTTGCAAGCGTATCAAGATGAGAAAATAAACTTAGCAGAGGTGCGTTAAGCATGCGAATGTGACAAGCTTTGCACTGTAGAGAAGGACACACCCCATGACTCCAAGCAGCCTCAGGGAAGAAAAACCAGTCCGAACCACGCCGACCCCTAGAAGAGCGTAAAAAGGACACACCCAGCAAAGACGTTGGGCATCTTAGCTCTACATCGACAGGCCACACATCGATGTGTCCTTTCCTCTAGGATTTTCAGAAGTTCTCATCATTACTCAAGCCTACTATTTGATCTGCTTGGTTAATTTGATGTCCTACGTTGGAAGAAGAACAACACTGGCAATGAACCACAGAGGGGATAGAAAACCCAGTCTTAAGGCCACAGACGCCATGATTCCAGACTTCATAATGGAAGTCAGAGAGGATCAAGAGGCAGGAGTACAAGCTCCCGTTGTATGCAGAAGTCTTTCTCCTCCGTAAGAGAATAGCCTACAAGCCAGTAGAAAACCGGGCAAAGGTTCTGACCAGGAAGTTCGCTGGAGGAATACTAATATCTCTTCAGTAAATGAAACCATTCTCATAATAGGAGAAAAACTATCTTGAGGTATCTCATATTTTACCTAGGAGACGGGCAAAGAAAGAGAAGTTTGATTGTACAGTGTTGGAGAGTGTAAGAGGAAACAGGTGTTCTTGTACATTGATGATGGGGAGGAAAATGGTAGAACCTTGTATAGGTCAACTTGGCAAGATCTATCAAAATTACAAGCACGCTGTCCATTATCAGCAATACGAGATTTGCACATGTGCGAAATGACGTATATACACAATCCTGAGACATGTTTTTTTGTTGTTGTTGGCTAAAGATTAGAAAAAACTAATCAAGGGGTGCCTGGGTGGCCCAGTCAGTTAAATGGCTGACTTCCGCTCAGGTCATGATCTCACGGTTCGTGGGTTTGAACCCCGTGTCGAGCTCTGTGCTGACAGCTCAGAGCCTGGAGCCTGCTTCCGATTCTGTGTGCGTGTCTCTCTCTCTGCCCCTCCCACACTCATGCTCTGTCTCTCTCTGTCTCTCAAAAATAAATAAAAGTTAAAAAAGATTAAGAAAAACTAATCAATAGGGACCTGGTCAATAAGTTATGATATCTCTACATAACGGAGTAATACACAGCCATAAAAATGAATTAAGAAAGATCTTATATACAGAAATGGAAATGTCTCCAAGATATACTGATAAGTTTTTTTTAAAAGCAAGATATACAGGGGTGCCTGGGTGGCTCAGTTGGTTAAGTGTCCAACTCTTGATTTCGGCTCAGGTCATGATCTCACTGTTCATGGGTTCGAGCCACGTGTTGGGCTCCACGCTGGCAGTGCGGAGCCTGCTTGGGATTCTCTCTCTCCCTTTCTCTCTGCCCCTCCCCCAGCTCATGCTCTCTCTCTCTCTCTCTCTCTCTCTCTCTCAAAATAAACAAACATTTAAAAATAAATAAATAAAAGCAAGATACACCATATCACTTAGAGCATGATGTTATGTAAGTGACACGGCCAGGGTCACACAGCTTGTGTGTGGCCGAGCTGGGATTTGAACTCAGGGCTGTCAAGTTCCAAGGCCTCTGCTTTCAGCCACACTGCTCAGCACCATGGCTCTGAGGCCCGGCTGTGCAGAAGTGAGGTTTCCAAGAGAGGGATGTGTGCTCCTCTCCGGTCCTGTGTGAAACCGAATGCATTCGGCAGAAAATTAAGTAACATTGGCTGTGGCCCTCAGTGAATTGTGAAGGTCAAAACCATGGCCTCAGACATTTTCTCCAAATTGCTGATTTGAAGCAGTGAGGGCTCTCAAAACATAGCTCCCCGAGCTTTTGAAAATGACCAGGAAGGATGTGCTAACGGGTAATGAGAGTTGGATAACAGGTCTGCAGACCAGTAACTGCAGAGTAGCTATTCCGTGCCTCTATTTTAAGACCTGGTCTTAGATGACCAGACCCTATTTGGGGATGAGGAATCTCTGAGTCAGACGATGCATCCATCACGGTTTTTAGGTGCAAACACCAGGATCCACTCCAGCTAGTTTCAGGGAAAGAGAAATTTATCAGGACTATCATGTACACATCAGGGAACCAGCCTTGGAAGAGGCAGCACGTTAGTGGCTCCCGGTAAAGATAATCCTGCCACCAGCTTAGGCACCTCCGCACGGGCCAGAAATGTGCCCTGCAGCATCATCACCGCCTCGACCTGTGCCACCGCTGTCCCTGAGACCTCCCCCCTCCTCTCCCCCCCCCCCCCCCCCACTGAATGATAAACTGCCAGCGGTGTCTCTGACTTGAGCAGGTGGGTCTGCAGGAATGCGGGTCACATGACACCCCCCCCCCCCCCGCAGCCGCCAGGGAGGCTGGGAAAGTGAGTTCTGCTTTCTACCCGAGGGTGGGGAGAGGGGAACTCCTAACGTGGGCAGCTCTCCAAACTTAGAAAGGGCCATCTTCAACACAACGAACGGAAGGAGTCCTCAAGGCCACACTTAACCTGACACTCTCAATCAACAGATGAGGAAACTGAGACCCAGAGAGAGGGAAGGGGACTGGCCCAGCCAATCACCCAGAGACTGACCACAAAGATCATCGATCTTCACCTTGGCTGACCTCTGGGCTCGTGTCTTCTGGTTATTCACAAAGTCTCGTTCATTCTTTGAGTATTTAGTGAATGCCGACGCCAGGGAGGTCGCTCGAAAGCACAGCTGCGCTAAAGCAAGACGGGGATGTAGTGTCTAATGTGACCTCAGTCCTGCCTTCGAGAAGCTTACTTATGGTAGGGGAGACCCTGGGAATGGGAGCCAGCCAGTGCCATGGGCTAAGCACCATCCTCCCTGCCACCCGGCCATATCCTGTAATCGCTCAAAGTCCCCTCCTCTGGGACGCCATCCTGCACCAACTCAGCCCGCAGGCGTCACCCCGAGTGAGCCGTCCCAACGTCAACTAGCATTTACCGAATGCCAGCCATGAGCCGAGTCTGGAAACCACTGAGATGCTTAATGTATTTATAGCTGCCATGGGAGCCCAGAGAGGGACCAGAAAGGGATCCGACCCCTCAGGTCTGAAACCTTTCCCCAGAGATGCTGCTTGAGTTGGCACCGGAGAGATGGAGAAGAATTTTCTAGGCTGACGTGAGAAACAGCTTTCCAAACAATGGGACCAGCACGGACAAGGTCACGGGCATGGGAACGGCCTTTAATCAACATCAGCCACATGACCCTGAGGCAGACACCGTCCTGGCCGCAGGCACGTCTTTCCAGACCCCTCTATGCATGTTCCAACCCGTCACTCTCCTGCACCTGGGCCTCCCGGGCCCCTGCTCCTTAGCCACATGGGGCACGATTTAAACCTCACGGTGCGTGGCATTTTCCTTCCCTTTTCTTTGCATGTAAAACATGTCACCACATTTCCGTAGCCCCAATTGCTCTCTGGTGAAAATAAATAGATAAATAAATAATTTTTCACAAAACTAATTAGCGGAGAGGAAGATGCTAATGTATTTTGCCAACTGTACGTCTCCCCTGCTCACTCCCAGCCGGCCTGTTTGGAGCCCGCACTGCCAGAGACAGCCGGTAGCTCCAAGCCCCGGGGGGGGCACAGGGACTTCTCTCCACCCGCTGGCCAAGAGGTCTCTGCTTTCGGGATGAACGAGTCCTTGGGTTAGCGGAAAGGCCGGTGGTGGGGTGGACCCAGGTTCTGGAGCCAGACACACCTGGGCTGGATCTCTGCATCTGTTTACTAACCATAGGACTTTCTTAGCCTCAGTTTTCCCATCTGCAAAATGGGGTTGCGGAAGACGCCAGTCTCTCGGGGTTGCTGCCTCGAACTGATGGCCTGGAAAGCCCCAGGGGGCCGGGTAGTGTGATCTCCACAGCTAAGGACCCTGCAGCTCACAGGGGTGACGTGACTTGCCCGAGGTCACACCATCGGTGAGCTGGAATACATCTCCACGTCTGCCCGGTCCAATCTCCATGATCTCACACTGTGCCCATCCTCCTGCTTGGCAGAAACCGGAACGTCCTCTGAAACAGCTCTGGGTCCAGGCCCTATGATAGCGAGCAGGAGAGAGAAAGCCAACCCCCGCCCCCCACCCCCTTCCAGGGCAGAGCGTCCTGCCCTGGGACAGCTTTGAATGCAGTAACCACACGTTCCGATCAACCCTGGGAAACGGGGGCCCAGCTTCGCAATCAGGAGCTCCCAGCAACCCCTGGGCATGGGTGACACGGACGGGGGCACGTTGGAACCTGGTGAACAGCCAGCAGAGGGCTGCCTCCCTGCTCTCCTGCTCGGGTGTTTCAGGATCCGGCTGCATGAGAGGGCGCCGGCATGGTGGCATGGGTAGACATCTCCTTTGAAAACAGGCACATGCACATTTTTCAGGTCGGTAACTGCTGGAGGAAGCCTCCGACATCTGTTCACGCTGATACCTGTGAAAGCACAGCAGCCCTGTGCTGAGCGTGGACACGCAACTCTAGGAGGCAGGTCCCCAGCAGTTCCCACATTCAGATCAGGAAACCGAGGTCCAGAGCCATGAAGCACCTTGCCCAGGGCCACGCAGTTCGTGACCAGCAGAACCACGTAAAGCCAGGGCGGTCCGGCTGCAAAGCTAGCACTGCTTCCTCAGCCAATACTTCCCTCCCAAGTATTACCCCTTCCTTGATCCCGAGACAAGTAAGCAAAAGACCCAGCAGTGACACTTCTGGGAAGGCAAGAATGGCATGTGGACAAGGATGCCCACCGCAGCGCTGCGTGGAACAGCGAAACAGAGTAGGCATCCATCCAAAGGTCAGATCAATCATGGCACACCCGTACCACGGAATTATAGGCACATTTATAAATAACTGGGAGGGGCGCCTGGGAGGCTCAGTCGGTTAAGCGTCCGACTTCGGCTCAGGTCATGATCCCCCGGTTCGTGAGTTCGAGCCGCGCGTCGGGCTCTGTGCTGACGGCTCGGAGCCTGGAGCCTGCTTCGGATCCTGTGTCTCCCTCTCTCTCTGCCCCTCCCCTGCTCATGCTCTGTCTCTCTCCCAAAAATAAAACATTTGGAAAATAAATAAAAATAAATAAAAATAACCGGGAAGCTGTCTGTGTCGAAATGGAAGGATTTCTAGGATTTATTGTTCAATGAAAAAAAAAAAAAAAAAGCCAAGGGCAGAACAGGGTGTTAATATGCTATTTTTGTTTCCAAATAGGAAAAAAACGATCAGCTCTGTTTGCATTTGCTTGTACGCACCAAAACAAGTTCCAGAAAGGTGAGTGAGATGCTCCAGTGGTTTCCTGGGGTGGCCGTGGGACAAGACTGTCTGTAGGTAGGCTGGTAAGGCAGAGGGAAATTTTCCTTTTTCACCCTTCAGTAATTTCCCCCTTTTTCCTTGGATTTTTTTTTAAAAAAAATTAATGTTTACTATGAGAGAGAGAGTGTGTGTGAGCAGGGGGAGGAGCAGACAGAGAGGGAGACCCAGAGGCAGGCTCCAGGCTCTGAGCTGTTAGCACAGAGCCTGACGCGGGGCTCGAACCCACGAACCGTGAGATCATGACCTGAGTCGAAGTCGGACACCCAACCGACTGAGCCACCCAGGTGCCCCCCCTTTTCCTTGGGTTTTTAAAAACTGTTAATTAGTTTATTTATTTTGAGAGAGAGAGAGAGAGCGCGCAGGGAAGGGGTGGGGGGAACAGAGAGAGAGGGAGAGAGGGAATCCCAAACAGACTCCGTGCTGTCAGCCGGGAGCCTGAAGTGGGGCTCGAACCGTCAAATGGTGAGATCATGACCTGAGCTGAAACCAAGAGTCAGACACTTAACCAACTGAACCACCCCAGTGCCCCCCTTCGATTTTTATTTTGAAATACTTATAGACTCACGAGAAATTGCAAAATTGGCTCAGAGCAATCTCACATCCCCCGTATCCAGCTTTCTAAAACGATAGCATCTTACACACAGGCAGTGCATCATCAGGAGAAGGAGATCGCATTTTTTTTTTTTCCCCTCTGATGATCTTTTTTTTTTTACACTTGATTTTTCACAATTGAGGTAAAATGCACATAACATGAAACTCACCATCTTCACCATTGTTCAGAGTTGAGTTCAGCGGCCCTAAGCACATTCACATTGTTGTCCACTCCTCGTGACTGCTCGTCCCCAGAACTCTTTTTGTCTGTGTCCCCATTAAACACGATAGCTCCCCAGTCCATCGCTGTTTGAAACCACTGTTCTATTTCTGTCTCCATGAATGTGACATATAAGGGGAACCATAGACTTTGTGTTTTTGCGACTGCTTTATCTCACTTAGCATGTCCCGAAGTCTCATCTGTGTTGTAGTATGTAACAGAATGGCCTTCCTTTAAAAAAAGAAAAAGGTTTGTTTATTTTCTTCTTGAGAGAGACAGAGACGGTGGGAGCCGGGGAGGGGCAGAGAGAGAGAGAGAGAGGGAGAGAGAATCCCAAGCGGGCTCTGTACTGTCAGAACAGAGCCCAGCGTGGGGCTCAAACTCATGAAACCGGGAGATCATGACCCGAACTGAAACCAAGAGTCGGACACTTAGCCGACTGAGCCACCCAGGCGCTCCCATGAATGTCCTTCTTTTCCAAAACTGAGTCATATTCCTTTGTATGGATATGCTGCCTTTTATGTATCCATCCGTCCACTGATAGACGCTTTGGTGGAGTCCACATTTCGGCTACTGTGACTGACGCTGCTATGAACGTGGGTGTACAAATGTCCTTTGAGTCCTTGCTTTCGATTCTTCTGGGAGTTATCTCCGGCATGGGAATGGCTGGATCACACAGAAGTTCTACACTCCCGGTGCTGAGGAGCCGCCATACTGGTTCCACAGCAGCTGCCCCATTTTCCATTCCCATCCGCAGTCCACAAGGGTCCCAATTCCTCCACAGCCTTGCCATCGCTTGCATTTTTTTGGGGGGGGGTGGGGGGGAGATTTTGATAGTAGACGACCTAGTGGTGGGAAGGGGTATCTCACTGTGACCTCCACCGTCTTGCACAGACAAGCCATTCCTGGCACACTGTTGAGCTGACCCAGGGAAAGCACAGAACCAAGGATGTCCCACAGAGGCTGGGCCACCGAGGTCCCTGGGAGGCTCAACCGCAGGGCTGATGGGAGAGCTCCGCTGAGGGCGACACGTCAATCCGCAGGGACAGAGGAAGACTCTGTGCGGGGGGAGGAAGAGGGGGAGGGGGTTCATGTTCTTAAGGTCAGGAGGCACCACGTCTCCTGGACCCTGTGAACGAGTGGGGGAGGGGGGCTGCCGCTCCTCTGGCTGCTGATCCCCAGCCACTACTCAGTCACTTCTGCCCTTCATTAGGAAGGGACGCTCACAGGGGCGCCTGGGTGGCTCAGTAGGTTCAACATCTGATTCTTGATTTCGGCTCAGGTCCTGATCTCACGGTTCGCAAGTTCAAGCCCCACATGGGGCTCTGTGCTAACATTGCGGAGCCTGCTTGGGATCCTCTCCGCCCTCTCTCTCTCCTTCTCTGACCCTCCCCCGGCTCATGCTCGTGCTCTCTTTCTGTCTCAAAAATAAATAAATAAACTTAAAAAAGAAATTTGCATTAAAAAAAAAAGGGGAGGGGGGGACACTCATTACTGCCTCCCTGGTAGTCAGGGGAAACCAAGGATGGGCCAAGCAGGAGGCAATTTTTTACTAACTGTTCTCCCCCTCCCCTCTCCCCTCCCCATTCTACTTCCTAAATAGCCCGGGAATCCACCCATTCCTCTCCATTTTCTTGCCACCACCTTAGCCCAAGCCACCTGTGGTCATGACAACGACCTCCTGATAGGGCCTCTCTGCCTCCAGCCTCACCCCTGCCGATCCCAACTCCACGCATTACCCAGTACGGACCTGGTACTCATTTGCTTAAAATACATGGCTCTGGTTGCTGTCAGCATAAAACTCAAATCCCTCCCTCAGCCTGATTCACAAGTACCCCCACAATCTGGCCAGCCTTCCAGAACCTTCTCTCCCAGCACCTAGAACTCCTAGGTGTCCAATTAAATGTCCTCACCCCTCTTCCTCTTGAACTCGGGTTCTGGCTGTTCTGACCTTTGTTCCGTTCATCGGGACCCCCACGCTCTGCCTCCACTGTGCCCTCTCCGCCTCGCCTAGATCGTCCTGCTAAACCACTTCCAGTCTCCCCAGACGGCAGCCTCAAGGTCCCCTCCCAAAGAGGCCACGAGGCCCGCCCGGCTGCCCGCTGCCTTGCACCACGATGCTCAAGGCCCCTGCCTGTCATTGCGTGTTTACTGCCTGTCTGCCCCGTTCGGTGCCGGCAGAGGTGAGTCCTGCCTTGTGCGTCAGCACGCCTCCTGTCACCCCTCCCTGAGTATCTGTGGAGTGGGTGGTGGTGTGGGGAGATAATCAGAGCAACCCCCATCCCCGGAGAAGAGAGCACGGCCCCGGGGCTCTGCTCGCCTGTCTTGGAAAGCACCGGAGAAGCCACGTGCAGGGATGCCCTGACTTTTGGAAAACAATGCCATGTTCCCTGATGCAAAGTCCTGGGGTTCAGCCTACACGAGGGGCACTACCAAGCCCTGCTAACGGAAGGATGTCCCCTCCCCCTGCGAGGCTGCCCCCAGAAAGAGGACAGCCGGCTGCTGAGGGGCTTGCTTCCTCGGGAGGCGGGGAAGGAGGCTGGGTTCGGCGCTCTGCGCTGGACTGGGAGCCCCTCCCCACCCCTTCTGGGAGCGGCAAACTGGGAGAAGAGCAGAGCCCCTCTGGCATTGGGGTGAGGCCTGCCCCGCTGGAGTTTGCAGGTAACAGAAAGGGAGCAAGAAGGGCAGGGTCCCCTTCCTTGGGGAGGCCGGGCTAAAGGCTTGGAGATGGGGGCTCCCTGGGAAGAAAGGGCAGGGAGGGCAAGAGGAAGCAGGAGCCTCGACAAGGCCTCCGTGGGGGGCAGAGGTGAGTCCCTCCTGTGATGCAGTCCCTGAGGTCAGTAGGCCTTCGCTGCCAAGCCCTCCTCCAGGAAACTGCTCTGAGGGACCGACCCCCGTGTGCGCCCTCTAGTCAGGCCTGATGCGGGACCCCCAGAGCGGAAGGTCAGGGCCGCTCCCCAGTCGTCTTGTGAGGGCTCCGAGAGCCGTGGCCCCGGGGACTCCCGGGCCTGGCCCCTGTCTCCCGACCATGGTGACAGAGGAGACCCACGTGGCTGGCAGTTGACATCTGAATTCCCTGATGGCTCGATAGGCTTCCAAGGGACAGCCTTCAAAACAGAAAAGCAGGGACCCCACCAGACCCAGAAGAGCAGGGAAGGGAAGGAGGGTGGGAAGAAAGAACCAGCCAAGTCTGATATCAGCCTGCCGAGCACGGAGTCCACAGGTACCCGCAGTGGGACCCTGTGAAGCACCCAGGAGCCCTGGACAAGCCACAGGGGGAGGCGGAGCTCACGGGAAGCCAGCTCGGGCTCTGAAACCGGCCTCCGGCCTCGGGCCTCGGGACCGGCCCTGCCCTGGGGGAGCTGTGTGACTCGGGGCAAGTTGCTCGGGGCTCCTGTGCTTTGGCCTCCTGTCTCCAAAATGGGGGTGCCAGCCCTCACATAGACTTGCGGCGTTGCCGAGGAGGCTCGGAAAAACGGCCGACTCACAGGAGGCGCTCAGCGCCGCCTGCCATTGTGTCCACGCTCCAGACGCCAATGGACTCTTGGGCCTCAATTTGTTCAGCTCTAGGATCGGAGGGTTGGACCAAATGGCCTCGGAGTTGCCCTCCAGCTCTGGAACGAGTAGCCCCGCATCCATCAGTTGGGTATTTGGGTAGCAAGTGTGTGCGGCCTGACTCGCAACTCCGGCTGAGCTCTGCAGAAAGGGGTTATGGGATGGAGAGGGAGTGGGGTGCTCAGAGAACCGAGGATGGTACCAGAGAGGGGTCCGAGAGCAGGGCAGCGGACGCCCCGGAAGGCTTTCTCCAGAGAACCAGCACCAGGAAGGGGTCAGGGGCTGGCACCAACCTCTGGAGCCCCCTACTCCTTGACCGGCGGAGGGCAGGGCCCCCGGATCGACGGGCCTGCCCGGGTGCCTCCAAGGGAGACCAGGTCCTCAAGGGGGAGACTGGGTGCTGCCTCCAGGAAGCAGAGCAAAGCCACAGGGATAAAACCAGCTGACATCCCCTGCCTGGGCGACGTGACGAAGGTCTAGAAGCACTGACTTCCGCCTCCGCTGAAGACGGCGAACGCACCTAGAAAAACCAGGCGTGGTTGCTTTTTGAGAGCTTTTGAGGTGCTGCCTTTTCCAGCTGTCACGATCCCGGGGCGTGGGTTTTCCCTCATCTCCAGAAAGTCTGGCTTGGAGGATCGCGCTCGCCCGAGAGTTCCCCGAGGGCCGGGGCCAGCACTGACACAGTGTCCAGCACATAGCTGTCCTTTCAGAAGCCAACCGGCCAGGGATGGTCAAGTCACTCCGCCCCCCCCCCCCCCCCCGCAGGTGAAATTTCCAGACTGGTAAAGGGAGGGGGCGGTCCGTCGCCACAGAGGAGAGACGCACATGCAAGGGAGAGGTGACGACCTCTCCAGCCCCCCCCCCACCTCCGCCGGGGGCTCCAGGGCTCATCTCTGAGTCAAGGTGGTCAGCTCTGGCAATTTAGTAACTTTTGTGACCCTCGGCTTCTTCACCTGTAAAATGGGGGTGACTATAATACCAGCTTCATCAGGGCTGTTGTGAGGTTTCACGCGTTAGTAATTCATTCCACAAAAAAAATACAAATAAATAAATAAATAATAAGGGGGGGGGCGGCGCCTGGGTTGGCTCAGTTGGCTCAGGTCATGATCTCACAGTTCCCGAGTTCGAGCCCCACATCGGGCTCTGTGCTGACAGCCTGGAGCTTGCTTCGGATTCTGTGTCTCCCTCTCTCTCTGCCCCTCCCTTGCTCACACTCTGTCTCTTTCCCTCTCTCAAACATAAATAAGCATTAAAAATAATAATAATAATTCATTCCACAAATATTTGCTGAGCACCTAGTATGTGTGGGTCACTATTCTGGATGCCTGAGATTCATCAGTGGTCCAAAGAGACACCTGCCTTCACGGAGCTTCCATTCCAGCAAACTCGTGCAGGACTCCTACCACGATGCAGGTGCCCTAAACATTACTAAAGTGTGAATGACTTTCCCCTCTTCGAGTAGCAGCTACAGCGGCAGCGGCGTGGCTGGCGGGCAGTTCCAGGCCGCCTCTGTTGGGATGCGTTCATCAGGTCTGTTCACGAAGATTCCACTTCTCTTTCTGGGCACATGTGATTTGCT
This sequence comes from Felis catus, assembly GCF_018350175.1. Lineage (NCBI taxonomy): Eukaryota > Metazoa > Chordata > Mammalia > Carnivora > Felidae > Felis > Felis catus. The sequence goes on along the minus strand of NC_058381.1, from coordinate 48,276,887 downwards.
TTGGCCAGGGCAACGTGAGCAGAAGCAGCAGGTGACCCGGGTGGAGGCGTTAAGACCCAGCACACGGCTTTCCGTGTTTCCTCCCCGCAGCCATGGCACTCGTGGACACGTGTGAGCAGACAGGTCCCCGGAGGGGTAGAGGAGCAGGGCCCCCGCGTGGACTGCAAGTGCCCTCCGTGCGGGCATCTCAAGTGGGCATGTGGCATGAGTGAGAAGTGGGGTCTGTGGCCTTAACCCACTGAGCCTTGTCAGAGACACCCATCGGCTACTCTCTGTAGCTATGTCGTCGCAGATCCACAGGAAGCAAACACGCAGGCCATCAAGCAGAGAACTCACTCGTGGAAGCTCCCCCTCGTCCCCTCAGTGCACCAGTCAGGGCCCACTGGACAACGGCCATCTCGAATTCACTCTGTGCATAAACGCGGGCTGGAGCTCCACCAGCACCGGCTCCGGGATATCAGGTGGCCGCAGGCCCCAGCGATGCCTGGAGGCCTCTGCTATCCCCCCACCGCCCCCCGCCGGCCCGGCTCCAGCCGTGGATCCCCTCCACCCTCTCGTCCCTGAGCACCCCAGGACGCCTCCTCTCTCTCTCCCTTTCCTCTGATCCAGCGCCCGTCCCCTGCTCTCCCTCTCTACCTCTGTTATCAGGGCCTCTTGTGACCATTCGATCAGGAAACAAACTCCTCTACCCTCCACCCCCAGACTCTTCCTAGGCAGGTGTCTCTGCTAGGGTTCAACCAGGAAAACGTAAGTCATTCTGAATATTTAACGCAGAGGTCATTTAATCCAGGAATTGGTTACCCAGGAGGTGGAATTGCTGAGAAGCCAAACCGTGATAGTGAGGGAGCCCAGAGATGGGCGACATCGGGGAGCCACTGTCACTGTAGGGCCGGAGGGACGGCCAGGAAGGCCTGGGGTCAACCAGGGGAAACAGGGACGCCAGCAGGTGGGAGCCGGGCCTGGAAAGAGGAACAGCCCCACCGCCGAGACAGAGCAGGAGGGGGGGTAACACCCTGATTCCTCCCTCCTTCTGACCCCCTGATCTCCCCCAGTGCCTCTCCCTGGCAGAATGAGCCGGGAGCCGGGGGAACACAGACACACAGGGAGGGGGAAGGGCGAGGAGTGGGTGTCAGGCAAACAGGGCACCAGGCTCCCTCCTTCCGGCACCCACTTTCTTATCAGTCTTTTGGCCAGAGGCTGCTTCCTCCCCCCCCCCCACATCTCATTCACCCCCGCGCAAGGAGGCTGTGCTTCCCCTTTCCCTTTCCCTGTTCCCTCATGGTTGGCAACACTGTTGACTCAATACCCCATCCCTTTCTTCCTTCCTTGCCTCCACGACTCGTGCTGGAAAGTTTAAAACTCACTTTCCCAGCCTCTTGGCAGCTCTGGTTGGCCACTGACTTATAGAAAGGCTTTCTGTTTTCTTAATTAAAGAGTACAGACATGTTCGTGGCCACCTCTTTCCCCTGCTTCTTGCTTTGAATGTCTGGAGCTGCAGCAGCCATTTTGCAGTCCTGAGGGGGAAGAGCCACGACATTAAGGATGAGGCAGCACAAGAAAGATCCTAGATCTTTAATGACACCATTGGGATGTTAAACCAGGCTTGGATGGCACACCACCAGACTCCTCAGTAGGTGAGGTCATTAACGCCTTTATTGCTTAAGTCACCGTTGGGTTTCTTTCCCTCGTCCGAGGAAAGCATTCCTAAACAGAGAGGGGCAACGTCACCTATCCAGCCCCCCAAGCCTGGATCCCAGGAGCAAAACTCGCTGCCCCCTTCCTCCCCCTTCATCTGGATCCCAGGAGCAAACCTCGCTGCCCCCTCCCTCCCCCTTCATGTCGCATAGGTCGCCAAGTCCCGGAGATCTCATCTCCTCGAGGTCGCCTCCTCGTCTCCTTGCCGCGTCCGCCGCCCGTGTCACAGGTCAGAGTCGCCTGCTCCCCCCATCTCCCTCTGCAAAGCCTCACCCCACCGCAGCCAGAGGGATCTTCCTAAAACGCAGACGGTGCACGTTGGGTGGTGTCCCTGTGTGCCTTAACACCTTGCCCCGCCTCCCCGCTGCCCGCAGAATAAAGCCAGAACTGCTTAGCCAGGCAGGCACGGCCCTCGTGACTTGGCTCCCCAAGCCTCGGCCGTTCCCCTCCTTGAGTTCCTGCCAAGAGTCGCCTACCGTCACGTCCGGGGTCACACCGCGAGCCTTTGCGTCCTCCGTCCCTGTCCCCGCGCGGAGGCCGCCCGGACCTTGGGGTTCATCGCGCCCTCCTCCGTTCCCGCTTCTTCCGTGTGCGCCCCCCGCGCACCGCTCCCTCGCTGGCTTCTGGCTCGCTCTTTTCTTCCTCCCTGACCAGAAAGCCATTCCTTGACAACAGGGCCCCATGCCTTATTCATCTCCGTGTCCCCAGTGCCTGACACACCACAGGGACTTGATAAATGTGTGTGGAGCGAGAGGGGTGAATGAGTGAGTGAATGAATGAGGCCGTGCGTTCAGGAACGTGTGAAGTCAGCTGTGGGGAAGATGGCACGGCAATGACCTAAGTCTTTGAAAACCCGCCTAATAACCTGGCTTCCTGGAACTTTGCCCGGCCGGCTCGAGGAGAAGGAGAACACCCTGCCCGTGTGTAGACAGAGCGGAGTCTTTTCTTCCCTAAGTGAATTTTGTCTCAAGCCACCTGCCGCCGGGGGACCATCTTGAAGCGTGACTTCCCCCCGGCGTGTTACCATTTGTCCGGGGAAGCCTCGGGAAGGGTCCCCTTCCTCCTTCCCGGAGGGGGAGACCGCTCATGTGGCTCTGGGAACTGCCACGGGCGGCCTCGGGTGGGAAAGGGAGAGCGACAGGGTAAGGGCCCCGGGCGGGCGTCCTTATCACGACACAGAGCGCCGTTTGTCCTGCTGGGGGATAAATGATCATCACGTGGATTACACAGGCCTCCTGTTACACAGCGACACAGTGCCAAGTCCCCCAAGGCGTGAAAGAAGGCATAATCAAGAATTATGGGACCCAGTAAGACGAATATTGGAATCAATCGGTCCCCTTCAGAGGGGAGCTGCTCATAGAACATTCATTATCTCAGCCCCGCTGCGTGGGGGCGGGGCGGGGGGTGTCGAGGGGAGACCTGCCTCCTTACAAGTGGCCATTGTCACCCTCTGACGCAGCCCACTGCTTTCTCCCACGGCCGTGCCCCCCCTCTCCCCGGGGGAGGATACAGAAGACAACAGATCAAAGGCGCAGTTATTAACTCAGGCAACGGTCCCTGCCACCCCGGGCCTCCTCCCAGCGTGCATTTGGAGGGCCAGAGTAAGCGCCTCTCCGATGCAGCTGTGGCGTCAATGCAATTTTCGGTTCCATTCAGGAAACAGCAGTTCCTAGGCTGATGTATTAAATCAATTAGACGCCGGTGGCCTCAGAGGCCATGCCAGCTTCCCGAGAGCCGGTCGCCGGGGCCGTGAATCACACGGGTGTCAGGGTGGCGTTGTTCAGTCAATTCTGAGTGACGCATCCTGAAAGCTCAAGACAGGGCCTGGAAGGAAAAAAGAAAAACAAACAAGCGAACGACAGCTGGTGTCTCTCGGGGACCCGAGGGACGGGGGTCGAGGAAGGGTCTGGAGCATACGCGGTCACTTTCCTTCCTCCGTTTCCTTCTTAGTTTAGTTGGGTGGAGATCTCTGTCCGAGAAAAAACTCCAGTCACAGCCTCTGAATAAGCCCAGACCTGTCCCCACCCCTCCACCCCCACTGCCCGGCCCGGCCCAGCGGGCACCTTCCCTCCCGACACCGCGGCCTCCCTGCTCCGGGCCTCCCTTCCCAGGGCCTCTGCTGTGGGCTCCACACTCACAACAGCATTCTCTCTCTGAAAGGGGGTTTGCCGCGTGGCTCAGCCCCCTGCCTTTAAATTCCTTCAGTGACGCCCCACAGCCTCCAAGAAAAGACACCAACCCAGCTCGGTTCATTCCAGCCTCAGCTCTCCCCTCCCGCCGCTCCCCCAGGGCCTGCCCTCCCTCCCCCAGCGGCAGACCTGTGCGCCTGGGCTGTGCTTCTCGCCCAGAAAGCTCTTCTGTGTTGTTCCAGTCGTTTGGGGAGTTCGTGTACATGCCCCCTCCTCCAGGAAGGGTCCCTTGCCTCCCCAACACCTCAGCCCCTGCCTTGCCTCCTCACGGCACTTGTCACGGAGAATTTGTCATCACCTGCTTGCTTTGTCTGTCCCCCCTCTTAGTCTGGGAGCTTCCCGAAGGCAGACGGGCCCTTGACCCTGTCTTTAGCTCAGCGCCCAGTATGGCAAATGCTTACCAGTGTGTGCGGGGCGGATGAGTGAAGGAACATGGGGCCCTGGCAAAGGCAGACCACGTCTTCCGGACGCGGGTGCTGGAGGGTGCAGGGCCCGAGGGAGTTGGGAGAAAAAGGGAAAGAGAGAGGCCCAGAGCCAGGACCAGGGCTCCTGCTTTCATCCACATGTTTTTCCTCAGTTTGGCAACCGCGTGAGGATGTAGGAAGCGGGTCAGGTCAGGAGACAAGCCAGCTCTGACATCAGATGGGAAACCCAGCTATGCCCCCTCTCAGATCCACTCAGGCTGGCCTAAGCAGATTGGGGACGGCCGGCTAGAGGTGGGGACAGTGGCCAGCGGCACAGAGTGGGGAGATTGGCTTGGCAGACCAAAAAGCTGGGTGTGAATTGTGACCCTGCCACTAACTAGAGACACTGCTTAACCCTTTGAGCCTCAAGCTTCTCCCATAAAATGGGAACAGCACTCACCACTGTGGGGTCGTTGGGCATGTAGACAGTACCTGGGGCCTTGGCGGGGAGCGGGGGGCTGGGGGGTGCTTAAATCCAAAGGAATTGTCATCACGATGACCAGGAACCCAGACGACAAGACAAGATCCAGTTAGTAGAGCCGGAGAGGACAGTGGGGACTTGCTGATGACGACTAGAGCCGACGTAGGGGTCCCTGAGCTGGGTCACAGGAGGCATAAACTCGGGCTCCTCCCTCAAAGTCCACACGAAGATCCTGTGGCTCGGGCTGAGCACAGGAAGCTTCGCGGAGTGTCTGGGCTTGACCTCCACCTTCTAGAGCCCAGATTCTGGTCCTCCGCTGACCTCCCGCTGGCCCAACCAGCTGCCATGCAGGTGCAGACATGAAGCCAGAGTCATCCTCAGAGCCCAGACCGTGCCCCCAGGCAGGGCCAGGGCACCACCTAGGCCTCCGCCTGCCAGGGGAGGGCTCCAGCTCAGACCCCGGGCTGGGGGCACCTGCCCGGCGGAGCCAGCTGCAGCCTGGCAGGGCCTGAGGCGCCCCCAACTCCACAGGGACAGCTTTTCAGCAGGCTCGGGAAATTAATTAAATGTCCCTTTCTCTTCTGGCTGATAGCCCATCACAGTGCTCATCCCTGCTTTTTTATACTAGAAAATAATGGCAATTAGGCCTTAAATAATCAATTTTTACAGTTTACATTTAATTTATGAAGGGATGGCAGGCGCGGGGCTCCGCCTGTGACCACGGCTTTGTTTTCCATTTGACTTTATTCCTCGTGCCTTTGCCGGCTGGGAAGAGGCAAGTGTTTGGAGGCTGGGGAGACGGGGCCAGTCTGCAGAATTCTGACCACTTCTTTGGAGCAGGTCAAGAAATACCGAGGGATCCAGACTCAGCTGGGAGGGGGGGATTCAGAGGCTTGAATGGAGAAGGTAGAGCTCCATGAGAAAGGCCCCGCTGCCTTCCCAGGAGGGTGACCCTTCTCAGCACAGTGACTGGATAAGCTTTGATTTTGATCAACTTGGCTCTATTTTTGACATGCTCTGCTTCCGGCTGTTTTCTCTGGTCGAGTTGATCAAAATATGTCAACCCCCTGTCATAACGCTTCAGAGGCTCCCCCACAGCTCTCCAGATAAAAGTTCAGCTGTTTAGTTTAGCTGTATAGTGCTTAGCTAAGTTCGCAGTGCTTAGCTTAGTTCACAGTGCCTAACCTAATTCTACAGTACTTAGCTCATAGTGCCTAACTTATCTCTACAGTTCTTAGCTGAGCTCACGGTGCTTAGTTCTACAGTCCTGAGTTTAGTTCTATAGTACTGAGCTTAGTTCTATAGTACTTGACTTAGTTCTATAGTCAAGTACTATATAGTCAAGTACTATAGTACTTAGTTCTATAGTCAAGTATAGCTTAGTTCTGTAGTACTTAGCTTAGTTTTATAGTACCGAGCTTTGTTCTATAGTACTGAGCTTAGTTCTCGAGTATTTGACTTAGTTCTGTAGTACTTAGCTTAGTTTTATAGTACCGAGCTCAGTTCTATAGTACTGAGCTTAGTTCTATACTACTTAGCTTAGTTCTATACTACTTAGCTCAGTTTTATAGCACTTAGCTTAGTTCTATAGTACTTAGCTTAGTTCTATACTATTTAGCTTAGTTCTATACTACTTAGCTCAGTTTTATAGCACTTAGCTTAGTTCTATAGTACTTAGCTTAGTTCTATACTACTTAGCTCAGTTCTATAGCACTTAGCTTAGTTCTATAGTACTTAGCTTAGTTCTATAGTACTTAGCTCAGTTCTATAGCACTTAGCTTAGTTCTATAGTACTTAGCTTAGTTCTATACTACTTAGCTCAGTTCTATAGCACTTAGCTTAGTTCTATACTACTTAGCTTAGTTTTATAGCACTTAGCTTAGTTCTATAGTACTTAGCTTAGTTCTATACTACTTAGCTTAGTTTTATAGCACTTAGCTTAGTTCTATAGTACTTAGCTTAGTTCTATACTACTTAGCTCAGTTTTATAGCACTTAGCTTAGTTCTATACTACTTAGCTCAGTTTTATAGCACTTAGCTTAGTTCTATAGTACTTAGCTTAGTTCTATACTACTTAGCTCAGTTTTATAGCACTTAGCTCAGTTCTATAGTACTTAGCTTAGTTCTATAGTACGTAGCTTAGTTCTATACTACTTAGCTCAGTTTTATAGCACTTAGCTTAGTTCTATAGCACTTAGCTTAGTTCTATACTATTTAGCTTAGTTCTATACTATTTAGCTTAGTTCTATACTACTTAGCTCAGTTTTATAGCACTTAGCTCAGTTCTATAGTACTTAGCTTAGTTCTATACTACTTAGCTCAGTTTTATAGCACTTAGCTCAGTTCTATAGTACTTAGCTTAGTTCTATAGTACTTAGCTTAGTTCTATACTACTTAGCTCAGTTTTACAGCACTTAGCTCAGTTCTATAGTACTTAGCTTAGTTCTATAGTACTTAGCTTAGTTCTATACTACTTAGCTCAGTTTTATAGCACTTAGCTTAGTTCTATAGCACTTAGCTTAGTTCTATAGTACTTAGCTTAGTTTACACTGCCTAGCGGAACTCTGTGGTGCCTGGTTCAGTTAACAGTGCTGCTTCTCTCAGCAACACATTCCAAGCCCCTCCACCCCTGTTGGTCATCTCCTCCCTCCATCCTGGACATCTTTACCCCAGCCTGTCTTTCACCAGGCAATCCTTCAAGTCCATTTTTCAGAAGTTATTTCTGGCACACCTTCCCTGAGCTCAGCCCTCTGCCATCTCCACAATACTCCACCACCTACATTCCTGGGCCTCCACTGTTGACTTGCCCGGCTGGCCCCTTCTCTGGACTAGAAACCTGGTGAGGGGAGTAGCCCTGCCTCAGTGGGGTTCCCGCCCCCCCCCCCCAGAACCTGGTGCAGGGCCTGGCACTTGGAAGGCAGGCTGGGGCCCTATGGCTGCTATTACAAGCGACACTTCCCAGGGGCCTAGAACCACATAAACCTCTTATCCTAGCTTTGTGTAATTCAAAAGTCTGAAACGGGTCTCCCAGGGTTAAGGTCAAGTGTTGGCAGGGTGGTGTTCCTTTCCGGAGGTTCTATGGGAAAATCCAACTCCTGGCCTTTCCAGCTTCCAGAAGCTGCATTCGGTGGCTCATGTCCCTTCCTCCGTCTTCAAAACCAGCTGTGGTTCTCTCGTGCTGTATCACTCCGACCCCCTCTTGTGCCTTCCTCCTCCACTTGAAAGACCCTTGTGACCACCCAGATAATCCATGACAACCCCCCATCCTGAAGTCAACTGATTAGCAACCTAATTCCACTTTATAACATGACGTGATATGTTATTCACAGGTTCCCAGGATCCGAACATGGGCTTCTTTGGGGAGCCATTATCCAGCCTCCCGAAGACAGGATTTGATAAATGCACGTTGAACGAGATGAATGAGTCAGATGCCCTACAAACTCCATGGACTGCCACCCTGCAACAGCCTTGAGCATGAATGTTCTTCGTGCCTTTTTGCTATTAGCAAACCCCTTAAAAGTACTTCTCTGGTGCACCTGGGAGGCTCAGTCAGTTAAGCGTCTGACTCTTAATATCAGGTCAGGTCATAATCTCACAGTCGTGAGATCAAACCCCACGTTGGGCTCAGTGTGGAGCACAGAGCCTGCTTGGGATTCTCTCTCTCTCTCTCTCTCTCTCTCTCTCTCTCTGCCCCTCCCCCACTTGTGCACTTGTGTGAGCACTCTCTCTCTCTCAAAATAAATAAATAAATAAATAAATTAATTACCTTTAAAAAAAAGTGTTTCTGTAGACTCACGTGCTCAACGGATAATCCGCTCAGAGAAAACAGCCAAGGCTGGGCTGCTCACTGACCAGGACCACCACATTTCATTTTTTTTTTTAACGTTTATTTATTTTTGAGACAGAGAGAGACAGAGCATGAACAGGGGAGGGGCAGAGAGAGAGGGAGACACAGAATCGGAAACAGGCTCCAGGCTCTGAGCGGTCAGCCCAGAGCCCGACGCGGGGCTCGAACTCACGGACCGTGAGATCATGACCTGAGCCGAAGTCGGACGCTGAACTGACCAAGCCACCCAGGCGCCCCACCACGTTTCATTTTAAGAGCCATGCCGGCACCCATCCTCCCTCGAGCCAGCATGGTGCCCTGCTGCTGCCCTTCTCCCCCGTAAGTGGGTTGCCATTCCCCATGAACCCCCAATGCACCATCGAGAATCACCTCTGCGTATTCACTCCCTGCTCTGATACCTTTGGTGAACTCTCCTGGCACAGGTGGGTGGATTCCACTCTCGAAAACCATATATAGATAAAAATCTGAATCTACAATGAGAATCTTTTGGAAGTTGATTACTCATTGCCGAAGGACCCAGAACAGGGTGTCTTTCAAGAGCAAGTATCCAGGGGCAGTTTAATACAGGGGTTGGTGTGCCACGTTGAGAGGGGCAAGAGGCATTGTCTGGAGGGCATCGAACACTCTGCCGCCCATGGGAGCCGGCCAGGAAGGCAATGGAGGTGGCGAATCAGGCTGGGGAAGGGACTCGGCCGCCCAAACCGAGGCAAGCGTGCAGACGTCCTTCTATACTGATAACATGAGACCTCTCCCAATATGGCCCAACAATTCCCATTTGGGCAACTCCTTCTCCCAAGCTTAGACCAGAGTTAGCAGACTTCTTCCCACCCCTCTCTTCTCTTTCTGTGTTTTTCTTCTGGGGGAGAACCAGGCCCGGTTGCTAGAGCAACCAATTACTTCTGCAAGAAAATTTAACTGTTGTTGAAATGTTCCGTTTGACAGGAAGTTTTCCTTCTGGGGGTCTTGACTTTCGCAAGCACGCTCTTTACTGGGCCCACCTTCTCCTTTCCGCCATCCTAGAGGTGAAGATGATATTTACCCCCTTAAAGCACACCAAACTTCAAAAACAAGGCTTTTGGAAGAGAGAGGAAAACAAAATAATTACATTTCCAAGCCTGCCATCAAGAGATCATAAACTCAGGGTCTCATGAGAAGTTTGCCACACAAATGTGGGTTCTTCCTTACTACTCCGCTCCCCCCTATGGCTCAGAGAAGCAAGCTATTCGTTTATATGTGCGCTCAACCAATATTTATTGGGCATCTCTGCATGCCAGGCCCTACATGAGGGGGCGGGGAGTCAGAATTGAATAAACCAGAAATGGCCACTGCCCTCTTGGCGTTTGCCAAGCGTGGGAAAATCACACGTTAAACATCTCAGCCCTCAACTCACTACGTGAAGCTAAGAAGAAAGGTACATAAGAAAGAAGGAAGAGGCACTCAACACAGACTGGGCGGTCTGGAAAAGCCTCTCTGAGAAGGTGACATTGAAGCTGAGACCCCTACTCTGGCTCTGCGTGGTGACTCCATTGTCTCGCACCTTGGAGCCTTCAAATGTCTATTGTATTAGTTTTCCACGGCCGCCATGAACAAACCACCACAAACCGGGGGGGCTTAAAATAATGCATATTTATGTTTTCATATTCTAGAGGATAAAAAGTCTGAAATCAAGGTGCTGACATGGTCTTTTCCTTCTGGAAGCTCTGAAGAAGACTCTATTCCATGCCTCTCCCTTAACTTCCGGTGGCTGCCAGAAATCTTTGACATTCCTTGACTTATGGTCGTGTCACTCCATTCTCTGCCTATGCCTTCCATGCCTGTGGGTCTTTGCCCATTCTCTTGTAAGGACGCTTGTCATGGGGCTTAGGGTTTACTTTAATTCAGGATGATCTCCTCTCAAGATCCCAAACTTGACTACATCTGCAAAGAGCCTTTTCCCAAATGAGATCACATTCAGAGGTTCCAGGTACAAGGACACGCACTTTGGGGAGCCACGGTTCCCCCCATTACATTTGCCAAATGCGTTAAATGAATGAGTGACCTCATTTACTCTCCTAATTACTATCAAAGAGAATTCTAGCAACCCGAGGCCAGACACTGGCGAGAACCCCGTGAGTTCTGCTGGGTGGCCGAAGAACCGTGTGTGATTCAGATGCTCTGCCAGAAGCCAACCGTCTGCGTTTCAGCCAGCCGGCTTTTCAGGGTGTTTGTACTTACCATCCGTTTCTCTGAGGTTGGCTGGAACTGTGGCCCGAACACAGCATTTCAGGTAAAGCTGACTCATAGTCATTATACCAGAAGAGAATTTGAGTCATAGTTAAAGACCGACTTCACCTCCCAGGGGTAAACATGGATCCAGCCTCATGGTTGACGCCACTCTTGGGCTGCTTCCTGCCGGGAAAGGGACAGAGAAGAGAGTGCCGTCTTGGGGGCGCGGGTTGCATGGCCCAACCCCCGTGCTCTCCTGCTCTCCACCTCCTTCCAAAAGCAGTTACTCTTCCAATCTATGTGCTTGAAGAGGAGGCAGACAGTGATGGTTCATTCTGTGTGCTAATGTGATTGGGCTGAGGGATGCCCGGATACTGGCACAAGGTTATTTCTGGGTGGGGCACCTGGGTGGCTCAGTCAGTTAAGTGTCCAACTTCAGCTCAGGTCATGATCTTGCAGTGAGTTCGAGCCCCGCGTCGGGCTCCGTGCTGACAGCTCAGAGCCTGGAGCCTGCTCCAGATTCTGTGTGTGTCTCTCTCTCTCTCTCTGCCTCTCCCCTGCTCGTGCTCTGTCTCTCTCTCTCTCTCTCTCTCTCAAAAGTAAATAAACATAAAAAAATTTAAAAAAAAGAGATCATTTCTGGGTGCATCTGTGAAGGTGTTTCAAAGAGATTAGTATTTGCATCAGTAGATGGAGTAGAGATGGCCCTCTCCAGTGTAGGTGGGCATCACCCAATCCACTGAAGGCTTAACTACAACAAAAAGTCAGAGGAAGGGAGAATTCCCTCTCTCTCCCTCTCTTCTGGAGCTGGGACATCCATCTTTTTCTGCCCTCGGACATCAGAGCTCCTGATTCTCACACCTTTGGACTAAGACTGTGTTATACCCACCAGCTTCCCCGGTTCTGCAGTTTGCAGACAGAACATCGTGGGACTTCTCGGCCTCCATAATTTTGTGAGCTGATTCCCATAATGTATCTCCTCTTCTATATCTGTTTCTCTGGAAAATGCTAATACACAGGCCAAGAAGAAATGCTGCTCCAGGGGCGCCTGGGTGGCTCAGTCGGTTAAGCGTCTGACTTCGGATCAGGTCATGATCTCATGCTTCATGCGTTCGAGCCCTGCATCGGGCTGTCTGCTGTCAGCACAGAGCCCACCTTGGATCCTCTGTCTCCCTCTCTCTCTCTGCCCCTCCCCCCTCTCAAAACAAATAAACATTAAAAAAAGAAAGAAAGAAGGAAAGAAAGAGAGAGAGAGAGAGAAAGAAAGAAAAAGAAAGAAAGAAAGAAAGGAAGGAAGGAAGGAAGGAAGGAAGGAAGGAAAGAAAGAAAGAAAGAAAGAAAGAAAGAAAGAAAGAAAGAAAGAAAGAAAGAAAGAGAAAGAAAGAAAATGCTGCTCCCAATGTCTTGATCAAGGTCTCTGTGACCTCCCATCCCATGCCAGGGGACAGACATCTCATCCCAGCCACCATACTTCATGGGCAGCCTCCTTCTCACACTCCAACCTGTGGGGAAGGCGCCCCCCCCCTTCTGTTGTGATGCCACCAGCTATGGAAACTGAAAGGTGTCAGCCACTAAAAAGCGGGAGGGTGGTCCGTGTACCCACCTCTCAGGGCGGAGAGGATCTAGAGTACAGGGGACCTTCTGCAGGATATACGGGGACTTCAAGGGTCTCACACACATCTGCCTAGTTAACCACGGGCGCCCACACTTAGACGGTCCGCCCCAGGGTTTTGTCTTCTAAAGACCCCACCCTGGCCCAGCTCCTGCTGACCATCCTCCCCCCACCCCCCTGGGACGCAGAGTCCATCTGCTGTGACCCAAGATGGGCGGGAACCAACTTTAGCCTGTGCTCTGTTCGTAATAAAGTCCCAAAGCAGTCGGGTTTAAAGACACAATTATGCATTATGGATAAAGGGCAGCTTGGCATCTGTGCGGGCCCTGTGGCTTCACTAAGCCAGCCGGACGGCTCTGTCCTCTCCCCTGAGCCGCAGGGCAAGCCGAGGGGCCCCGCGGAGCCCGCAGCCCCTGCACCGAGCCCGGGGTTCCCGGCTGCGCTCCCTGGGATTGTATCACAAACCGATGAGTGTCAGCGACCCGCACCCCCGTCTGTTAGCAGTAATCACTAAGACGCTCCCAAATGCTGGAATTCGGGGCTCTTTTTTTTTTCTTTTCCTTTTTGCCGGTTTCAAATATTTATGAAGAGATTTTCCATTTATCCTGACACATCTTCTCCACCGTGGGTGTCAGCTGGGAGGGCTCAGACAACAAACTCCAGAAGGTATTTTCCCTAAAGCAGCATCTGGCTCCATTGGCAAGTGCAGCGGGCGGCTTGCTGGGAATTGGCCGAGGCAGAGGGAGGAGGAGCGTGGGGCCGAGGCAGAGGGAGGAGTGGACGGGGCTGGGGCATCCCGAGAGACCCAAGTATGTCTGCCACTTGACGTCCCCCAGTCCCAACCCCCCGTATGAGCCAGGCCCAGGACCCTCGTGAGAACCCCCCGTCCACGTGCCATCCGTCATGCCCTCTAGTCTGATGCCAAAGCTCCCTGACTCTCCCAGCTAAACCACCTGGGGGGCGACCAGCTTCCCCACAGCACATTCCAGTTACCAGTGGGGGGTAAGGTGCCGGAGAAGAAGGTGCTGGTGTGGTCCCTGCATCGCCAGGCTCTCCTGTCCCAGGAGGCCTTCTGTAGGCAGAGTCAGAGCACCCAGCCCCCACCCCCGCCTTGCTCTCCCTGCTGGGCATCTCCCGCCTGCTGGGTGGGAAAGCAGACAAATGGCAGGACAGCAAGCCCCACGCTGGGGACAGGGCAAGTCAGCTTGGTTGCAGGGCTAGAAGTGGCACTGAAAGCCTTGTAGAATCTCCCAGATCTTAACCAGCCTAACAGCTGCCTTCCCCACTCACCCTGGGCACAGCCAGCCAAGCTGATGCCAGGAGCCCCCAGCGCCCCCCCCCCCCCATTATTTAGTTAGTTACCACAGAGACTGAGCTGGGCTGTGTGTCAGGAGAACTTAGGTCCAAAGGTATCATGGCTTTGTGCCCTGATTCTTTCCCGGGCTGTACATGAGGAATCACTCGGGAGCTTTAAAAAATATTGATGTTCAAACCCCATTCCAGAGTGGTCAGAATCGCTGGGAGGGGGGTACCTAGCCTTTTTTTTTTTTAATGTTTTATTTATTTTTGAGAGAGACAGCACGAGCAGGAAGGGGCGGAGAAAGAGGGGGCCAGAAGATATGAGGCGGGCTCTGCACTGACAGCAGGAAGCCTGAGGTGGGGCTCGAGCCCAGAACTGTGAGATCATGACCTGAGCCGAAGTCGGACGCTTAACCAACTGAGCCACCCAGGCGCCCCGTATATTCTTAAAGTCCCCCTAGGCCGTTGTCCAGGGGCCCGGGGTTGAGAACTATTGAGCTATGGGAAGAATGTGCTCCCTGGAGACAGCCAGTCCTAGACTGGAATCCTAGTTTTTGCTATTTACTAGCCTTGACCTTGAATAAGTTACTTACCTTCTTTAAAATATATATATATATTTATTTATATTTATGTATTTATGTATTTGTTTATTTTCGGGTGGGGGCAGGGAGAGGAGTAGAGAGAGCTGGGAGAGAGAGAATCCCAAGCAGGCTCCGTGCTGCCAGTACAGAAGGTGGGGCTGGGGTTCAATCTCATGGACTGTGAGACCATGACCTGAGCCGAGATCAAGAGTCGGACGTTCAACCGACTGAGCTACCCAGGTGCCCCGAGGTATTTGCCTCTTAAAGCCTATTTCGTCATCTGCAAAATGAGGGTAACAACACCTTTCTTGTTATAAAGCGCCCTGCCCCAGGTAACATTTCAACCACTGAGCCCTGCTGCTAATCCTGTTGTGTCACAAACCCATCATGTGGGACAAGAGACGGTCGGGATCCGGTGTGCAGAGGAGCCCAACGGGGCAGTGGGTCAGGGAGGCGAGCGAAGCGGTACCCGGTTCCAGGATGCTCAGAACCATTACCTGCGGAACGGCCTCAGGGTGTCCCCTCTGGGTGGGGGCTGCGGGAGGGGAGGTGGAGAGGAGGTGCCATAGCTTCCAGGTGACAGCGCTCTCTGCAGACACAGCACCAGAGAATATTTCTCCTTGGGTTTAGAAAGATCTAAAGCATTTAACTTATTTCCTCTAGGAAGTCAATTCATTTTGCCTCCCCTGTTTATCTGGAAATGGTCTGTTATCAGATGCAGCCGAGTGTGGAGCCAGATGTGAGTGTCTGAGAATTCGCTCTGCTCGGTGCTGCCTTGATCGAGGAGGGGTGGACGAGGCCCAGAGGTGCACAGAGGCCATGTCAGGGAGCAGGGACTTCCGGGCGGACACACCAGAGAAGACCCCAGAGATTCTACAGACCGCCGGAAGAGGACCCCGAAGTCCTAGATGTATCGATCATTCCTATGATAAATATTATTTCTTATTTCCTATTATGTGCATCTACCGGCGACACCTGCTGATGTCAGACCCCCTTGGCTGAGTCAGCTGGGGCCACACACCCCGCCCATCACCTTCCAACCTTGCAACGGCTCTCCCAGGGCGGGTACTACTGTGCCATGTGGTAGCTGGGCAGAACCGAGTCACCTGCCTCAGCTCTGAGTCCTACACACTGCTTGCCTCGGGCCCAGCTCTCCTCCAGCCACAAGACTTCAAAGAGAGTTCCGGCAACAGACGCCAATGATTTCAATAGTCTTTGTCGCCCAGAAGATGCACCTTCGTCGGTACCCAGAGGACAAAACGGACCAACCGAGAGGGCCCCACTGAGCAAAATTCAGTGTCTCTGGACTGGAACAGATATAACAGGGACTGGCCCCTCTTGCGAAGGAGGCTCGAGTCTGCGAAGTCAGTGATGATTGGTAGATGTGGATACTGAGTCACTTAAACTTAACTGTTAGGGGGATATTAATGAGCAAGGTCATGAGAGCTACCATTTATTAAGTGCATGTCAAATCAAAATTGTAAGTGTGAATTCTGGAGCCTGAAAGCTGAGGTTCAAAATCGGGCCCCGTACTGGACATCCCTTGGTGAGTGACTTACCTTCCCTGTGCCTCCCTTACCTCTTTGGCAGAATGAAATCGGTAATATGCTGATCTCAAAGGGTTGGTGGGAAAACCAAATGACTTATGTGTAATATGGTAAAGCATTCAGAATGGAGCCCTGTGCTTCTGAAATGCTCAGTAAACAGCCGCTATTAGCATTGTTGGGTCAGTGTCTTCTTTAATCTGTACATCCCCGTGAGGCAGGTGTTTGGGTCCCCAGAAGTGCAGAGAGCCTCGGCCACCAGTCCAAGGCCACACAGCGGCACGACCGGAAACCTGGCTCACCCTGAAGCCAGTGACCTTGCCTTTCCTTGTTCATAAAGAAAAGCCCCGGAGAGAAAACCGGCCAAGACCCAGCAGCCCTTCCATAACAAAATGAGCGGGTAACAGCCAGCAGAGGAGACAGAGTGCAAACATGCCATTGATACCCATGATCCAGAAAGACATCTGCAGTATAAAGCAAGCCCTCCACTCAGTAGCAAGCACAGCTCCAAAGGGCCTAGAGTCGTCGGCTCCCCTCCCACAGCGGGCAGCCGAGAGAGCCGGGGAGGCAGAAGATGAAAAGCACAGCGCCCCTCAGAAGCAGAAAGTGGCCAGATCGACCCTGAACCAGACCTTGCATTCCGCACAAGGGCACTTAGCTGCAAAGTTCTGCATGAAACGCTGCCTGTTCTCCCAGCTCCGGCACAGGGCTGTTATATTTTAGGAATTAAAAGCTCCGCTTTGGCGAAAGCACAAATGATCCACGTTAGTTCCTGGATGCACAGCCGCTGACTGTCTTCCCCACCCCACCCCCTGTTTTCAAATGTTTCTGCCTTCTGTGCCACTGATTTCTTCCTTGGAGTGTTCTTCTCAATCCTTTGAGAGTCGGTTCAGTTTCAGAGGCTGGCTGTGGACAAAGGAACCTCTCGGCCTGTTTGTCCTGTCGAGTGTTTTGAAAAGAATGTTCTCAGAATAACCGGCTAACTATCAAGCGTGCTGCGCCGGAAGCTTTGGCCAAGTCAGGCCATTAATATCAATATGCTCATCAGCGGGGCTGGTTCTGGAACAAACTCGAGCAGGGGAGACGGCCCAGCCGGCAACCGAGCGCAGCTCCTGGTGGGATCCAGTTTGAAAACACACAGGTCTTGAATAAGCCCACACGGACTTCGCTCACAGTTGGCTGCTTTGTTCCCTGTGTAACAGTGACAGCAGGCCACTGCGTTTCCCTCCCCCGGACAGTAAACAGAAAACCCAGGACAGGGTGGAGCATGGGGTCTAAGAGGAACCCAGAGCAGGGGCGGCCTTCTGCCCGCCACTCGGGCCAGCACCAGACAGGCACTGGGAGTAAGAGCCAAAAAGGAGGAGTGGGGGGTGAGGGGGAGGGGGGAGGGGAGGAGGAGGAGGAAGAGGGTGGGCAACTAAGGCTGGCTTCCAGCCCCTGACATCACCCTACCGACCCAGGAAATGGGGACTGCACTCCATCCCACCTGGGTTGCGAGATTCAGCCTCTTTCTTAACCTCCCCACCCTCCCCCGACTTTGATAGTCATTTGAACCTGCTTTCCTCTGGATAAAAACACAAAAGAGTTGCTGTGGAGGAAGCAGATGTGGGCAGAGGGACTCTGAGGACCCTGAACCTCTGCACCGTCCGTCCGGGGGAGCCAGCAGACCCTGGCTGTGCTCAGGGTTCAAACCCCAGCTCAGGCGCCTACTCTGTTCAGCTGCAAGTTCATCTTCTACAAAGTGAGGGGCAAAGGCATCTACCTTGTGGAGTCGTTGCCGTGATGAAATGAAATGATGCACACGCAGGGACTGGCGCACAGAGGGCACTCATTAAATGCTGCCTCCCTTCCCCTCTGCACTTCTAGGGGCTGGCCTGCTGTGGAGACAGTGAGCACACCACGGCTTTATTACCGCGGAGCTGAGAAAGAAGGCTGTGTATCCAGTGCCAACCACCTTGAATGGGATAGAAGTGATAAGCAAATGAAATGGAATAAACTTGAATACACAAAGCCAAGAAGCATTTTCTGATCCGCGCTCTTCCTCAAAGGAGCCTACTGAAATTGGAAGAAAAAGAAAAAAGTCGTTCCGGCGGCGTGCGTTATCTGATGGAGGGGAGGTTGTCGGTACCAGGATCTGGAGGCATTCTTCTTGGATTCCGAGCAGCTTGGATGGGCCGCAGATAAGCCTCCACACTGAGCCAAGCCCCGGAACCTTCTAAGACTCATCCCCAACCTTTGGCTATAGAAACTCAAAATCACTCTTTATGTCTATTCACCGGAAATATCTCCCTGGCTCTCCAAATACCTCCCCCTCCCCCATTAAGTCTTCTGAAATCAGCAGAACCATCTGCTTTGGGCACGGAAATGAGATATTACAAAAAGTGGCCACACAAAGGTCATTATTTCTGGAGGACAAAGGGGGAAAGCAAAGCTTTTCATAAAGGCTTTCGGAACCACGTCCCCCCTCCCACCCCGTCCTCGCTGGTGGAGGGCCTCTCCCTTCCTCCTTGCCCTGACTGCAAATGCAGCTTCCTCAGTGGCTTTGACATGCACGTTACGCAGCGAGAGTCGTCTAATACATATTCCTCTCCCACAGCCACCGGCCGGCTGCCTCACCCCGGAGCTGGGATTGTCGGAGGGTTCTGAGCTCATTTTAAAGCTTTGTCTTCGCAGCCAAAGTAAAGTGAAAAATTGTAGTAATTGCCCACATGATCCAGTGAGAGCGAAAGACAGAGGTTTGTGCTGAAAAAGATGGCTTTGAAGGACAGGTCTAAATATCTCCACCAGCTCAGCTGTCCAGAGAGGTGGTAATATGCGTGACGACTTGTCTCCTCCCCCGACAGTAGAATTCACACTGAGTGCCTCCCTGGAAAGGATGTCAAGTGTCCAGCCTCCCCAGGACAAGACCAACCCAGAGCCTCCTCCTGAGCAAAAGACGCATGCCTTCCTCAGACCTGGAAATGTCACGCAGGAGAAACTCCAGGGACCTCAGGCCGCAGTTAAATACTGCCATTCAGAGTCCTCTAATCCGGCTGAGCAGAAATTTCCAGATTTAAATTGTGCTCACCCAGGCATGATGAACGGCCCCAGACAGTCTTGAGTTTGCTCCAGCTCCCTTCACTGGCGGTCAAGTCCTTATGTGACTCCACAGTCTACACCCTCACGATCTCAGGTAGCCAGTTGGGTGTCCACGGATAGAAAGGCAAATCGCCAAGCCCCACTGGTGTCCCCTTCCCCCAAATTAGCAGGTAATACATAACAACACAATCAAGCAGCACACGACAAGGACAAAGAGGCTGGTGAGCGTCCTTGGAAAATTCTGGCCCGAAGTCATCAGGATCCGAGCTGAAGACTTTCCAGGTGTGAGAACTTCAGCAAGTGACTCAACTTCTCTGTGCCTCGGATTCCCCAGGTGTCGTAAGGCAGATAACAGTGAGCATAACAGATGATGTAATAATATATAACCGCTAGACAGTGTCTTGCTCACCGTCTCCAAAAAAAAAAAGTAGAAAGGGGAGCACTTACTACTGATTCCACAAATGGTCGCTAAGTGTATACGATGTGCAAGGCTACTGTTCTTGACCCTCAAGATCACTCTGAAAGCAGGGACTGGAGAGGTGTCTTTCTCCCAGGTGGTTCCGGCTTGTCCAAGATCACCTGCTAGTTAGCGGTGGGGCCAGCATGAAATGCTGACATCTTGGCCTCCTAGTCCAGTGCTGTCTCTCCTCTCCTCTCCTCTCTCCTCTCCTCTCCTCTCCTCTCCTCTCCTCTCCTCTCCAGCTCCTCTGAGAGCTGGTGGGAGCCGGTCCCACTGGGCTCTGCTGAATAAAGATTTCTGTTGTTTCCATGGGGTTAGCGTGAGGTCAGGATCGCTTGCCCCCCCACCCATGTGTCACCTCCCAGACCTAAGAAAAGATTGAGGGACACTCCTCACCCACTGCTTCACACTGCGGATAAATAAGATCTATGTATCTTGGTTCCATCTGTTTCTCTCAAATTCCCTGAGGAAGACTGCAAGCAAGACGGGCTACGAGGGATGTCCCTGAGGGGCCCAGAAGCTGGCCCAGGCTGTTGGTTTTCACACCATATTTCAGGGAACCCTAGGTCCACAGGGGTGCTCTGGGGGCTGTTGGGAGTGGTGCAAGTGGGTAAGTAAGGGTACTCTGGGTCCCCTATTGAAGCAGACCAAGCCATCTCCTACCTGGTGTGTACCTCCAGGCATAATCGGACACCTGCTGTGTGCAGAACCCCAGATCAGGTGGCAGGTGAGTGCCAGGAAAATGGAGGTGACCGCTCTTGTCCTCTGAGACTTTGGAGAGGCATGGACAGACACCCCAAAGGCAGGAGAAAGGGTCACAAGTATGAATCAATGCAGCCAGTCTGGTCCTTGGGCTACACTATCTTGGGTCACATTCATAGGCTCCATTTCCCCCAATCAGACTATCATTTTCCAGGGGACAAGAAACACCTCTCACCCTGCAAACATTTCTTCAGCACTTACCATATACGTCAGACATGAGAAAGGCTTACAGTCTCACGGAAGAGAGACCAGCCATTCCAGGAAGAGGTCATTAATTTTCCTTGGGTAGTGGGGCCCAGGGAAGGTGTTAGTAAGGAGGTGAAATTTAGACTGCACCTTGCAAGAATAGCAACTTTGGGTATACCTCGTTGACTCTTCCTGAGGGGTCCAGGACAGCCATCAAGGATGCCAACGACACGAACTTCGGGGAGGGATGAATAAAAGGCACGCGGGCCATCCAGGTGCTGGTCTCTGAGGACCTCCTGGAGGGAAGAGTTTGGAACCGGGTTTTGAAGGAGAAAGAGCCTGGATTGGCTCCGAGGAGAAGGGAGTGTGTCCAGTTTGGGATCATGCCAGCAGCAAAGGCAATTAAGTGAAGCCAGCAGGGCTTGAGGCAGAAGCTGGCAATAAAGGGAGGTGAGGGAAAGCCAGTTAAGCTCGTGTACAGGGAAAGGCAAAAAGAAATAAAGGTATTCAAGGGGAAGCTAGAAGAAAGAGGGAAATGGCTGGGGGCTGGGTGTTTGAATCCGATCCAACTGGGGTGTTCCTGGACTCAGGTAATAGAGCATCAGAAATGTAATCATGTTGGGGATCCCTCTCTTCAATCACGACCTCATCACCCCTCTGCAAAACAGGGATCCTGCGTTCTTCCCAAATGACCTCTGGCTGACACCTCTCTCTCCCCTCAACCCCAAAGTCTGGGTCCCCTGGAGGAGCTGGTGGGGGTAGGAGACACCCGGGTGGGGGAGGGAAGTGGCCGGAGGTGGGGGGGGGGGGTGGTGCTGGCTTGGCCTGCAGTGTCTCTCAGCTGTGACCCACATCTGGGGCTTCTGGACATCTGACTTGGACACTCCTACTGCCAAATTGCGCCTACACAATCCATCACCAGGTAAAGGCACAGCTATGTACACCGGGGAAAGGGGGGCCATCACCCGCACAGTCACACTCCACAAATGCAAGAGTCCCCAGGGCCATCTAGGGGAAGGCTGGGTGTCCTGGGTTGAGTAAGCGAGGTGGCTGGCAACGCGGTTTCCCTTCCGTCCTCCCGGGGAACCCGTGCCTCGGCTTCCTTCGCTCTAATAATGTGAATGAACCCTGGGAGAGGAGGCGAGAGCGCGTGCGAGCGCGGAGCGGGGAGAGGAGTGGGGGAAGAGAAAATCCGGGCCGGGGGGGGGGGGGGGGGTGGGGAGGGGGCGGAGAGGGGCAGAGAGGGGAGGCAAACCCGGGCGGGGGGCCGAGGCGCGAGGGGCGGCGCCGAGAGGAGCGGGGCGCGGGCCCGGAGCGCGGCGGCGGCGGGCGGCGGGCGGAGGCGCGGAGGGCGCGGGGCGGAGGCGCGGGCCGAGCCGGGAGGGCGGGCCGAGAGGGAGGAGCCCCCGGCCTCCGCCGCCAGCCCGCCCGGCGGCCCGCGCAGCCCTCACTCGCCGCCGCGCCTCGGAGTTTGAGCCCCGGCGGGGGCCCGAGCGCAGGCACGCCCGGGGCGCGGGGTCGGAGCGCGCAGCGCGGCGCCGCCCCCCGGCCCTCGGCCCCCCCACCCCAGCCCGGGCGCCCCCGGAGCGGCGCGCGGAGGGAGGAGGGCGGGCGGGCGCGGCGGGCCGGGCCGGCGGGCGGCGGACTATGAGGCGCCCACCATGGTGCGATGCGACCGCGGGCTGCAGATGCTGCTGACCACGGCCGGAGCCTTCGCCGCCTTCTCGCTCATGGCCATCGCCATCGGCACCGACTACTGGCTCTACTCCAGCGCGCACATCTGCAACGGCACCAACCTGACCATGGACGACGGGCCCGCGCCCCGCCGCGCCCGCGGCGACCTCACCCACTCGGGGCTGTGGCGGGTGTGCTGCATCGAAGGTACGTCCGGCCCGGGCACCCACCCACCCCCCAACACACAGACACACACACACACACACACACGCACACACACACGCGCACGCACGCACACCCTGCCCGGGGTGCCGGCCGGGAAGGGGGTGGGCGCGGCACTGGCTCCGCGCGACACACAAAGGAGCCGGAGCGAACGGGCGGGTCCCCTCGCGGCCAGCTGTGCACCAGCTCGGGGTCCCTTCAACCGACCCCACAAACTCTCCACGCACACGCACACCCCCTCGCACGCAGGCACAATGAAACACGCCGAAACTCACACGCGCGCGCGTGCGGCCCGAGACCGGAGCGATCCCGAGGGGCCGCGCCGGAGCCCCCGGGGGAGGTGGAGGATGGCGTGGGGGCGGGAGGAGGCTGGGGTTGGGGGGAGCCGACCGGAGAGGAGGGGAGGAGGAGGGGGAGGGGTTGCTTGGCAACCGGTGTCTGTGCGATTGCTATGGGAACTGGCCATCCTGGGGCGGGGCCGGCCGGGGGCGGGGAGCGCCGGGGCCGCTCCACGCTAGCTCCAGGCCCGGGCCGAGAGGTAGGGGTGGAGGCTGGGCTCCGAGCGGCTCGGTGCGAACCGGGTCGCCGGATCTTGACGCCGCCGAGACCCTGCTCCTCCGCCTACTCTTCTACGGGGCCCCGACCCGCTCCTCCCTGCTCGGTGGGGAGGGGAGGGGTGCGTCACCGAGGCCCCCCGCCCCCCCGCCCCCGACTAGGGGAGCAAGCCCTCGGCCCTGGTCCCTCGGCAGGGAGGCTGCGGGAGACCTCGGCCGGACACCGGAGGGTGCAGGGGCTACCCGAGGACCGAGAACTGCCTGGGAGGGGCGTGGCCACCCCGTCGGGGCAAGAGGGGCGGGGCGCTGCGCCCCTAGATGCGCGAGGAGGCCGAGTAGAAGGTGTTCTAAGGTGGGAATGCCTCTGGGGGCCGGGATTGGGTGTCCCGGGACTGTGGGGACCGCTCCCTCCGCGGGAGGGGGCCCGGACGCCTCCAATGGCGAAATGCGCCCGACTTCTGCGCCTCCCACCCGCCCCGCTGCGGGACTGGAACTAACAGGTGGCTGTGGAGGGGCGGTCTGGTCCCAGCCAGGTTGTGGACGGGTCTGCCGCTCGGGCTTGGCTTTCAGATCGGAGAAGGAGTGGGGGAAGTTGGCGGAGCGTTCCTTTCAGATATCCTTGGACAGAGTTTCCTCGTTCTTTCTCTGTAACCTTTTCCCGTGCGTTAACTCCGCCCCTCGGTTATTCGGGGAGTTCTCCCACACACCTAGGCTGCCTTACTGCAGCTACAGCCCCTGCAGATAGTTCAGCGGGGTTGGATCTTGGTGGAGGTTGGTAGGGAGGTTGGTAGAGATGGCCCTTTTCCTGGCCGCGTTTGGAGTCAGCTAAAAAGAGGCTTTGTAAAGCTGGGTCGGCTCGGCGAGGTTGAACTTGCTCCCTTTCCTTCCCCCTAGGCTGCACGCACAGGAATCCTGCCCACCTCCGCCCCCCACATCCTCTCCCAAGCGAGGCTGCCTTGCCCTTTGCAATTGGAGTTTAATGCCAGGGCTAAGTGGTATCTTGGAGGAGCGGGCATGTGCAATCAATAGTTTGCCAAACACAGGCACACAAAGGATCGGTGGGCCCACGATCACACCTTCCTCTTTTCTTTTGAAAAACATCATTTTGGGTGTGCAGTTGTTCAGATCACGAACACCTACTCTTCTCATCTGGAGAATGTACCCACGTCACTACCTGCCACGGCACCTGAATTAGACACAGAACAGGGGCTGCAGAGCCCCCACGTTCTACCCCACAGGCTCTGCGTGGCTCAGTGAGCCATGTCACTGTCACCACCCGGATGCACACGTGGACCCCAGGCCTTCCAGGCTCCCGGCGGAGACTGGAACTAACTCACTCCTCCTCGGTGGCAAGCCTGGCCTCTGCAGAGTGGCTGGGATGCCTCCTTTATTAATTCCTCATCCTCATTAGGATTGATGCTTCACTTAGCATCTTGCCAGCTGCCTGGAGCGTTTGCACTCGGTGTTCATCAAGAGAGCCCCGAGCTGATCTGGGCAGCTGGCTCCGCTGGCAGAGGGAGGGTGGGGAATTGCCATCTGGGGGACTTCACCGTAAGAACTGAGCTGCCTCTGTCCCCCCCCCTCCCCCAGCTCAGGGGTTCTGAGGGCCAAACCAGGCCACATCCAAAGGCTAGAACAACCCAGGGCTAGGAGAGCAGGTTCAGGATTCCTTGTTGTGGCTGGCTTTATCGTGACAGTCCCTCGACCTGGGTGGAAGCCGCCAGCTTATCTCCTGAAAGCACAGTCACCTGACGTCTGCGATGCCTCCACCTGCCAGCCGGCCGGGGTCCAGGCAGCCCAGTAAGCCCAAGCCACTCCCCGGGGGCCTGGTCACCCCAGTGTTGGCTTTGTGTGTCAAATGCATGATTTCCACCTGTTCTCTAGCAAAGTACCCCAAAGCTGTACGTGGGGAAAACAATGCAAAGATCAAACCTCTGAGCTGAAACTGGAAATGCTGCAGCAGGCAGCCAGCAAAGCCCTGGTTGTGACCGTGGGACTCCGAAGCTCTTGCTGGCAACTCACAAACAGCGGACTCAGTTTCCCAGTCGTTTCCCATAAATGATGTTGCTGGGCCAGGAGAGCCCAGGCCTCTGTGTGTTTAAGGCATCCGTGCAGTCTGACAGCCTCAGCAGGGCCGACATCGCCCCAGCCTCTCTCTGCTCCCCCAGAGCCGGGCCTCACCCCTCCGCCCGTCTATCGGACAAGCCAAAATACTCGAGCGTGCTGAGCCTGTGCATGTTACCACATGGCACGTTCACAACAGCCCTGAGAGGGTGCGGTCTTCACCCCCATCTGCAGCCGAGGGTACAGAGGCTCAGAGAGGGCAAGGCACTTACCCAGAGATACCCAGGTAGGAGGCTGCTGGGCTAGATTTGAGCCTTTGTCTCACAACAAAGCTCTTCCCACCATGTCATCCTGCCCTTTCCCAAACAGCTTCTGGGTTGCCATTAAAAATAGAACCAAGTACTTGACTACCCAGTGGAGCCTAGCTCTGAGGTTGGGCTGCCAGCAGCATGAAGGCGTTCAGAAGAGAAAATGTACAAGTGATGCCCAAATTGTATAACATACTCTCCCTTCCCTTCCCTTCCCTTCCTTTCCCTTCCCTTCCCTTCCCTTCCCTTCCCTTCCCTTCCCTTCCTTCCCTTCCCTTCCCTTCCTTCCCTTCCCTTCCCTTCCCTTCCCTTCCCTTCCCTTCCCTTCCTTTCCTTTCCTTTCCTTTCCCTTCCCTTCCCGTCCCTTCCTTTCCCTTCCCTCTCCTCCTCTCCCCTCCCCTTTCCTCCCCTCTTCCCCTCTCCTCTCCCCTTCCCTCCGTTTCTCTCCTCTTCTCTCTTGTCTATTTCTGTCTCTGTCTCTGTCTCTTTCTCTTCTTCCACCACATTCTGGACTAGCCCATCCTCGTCACAATCAGCCTCCTGCTCCCACCCTTCCCAGGACCCCACCTCATTCTTCCTCTGTGTCTTTGGCGACACTCAGCCCCAGGCTGGTGGGCATAGGAAAGGAGTAATAAGTCTTTGCGGACTTTTCTGTCAAAAGTATCACCAAGCAGCATTTGTTCAAGCTCTAATGCGCGTTGCAATCAGGCAAGGTATAGATAGAGTGGAAGCAAGAGTCATGGGGCACGTACTGTGTGCTGGGAACGAAAACCTCATGGAAACACGGGAGGGGAGGTGACTGGGCCCAGAGGGCAGCAGCGAATGTCAGCATGCCCAAGCCTCCGTGCCCCCTGTTAGCTCTGGGGTGTTCGCTGGGGCCGCTGGAGGCCAGGGTCCATGAGGGACCCAGACACCGCACTGCCATCAGGAGGACTCTGGTCCTGGCAAAATTCAGCCTCAGCCCCGCCCCTCCCCTCCCCTCCCAAGCTCCCCAGAGATGAAGCTGCCCCCCCACCCCAGACACCCACAGCTCTGTCAGAGCCTGAAGGTGGCAGCCTTGACACCAGGCTGACCCCCGTGCCTGCTTTGTGCCAGCTCTGTCCTGGGCACTGGCTGGGGAGAAGGTGCAGAGAGATTCTCGACCTTCTCCACCCTGAGGGCGGGAGTCCTATGTCCCAGTCATGTCCACCTCCCTCACCTGGGCAGCATCTCTCACACCAGTGTACCCAGACTGAATTCATAACATGGCACACAGAGAAAAAGAAACCATGAGTACTGCGCCCTGGGGCCAGGGGAGAGATGGGACAGCGGTAGGGGACTACCCGGGGGCTCCTGCCTGCCGAGGCCCCGCCCAGTCCCCGCCCACTTGCCCCGCGGCCTGGGGGCGGCGCTTCCTCCTCCAGGGCCCTTGGAACCCTTTCAAGGCAGGTGCTGGCCTTAAACTCCCAACATAGGACCCTTCAGAGAGCTTTTGATTCAAATAGCACCCTTTCCACAACCCACTGCGCTCCAGGCACCAGTTTGGGAACTTTTCCTGTGTTTGCTTTAATTTTCTCTTGCGATAACCCACAGGCAGCCTGTCCAGTGAGGCCCAGGCAAGTGAGAGCAGCCAGAACAGGCCTTCCCCAGCTAGTCCCCTCTCCCCAGGGCTCCCCTTTGCCCTCCAGTTTTGATAATAACAGCCATCCCTTAGGGCTGACCTTTGGGCAGGACTACATTAGTTCCTGCAATGGTCAATGCTTCGAGGTGAATATTATCTGCCTTTCACAGATGGAGGTTATGAGGCTTAAGATGATCACAGCTCTTGAGGATCACAGAATGTCTTCTGTCTGGATCACCGTGGAGGCCGGACTGACGAGCCTGGCCTCCCACCAACCAGAGGATGTCCTTTGTTTGAACCACACAGATTTGGGAAGGGGCAAGTAAGGGGCTGTCTTAGCTCAGGCTGCCAGAGCAAAATGCGATGAACCCAGTGACTTGAGCAACATTTATTTCTTACAGTTCTGGAGGCTAGACGCCCAAGATCAAGGTGCCGGCCGGTTTGGTCCCCGGTGAGCGCCGGCTTCCAGGATTGCAGGTGGTCCCCTAGTTACTCTGCCCTCAGGTCAGAGTGCTAGCTCTTGGGTCTCTCCTAATAAGGGTGCTAAATCCCATCATGAGGATCCCACCCTCAAGACCTCAGCTAAACCTAGTCACTCACCGCCAGAGCCCCACCTCCAAATCCCACAGGGGCAGGGGCGGGGGGGGGGGGGGCGGTTAGAGCCTCAACATATGAATGTGGAGGGGAACATCAGCATTCCTGTCCCTGCTCCCTAACAGGTGCTCACTCTAGTCATACAGGTAGGAGTCCTGGCAGTCCTTCTCTTGTCTACCTTCCCTTAATGCTCTGCTTTGTTCTTCACTGCTTCCTCTCTTCTTGTAAGAGAAAACCATATCCTTTTAACTAGATCCAGCTGACCTAGCGAGACGACTTTGGGGATCTTGGCGGTCTGATTCAATGGCCTCACCACAGAGCCAGCTTCGGAGAACCCCCGTGTGAGGGGCTTCAGCAAGGCTCAGTAGGAAACCAGCAACGCTTTAAAATAAGTCTCCTGGGGCGCCTGGGCGGCTCCATTCATTGATGCATTCATTCATTCATCCATTCATTTATTCCTTTGTTCCACACATGCTCACTGAACACCCGTTCCGTGTCAGATGTGTGAGGCTCTTGGCCACAGCCGCAGACGGGATAGACTCGGTCTCTGCGCTCCCGGAGCCAGCATTCCCATGAAGCTGACACTTTCGGGTACTAGGGAGGGTTAGGACGGAAACAGAGTGAGGGTGTGCTGGGAGAGGCTGGGGAGGGCTGCGGTCAGTCAAGGGGACAGGAAAGAGCTATTGGAGGACTGCAGGAAGACCTTCCAGGGAGAGGAAAAGGCAAGCTGAGGCCCTGAGGCAGGAGACGCTGGGCAAGGCTCCATCACCGCATGAGGGTATGGGGGTGTGGGGGCTCAGGAGAGGCTTCGAGATCAGGACTAGGATCAGTGCTCTGGGGAGTTTCAGGGAGGACAGTAAAGTGATCTGATTTATGATTTTAGAAGATCCTCCGGCTGCACGTGGAGAGTGGAGATTCTGGAAGGCGGGGGAGGCCACCAGGAGACCAGTCTGGTCATGGTTGCGGAGAACCAGACTGGCGGCCTGGGGCCAAGTGGCGGCGGCAGAGATGGGGACAAGTGGAGAGAATGATGGGGAGGAGGAGGTGAGGAATCCAGGATGCCGCCTGGATCTGGGGCCACGGCAGCTGCGGGACAGTGGTGCTGCGTCCGGAGGAAAGAGGAGGGTCGGGAAGGGAAACCGAGCACGTACCCCTCGGGGTTCCACATCTGGCACTGGCCAGCAGCATGCCCACCTCCAAAAGGCATGCTGGAAAGTACCGAGGAGAGTAACTCGGGAGGACCACCATGAGTCATCACAGCCCCGAGGGTTCGGGCTCAGGTTCATCATCAGCTACCCCTCCCCACGGGGGCGGGGTTTCTCAACCTCAGTACCCCGACATTTTGGGCTGGATCGTTCTCTGTTGTGGGGACCGTCCTGCGTGGTGTGGGATGTTTAACAACCTCTCTGGCTTCTGCCTACTAGAAGCACCGCCCCCCCCCCTCGGCTCGCCACCAAGCTGTGACAACCACAAA
This sequence comes from Felis catus, assembly GCF_018350175.1. Lineage (NCBI taxonomy): Eukaryota > Metazoa > Chordata > Mammalia > Carnivora > Felidae > Felis > Felis catus. The sequence goes on along the minus strand of NC_058381.1, from coordinate 48,248,054 downwards.
TACTTCCAGACGCTGCCGGATGTCCCCTGGGCATGTGTGGGGAGGGGGTGGGGGGGGAAGCAAAATCAACCCCCTGCAGAGAACCACTGCTCTAAGGAAGCGTCATTTCGGAGGGGGGAAGGGAGAGACCCAGTTCCTGGCAGCCGGTAGGAGTTCCACCCGTTTCTCTTTTCTTCGAGAAAACAAATGTGGAGGGAGCCTAACCCTCCTGGCAGGGTGAGCTGGCCTCTGCCTACGTGATGCCCACTTCCCTTCTCTTCCTAAGATAACTAGCTGCAGGTGACCCACCTTACCTTGCCTGTGACACCCCAGCATGTGTCCACACTGGGGATGGGACCGCTCAGGTGCCCCGATCCTCGCACGCTGGAAGCAAAGACGCAAAGGAAACTCGAGGCGGGAGAGGCAAAGTGACTCACCCAAGGTCACACGGCGGCTGGCTCGTTCGTTCGTAACAGCCCCTGGAGCAGGAGAGGGTGTGGGGGCGGCCTGGTTAGGGCTTCGTTGGCACAGCTCACCGGCTCCGTCACAGTTAGCCCACAAACACACACTCCAATAAAGACGCGTGTGCACGGGCCAGATCCCCGGGAACAGCTTCACCAAGAGAACAGACTGGCCCTAACCCCGGGGCCAGGCCCAGGCCCCCCGCAGTTCTTGTGTTTCACCCCCGTGGCGCTCCGGGAGGCGCTGCGAGACAACATCTCTCCTGAGCGGCCAAGTCAGGACATGATGCCAGATGAGAGACGTTCTTTTCCTCACGCATCAATTTCTCCGTATGAAAAACTTTGCAAAGCTGTGAAAATGACATCACGTGATTCTCCCCTGGTTAGTTCTTCTTCCTCCAACCAAAAAACAGAGGAAGGAAGAAAGGGACAGGATTAAAAAAAAAAAAGAAAAAGCAAAGTAGGTGAGGCACTAGGACGGAAGTAGAACCAAGAGCAGGAAGATAAGGTGATGGTTGAGTCCGACTGAGCACGCAAAGTGCCTGCTGCAAAGGCCGGCCGTGTTGCTGGACATGGGCCACATGCTTGTCTCTGAACCTCCTGGGGCCGGGACAGAGAGGAGAGCGTGACCAGCTGTAAGGTGCCAGTGTGCACGTAATAAAGGAAATCACTACTGAAGAGAAGCCAGATCGTCTCTGTTACAGAGGCCTGGGACAAATGAACTCCCTGTATCCTTCTGTTGCATCCTAATAGACTCTGTTGAAAAGGCAGCGTGGGGTAGAGGCAGGAGGCCAGGTTTGGGGGAGAGAAGACTTGAGTTCAAATCCCAGCTTTCCCAGGTAGCTGTGCAGCTTTGGGCAGGTTACTTAACCTCTCTGAGTCGCTCATGTGTCTGGAAAATAAGATAATGAGACAGCAGATGTGAAAGTGGCCAGTGCACACGTGCGGAGTAGGCGCTCCCCAAACACGATGCTCGTCAGGACAGCCCTGGGGAGACTCGGGGCCTGCCCCTGGCCTCTGTATTCCACCAGGTTCCCGAGTGTAGGCCAGGAGCCAGATGAATGTAGTGCCCACCTCCAGTAGGGGGCTGTGGGGAGGCCTGAAGGTCATCCTTCACCTGGTAGCTATATCTCTCGCTGGATGCTAGCCATCCCTGCCCCTTTGCATTTCGAGGGCACTCCACAGTGTCAGGACAGGGCTGGGGTCCAGACGACCCTCTGAGGGAAGCTCCAGGGATTCTGCAAAGTAGACAGCACCTCCCCTGCATGACCCCAACTCAAAGACGGCAGACTGTGACTCCATACTTGGCCTCAAGTGGCCTTGGCATCAGGCCTCCTCCTGCCCTCCTGCTTCCCTGGGGCCGGGATGGGGCCTGGGAGCCGCCCTGCTGGGGTCCTGGGTCAAAAGAATCCTCTGATAGCTTCTGCTACCCTAAACATCAGGATCTCTCTGTCACCCCACTACTCTCCCCCACCCCCGACTTCTGTCCATCCTTCAAGCCAGCCTCCCCCAAGAAGCAAGCCCCAGCTCCCTCCTCGGGCTCTTTGAGCACGTATGCCCCCAGCCGCAGAGTTTGTGCACCGGCTCGTAAAGCTTTGGATTTTATGACTTGTTTTTCAATGTTTGTTTATTTCTGAGAGAGAGAGGGTACAAGCTGGGGAGGAGCAGAGAGAGAGAGAGAGAGAGAGAGAGAGAAAGAGGCAGAGGATCCTAAGCAGTCTCTGCACGGTCAGCTCAGAGCCTGATGCAGGGCTCGAACCCACGAACCGTGAGATCATGACCTGAGCCGAAGTCAAACGCCCACCAACTGAGCCACCCAGGCGCCCCAGGCTTTGGATTTTAACTGCAGCCGCCCTCCCCCCTCCCCCACCTCGAAGGATTGCCGACCTGAAGCGAGGCCTGTCACACAACATCCACCCTCCTGTGCCTCTCACCACGCAGAGCCTACAGAGGTAGAGGTACTCCAGAGTGCTCTCCAGGTGTCCCTCCTCCTTCCAGGCCACTGTCCCGTCTCTGAGAGTGTGGAGTGGGCGTGGGGAATCTCTTGACTCAAGCCCAGCTCAGAGCCTGGGAGAAAACCGATTAACTACAGCTGCCCGGCCTCCCTGGCTCACCTGCCATCGTTCTTGCTCTCTGTCACCTCCTCGCACCCCCGGGGAGAGACGCAGGGCTGGACGCCCATCCCAGCTCACCCTTCGGGCCCCCATTAGGCCACACGGAAGTGGCAGCATCGGACGGCCAGCCCGAAGTCACGCGGACCCGGGTTTGAGCCCAGCCTCTGCCACTTGTCAGACAACCTCTAAACAAGTTCCTTCGTGGTAAGACAGGGGCGTGGGCATATTAGCCCCTGGGATCGTTGCAAAGATCGCATGGGAAATCTTTCCAAGGGTTATGTACAGAATTACCTTCAAGGTGCCTGGCATCTTGTAGATATTCAAGGCGGGATGGCCTTCTCCCTATCCCCATGCGTCCCGGACTTTGGAGATGTTCCCAGAAGAAAAAAGTTTGCAGCCGATTTGAGCGAGGCCCCGGGTCCGCTCAGCGGCCCCCAGGGTCTGGGAGTAGGAGACGCTGGGCCAGTGGAGAGCACGGCGTGGTGCCATCATCTCGCAGAGGCAGAACCGCTCCGAGGGGCTGCTGTGAACCATGAGATCGGAACCGGGGGGATCTCAATTAGGAGTCGACATAGGGTCTGCCGTCAAGGTGGTCCCCGTGGCGAGGATGGCAGCCTCCCAGGCCGAGCGTCCCCCCTTCCCACCTCCTGGCAGGCAATGGGGCCACGGCCGTGAACTCCAGGGCGGCGGGATCCGGGCTGTGATGCAGGAGGACAGGCTGCTGGGCTGTGGGAACACTGAAATGAGAGTCAGGAGACCCGTGGCCTGATCCCAGCTCTGTCGCTGATCGTCTGAGCCGTCTTCTGCTTGTCCCTTAACCTCCTAGAGCCTCACATCTGCTTGTCTGGCAAACGGGCAAACGATACCTATCCTTCCCTCCATCTTTTCTGCCTCCCCTTCCCTCCCTTCTTTCTCCTCCTTCCCTCTTGCCTGCCTCATCCCTCTGTCTGTTCCCCTCCCTCCCAGGGTCATGCGAAGAAGAGACTTGGGAAGGTGCTGTTAAGACACAGTGGCGGTTCCCACAGAGGCACTGCAGAGGGGACAGGCAGCCTTTCGTGGAAACATTATTGGCTTGGCCTCTTTTCACCCTGACAACCTTGGCCAGGAGCCACATGCAGGTGGCTGCTCACGTGTCAAGTGTGCTGCTGGTGGCCAGTGTGGTCTCTCCACGACTCCTCTCCCACCCTCTCGGTGCTTAGCCTGCTTTGGATTCTGGGTCTCCCTCTCTCTCTCTCTCTGCCCCGCCCCCGCTCATGTTCTGTCTCTGTCTCAAAAATAAAATCAACATTAAAAAAATTAAAATCTGTAATCAGATGACATCCTTCCCCAGCTTGCCACCTTTCAACAGGCCCGCAACCCACTTGTGGTCAAGTCATGCTAATTCCCCGGTGTCCGAACCCTGCAGATACGGCCCCACTGGCCTCTCTGACAGCCCCCATCGGGAGCTTCACTGTCCAGAAGAAAAGAGTGATGGAAGGTGATATCTGGACCAAGTCCACGTGATGGTTAATAGGACGGGGGCTGGCGAAGGTGGTCAAAGAGACGTGCATCCGAATCCTGCTCTACCCTGCATTCCCTGCGGCCTTGGGCAAATTCCCTAGCTTCTCGGAGCCTCAGTTGCCTCATCTGTAAAATGGGCTACAATGATAGACACCCGCCCCAGGCAGTGGAGCCATTCCCCGAGACACAGAACCAAAGTGGAGGAGCCTAGGGGGACTGGAGACAGGAGAGCTGGACACGGAAGGACTGAGTGCACAGGGTGGGGGACCACCCCACTCTGCAGGGATGAGGCGGGGCGGGCCCGGAGACACAGATGTGGAAATCATCTGCTGGGTGGATGAAAACAGTTCCCCCTTGTGATGGGATGTCAGGCTGTCAAGGTTGAACCTCGGTGCCTTCGGTTCCCCCACGGGACCCGTGGCGCTGTGGCATTTGTATTTACTGAACCCAAACTCGGTAAAAAGCAGGCAACAGGTTTTCTGTTGTCGAGGCTGTAACATAACACAGGAGGTGTTATGGAGATCCTGAAATTTCGGCACTCCTTGCTTGTTTGAGGAGTTGGTGGGGCAGGGGGGAGATCCAGACCGTTTAAAATCAAGACTGTCCTAGAAAAATCCAGACCCCAGTAACAGGTCGTGTGCAAAGGATGTGAAATGACTGTTGTCACCAGGGTTGTATTCGAGGGCTGGGGACTTGGGGACTCGGAGCTCGTCTGTGTGTTCAGAGCTCTGCTGACACCCTCCTTGAATTCTTGATCACTCTTGAACAAGAGGGTCTGCATTTTTCGTTTTGCACCGGACCCCATACATGACACAGCCTCTCCCGAGTGTCCTTCTGCCCTGAGAAGAGGCTTTGATGAGAAAAACAGGACAGGGAAGCTGGTGCTGGAGGGTCCTGGGGTTGCACTGAAATTGGCGGCTGGGGTGGGGATCGGAGGTGGGTGCTGGAACCAGACCTCACCTGTTTCTTGTCTTTTTTTCTTCCAAGGGCCACCCCCAATGCTACTCAAAGCCAGGGGCTGCCTTAGAGGGCAGTATTCCTTAAAACTCCGTCACTGTTAAGCATTTATGGGGCATATGCTGAGTGCCTGGCTTCGTGCTCGCACTGTGGGTACAGAAAGCCCTTGGGGAATTTACCCTCTGGTTCCGGGGAACCCCACAGGAGGCAAGAGGGCGGCATCATACAGGGCAGGGTGTGGGGAGCATCGGACCACACCTGGATGTGGGGTCCTCCTCCTGGGGACTCTAACCAGACCTGCCTCATGGGGTCATCAGGAGGATCCAGAGAGGAAAATACACGCGGGGTTCCACACACATCTGCTTCACGACGGACTTGAAATACCCAGCAGCTGTTATAAGCGGCCTCTTGGAGAGGAAGGAGGGCATGGGGGCGGGGCAGAGGGTTCATATCCCGGGGTGAGTGGGGTTTGAAGCCAGGCTCCACCTCCTGCTAGCTGTGGGGCCACCAGCCGGTCATTTCACAGTGTCTGTGAGCCTCAGTTGCTTTCTCTGCAAAATGGGGTGTTAGCAACACCTTCGGTGCAGATTTGCACACAGGAGCCGGGATGAGCCAGGAATAAAGTGTGCAATGCCCGGTAGTGATTGGCATTTACTAACCCGGAGAATGCCCTGCACGTGGGGGCAACGGGAAGGGGTCCCCCCACCCCCACCAGCGCCCGTGAGGATGGGTCTCAGAGGAAGAGAGTCTTTGCCGAGCCCCCACCCCAAAGCACAAGCAAGGAGAAGAACACGGATCCCTGAGGATTCCTCGGGGACATCTCAGGACACCCAGGCTCCCTTCCAGGGGCCAGACAGTCCGGCCAAGGCCGTGTCACCAGCTCATCTTTGCCACGCGATGGGGGGAGGCCGCCCCGCGCTCGCTTCCGGCCCTCGCTCTGAAAAGCCCCGATAACAAGCGCACATTGACGGCCGGGTTCCCCTGGGCGAGCGTGCTGTTCCCGGCTCGCATCTGAGCCCTCGCCCGAGACATTTTCTCGCTTCAGCAATTTGGCATGTCATACAAAGGGGCTCTGATTTTTCCTGATGTCCAACTCCTCTTGCATGAAAAATAGCTTTTGTTGTCTTTCTGCCCACGGATTCCTGCGTGTGAGGCAAGGCCAGATGCCTGGTGGGCGAAGAGTCCCGTTGGCTTCACCGCGTGCAGGGTCTCTGTCCTTCCACCTTGGCGGCCCCTTGTGGCCCGTGGCCCTGAGGTTCGGTCCCTCCGGGAGGTGTGCGTCCTGGCCCCTGGCCTGTCCTCCGCCTTCACACGGATCAGTTCCTCTTCCTACTTGGTGGCTGTGTCCCGGGGGTCCCTGTTTGGGTTGCAGCCACTCCCACTGTCCCCATAATCACCACACCCACCCGGCCAACCTGTGGGTCCCCTTCTCTGAGCATCCCACCCATCCCAAGCTTTTTGTTCTTCCTAGCCCCCAACCTTCCCTCCCTCCTTCTCCCTCCTCCCACCTCTCTCCCTGCCTCTCTCCCTTCCTTGCTTTCTGCCTTGTATTTCTATTTCTTCCCCTTTCCCTTTGCAGGGTGCCATTTTCCCCCCCACATTTATTTATTTTTGAGAGAGAGAAAGAGCACGAGTGGGGCAGGGGCAAAGAGAGAGGGAGACACAGAATCCGAAGCAAGCTCCAGGCTCTGAGCTGTCAGCACAGAGCTCTATGCGGGGCTCCAGCCCACAACCCACAAACTCATGACCTGAGCTGAAGTCAGAGGCTTAACGGACTGAGCCACCCAGGTGCCCCAAGAGTGTGCCATATTTAAAGCACACAAACTCTCTCCTACTTGCTGTTCAAGGCAGACTTTTGAAAGTTCTTGAGGCATTTAGTAGTTAAAAATGTATTATCTTAAGTCTGTGATTTGGGGGAGGTTTATTAAACATGGGGAGAATTCTATTAAGTAGCAAATTGAGTGAGTCAAAAACCCATAGATGTGGAACCTGGAAAGGTCATCTGGTACAACAGATGTGAGTAGGGCTCGGTTTATTCTAGGAGGCCAGAAAAAAGATATTGGAAGGAAATTCACCAGTATGTTAACGTAGTGGTCGTGGGAACTAGGCGTGATTTCTTTTGCCTCCTTCTATCTTTTTCAAATTTTCTGTTATGTTGCAGGGGGTGGCGGGGAACATAGAAACCTGATATTTAAATTTAAAAAGCACCGGGTCCAGTCTCCAGCCCTCAGACAGATGAATGGGTACGTGGGTTCATTCAGCATTGATGGTATTTGTTTTCTTTATTCTTCAGCTCATCCGGACACACACTCCCCGCCATCATGCCCAGTCACCTTTTGTCAGTGTTTTATCACAGGCCACCCCTGACTACTAACCACATTGATTCCTGGACGAAAGCCTCTGTGAGCTGTCCGTAGTTGAGATTTTGTTTCCCACAAGCACAATTTACACACACGCTTTCCATCCCTAGAAAGCCATCTCATACCATAAAAGTACCCGAACTGACCCCAAAAGTGAGCGAAAAGAAAATAAAACCCAGATAGATGCTTTGACAAACTTTTATCACACATGTAAAACTAAATACTTCATATAAAAAGCTGTGTCATGCAATGTTCCTTTGGGAGAATTTTTCTGCCTGAGTCAGGCTGGCTAAGGTTTTAAAAATCTGAATCCAGGGGCGCCTGGGCGGCTCAGTCGGTTAGGCGGCCGACTTCGGCTCAGGTGACGATCTCGCGCGGTCCGTGAGTTCGAGCCCCGCGTCGGGCTCTGTGCTGACAGCTCGGAGCCTGGAGCCTGTTTCAGATTCTGTGTCTCCCTCTCTCTGACCCTCCCCTGTTCATGCTCTGTCTCTCTCTGTCTCAAAAATAAATAAAACATTAAAAAAATAAATAAATAAAATAAAATAAAAATCTGAATCCAGTGACATTTGAACAGAATTTTCTTTTTTCTTTTCTTTTCTTTTCTTTTCTTTTCTTTTCTTTTCCTTTCCTTTCCTTTCCTTTCCTTTCTTTTCTTTTCTCCCCTCCCCTCCCCTCTCCTCCCCTCCCTCCTCTCCCCTTCTCTTCCCTTTTCCGAAAAATCCCCCCATGGCAAGTTTAGACATGCTTCATTGCACCAAGAAGTCCTCAAAATGCTTTAAAATAAAGGGTTCTTCTGTCTCCAATATTTTCCACTGCCAATTCCGTTCGTGTAAATTCTTTAGAAAAAGTCTTTGCGCGGCAAATACTGGAGGAAAGGCGATTCCCACTGTGACCTGTACACTACCACCTTGCTCTTTGGGGCAGTGAGTCAGTTGGCCCTTCAAATGCCAGGCGATGCCTGTCGGTGCCCAGGGGTCCCTGCGGCCAGATGCTCATCAGGTCTGTCTTTAGCCGTTGGCAGCGGGCTTGGCTAAGATCACGGTGCAAGATGATGCCCAGAGGCAAACATGAGGTCCCAAGCCCAGCGGCCCAAGGCTGAGATGCCCAGTCTTAGACGGAACGATTATTCCTTGATCCTCATCAAAATCGCTGAGCCTCTGATAGTGATGTTTGTTCCTTCTTGCGCAGTCTTTCCTGGAGCTGAAAACAAAGCCCTCGTCTTCCGCCCTTAAAAGTCCTTTATGTTCTTGGAAGTGGTGTTTATGTCCACCCTCGGTCCTCCCATCTCTGCAGGATCGGGAAGGAAATTCACCTGGTTCTGTTTGTTTGTTTGTTTTCTTTGTGGTTAAACCTGGTTGTTTTCTCTAGACCGTTTCTGGCTGTCAGTCAACAAGCCTTCATGGCATGGCTCCCGGCGCAGAGCGCTCGCTCTGGGAGGGGCTGGGGTCCAGAGACCCTCGGGAGACCCTCCCCACTTATCACAGGTTGCTGTGCTGCCCATGAAGTGTCAGGCCAGCATTTCCCTGCCCTGGGTGCCCTTGGGGCCCTCTCCTCTCACCTGCTTACCCACCCCACACTCTCCCTCCTACTTCTCTGTGTAGGATCCAAATTACGATTTTTTTTTTTTTAAATAAGAGTGAACATCTAGTGAACACTTACTGTGTACCAGGCACTAAATGTATCCTTTTCAGAACTTTCCATATGTCATCTCATCTCATCATCATAACAGCTGTGGTTTAACACTATTTAAGTAGTTATTTAATGAGCCATTGGTTAATCAGGTATATTACAGAGAAAAAGAGAGAGCACGTGTGCACAAACACTTACATGGTGCTTACTATGTGCCAGGAACTGTCCCAAGCTCTTTAGAAATTAAAAAAAAAATTTTTTTTAATTTATTTATTTTAGACAGAGAGAGAGGGAGAGGGTGTGGGTGGGGGAGGGGCAGAGAGAGAGACACACAGAATTTGAAGCAGGCTCCAGGCTCTGAGCTGTCAGCCCAGAGCTTGACGCAGGATTCAGACTCACAAACCATGAGATCATGACCTGAGCTGAGTTCGGACGCCTAACCGACTGAGTCACCCAGGCGCCCCTAGAAAGTTTTTTTTAAGTTTACTTATTTATTTTGAATGAGAGAGAAAGAGAAAGAGAGAGAATGAGTGGGGGAGGAGGGGGAGAGAGACAGAGAATCCCAAGCACAATCCCAATCTGGGCAGTGTCAGCACAGAGCCTGACATGGAGCTCAGCCCCACGAACCACGGGGCTTGATCGTGACCTGTGCTAAGATCAAGAGTCAGAGGCTTAACTGACCGAGCCACCCAGACGCCCCCAAGGCACTTTCTATACGTTGACTTAGTTACTCCTCACTGTGATGTAGGTACTGTCACTGCTTCTACTGTATTGATGGGGAAACTGAGGTGTGGAGAAATTGAGTAAGCTGCTGCAGGCCCCAGAGCCAACAGATGGTGAAAACAGAATTCAAAGTCGGGCGGTCTAGCTTCACATCCCATCCCCTTCATCGCGGAGCTGTGACAGCAGTAGCTGCGACTTCTGAGAACCTGTAATGTGTGGGCACTTTGTGGAGTCCGTCTCCTTACAGCACGCGTGCGTGTAACACTTCCCTTGCGGGGGTGGAGAGACTAAGGCAGGCTCACCGGCCTGGACGCAGGCCAACATGTGCGCCCAGCTCTCTGCCTCCCCAAACTCGCTTCCAGCTCCTTCCACGGCCCCGTGTGAAAAACTGTCCCATGCCTGCCGCATGTCGAGGCAGAGAGCAGCCTCCGTCTTCCTGAGAGGAGGCGTCGGGTGGCTCTGTGTCCTGTAAATATCCCAAACTGTCCATAAGGAGCCTGGGGGCCTAGGGGCCAAAACCCAGGCTGCTGTGCCGCTGGTGGGGAGGAGGGCTGGATGTCGAGAGAGAGCAGGACCTGTCCCCCAGCTGCAGCTCGGTGGTTCCCAGATGCTGGCTGTGAGCCGGGCTGGCACGGCAGCCTTCTCGGAAGAGGTGGGCACAGCATCGTGACCAGAACGGTGCATGATGCCGGGCTCTGAGTCTGACTCATGCAGCCTGGAGAGGAAAGATTCTGCTGTCAGACCGAAGGCGGCTCTCAAGATCGGGTGCTCTCAGCAGAGAAGCTGAAAATCATTCTGCTCAAGACAGCTCCTCTAAGGAGACATTAACCATGCGCTTCAAACCCCCACAGCCCGCGTTTCGCAGGGGATAGCACCTGCCAGCCGACTTTCACACCCAGATTCCGATTGTTGGCATTCACGTGGCAACTGCTGGCTCACAAAAAGCGGAGAGAAAAACAGTGTTGATCAGACCGGAGGCTTCCATTCATATCAAGTTCAGATGCAGGCGAAACTAATCCAGGGCAATGGAAGTCAGCGACGTGCCTCCTCGTGGTGGAGAATTGACTGGGGCAGGAGGGAGCAAGAGGGAGCCCCAGGCATGTGTGTGACCACGTTCTGTATCTTGATCTGGATGGAAGTTACACGAATGTAGACACAGGTTCATCGAGCTGCGCTCAGGATCGGTCTCTGTGTATTATCCTCAATTAAAAAAACAGGGGCGCCTGGGTGGCTCCGTTGGTTAAGCAACCGACTTTGGCTCAGGCCGTGATCTCATGGTTCATGAGTTCGAGCCCCACATTGGGCTCTGTGCTGTCAGCACTGAGCCTGCTTCAGATCTTCTGTCCCCCCATCTCTCTGCCCCTCCCCCCCATAAGTGAATAAATAAATAAATAAGCTTTAAAAAAAAACAAATATGGGGTGACAAAGATCCCTCAGGTGGCCTGTCACCAGCCCTTACCTGCCACCATTGATCCCCACCTGCTGGCCTGTGTTTTCTTCAGGTCTAGTCAATCCAACAGACAAATACTCACTGGGAATCTGTGCACCTAGCCCCTGCTACGTTCTGGAGACTCAGTGATTCATTCATTTGTTCTTTCATTCAGCAATTATGTTTGCACCCAGCCTTTCGGGAACACTGCTTGGGCCCCGCTAGACGAAAAAGATGTTCCCCTATCAGGGGCTTGCGTGATTCGGAGGTGACGAGGCCTCCCACTTGTGCATGCCTCCTGATCTAGAGTCTGTCTCTCATGGAACTCTCTCAACCCTGCAGAGACATGGGCTCTGTCAGCCTCAGAAGGCAGAGCAGGGGAGGCGGAGTTTGACTTGAACTTGCATTGTGCGCCATTCGGTACACGGTGCTGTACCCGCCTCCTCTGAGAAGAGTCTGCGCCCACCCCAGGGTGCCCGACTCACCCCCACACAGGCCTCATCTTTACGGAGATGTTTCCCTGAGCCCAGCACACCTGCTGAGCAAGGGCTGGTCCTAAGGGTAGCAGAAGCTTGATATGTTTTGGGTGAGGAGGGTGTGGCCCAGGGGCCAAGAGTGACTTTGCTTCTCTGAAACCGTTCTCTCTCTCGGCCAGGCAACTGGGATTCTGAGAGATCACTTGTTGCCCTGCCTGGAGGACCAGTGCTTCCGGCCCTCATCCTGCCCCATGTGCCCCCAGTGCCCCACCAGTAGTATTTCCGAGTCTCTATTCAAATCCATCAACTACTTACTGAGAATTTATTTTTTTTCCTCGCCGCCCCCCAATACTTACTGACAATTTAAAAACCAGACCCCAGACTGAGTGCTGGGCAACTCAAAGATTATTCATTCATTCAGCAACGTTCACTGAGTGCCTAGTACTCACCAAGCAGTGTTCTAGATGGTGGGCCAAGTTTCCTGCACAGCAGTGAGCAAAACAGCAATTCGCATAATGATTGTATTGTCTCGGGGGACAGTAAGCAAGGAAACTCAGGAGAGTGCCGGGGGAGGGCCCCACCGGCAGGAGGAAGTTGAATAGGCCTGCAAGAGGTGAGGAGGTGAGCTCTGCAGAGGTCTCGGGGACAGTCGTTTAGGGCAGAGGGGGCAGCAAGCATCACAGCCCTGTTCAAGCCTCTCTGAGGCCTGAGTGGCTAGAACAGGGAGCAGGTGATGTTGGTCAGAGAGGGGCCTGTGGCCACCACTAAGGATGTGACCTTTTACCCAAGCACCGGAGAGCTTGGGGCAGCGGCTTTCACCTGGGTTCCAAGAGGATACTTCTGGCCACCACGAGGACTGCGCTTGGGTTGCTCCCAAAGTGGATAGGGCTCTGCTGGGATCCCTGGCGGGGATCTATCAATCCCAGAGGGGCCTGACGCCCATCAGTCTGAGGAAGTCAGGGAAGGCTTCCCAGAGGTGGTGCCATTGGCTGTGTGTTGCAGATCATGTAGGAGTCTGCAGTCGGGGGGACCTGACCATACAGAGGCACATTCACACATTCATTTACTCCTCTGTTCATCCTTCAGCAGACATTTTATTGAGCACCTGAGTGAAAAAGAGAGTCCTGCCCGTTCCTAGGGGAAATTAGTGCCCAACAGGGAGGGGAGAGACAGAGAGGCAGCCAAATGCATTAGAATTCCTTGTGGAAGTGTGATGATCAATGCATATTCAGGGAGCTGTCACCACTCAGGATGGGGAGGGGAAGGCCCTCAGACACCTTGGGTGTGGTCATAGGAGTCTTTCTAGACGATAGGTCATCTGAGCCTGTTTTGAAAGATGAACATGAGTTCCTTAAGAACGTGAGAGGAAGAGGGTTCTAGACAGAGTACCAGCACAGGCACACAGGCATTCCGTAGTCACCGAGTGCCTACCGTGTCCCCATTCCTGAGCTAGGCACGGGGGGTGCACAGAACACGGGGTGTTTTCTAGAATGCTGAGGAAATTTGGGACCACTGAAACAAAAGGCCCAATATGAGAGGAAACCCAGGAGCTGGGATCGGGGTGGGGGGTGGGGTGGAGAAAGGGCTGGAAGCTAGAATCCCACACACCATGTTCAGAACCCGGCATTTGGCCCTCCTGGCAAGAGTTGCCCATTAAGGCTTCCACTGGGGGTGGCGTCTAGATTTTGACTTGTGTTTTGAGAGCTCATGGTGGCTCTGCTACAGAGGATGGAGTGGACAGGGTATGGCTGGAGGCAGGGAGACCTGGTAGGAAAATACTGGAAAAGTCCAGACCAGGGTGATGGTCCCTGACTTAGGATGATGGGATGGAGCAGAGATCTCGCAGATGAGATCCCGCCCATCTCGGAGACAGACTGGATGTGGGGATGCAGAGGGGAACCCATCACGGCAGGGGGTGGGGTGCTGGGCGAACGATGTGTCACCAAGGAGGACAGCACCCCTGGGAGGAACAGCAGACTTTGTGAATGGGGCCTCCGAGGACAGTTCCAGGCCGGAGCATGGGGACACGCGGGGAATAGCGAGGCCATTACAGGTTGGACGAGACCCTACCAAGGCTCTGGTGCCTTCGCTAATTTTTTCACCACTTGATGATCCCCGTTTTGCAGATGGGGAAACCAAGGCACAGCGAGTTGAAGTAACTGTCACAAGTGGCAGGGTCTGTAAGCGACAGGGCTGGCATTGGGATTTGCACATAGGCAGTCGGGCTCTGGATGCCACGCTCCTGCCCTCCACACTGAGAGGCAACCCCCAGCCCCTGGATGCAGGTGAGAGCCGGGAACATCTCTGGGGGGGTGAGAGGAGCCACACGGGCTGATACCTTTCCTCAGCGAGACGTGGGTAGCTCTGCACCCCAAGATCCCGTAGGTGTGGCCTCAGCTATGTTCCCTGGTGAATTCGCACATGGCAGCTGGGCGCCCCCACCCTAGTCACGTCTCCGTCCCGAGCAGAGAGGACATCGCTGCCCACTTACTGTCTAGAGACCCCTCGCTATCAACACTCTCGAGATAAGCCCGGAACACGGAGACCAGCCACGCTACAATATGGGTGAGCCCTGAAAACATTGTGTGAGGTCAAAGAAGCCAGCCATGAAAGCCACATCCCCGTACCCAAGTCCCACACACTGGGAGGCTTGAACACCAGAAATTCATTGCCTCGCAGTTCAGGGGGCTGGAGTCCAAGATCAAGGTGTCGGCCAGATTGGTTTGTCCCGACCACGTGAGGGAGAATCTGTTCCGTGGTCCCCCCTGCCCGCCCCCCCACCCCAGCTTCTGCTGGTAATCTGTGGTGTTCCTTGGCTTGTAGATCTCGGTCTTTATCTCCCTCATGGCCTGCTCCCTATGTGTACGTGCCTGTGTCGAAATTTCCCCTTCTTATAAAGACATGAGTCATATCAAATTGGGACCCACCCTAATGGTCTTCTTAACTAGGTCTGCAACAGCTCTTTCTGAACAAGGTCACATTCTGAGGTGCTGGGGCGTTAGAACTTCAACATATGAATTTGGGGAAAGGGAGGGGGACACAATTCAACTCTTAACGGGTTCATATTGTTATCCTTCCATTTATACAAAATGTCTAACATATTCATGGAAACAGGAAGCAGATTAATGGTTTCCAGGGACTCAGAGGAGAGGCGGATGGACGTGACTGCTTAGTGGGTACGGAGTGAAGTTCTTCGCTTGGGGTGATGACAATGTTCCAGAACTAGGAAGCAGGCTTAGAGAGACGAGCTAACTTGCCTGAGCTCAGAGAGCTACCAAGGGGGTAAAATGAGATTTGCCCCAAAGCTTGTGTTCTTTCCCTTCCAGCTGGGCCCAAATGGAGGTTCTCCTTGGGCAAGTTAACTAACTTCTCTGAGCCTCATTTTCTTTGTCTGCAACATGGAAGCAATAGATCATCCTTATCCTCTACCCCTGTGAGAATTCAAGGAGATAATGCCCGGAAGAGTTGCTGGCGCCTTCTAAGTGTCTAATAAATGGTCGTTGTTGTTACTCTACCAGTCAGGGTCCGTCCAGGAGAAACCAAAGCAACTCTGTGTCTTTCAGACGGAGGAAATTTAATAAAGCGAGTCGATTTCCCAGGTGATCAAAGAGCTGAGAAGCCAAGCGGGGGGAATCAGGAGGCATCCAGATGTGAGCAACAAGGGGAAACCCCTTCCACCCCTGCATGAAATGAAAACACACGGAGGTGGTTTTACCAGAGGCCAGCCCGTCCAGCAAGTGTTGGCTCCTGGGGGAAACTGGGACCACAAAGGGAAGGACTTTCCAGAAGGAACCGGACCCCCAGAGGAGATCCAGTAGCCACCACCAACACTGTCCAAAGAAGAGAGAAAGAAGTACCCTGACTTCTTTCCTTGGACCTTCTCATGTTCCATCAGAGCCTCCTATTGGCCAAAACGACCCAGAAAACCATGGGCAAAGGAGCCTGGGAAGTGTAGTTCCCTGGGATGCAGGGGTCCTCTCAGCTGCCGGTGTAGCAGTGTTTACCGTTGGTCCACGTATGGCACCTGCCTGCTGCGTGGACGCGCCCCGGTCTGTGCGTGCCACAAGTCTGCACCGAGGGAGAGGGCAGCGTTGCAGCCCATGATGCCTGCAGCCCAGCCCCTCCCGTTGCCATGGTGGAAGAACCACGTTGGAGCACAAGCATCAGGGCTCAGAGTGACTCGGTCGGTCTGCTCATCGGAGCCGTTGGACAGATGCGCCTTCCTCCTCCGCTGCCCTCAGCGCGACAGAGGGTAGAGGAGCTGGGGAGAGAGAAAGCCCCGGAATCTGCAGCGCCCGTTTTTCTTTGAGGTGAGGAAGCAGCTTTTATTGTCTTCCTTAGAAATCCATGTCCGTCGTTAGGGACTTTGTGGCATCTGCCCCTCGGGCTCGCACGTAGCCTGGCCTCCTGCCACCCCCGTCACTCGTTTGGCTCTTGAATCTTGCCACTCAGACAGCAGGAGAACTGCGCATGGTCCCTGCCGCTCTCCGGACAGTCCCGAGACATACGGGACATCACTGGGGGGAGCGCCTCCCTCAGGCCAGAACGTTGCAGAAATTCGTTGGCGGAGGCTTCCCATTTCTGGTTCCATCATATGCAAGGCATCGAAGAGGCTGGAGAGTTGGATAAGAAGAGAGGAGGTCAAGGGCCTTTTACTCCCAGGGTCTTTAGCATCGGGGTGTGACGTGAGTCACATCGCTGGGTCCTTGGAAGAAGATGAGGCACGCGGGGAGAAGGTCCCGTGAAGCTGGAGGGAGAGACTGAGATGACAGAGCTACAAGTCAAGGTGCGCCGAGGATTGCAGGCCAATCTCCGAAAGCGAAGAGAAGGGCACGGAGCAGATCCTTCCCTTGCTCTTTCTGAGAAAGCAGAGCTCTATCGATACTTTGATTTTGGACCTCTGGCCTCCAGAACTATGAGAGAATCAATCCCCTTGGTTTTAAATCATCCTGTTTGTTGTGCTCTGTTACAGAGGGCCTCGGAAACGAAACAGGAAAACTCATTCAGCCTGGCCGCTAACCACCGAGTCAGCCAGCCTCCCGAAATGTTTCTCGCGTCACGCTCCAAGAGTGGGTAACCTGAAATAAAAGAAATGTGACTTTGTTAGCAGCTGTGTGTCGAGAGCTCACTCCATAGGCTAAGCATGAAGACGCATCATCTCATTGAACCCTCCCACCCCACCAACCCTATGACGTCGGCACCGTTAACTGTCCTCGTTTACAACTGGGGAAACTGACTCTCAGAGAGCTGAAATAATTTTCCAAGGCAACATGAATATTTTTATTTCTTTCTGGGTCAATGGCTATTTTCAAGACCAGACAGAGCTACTGAAAGCTACATGGACTTGTTTAGACGAGAAATGTATTAGCTGTCTAGGCTTTTCTTAACAAATCACCTACAAGCTGAGGGGCTTAGAACAACACGGATTTATGATCTCACGGTTTCCGTGGATCGGGAGTGCGGGCCAGCTGGGCTTTCTGGAACTTGGGGTTCTCTTCCAAGCTGACCGGTTGTTGGCAGAATTGGTTTCCACGTACAACGAAGCCCTGGTCTCTTGCTAGCCACCAGCCAGGGGCCTCTCGGCCCACAGTTACTTGCCACATGGCCCCCCCCCGGTGGTTCACAACATGGCACCGTGCGTTCTTCCCCGCCAGCAGGAACATCTCTCTGACTTCTCCCCCTCCAGCCTGCCAGAGTGGGGTCTTACATAATGTGAGCTCATCATTAAATTCACAGGTTCCTCCCACACTCGAGGGGAGCACACCCGCGGGGGGGGCGGGGTTGGGGATTTCAGGAACCACGTTAGGATTCTGCCCACCGAGTTCCCCTGAACTTGACTTGGGAGTCCCGGCTGTGTCCCTGACTTGGGGTGTGAGCTTGGAGAGTTTCCTTCCACACCCTTTGATTCTGAGTCTCCTCATTTATCAAGGACGGACAATAATACCAGACTCGGATGGGCTGCCCGGAGGATTAGATCAGTTAAACCGTCAGGCATGGCAGTTGCTAGGAGCCCAGTAAGTGCAGCTCCCCCCTTTCCCTTTGCAAAGCGTGGTTCAGTCACGGTGGAAAACACGGCACGGGCAGTATGCCTGGAGGCACCTGGTCCCGGAACCAGAAGGCGGAGCTGAGCTCCAGCCTCGTGTCAGGCCCCACCGTTTCCGCTGCCCCCCTCGCCTTCTCCTGAATGGTAGAATCATTGGAGGTGGAGCTTTGGAGGTGAAGATCCCCAAACCAAAAAAACGAAAAATGCTTCGGAAAGATCTTCCTCGGCCTACGGCGGGAGGGACGGTTCCCTCTGCCCAGAGGCCAGATCCCATAGGAAGGGTGCCCTCCTCTCCTGGTGCTGAGCTGAGCAGCAGGGGCTGTGCAGGTTGGGGGCAGATGTCGTTCGCCTCGTGGGGTCGCTTGTTGGTCCATCTGGCACTTTCAGCATGTTCTGTCAGGACCCTCAAAAGAATCTCGTACCGGCCAGGGTGTTCTCGCTCAGACAGGGAATGCACCTCCGTCCGCAGCCCCCAAGTGTTAGCCCTGGCTATGACCCGTCAGCTCGAAGCACGTGCTGGTGGTTCTTGTGTTGGTGAACAATCAGGAAACTGAGGACCAGGACGGGCCCTGACGTCGAAGCGTACAGAAATCAGAGGTATGGAGGCACAGATCTGTAGACTGAGCTTTCTTTGCCCCTTCAGAGGAGAATTCCGGGTTGAAATTCCACTGTCTGCTCAACATTTCCAGCCTCACCTCCCGCCACGCCGGCTGGGATGCCAAGGGACCTCCCCAGAGGGAGCCACTGCCCACCCAACTCCATCCATCCTTCAAGAGTTACCTTGGAGGTAGTCTTCCACATGAAACCTTAACCCCATCCATCCATCCATCCATCCACTCGTTTGTTCATTCATTCATGCAACCTAGCACCGGATCTCCCAGGCACAGGGGATTATGTCAAATGAGAAAGTCCCCCCAACTACACAAAAGGGACCCGGCCCTGCCCACCACCATGCCCACCATTCTCAGACAGAGAACACAGCTTGAAGCAGCCTGCCTTCCACAGGGGGAGGGGGAGGGGGTCAGAGAGGAACCACCCACGTGAGCCCCTCTGAGGCATCCCAAGGCTCCCGGAGATGTAAAAGCCATCGGTCTAGCAGGAGGCTTCTTGAAAAGGTAACAAAGTGGGAGGGGGCTACGGTGTTCCCATTTCTTTCTCTGAACAAGATCAACCCCGGGGCCTAGGACCCCTGGCCTGAGTGCGCCCCAAGGCAGACTCATCGTGATGCTTAAGAATCTTCAGTCCCTCCCTTGCATGGCTGCTTCCTTTGCCTCATTTTGTGTGTCCATTTTCTTTAGGGGGGCCTGTCTCATTGCACAAACTTCAGGGCCCAACAAAAACTGCATCTGTTCCTCATAGGACTGTAGACGTAAACATCACCCAAGCAGGACTTCTCAGGTAGAAGGGGTCCCTGTCTGGGGAGCACTGAGAGGCCCTTTATGAAAGAAAGTACAGGGGCCCAGAATGTAACGCAGACGTCTGTGGGTAGCCCGCTTCCTCCAGCAGGTCTCCCTGAATCAAGCTGTATGGGGACAGAGACAGAGAGCTTCTGGCATTGAAACAGAGCTGGTGTCTAAGGGCAGAACGGGGGATCCAGGCTAAAGCCCGTCTGCTGATCCTATAACCTCGCTCTCCCCAGGCCAGGGAGGGTGTCCCCCAGTAAGGACTGTGAGTACGTTTCCTTTCCTTTCTCTGGCCCCCCAGACAGCTGGAAACGCACTACTCAGGCTGACCTTTCAGCCTCCAGCCAGTCATCCTGATCCATGTCAAGCAAACACAGGCCCCCCCCCCAAACCTGGCTGCCTCTGGGCTCCCCTGAAAGGAAATCCCAGAGGGAACGCCCACCTCCGCCTCCAGCATGCCCACCGGGGCTTGGATTGGCTGTCGGGGAGCCCGTGCCCGCCCACGAGGGGCCCTGCAGGCCCCCTGCCTGGCCTCACTGACCCGGAGGAGGCCGGCTGGCTCCGGGTTGTGTGGAGTGTGGACCCGAGGCCCGAGGCGGGGGTGGTCCAGCACCGCACCAGGGCTCGACATTTGCCGAGAGGTTCGCTCTCATTTATTAATGAGCCTTGGCAGTGGCCCTGTGAATTAGGGCTCAGTTGGAGATGTGGGCTCTGAGAGGCTGGCACAAAGGCAGCTGGAAGTAAAGCCTATGCATGTGGGGGCAGAAGGCAGCTTCTCACCCCTGCTGGGGCTGCTCTGGGCCCCTGTGACAGGTGCGCACCTGTCCCTCCACCTTCTCCCCCGTCGCCGTCCCACCCACATGCCTGTCCACACACGCACAGGCTGACACATCCGGTCACTCAGGGGCATTGGTGTCTTGAGTCGGGGGCTGAAGTTGGTACAGCGCTTCTCCCGGAGGGCAGACACCGAGAGAAGGCCCGCCAGGCACAGTGCCGAGGGCTCGTGCTTCACCTAATCCTCACCTCGGAGGCAGGTCCCGCGGTTATCCTGGCCGTTTGAAGCAGGGAAGCAAGGCACAGAGGGGTTGAGCGGTTCACCAGATCTGAACAATCCATAACGGACTCAGCTGACTGCTAAATTGGCCCCCACGTGGCCCAGTCCTGCTGACCGCTAAGCGGGGTGTCGTATAAGTAAAAAGCTTGCACTTTGGAACCAGATAAGTGAGTTCAAATCCTGGTCCTCTCCCCAGCTTCTTGGAGCCTCAGTCTCCTCCTCTGTAAAATGGGCACAAGCAATAAATATAAGGGCAGCATGGCATGGTACCCGCACAAAGTCACTCTCAGCTGCCCCTTCCCTCCCTCTTGGAGGGTGACTGGTGGGCAGGTCGCCAGTGAAAGAGTGAAACGTCCAGGGTGGGGATGGGGGTAAGGAACGGGGGGCCATGGCATTGACGTGAGGAGGGCTGGGACAATTGGCCGCCTGGATCACCCACAAATCCGTGGCCTCGTGAGCGAAGGTGGAGAGAGCCACCTTGCACAGTGCGATAGACTCCGTGCAACATTCTTTATTTCTCTTTAACAAATTTCCCCTGGGCCAACTTCAATTCAGGTTTGTTCCGGTATCTAAAGGTATAAAGCCTATAACTCAGAGCCATTAGAGGTAAAATATTCAGGCCTCCGCGGACACAGTGCTGGCTCCCGGCCACGGCTTGCGCCGCTGACCCAGGTCCCCGCGCCTCGACAAGCCTCCTTTTCCAGCTGTGGTTTGAAGCCCCGGAAATGCGGTCCTGAGCTGCTGTCCGCAGACAGGGAGAGGTTCTGCCGGGGAACTGGATCTCAACAGGGAGGAAAAATGGCTTACTGAATAATGAAAGCTTTGCCATCACGTGGCAGTGGCTTCCCAGGGTGCCTGAGGAAGCGCAGACTTTTTAGCTCTGGCTAAGAAAGGGGGAGGGGCGGGGGGACAAGTGTCGGAAGGGGCGGACGACAGGCTCAGACTCGTGCAGGCGTCGACCCTGCGAGGGCTCGTGAGCCCACACCTCCGCTTGCCGGCATCTTCTCTGGGATGGGCCGCACTTCTTCTGAAACATCACGACCGGGAATTTATGGCCCTGTGTGTGGTGTTGCAAAGGGGGTCCAGGCGGGCCTCTGGGTTTCTCCTTTTGTTGCTATCCCTTCAGCCTGTTTCATGAGGCAGCAATCTTTACTTTGGTTGTAAGAGTTGGGTAAAATGGAACTTGTCTGACAGCCGGTCACGCTGGGTCCCCAGCTGTGGTTCTCAGACCGTCGCCCAAGGATTCGCCTCTAGATGGGTTGTATCTGTCATATTACAATCGGCTCATGCTTCCAAGATTTGTTGACTTGGGAGAGTTGATGAGAAGGAGCAACCGTTGCTAGACCTGTCGGTGCCTTGCGGCTTCGTCATTGGGCCCTCTGTGCCCTTTCTGGGACTTTTCACCCGCTGGTGGGCAAGACAGATGGGAGGGTGAAGCAGGTGTTGTCTCCACCTTTCCCTCGTGGGCGTGGAACCAGCGGGCCAGGAGAGAGCAGTGACTCCTCCTGCCCTGTCCCCAGTCCCACAGAAACCCCCTTTGGAAGAGGAAGTTCAGTGCCATTCAGCCACCATGGATCAAGCAGACTTGAACTTGAGATTCTCAGTCCCGTGTCACCAGGTCACCCCGGCAGGTGACTTTGAGGGAGGCAGCGACAGGGATACCAGTTAAGAGAAAGGACACGCAAACCCGAACCAGGGCGGGTCATGTGGATGGAGGGGAGGGATGGGTCTGAAGCAAGTGGCAAGACTGGCTGCTGGCTGAAATGCAGGCAGGGGAAGAAGAGGGAGGAGCCGAGGCGCCCTCCAGCGAGGACCCCCCAGAGGGCGGGGACAACAAGACAGGGGGAGGAGGCAGAGGGCTACCAAGGGCAGGATGAGAGTTGAAGTGTGAGCCATGCCATCCAGGTGGGGGTGTCCACTGGGCGGTTGGCCGCTGAGTCTGGAATCGGGGAAGGTGTGGCCTGGGGAGTCACAGTCTACAGAGAGTGGGAGGTCACCGGGGGTGTAGGACAGACAGGACATGGGGGCAGACAGAAGGTGGGCACCCCGTGCAGGGGGGGGGGGAGCGGGAGGAGCCCATGGAAGAGAGCGAGAAGACAGTCAGAGGAAAGTTGGGAGGGTGCGTGGAGTGCCCCCCCAGTCCCGCTGCTTGCCTCGGGCTCCGTTTCCAAGTCCATCGCTTCCGCGGGCAGTCCACACATCCTTCTCCGCCCAGGCTCTGCCTTCCCTCCCGGCCGAGCTCTTCGGCACACATTCCCAAGGAGACACAGCCATCGTGTTGGTCGGTCCATTTGGGTGCCCCGCGTGGTACGTGCAGAAGGTGATGAGAAGGAGGTGCTCCCGAGATGGCCCAGGTAGCTCACGGAACATTCCATCAGACGGAGTAGGACTCCCTCTGCCCCTGCGTTGCCATTGCCAGCAAGTGCCGGAACGTACTTATGGTCTGGAATGGTGGTACAGCCGGGCACGGAGGCACGCGGGCTCCGAAGGATGATTGCCTGGGTTCTAATCCCAGCTCTGCTGTTACGATTCGGGCAGGCCCCAGGCAAGTCCCTTAACCTCTCAGGGCCTCGGTTTGTTTCATCTGGAAAATGGAGCGGATGAGAATAGCAGCACCCACGCGAGAGGATGACAGGAGGACTAACCGAGTTAAATCATAAAGCGCTTGGGGCAGTGAGATCCTCCGTAAGCACTGGCTGCTCGTGGTGAGTGGTCACTATTGTAGCAATGGCAGTAGTTAGCGTGGGAGCAGCTGCTGACCCCAGAGGGGCCCCCCTCTGCAGACTCTGGTCCTGTGTCCCTCGCCCATCTCCGCAGACTGGCAAGAAACCAGGGCACCTGCGCACCGTTAGGATAGAGGGGCCTCCAAGTTCAGGCTGGCAGGCGGGGCGGCCTCCGCAGAGAGGGCTTTGTTCAGAGGAATTAGGGAGAGGGCCGGCCCCTCCGCCCCAACTGACTTTCAGTGGACCTGGGAAGGGATGGTGGGCGATAGATTTAGAAGCCCCTGTAGGTGGCATGGAATTGGTGATGTGCAAACACTGAGTGTCTTCCCAATCAGGTGACGAATGTGGTTCCTCGACACCTGCCTCCACCCGGCCTCGCCCTGGGCTCCGGGCGAGCAGAATCCTGTTGCAAGCTGGGGCCTCTTCTCTCTCTTTGCGTCTTTTCCCAGCATTTCTCTTGCTTAATGGTGAGAAGCTGGGGTATGGCTTCCCATTGACTTTGATCCTCCCCATAAACGGTCTGCTTGACTCACGATGACGGTTGTTCTGTTCTCTTCCTCGAGGTGGGGTATGGGGGTGGGGTGGGGGGTGGTTCCTCCAACCTAGTGAGCACCTAGCTCACAGCAGCCCCGTCCCAGCCCACCAACACCCCCCTCGTGGGTCCTGCTGTGCCTCGGAGGGAGGGAAGCTAACTTTTATATTGTATTATATGCTTTTTTTCTTTTCCATGCAAAAGAAAGCCCCAGGCCTTAGCTCCCGACCTCCTGGAGGAAGCTGAGGCTGATTGAGCTGTGCCTGGGAGTGAAAGGGCCCCTGCTCTGGATGGGTGTGGGCGTGGCCTCTGGGACTGACCGGGGAGGACCAGTGAAGGCTGGGGGCCAAGTCTCCCAAGCCAGGGCTGTTTTCCAGAGGGGATCACTGGTTAGTCTGAAGACGGATAAGAATGGGGGCCCAGATTAGCCTTGGGGAATCCTTCTTCTCTGCCCCAAGTCAGCGGGTGACCTCGAGTGAGGCTCCTGTCCCAGAGCCTGGATTCCAGCTGGCCTCCCTGCCTCCACTCTGCCCTCCAACCCTGGAGAGAGGCAGACCTCCCTCTAAAGCAACCTTATTACGTCCGATAACTGGTTGTACACTTTTCAACTGTCCCCTGCGGCCCCCAGGCCCAACCACCTGCCATCTCCTCCCCATCACCTCCACCTCCAGCCACATACGTAAGCCTCCGTGTATCTCCCCAGACATGCCCTGACCTCCCCATGGGCCTCGGCCGTGCAGGCCCCTCTGTCTGCAGTGTCTACCCTGCCTTTCTTCTTGCTGAATCCTCCTTCAGGGCTCAGCTGCAGGGTCAGTGCCATGGGCAGCTTCCCTGACTCTGCTTCCCTGATTCTGGCTCATTCCCCGCCGTACTCCGGTGCCCAGCCTGGCATAGGGCGGGCTCTTGGAACGTGGGTATAGACCCGAACTGAGGAGAACTGGATGGCCGTGAATACTTAGCTTCTCTTCCGGGACCTGAGGGGCCCGCACAGGGGGGATGGAATTGACATGCTCTCTCTGGCTCCAAAGAGAATGGAAGGGACGGGGTCCAAAATTAGAGAAGCCCTTCCTGGAAAACTGCCAGGCAGGACGTCCAGTGCTCTGGGGGTTGGGGACAAAGGGACAGGCCACCAGCTATGCCTGATTAGCCCAGGCACTCTGAGGCCTGTCTAAGCCCACGACTTGGCGCATCCTCACCAAGTAACCTGGAAGCACCAGGGTTCCAGCAAGTGAGGGAGAATTTCAACCTGATGCCCTGGGCCACAGGCGCCGGAGGCAGTGAGACAGGTCTTAAAAACTGGGTTTCAATCTGGCTTCTGGTGCCCAGGATGAGCTGTTCCCCCAGCACCCAGGATACTCTGTGTGCTCCCGGGAGCCTGCCCCACAAACCTGCTCACTTGCACCATCAGAAAATGCTGGTGAGGGGCGCCTGGGTGGCTCAGTCGGTTAGGCATCCGACTTTGGCTCAGGTCATTGTCTCATGATTCGTGAGTTTGAGCCCCACGTCGGCCTCTGTGCTGACAGCTCAGAGCCTGGAACCTGCTTTGGATTCTGTGTCTCCCTCTTTCTCTGCACCCCCCCCCCCCGCCCCACTCTCGCTCGCTCTCTCTCAAAAATAAATAAACATCTTAAAAAAGAAAAGAAAATTCTTGTGGCCTGGCAGCTGTGTGCCCTCCAGGACGCCGGCTCTCTCTGCCTCCCATCTTTCCTCTGTCCCTTGCCCTGTTCTCAAACAGGAGAGGGAGGCAGGGTGGCACAGTGATGGGAACTCTGGTGCCAGGGTCAGATAGGAACAGAGCCCTGGCTTGGCTGCTTGGGGCTCTGTTACCTCTGGCAGTTACTTGCCCTCTCAGAGCCTTGGCTTCCTCATCTGTTAAATGGGTTCATAGGAGCTCCTACTCCATAGGTCATTTCAAGGCTTTAATGAGAAAAAAATGGGAAACCCTTAGCACAGGGTTTTGCAGGGGTGGGGGGGTGCTCAACTGAGGCCAGCCCTTTTCAGTCTGGAGACAGCTTTGATTGTTGGAATTTGGTAACGGGGCTAGGAGAAAACAGAGTCACCGAGTCAGGAAGGTTTTGTTCATTTTGAAAACTGCAATAGCATACATATACGCAGACAAGGGAGAATCCACGTGAGTCCTGATAGGAGATAAACCTGGCCCGATTCCCTCTAGTAGGGCCAGCTGTCTCTTTACCACTAGAGCAGAGCTGAGTGTAACAGCTCACATGTTTTAAACACTTATAGTGTTCCTGGCACAGTTTGAAGACTGCATTAACTTGTTCACTCCCCCCGACAGCTCTCTGAAGATGTCCCCATTTATGATCCCCTTTCACAGATGGTAACATTGAGGCACAGGGAAGCAAATGTGCACCCAGAATCACGCAGCTGTGTGACAGAGCCAGGACTAAAACCCAAGCCGAAGGATTTCATAACCTACCGTCTCTGCGGTATCTGGTCACAAGATGATCAACAGGAGGGCATGGAAGGGGCGCCTGGGTGGCTCGGTCCGTTAAGCGTCCGACTTCAGCTCAGGTCCTGATCTCACGCTCCGTGGGTTCAAGCCCTGCGTCGGGCTCTGTGCTGACAGTGCGGAGCCTGGAGCCTGCTTGGGATTCTGTGTCTCCCCCTCTCTCTCTGCCCCTCTCCCGTTCGTGCTCTGTCTCTGCTGCTCAAAAAGAAAGAAATGCTAAAAATTTTTAGAAAGCATTAGCAGCGCATGGAGCACTACGTCGAGAAGAATGTAGACTGTGATCAGGGGAGAAAAGTACTGTGATTGATTAGCAATGCCTGCCATGGACTTGAGAAGGGAGGACCCAACTCTGTGCGGGCCACCTCCTCATCACGAGCCCTGGCATCGTTGACTGGGAAGGATCATTCTGTGATGCAGGGGCTGCCCTGCACATCATAACATGCCTAGTCGCCTCCCTGGCCTCCTGGAAACTACCCGCCAGTTTCCAGTGGCACTGAGCTCCCCCGAATTACAACAATCAAAGCTGTCTCCAGACGTGGTCCCCTGGGGGGCAGAGTCGCTCCCGGTTGAGAACCTTTGCGTTACAGCAGGCAGCGGGGGATGAGCAAAAGAGCACCGAACTCAGAGTCAAGAGAACAGAGTTCTAGGCTTGCCCATCACCAACCAGCCCATCACCATAGCAACAGCCCTTTGCCTCCTCAGGTTTCAGGTTCTTTCAACGTTTATTTATTTTTGGGACAGAGAGAGACAGAGCATGAACGGGGGAGGGGCAGAGAGAGAGGGAGACACAGAATCGGAAACAGGCTCCAGGCTCCGAGCCATCAGCCCAGAGCCCGACGCGGGGCTCGAACTCACGGACCGCGAGATCGTGACCTGGCTGAAGTCGGACGCTTAACCGACTGCGCCACCCAGGCGCCCCAGGTTTCAGGTTCTTAATGTGTCCAGTGTATGGGATGAAGTAGATGGTCCGAACGATCCCTTCTAGAAGTTTATGATTCCCCGCTCTTATTCTCCTTCCCTCTCCCAGGCCCTTCAATTAAAACCCTCAGGTTATTGGAGCATAACTTCCCAGAAATCTGCAGAGGCAAACCAACGGAAAGGCCTGGAATCTGCAGAGAGCTGTTTCACCCCCCTTGGAGCTCCGTATTTGCTCCTCATTAAAAGAAAGAAAGAAAGCAAAAAAAATAAACAAAACAAACCCTGAACCTCGGTACTGAGATTTCATCCAGGCAGCAGTTACGAAGCGGATACGCGTAGAAAAATCACAGAGACGATAACTGAACCCCTTACTTCCCTGTGTTAGGAGAGAAAACGAGCTACTGGTTGGGGAAATCTCCCTGCCCTGTTCAATTATGAATCTCGGCAGGAAGCCTGGAAAATCCCGGCCCGCCCTGGAGCGAAGGGTTGGAGGAGGCGTGAGGCTGGCGCTTGGGTTCTTGCAGAACTCACCAAGTGACGGGAGAGATTCGGGCTGGCGCGTGAGGGAGGCCAGACTCCCATTTCTTGCTAGAGGGCCAGGGTGCGGGGGCAGGTGGAGCCTGGGGGCCCAAGAGCCATCCCTGGGGTCCTCAAAAAAGGCTTATGGGGGAGGAGACTTTGCTCAAGGGCTTGGTTTATTGGCCACCAGTACGTAGGAGGAGACACCACCATTTATGGGGAACCTGCTGCCTGGTGGCCTCACGTGGTCTCCTTTCCTTATTCCTCATGGCAACTGTGTGAGGTCCATTATCCCTGCTTTATAGATGAGGAAACCGGGATGCTGTGTAATTAACTGGGCTGGTGAGGGTTCTCCCAGGGGACTGAGGCCTCGAGAGGGCGGAGTTCACAGGACACACGACTTCCACCCGGCAGCATGGGGCCCGGCCTTCGGCATTCCTGTCCGCCGACGCGTGTCCCTCCTGTCCCCTGGGCTCTCTGGTCTCCCAGGAGCCTGCGCTCCTTTTCGTGTCTTGCCAAAGCATTGCACGCTTACCCAGAAGAATGAAGAATGACCGGCCCCCGGAGCCCCCAAAAACTGGGTTGGAATCTCTTTCCCCCGATGAAGGCGCAGTTGGCTGGGGGTTGGGATTCTCTTGGTTGCAGCCACAGAAACCAACTGCTTCCGGCTGCCTCCCCAAAGAGGACTTTATTGGATGTAGAGGGTCCAAGGGATTGAGGCGGTTTCACAGCAGGCCACTGAGGACACCCTGTTCGTGAGCTCCCTAAAGCCCCTTGGCCCCTGGGTCTCCTCTGCTTTGGATCCCAAATCCAGACTCTCAAAAGAGCTTCTCACTGGTCCGGCTCTTGGGCCAACTGTGTGCCCAGGATTTCTGGCCGGGGACAGAGCCATCCAGCGTGGCCACCGGGGAGAACTC
This sequence comes from Felis catus, assembly GCF_018350175.1. Classification (NCBI taxonomy): domain Eukaryota; kingdom Metazoa; phylum Chordata; class Mammalia; order Carnivora; family Felidae; genus Felis; species Felis catus. The sequence goes on along the minus strand of NC_058381.1, from coordinate 48,219,847 downwards.
TGTGTGAGGGACCCATCCCAGAGAAAGACACCCTCCACAGGTACTCTCCGGAGGTATATCACAGCCTCGGGATGGGCTCAGCGCCAGGCACGTGGCCCGCCCTTCCTGTCCCCATCCTCCCCCACCCCGAGTCACTGCCCAGCTGTGCAAGCCCCAAGATCCTTAGAATCCAGGTCTAAAGAGCTGCCTCAGTTTACCAGAGTAACTTTGCTCTCCGGGTCCCTGGTTTACAGAGACAGGGTGTGAGGGCAGTGGGAGCCCCACTGCCTGGGGGAAGGAGCGTGAAGCGGAGCCCAGCAGGCACTGAACGGGAGTCTCGCCCCGTCGAAACAGGTGCCGTCTTCCTTCCGTTGCCGACGACCAGAGGGACTTCTGTCACAAATGTGCCACCGGCCCCGCTTCCACACCCTGCTACTCCTGGGAGACACCCTTTTGGACCTCGCAGCTCACCTCGCCTGTGAGATGGAGGAGGAAGAAGCGTCTTGGAGACAGAGCCCCCCGCCCCCGCCCCTGCCGCCGCCATCTGGTTATGCAGATGAGAGCCGAGGGAGGAGGCCCGTCCGGGTCCAAGTTGCTGTGCAAGCCGTTCTTCTCGGTCGGAACCCGTCACCCCTCGACGTGGCTCTCTCCTTGTGGCCCACGGTGGGCGAGGGGCGAGGCAGGCGGAGGCCGGGGTCCCCCAACGGCCTCCCGGCCTCACGCTCCTGGAAGCTGCAGGAAGCTGCGAGTTGGGGCCAGAGTTTAAATGCGTCCCTCCTCACAAGGCGTCAATGTGAGGGGAGCATGAAGGGGAGCCTGTTAACCCCGGGAGAGCGGAGCCTGCACTCCCCCAGCAGCTGGGCCCGTCTGGGAGGCACAGGAGACCCCCCCCTAAGGGGCCCCTGGGCCGGGGTGCAAGCCTAACAGGTCACCGTCCAGCCAGCCAGGCGGGATAGAAGATCACAGACACGCAGAGCCCCCGGGGACCCGGGCTCCCTGAATTAGTCAGGAGGAGGTCTGCTCCAGCTGCAGGAAAGCTCCCAGGGCCGCCTCGGCGCCCACGGCGTGAGACCCAGTCCCCTCACGGGGTGATGCAGACACCTCCATGACTGGAGCCCCGCCTACCCTTTTCAGCCTCAGTTTCCCCTCACCACGTGCGCTTTCTTCCAGAAGCTCACTCCCCGGAGCTGTCCCAGACACCCCATCCAGCACGTGTCTTTAATCCTTTGAAACTCCATGAACCGCCCACCCCCCTCCCCAACTTCCCTCATAGCACATGTCACCGGCTCGCTTGCTTTCGGGTGACGTGTGCACTCACCTCCCCGACTGGGCTGTAAGTTCTTGCCAGCAGGAGCCACGTCTTCGGGCTCCCACGGGGCCTGGCCTCAATCCACGAATGCTGAGTTAAAAGAAAGGATGGGCAAAGGGTCGAATGGACGGACCAGGTCTCCGTCAAAGGAAAGATCCCGAACGGATCCTGTAGGCGCCAGGAGGCACCCGCGATGACTCTGAGCTAAGGCTGTGGAAAGAAGGAAGAGCATGTGTGAAATGGGCCCCAGGCACTGGTGGCAGGTGTCACGATGCCCACAGAGACTGCCCAGGCTCTGAATCCCAAACACTTGGCCGTGGAGAGGACACGGAAGGCTCGGGTCCGGTCTGAAGACAACCCCGAGAAACTATATATTCGCCCTCAACATCACCAGGATGTATCCTTCTCAAAGTGCTTTGGCCCGCATGGGTCTCATCGGGCCTCACTCTGGCTCTGAAGGATCATAAAAGTATTTCTCCAGTTTCCAGATCAGGAAAAGCTTTCTCGACATCCACTCGGCAGCCCAGGTCAGGTCCTCGATGAAGCGCTCTCTGGACTCCTCGTTCAGACCTCTCCCCTCAGTCGTAACTGCCGACGTTAACTGGAAAGCTCCGGGATGGCAGAGGTCACATCCGCCTTGTTCTCTTCTTGTACTGCTGTTGCAGCGACCGAAACCCACCCGAACGGGTAGTGCCTTAAACATGATCGAGGTGTATTTGTCGCTCATGTCACAGTTCAAAGTGGACAGTCCTCTTAGCTTTCCTCCACAGTCGGGTTCGGGGACTCGAGCCCTTTCCGACGCGTGGAGCCACGCGTGACTGGTGGGGGAGGGGGTATGGAGATGGAGGGCTGCACCCACTTCTCCAGAGATTTGTCCAGAAAGGGCACACGCATCACCTCCGCTCACACTCCATTCACCGGCTCGGTCACGCGGCCGCATCTGACTGCAAAGGACCCCGAGGAAGACGGGGCGGCCCTGCATCCACTAAAAAGAGGACGTGAGTTTTTTGGCGAGCAGACACTCCCGCTTCCGAGGGTCCAGCACCCAGCACGTAGCAGGTGCTCACTAAACACAAGCTGGATGAAGAAACGGAAGGTCATGGTGGCTTAAGGGGGTCTCACGGAGAGCCACTCACAAGCTGGGGGGCGGGGGCACCCCCAGGAAAGTCCAGTCCAGCCCACGCTGCCTCTTCAAGCCTGCAGTTGCTCTCTGGGAACCCATAAAGTGGTTTCCCAACAGCCCGCCTCGCTGCAGCTGGAGAGAGGCCAATGCGTGGGAGGACACCAGAGCGTGCCAAGTGGGAAATCACAGCCATCGGGAGGGTTCTCTGGAGACACAGTCGTGGAGGTGGAAGAAATCAGGAGAGAAGTTTTGGGCGGGGGGGAAGATCAAGGGAGCCGGAGGTGGGGAAAGTGAGGAGCTTGCGGGGGAGAATTCAGATTCCGATGTGGAAGTCCTACCCCCAGTACGTCAGACCTTATTTGGAGGTAGGGTCTTTACAGAGATAATCAAGTTATAATGGGGTCATGAGCATAGGCCCTAAACCGTATGGCTGCCATCTTTATGAAATTTGGGGCGCCTGGGCGGTTCTGTCGGTGAAGCGTCCGACTTCAGCTCAGATCATGATCTCATGAATCGCGGGTTCAAGCCCCGCGTCGGGCTCCGCGCTGACAGCTCAGAGCCTGGAGCCTGCTTCGGATTCCGTGTCTCCCTCTCTCTCTGTGCCCCTCCCCCCTCACCTCAAAAATAAACAAACATTAAAAGCCATTTTTTTTTTTTTAAGAAAAGGGTAAATTTGGAGACACACTTGCACATGGAAAAGACTGTGTGAAGCTGAAGGCAGAAATCAAGGTGATGCCTCTACAGGCTAACTGCCAAGATGGCTGCCAACCGCTGACGCTAGGGAGGACCCAGAATGGATTTCCCTCAGAGCCCTCTCCTACCTTGGCTTCCTGGCTTGCAGCACTGAGAGACGGTGAACTTCTGTTGGTCGGGCCCCCCAGCCTGCGGTACTTTGTTACAGCAGCCCCAGGAATGGGAACACACTGCCCTTCCAAGCTGGCATGATGGTGCCCAAGTCACTTCCGGCCGGACCTCTTGGTCCCTCCCTCATCTGCACACACATCAAAGGACGGGAAACAGGGCCTCCCCAAATGAAGTGCACTGCTTGCATTGCCCTATGCAGCCTCCTTTCTCCACTCCTCGCCACCCTCACCCCATGCGCCTCCCTTCCGGAGTGGCTGTTGCCCACCAGGGGTCACCCCCCTGGGAACCGTGCAGTAAAGCCCCATCTCCTCAGCTTTTCCAGCGAGACCCCCACATCCAGTTCCGGCCTCTTCTGCCTCCGCCTCCCCCACTGCTGCTTGCCACCCAGACCACACCGTCCGAGGTTCCAGAACCTAAGGCTGGCCTCCCTGCACCCCTTTGCCCCTCTCTGTGCCTTTGGCTTGTGCCGTTCACCAAAGCGTCTCCCGTGTTCATATCAGTGCACCTCAAAAATCCTAGCCTTGGGGCGTCTGGGTGGCTCAGTCGGTTGAGCGACCAACTCTGGATTTTGGCTCAGGTCATGATCCCAGGGTTGTGGGATCGACGAGCCCCAAGTGAGGCTCAGTGCTGAGCGTGGAGCCTGCTTAAGACTCTCTCTCTCTCTCCCTCTCTCTCTCAAATAAAAAAAAAACCAAAATCCCAGCCTTAACCAAGCTCTGCCCCCCGCTACCACCGTCCTGACTGGTCTAGGGCCCTGGGTTACCCTGCCTCCAGCCCGAGCGCCCCACCCTCTGGCCTCAAGTATCAGCCGGTGCCTTTTGCCCCAAAGTCTAGGAAAACAAGTTGTCTTGCCACCAGAGGGGGATGGGGACCCGCACTTTCACATCATGCTCCAACCGACCGGAACTAGTTGTAGCTCTGAGGACATACCGCTTCCTGCCTCCAGAGTGAGGGAGGCAAGGACATGGACCCTGAAGCCGGGCGGCCCTGGCTCGAATCCCAGCTAGGACACTTAGTAGCAAATGGTCTTATCCTCTCTACCTCGCGGGGTTACTCTGACAATGGACTGAGTTAATAAACGACAGGTACTTGAGTTAGTGCCTGGCACCTGCTCGGGGTTAAGTAAATCCTTGCTGCTATTCTTAAAAAAAGGATAATACTCCTTTTTTATCCGTGAGGATAATACTCTTCCCCACCTCCCCGCCCCCCATCAGCCTGGCCAAAGCCTTGCCTCCCCTCCGCTCTCCACTCCCTTCCCGAGGTCCTGGGTCCTTTCCGGAAAGGCCTGTATCCTCCTGGAAATATACAGCGTTTCCATCCTACAAGCTGCTCCCACCCCTTCCCATGGGAATTGGGGTCCGGGCTGGGGGCAGCTTGATCCAGGAAGGCGGGGGCGGCGGGGATGAGGGTGCCGTGCCATCCTGTGTCGGAGCAGCCCTGCAGGGACATCTAGGACCCCGCACTCGACCCCCCGACCCCAGCTTTGAGCCCAGCCATAACTTCAGGACAGAAGCCTACAATCCAAGCGCCTCTGATCCCCTCCCCTGCCTTCCAGCCCATTGCCACCGCCCGAAACGATACTAGTGGTCATTTCTCTTATCTTCTTGTGTCGTCGGTGCCCCAGGACCTTGCTCCGTGAGGGCGAGGACGTTGCCTCACTGAGACCTTGTGGCTCAGTGAACTCGTCCGGCACAACAGCGTCCTCGGTGAAAATACCGTTGGGGGATGAGTGGTGCAGGAAAAGCCCCACTCGGCACCCCCATCCGCGTGCCCCTTGTGCTGGATGTTCACAGCCCTCCTGTCTTTGGGCCCAAAGGGGCCTGGCCGTGTCAGGCTGCCTTCCCGCCTCCCCGCCGTCCCTGCCGAGCCAGAGAGGCCGTTTCCACGGCCTGGAGATCCCATCGCCTGTGGCTTGGGTGTCAGGACACCGCTTCCCTGAAGCCCACCTCCCCTTCTTGGTTGCCGTGGGGCTGCCCGTCCTCATCTGTCCCGGGGCGGCAGACCAGCGGCCCACACGGCATCAGAAGTGCCTCCCACGCTTGCTGAGGGGTCTTGGAAAGGGAGCGGCAGGGATGCGACGCCAAGGAGGTGGATTCCAGGGGCTCTGCCTCGTGCACACCAGGCCTCGTCTCTAAAAGGGAGCAAAGAAGACTCACCAGCTGAGGCCGAATGCTTCGTGGCTCGGAACTGGGCAGTGAGGCTGGCCTTCCAACATCGCTCAGCCTCTTCCTCCCGCCTTCAAAGCAGCGACGTGGCGAAGACGAGATGGGCTGATGCACAGAACGCGCTCAGCACTGGAACGTCTTCCTCCTTGCCTGAGCCCAGGGCTTGCGTGCTGGCGGTGCGCCTTGGGCGACGGTCCCAGGGAGAGGGCACGGGGGACGGCTGGGGAGGGCGGGACGGACACAGAGGGAAAGCCGGTGCCCGGGGCGTCCCTGAGCTGACCGTCACTCGGCCGGGTCCTGCGGGGAGCCGCCCCAGAAAGCAGGTGGGACGGACCCCAAGGACGGGAGACGGGCACATCCGTCCGCCAGGTCCCATCTTCCTGCTCCCAGGTTACCCTGGGCGGGGGGCTCACCCCTCGATCTTCCAGCTCTCCGTGGGGGCGTGCAGTGCAGCTCCCCCCACAGGCAGCCGACCCAGGGCCCAGGGCGAAAAGCAAGGAATAACCGGTGCGGCTGAATCGAGGTGCCAGCAGGAGACGCCTGCCCAGAGCTGGTCCCTGCCTCCATGAGTGGCCGGAGTCAGAGACGGGCGGACAAGTGGGGGGTGGGGCAAAGGGTGTCTGTGCTCTCAACGGGTGTCCCGTGGCTGCTTCGAGCGTTGGCGACGATCGGATGAAGTCAGACTTCTGGAAGATGCTTTGCAAGCGATCAAGGAGCACGCGAATGATCACCGTTATCAGTGGCGCCCTCTACCATTCTTTTGTCCGGGATTCCCCTAATTACAAGAGGCCTCTGGAGTGGCCCGTGACGGAGGCTTATGTCAGATGCTAGCATTCCTGAAATGACTCACGTGGTGACCTACGCCTCCTGCGTTGCCTGGGACTTTCTGCGGTTTCAGCGCCGAGAGTCCCCAATCGTGGGGGCCGGTCACCCTCGCTGCAGAGGGGGGCACACCCTGGAAGGAGGGCAGTGGGGATACTCACCGATGAGAGGCGACAATGCCTCTCACGCCATGCTCACCCCCACGGCTCCCACCCCGCTCAACCCGCTGCCACGTCTGAGCGGATCTGTGGCCAGTTCAGGAGGGCCATTACATTTTCGCTAAGAATCGAAGATTCCATTTTTTTTCCCTCCCTTCAATAAGCCCTGATGGTTCGTCCTCAGACATCATAGGAAACTCGGGGGGCGGCGGGGGGGTGGGACGTAAAGAAGCTAGCTTTAATTCACACATAACCCTATCACCCAGAAATAAAACCCTGGACGTTTTTTTTTTAATTTTTTTTTTCCAACGTTTATTTATTTTTGGGATAGAGAGAGACAGAGCATGAATGGGGGAGGGGCAGAGAGAGAGGGAGACACAGAATCGGAAACAGGCTCCAGGCTCTGAGCCATCAGCCCAGAGCCCGACGCGGGGCTCGAACTCACGGACCGCGAGATCGTGACCTGGCTGAAGTCGGACGCTTAACCGACTGAGCCACCCAGGCGCCCCGAAAACCCTGGACGTTTTAAGCATATTTCTTTCCAGATGTTTCCTATGCCTTTAGAAATAGCTCTCACAAAAGTGGTTTATGATGCCCGTAGACAAAGGGCTATGTTAACATATGCACACACCCCCATATCTTTTCTACACAAAGGAGTCCTAGGATCTCAGAGCAGGAGAGCCTCCCTCCAGCCCAATTCCTGAGTGTTATAGATGAAGAAATAACTGGGGCCACGTGACTAACAAAGCCTCTTCACCCCAGTGGTTTTCCTGACCCTCAGGAGGGAGAGGGCCACCGTGTCTCTGGGAGAACAGGCCGGCGACCCCAGGAGTGGCTCGGGATTCCTGCAATGTGGCCCATTCAGGACGTCATAATTAACCACCGTAAATATCACTTAATAGCTAACATGGCAAACAGCCTGCTCACAGGGAGAGAACGCACGTGAAGTGGACTGGAAATGACTTTCTCTCTTCCCTCTCACATCAGCCATTAATTTTCTTCCTATCAGGTGCCTTGGGCCAACACAAACAAAACTAAACTTGACAGGGATAAATGTGAAGTCCTTAGGAATAGACACTCCACTCAAGGAAAAACAGGTTGGGAGAACGTGAGTCAGTTCTGGAGGAAAAACTCCTGGGAGCCTGAGTCGACACCAGGTCCCATCAACAGAAGCATAGAGTCCAGAAGAGAGGAGGGGACAGCTCCACTGTGCTCTGAAACATTGGGCTTGGTGATGGGAGCTGTGCTTCTGGGCATCCAGAGTTGGAAGCTGACCCAGAGCAGGGAGCCAGGCTGGAGAAGCCTCCTGGAGACATCAGTGAAGACACGATTGAAGGAACTGAAGATGTTGGATGTGGAGAAGACGTTCATTCAGGGAAAATAACCCAAATTCTTGACTCTGGGGAAGGGAGCAATCTCTTTCACTGTCCGCGTACCAAAGACAGGTAGCGCCTTCTTCTCCACAGCCCCCCTTCTTGAGACTGGGGGTGGGGTCAAGCTTCCTGCCTGTTAATAAGGTGTGGCTGGGGAAGTATCTAGTGCCAACTGTTGGCAGCTGGTAGGGCATCCCTTGTCCTCAGCTTTGGGCCTCACCTGCCCATCCTGGGCAGCTGGCAAGTAGTTTCACTTCCATCCGGTAGGACACAATTCTTCCCTTCAGTGATTTGAGGGGCCAGTGGATGGAGTTTTATGGAGGCAGGTGATCTTTCAGGAACTTCAACACTAAAGCTGTTGAAAAATGGAATGCCCTGGTGGGGCGCCTGGGTGGCTCAGGCAGTTAAGCATCCTACTTCGGCTCAGGTCATGATCTTGTGATCTGTGAGTTCGAGCCCCACGTCAGGTTCTGTGCTGACAGCTCGGAGCCTGGAGCCTGCCTCCGATTCTGTGTCTCCCTCTCTCTCTGCCCCTCCCCGCTCGAATAAATAAACATTACAAAATTTTTTTTTAAATAAGGTCGACATGGGGCACCTGGGTGGATCAGTTGGTTGAGCGTCCAACTTCGGCTCAGGTCACGATCTCACAGTCCGTGAGTTCGAGCCCCATGTCGGGCTCTGGGCTGATGGCTCAGAGCCTGGAGCCTGCTTCTGATTCTGTGTCTCCCTCTCTCTCTGTCCCTCCCCCGTTCATGCTATGTCTCTCTCTGTCTCAAAAATAAATAGAAATGTTAAAAAAAATTAAAAAATAAAATAAAATAAGGTCGACAGTCGCTGGGTTCAGGGCCCCCCGCCCCCCGGATTCAGTGTGACCTCATCTTAACTTGATTACATCTTCAAGACCCTGTTTCTAACTAAAGGCACATTCACAGGTACAGTGGTTAGTATTTCAACACATCCTTTGGGGTGGGGTGGGATATAATTCAACCACAGTGATGCCCATGCCTTCAGCGTGTGCATAAGAGCTGGGTGTGGAAGGAAGGGAGGAGAGAAGAAAGGAAGGGGAAGGAGTTTATTAGAAGAGTGAGACTTGCATGCATGTATTCAATGTATCTCCGAGCACAGTTGTATGTACATGTGATCGACAGCGTGTGCAAACAGCCCCACGAAAGGGATTGCACGGTATAGCTGAACTGATACTCCGTAACTATGGATGGCTATGCAGCCACTAAAAAGAATATGTCTTAAATAACAGGCAATATGTTGGACTACGGCTTACAGTTTCTATCCAATGCAAAATATCCCTCCTAAATGTAGAGTTTGATTTCAGCAAAATTGAAGGGACATTTGGAGCCAGGGCATCTGTATGCAAGCTAACAGTTCAAAACCTGAGTTTGGCTTTCCAATGGAATATATAAATATATTTCTTGCCTCATTTCTGCCAAAGCATATTTCTCTTCCACATTATCAGTGTTGGAGCAAGCTTTATTTCCCTAGGCTCTTTAGTATTTCTCTCTAGGGTTTTCAGCAACTGTTGGATGAGTATCAGTTTATTTTTTTTATGAAAAATAGACAGAAGTTCGGGCACCTGGGCGGCTCAGCCTAGTATCCAACTTCAGCTCAGGTCATGATCTTGTGATTGGTGGGTTCGAGCCCCGCATCGGGCTCTGTGCTGACAGCTCGGAGCCCAGAACCTGCCTCAGATTCTGGGTGTCCCTTCTATCTCTGCCTCTCCCCGGCTTGTGCTCTGTCTCTCATAAATAAACATTAAAAAAATTTTTTTAATACACAAAAGTTTTTTTTTTAAGTCCAATCTATAGGCTCTGACCTGGAAAGATTTTTGTATGTGTTGTTAAATGAAAAAAGCAGGTTATGGAGTGAAGGGTGGTGAATAATTCTGTTCAAAAAATAGGGATAGAGCCATCCTTAAAATACATTTATCGGTCCCTTATAAAACTAACCTCAGCAATTGTACCCCTGGGCATTTATCCCAGAGAAGTGAAAATGTTAGGTTCACCCCAAAACGTGTACGTGAATGTTCATAGCAACATTCTTAGAAATAGCTGAACATCACAGGCAGAATCACTAGTAACAATCAGATGTCACAAAGTGTGGTACATCCATGCTGCGCAATATTGCTGCTCAATAAAAAGAAACAAACCATGGGGGCACCTGGTAGGTCAGTCGGTTAAGCATCTGACTCTTGATTTCGGCTCAGGTCACGATCTCACGGTTCGTGAGTTCGATCCCCACGTCGGGCTCTGTGCTGGCAGCTCAGAGCCTGGAGCCTGCTTTGGATTCTGTGTCTCCCTCTTTCTCTGTGTCTCTCCCCCCCCCCCACCCCATTCATGCTCTGTCTCTCTCTCCCTCAAATATAAACATTAAAAAAATTTTTTTAATAAAAAAAATGGGGGAGACCCCTGGGTGGCTCACCCAGTTAAGCATCTGACTCTTGGTTTCGGCTCAGGTCGTGATTTCACAGTTGGTGAGTAGGAGCCCCCCGGCTCTGTGCTGAGAGGGAGAAGCCTGCTTGAGACTCTCCCTCTCTCTCTGCCCCTCCCCCTCTCACTTGCACACTCTCTCACAAGCTCTCTCTCTCTCCCTCTCAAAATAAAAAAATAAACTTAGAAAACCGGGGAGAGCCTCACATACGTGTACGCGAGTAGGTGTGAGCACGAGAAGGTGTGGGAAGATACACAGCAGACTGGTTGGCCTCTGGAAAGCGAGTCTGGAAAGAGATGATTTAATTAACCTTTTTGCGTCAGCCTCTCCAGTATTTGACTTGTTCCAACAGGCGTGTGTGTGACTTGGTAAATTTGTTCAGACCCACAAGGTAGCCCCCAAACGGTGTGTGGGGAGAGGGAGAAGGCGTCAAGAGCTCCGAAAACCCTTGCTCTTCCACGAACGTCTTGCATCGGGATCGAGGGGAGAGCGTGACTGGCCCGCTCTGGCCTCCGTGTGTCCCACTTCCCGGCCACCCTGACACCACCAGCCTACTTTCGTGCTTTTTCCTGCCCCTCACAGCCTCCCGTGGCTCTCCACCAACCCCAGGCACTCAGGGAACAGAGCAGGGGCGGGGGTGACTTCTGGGTCCAGCACTGGCGAACCTTCCCTGAGCCGTCACCAGGGGCCAAGAATCATCTGAGTCCCTTTCAAGCATTGCCTCTTGCGATTCTCCCAAGAGCCCCAGGAGAGGAAGCCTGTGGTTGTACCCATTCTACAGATGAGGAGATGAGGTCGTTCTTGCTTGGCCTGGCACGGAGAACACCGTCGAAGCGTATCCCACTGGGGGCGTCACCGTCCCCTGACCAAACCCGGCCCTCCCACCGATGGCCCTCGAGGCCCTCGGGCCTTCAGGAGGCAGGGGTGTTCACCCGGCACCCCTGCCCTCTGGAGGCGGCAGCTTAAGGAAATCGACAGAGGGGAACGTCTGGCCCGTTAACCGGCCAACGGGTGGGAGGGCCGTGTCCCCTGAGCCCTCTCAATCGGAAGTATGGAGAGACGGATGCCAGTCGGGCGCAGGCCCTGCTTCTGACATTGTGCTTCCAACCGGGAGGCCAGGCTGGGCTGCGGGAGGCCAGCAGGACGCTTGGCAACAGCTGCAGAGCAAGAGTTGGCCCCAGTTGGAAACAGCCCCAACCCCAGCCACACAGTGGAGCTCCTGGCCGAAGCGGACAGGCTGAACCGGGCACGAGGGGGTTGGCCTGCGGGGCGGGGCCTGGCGCCCTGTGTGCCCCGCTCTCCGCCCGTGTCCGCTTCCGTGCTGGGCGCCCCCAGACTGCAGGGGAGCAGCTGCTAGGAGAGCTGGACGATAGCTTCTGGAAGGCACGACCGGCTTCTCCTCCTGCAGTTACGAAAGTACCCAGGACGTCCTGCCTCCCACTCTGCGGAGGCTACTTCTCAGAGTAGGGAAGGGAAACCAGGCAGGGGGGTGGTCCTGGCCTTTCTGGAAGTTTCTCTGGCTGCAGGTTCTCTTCCCTCCATCACCTTGAGTGAGTCAGCTCGGGTCATGATCTCGCGGTTTGTGGGTTCGAGCCCCGCGTTGGGCTCTGTGCGGACAGCTTCGGATTCTGTGTCTCCCTCTCTCTCTGCCCCTCCCCAGCTCATACTCTGTCTCTCTCTCTCTCTCTCAAAAATAAATAAACATTAACAAAAATTAAAAAGAGAGAGAAAGGGGAAGGACACAGACACCATGGTGGCCGATTTCATCCCAACTCCCCTGACCCAGACCCCTACTTGCCGCCACACGGCCCCCAGCCCTGCCCCCTCTACGGGGCCTTCTGAGTCCAGCCACCAAACTTCCCGCTGCTCCCCAGGCTCTGACCCCAGCCCTGCCTTTTCTCGGCTTCCTCCTCTCCCTGGAAGTCCCCTCCACCTGTTCCCAGGGGCAAATTCTTTGTCATCTCTCAAGATGGCTCTGCAGTCGCCTTGGACAGCATGTCCTGCTTGATGCCCCTTGTCCCTGCTTGGTGACTGATGGTGTGCCTATCACTCTTACACACGGTCACACACAGACCACTATCACCGTTGGGGCACGCCGCCCTCCATCTCGTGCTTCTCTGTGTGCCCATCCCCGCGCCAGACCAGGGATGCCAGAGCGGGGATTTCTCCTCTCTCCGTGCCCAGGGCCCGCACAGAGCCTGGCGCACATGCGGCACGTGGGGCTGGAGTCGATGGATACGTGAGCGCACGGAACACTTAGAATGTTCTTTTCCTCTCGTTGTCTCCAGGGATCTATAAAGGCCACTGCTTCCGGATCAATCACTTCCCAGAGGACAATGATTACGACCACGACAGCTCGGAGTATCTCCTCCGTAAGTGCCAAGCATCTTTCGCTTTCCTTGTATGTGTGGGAGGCAGGGGGGCAGCTGCAGGAAAGACGGGCCCCGTGAGGGCGCAGGGGTGCTCTTCTCTGGATGCTCTTTCTCTCCCTTTCCGATTCAGAATTGTTAGTTTGGAGGATGGACTTATGTCCAACGCTGCCATGGCATGCTGGGTATCCCAGCGGGGTTACTTGGCGCCCAGGCCCATGCCTGGGGAGACTGAGGCCCAGCCAGAGCAGGTGACGGTGTGGGCGCTCTGCTCACCAGGACTGCTGATCACGGCGAGCTGCAGAGTCGCTGATTGCTGCCATGGGGCCGGGCGCAAGGAGGTTAAAGACACAGGCCTGCCCAGGCCAAGCGTCCCTAGGGGGCTGTGATACCCCAAGTACATTGCCCTCCCGGCCCTGGACCCGCCCACCCCACCCCCCACGTACCCAGCATTCTGTTCTTGAAAAATCAGACGGTCCGGCGGGGAGCCACCGCCTCTGCCCCTGTCCTGTGGTTGGGTTGACCCCCAGGCTGGAAGTCACAGCATATACTGGACAAGGACAAACCCGTCCCACACGGGAAATCCAGATCTCATCCCTGGGCCTGTGAACACCACCCTGGGAGAAAGGATGGGGCCACAGCCACAGAAGGTGCCTGGAAATGAAAGGACAGCACCCCTTGAAGCCGTTTCCCCCTTTCCCATGAGTCAGAACACGCACACAGCTGCTCACGGCGTCACCCTCGGGGCCCGGGGCCCGGCTTCATTGATGGAGAATCGACAGCAGCGTCCTCAGAGGGAGCGCAATTCACTCTGCACCTGCTTGTGGACCGTTTTCTTCTAAGAGAAAGGATTTGGGCTGTGAGTCGTCTGGTCAAACAGTACAGCGTGTGGTTCCCGTGGAGCCTGGGGAAGGGTCAGGAGGCTCTGGCCAGACCCAGAACCTGAACACATTTGGCCAGCTCCGCCTCCCTCACCTTCTCTTCTTCCTCCTGCCTCTCCTTCCTTTCTGCTTTCTGGGGCCAACGCTGAAGCAAGCAAATGAGATTCCGCAGGGCCACCGCAAATGGCCGTGCGGCTTATGCACACACTCACCTACACTGTGGTATAAACGACACCCTTCGAGTTGTACAGTGCGCGGCCTGCACAGCCACCTGGGGCGACCCCTGGTGCTCAGCCCAGCTGGGATGGCTCGTGAGCATCAGCCCAGAGGTCAGATGATGTAGCTTTCTGGGGCTCCAGCAGGAAGCAGACGGCATGCTCAGATGCGGTGAACGAAGGGTATCTAGTGAAGGACTATTTACAAAGTGAGGTCAGGGTTAAGGAAAGCTTGCAGGGGGTGGGGAGAGCAGCAGGGCTAGTGGCCACAGGAGCCCTTGCACTCCGGGGCCTGAGCAGGTGAGGAAAGCAGGCATGGGAGCCTGGAGAAGGGAAGCCGGGAGGACAGGGCTGCCCGGCAGGCGCTGGGGCTTTTAGGAGGGAAGGCAGTCACCTCACCTCACCGGAGCCTTCAGGAAGGAGGCTCGGGGAGTACTGTTTCCCTGCACGCTCCTCCCAAAGCCAGAGGCAACGGAGCCCAAGTATCCCTTGCATGGTGCATGGTGCGGCCTCCCGGGGCCCAGGGCAGGATGCAGAAAGTTCGAAGGAGGACCGGGAGGGGCAAGTCAGGGATGTGCAGCACATTCTCCCCTCCAGTTTCAGGCTCCCACTGTCCCCGGATTCCACCTGCGGTGCCCGAGGTGGGGGGGGGGCGTGAGGGCTAGGAGGGGCCCCGCAGCGATTTTCCCAAATCGATGGGGACAGCACAGACGAAAGATCATTTGGGAAGGAAACGCCCTCCTCAAGTGTGCTCTGTGGGGGCCCGGCGGGTTCATTCACAAGCTGCTGATGGAATTGGGGCGGAGGGCAGAGCTAACCCTCCAACAAGGGGGTGTTTTTCCACTCGGGGGCTGGCGGAAAAAGGAGGTGGCCCCGAAACGAGATTCGGAGTACAGGTACCTGTGAGCGTCAGCCAGAGGGAGCAGGCAACGTCCTCGAACTGGGGGCGCCAAGGTCACGGTCACCACGGCCGTCCCCCACAATTCCCAGTATTTGGCCCTCTGGGCCCCAGAGTATTGTGACCCCCCCAAAATACGCAGAAGCACAGGAGACAGAGAGGAGGGGTCATGAGATCTCATTTATTCACCCATTTAACACAAAGTTATTCTTGGGCCTATTACACGCCAGATACTGTGTTAGCCACACGTGTCACTGCAGTGGCGGAGCGGATGCTCCAGTGGGTCAGAGAAGGTCGTGGAAGGTTCCATGGTGCTTGCCTGTGGGAGTGGCAGCTTAACCATTTGTACATCCACAGGCAGGTGTGGGGTCTGAGCGGTCACCCCACACACAAACACACAGCCTGCCGTGTCTTTTCCACCGGCCCCTCTGGCCCGGGGGGTTCCCACCCATCCCACTCTGGTCCTGGGGTCCCTTTTCCGGGTGCCACATTTCCCATCACGGAGCCGATTTGGGTGCTAAGGCTCGCAGTATTGATGTCAGGGCTGCTGGGAGGCCCCTGTGCCTGAGGGTGAGTGAGAAGGAGGTACCCGTGCTCCAGACAAGACACGGACTCTCTCCAGGGCTTGATTTGGCCTTGAGGCACGGCCCGGGCCTCAGCCTTGCTCGTCCCTCAGCTCTGTGCAAGACCCACGCTGCACCATTGTCTACGGCAACCCCAGCTGGCTTCTACACATCCAGAGCCCTGGGATGAGCCTTTGTGGCAAGGGACAGGCACGCACATGACTGACGTGGGCAGGATGGATGGCTCTGAGCCAGGTCTGGCCTCAGCGACCTTAGAGGCACTGGGCTCCCTTCTCCCCGGCCCCTCTGACCCGTCTGCAGAACGGGGGCATCCAGGGGGAGCTGACCCCGGATTTTCTGGCCAGCATGGCTTTGAGGCATGTTTCCAAAGCCCACGGGAAACCTCCTCCCAGAGCCTGCGGCTGCAAGAAGGCAGAGGAAGGGGGAGGAGATGCTGGAGAGAAGAGCTTTATTTAATGCCCCCAACAAAGCCCCCTCTGTGAAGCGGGGCACACACTGGTGGGCTTACAGGAAAGGAGACAAATAGTGCCTTCAGAGGCTGCAAGGCCACAAACCGGCTCAGCTGGCTCAGGAGTCGGGGCCTGCCAGGGCTCCCCGACTTGCTGTCCCCCGCGGGGGCCACCAAGGGTCCACGTCGCCGGGATTTCTACTGGGCTGGGAGACCTGTAGGCCCATCAGGAAGGCTGAGCTCAGGGCTCCTCCTGAAGCCCCACTTCCCTTCCTCCTGGCCCTTCCAGCCAGATGCTAAGGAAGGGGGACCCATATCCCCTAAGCCCCTACCAAGTACAGAAAGTGTATTCTTTTCCTAGGGCCACATGCCGGGTGGCTTAAAACAACAGGGATTTACTGTGAATTTACTCTCTCTCGGTGCGGAGGCTGGAGTCTTCAATGGGATGCTGGCAGGGCTGGGCTCCCTCCACGGCGCCCAGGGGTCTCTTGCGACGCCTGTCGGCTCCCCACCCTCCTTGACGTGGGGCCCCCTCACTCCTATCTCTGCCTCTGCCTTCACACGACTTCTTCCCTGCCTGTGTCTCTTCCTCTGCTCACAAGAGCACTTGTCATTGGATTTAGGACCCACTCTAATGCAGGATGGTGTCCTCTTGAGATCCTTAATTTAATCACACCTGCAAAAAAACCCTTTTCTAAATAAGGTCTCATTCATAGATACCTGTGATTAGGACTTGGTCATATCTACTGGGCGGAGGGGTGCAATTCAACCCCTACAGGTAGGTATTACTACTCTCCCCAGGTTACGAAACAGGAGACTTGGGGCGCCTGGGTGGCTCAGTCAGTTAAGCGGCCGACTCTTGTGTTCAGCTCAGAGCGTGATCTCACAGGTTGTGAGTTCGAGCCCCACGTCGAGCTCTGTGCTGATAGCGTGGAGCCTGTTCGGAATTCTCTGTCTCTGCCCCTCCCCAGCTCATGCTCTCGCGTTCTCTCTCTCTCTCTCTCTCTCTCTCCCTCAAAATAAATAAGCAAACTAAAAAAAAAGAGAGGAGACTGACGTCAGAAGTTAGCCACCCTGGTCGGTGGCAGAGCAAGTGTGCAAGTCCAGCTTGGCTGGACAGCGAGGTCCACGCACGTCCCACTGTGTTTAGCCACCACACCCCGCCCCGTGACCTCAGGAGGCCCTGGTCTGTCCCCGGGGGGGTGGGGAGGGGGACAGTGACAGCAATGATGGCAGTGGAGATAAAGGCTGTCACTCAGAAGTATGTGCAATGGCCAGGCCCTGTGCTAAGCCTCTTAATACACACAAAACCCACCAGAGGAGGTGGGTCCCTGCTCCCAGCTGCTTTCCGCAAACGGGGAAGCTCAGTGTTAAGTGAAGCGGCCTGACAAAAGAGCCAGCATGTCCCAGAGCAGACCCAGACCCACCTGATGCCAAAGGCTGCGTCCTCAGCCACCCGTCACCACTTCCCAGCCTTCCAGAGGCTCCTTAGAGACCGCGCCCGTGAAAGGCTCAGTGTAGCGGTGAGGGTGCGGCGTCTGAATGGAAGGCAGACCAGCGTCTTCGTGGCTGTTATTGGGGCTCCCGGATACCATTGAGGGGCCCTCCTGCCTTCCGGCTGGCAGGGGGAGCCTGCTGCGGGGCCTGAGCCATCGCTTGAGTGGGGTCAGGCTGCCCCCGCCCGGCCAGCTCCCAACCCGCCAAGGTCTGCAGGGCCTGATGGGAGGGAACCTTCAAAGTCAGGAGAAGGGCCTCGAGCGTCGGGGCTCCCCGGCCGACGCCCGAGGCCGAGGCCGTGCCCAGAACGGCGGCCGCCCTCACCGCGCTCTGCTCTGTCTCCCGCCCCGGCCCAGGCATCGTGCGCGCCTCCAGCGTCTTCCCCATCCTCAGCACCATCCTGCTGCTGCTTGGCGGGCTCTGCATCGGCGCCGGGAGGTTCTACAGCCGCAAGAACAACATCGTCCTCAGCGCGGGCATCCTCTTCGTGGCCGCAGGTGAGCCCCCGGCTCCGTTCCGCAGGCACAGGGCGCGCGCCCGGGGGCGTGCGCGGGGCTGGGGGCGCCGACGCGAGGTCGTTGCTCGTAATTGACTTCAAAGGTCCGGGTGCGAGGGGGCTGGCGCGGGCGCGGGCGTGGGGAGCGGCTGCTCAACGGGCACGGAGTCTCCTTCTGGGGGCGGCGAACACGTTCTGGAACTAGATAGAGGCGTGGGGTGCACAACAGTGTAAATGTACTAAATGCCGCTGAAGTGGGCACTTGAAGGGGCTCATTTGTGCCATGTGGATTTCACATCAATCACAAAAATAAATGTCTAGGTGTGCACAGTGCCACAAAGGGGCAGTGCCGGCGCCTTGTAAGCCTGGCTGCATCGGGGGGGCCAGGAGGGTACCCCGAGGGACTCACGGAAGCCAAGACCTGAAGGAGCGGAGGAGGACAGGGTGAAAGGGAGCAGAACGGGCAAGGGTGCACATCAGAGTCACCCTCCGCGACCCAGTGAAGACCCACGGAGCTGCGGGTGACAGTAACACACGCCCTCCTAACTGGCGTGACACTGGCATTCCTCCGGGCCTCGATGGGGAGACTTCAGCGCATGCCTCGCCACTGCAGACGCGGAGGCAGTCAGGCCGGAAGTGGGCTCACAGCTGGCCAGCGGCCGGCAGGTGCACATACATGGTGCGGTGGAGAACTCGGGTTTTCCGACCTGGGTCTCCGGGGGAATCTTGACGGGGCAGAACTTGGCCGGTGGCATCCTGGAGTCTCCAGGCAGCACCTGCAGAGGTCAGATAAACTTGCAACAAGGGACCCTGTCAGGAGAAACAGGACGTGCCTGACGTCCTAGGCCTTCTAGTAAGTAAATTCGAGATAGGTTACAAAGTTCAGTAATTCTTTGCTAAGTTGTTAACAGAGCTCCTTGCACTGCCTTATCGGTGTTTTTGCTTTCAAAGCATCCTTTGTCTTACCCCAGTCTGGTGAGGCGACCCTAGATGGGCCTGGTCTCTGCATTCCTAAAATCGTCCAGTAGTCCCATGAGGGTGATAATGAGAATCCCAGTAAAGGTGGTGGTTGGTGGTCGAGCTTCCTTTTTGAGGATGGGGAGGGGCCTCACAGGGCCCCACCCCGACTTGTCCTCTCCTACGGTCTCTCGGAGAGAGGGAAGGCGACTTCCCAAAGCAGTTAAGGGACTGGTTCAAAATCTTTCAGCCAGATTCTTAGGGTCCTTCCTCTACATTACTTCTGCTTCTGCGTCCTTCCAGGGCAACAGATAATGTGTGAGTGTGTGTGTGGGCGGGGGGGGGGGGGTGGGCTGTATGTGTGTCAAGGGTGTGGTGTGTGTGTGTGTGTGTGTGTGTGTTAGCAAGAAGTACCCGAGTGTCAGGTCTCCTTCTTGGCCACGTCCCCATCCCTTTGCTTCTTGTCCCCTCCAGAGGCAGAGGTGGGAGGAAAGGGCCACACCCCATTCTCTCCCCTCCTTCGAGCCCCCAGATTTCTGAAGGTGGGGACCACTAAAGAAGTCCCTGCTGTGAGGTTTGAATCCCGTACCCCTTCCTTTCCCGAGGAAGGGAAAGATTTGCATAACACCAGCTACCACATACTACAGCCGTGGTCCCAGGGCTCGGTGAGCACAACCACATCATCCCAGGTTGTGAGGGGGTAGTCAGGTGGCCCAGGTGGCTTCCCTGAAGTCACGTGGCGGCAAAGACACAGGCTGTGCCCACGGCTGTCAGCCTCCAAAGGTGCCCTCCGCCGCTGCCCATTTCCCCAGGGGGAGCCATACAAAGCCATATCCAGATGTCCCAGGTCACTGGAGAAGTTGTGGATTCCAGGGCCCTGGCAGAAGCAGGATTCAAGTGCAGGCAGCTTGGCTCTACTCACACTCACTTATAATAAGATGAAATTAAATAAAGACCGCAACAGGTGACTACATCCCACCTCTCAGGCTAGCAAAGGTCCAGCACGTTGATACAATAAATTATAGGCTGTTGACACCCACAGTCGTACTCCTGCGTGTGTGGAGCGGTGTGGACACAAGGCTGTCCGTGGCAGCTTTGTCCTAGCGGAGGGCCGGAAGCCACCTGACGCCCATAGCAGAGGCCTGGTTAGATATCCATGCAGTGGGTGCTACATGCACTTAGACAGACAGCTCTCCGTGGCCTGACGTGGAACCGTCTGCCAGGTGGACTGTTGAGTGACAAGGCAAGAGGACAAAGAGCATTGTGCAAGGAAAGAAAGAGATGTATGTGTGAGAGAGAGAGACAGAGCAACAGAGAGGGCGGTGGGGAGAGAGACTAGATACAACGATAATATAAGAAACAAGATAACAGGGGCGCCTGGGTGGCTCAGTCGGTTAAGCCTCCAACTTCGGCTCAGGTCACGATCTCACAGTTCGTGAGTTCAAGCCCCCTGTTGTCAGTGCAGAGCCCGCTCCGGATCCTTTGTCCCCACCCCATCTCTTTCTGCCCCTCCCCCACTTGCACTTTCCCTCTCTCTCTCTCTCTCTCTCTCAAAAATAAATAAGACATTTTTTTTTTAAAAAAGAAAGAAGATAACAGTAATGGCCTTCAAGAGGGGAACTAGGTAGCCAAGTACCTATGTTTTACATCTCATCTGAACTTTTGCTTTATTACCTCAAAACCAATTATTTAACAGAAAAGTCGGCAACCGGAATAAAGCAATACCTATCCAAGGGGGGTGGCCACCAGCCCCTCCTCCGCCCTCCTGTCCCTCATCCAGCTGTGGGTCTAACGTCTGCCTCCCTCCCTCCCACCCCTCTCCTGCCTCTCTTTCAGGCCTCAGTAACATCATAGGCATCATCGTCTACATCTCCAGCAACACAGGTGACCCAAGCGACAAACGTGATGAAGACAAAAAAAACCATTACAACTACGGTTGGTCTTTTTACTTTGGAGCCCTGTCCTTCATCGTGGCCGAGACCGTGGGTGTCCTGGCCGTAAACATTTACATTGAGAAAAATAAAGAGTTGAGATTTAAGACCAAACGGGAGTTCCTCAAGGCCCCCTCCTCGTCTCCCTACGCCAGGATGCCGAGCTATCGGTACCGGCGACGACGCTCACGGTCCAGCTCGAGGTCCACCGAGGCCTCTCCGTCCAGGGCGGCGTCTCCGGTGGGCCTGAAGATCACTGGGGCCATCCCCATGGGCGAGCTGTCCATGTACACGCTGTCCAGGGAGCCCCTCAAGGTGACTACCGCCGCCAGCTACGGCCCCGACCAGGAGCCCGGCTTCCTGCAGCTGCACGACCTGTTCCAGCAGGACCTACAGGAAGGCTTGCGCGTCAGCGTGCTGAACCGGCGGACGACCCCCGTGTGAGCCACCCCCCTCTCTGCACCGGCCTCTCCCCAGAACAGCTGTTTGGATCCCACAGGAGGGCATCTGACCCTTAGGCTGGACCGACCACGGACTGAAGCCAAAACCCAACCCTCCCTCGTCTCCAGAAAGTGTCACGGGCTGGCTGGGAGCGAAGTGCTGGGAGACGGGAGTTGGAAGCCGAAGGCTGACTTTGTCCCCGAGAGGGGTGTTTTGACGGCCCAGGATTGCGAGATCTCCTGAGGCTGCAAGGCCTTGACCAACCTGGGAAAACAAAATCGAGCCATTGTCTCCTCTTGGAAATAATTCTTGCCGGAAGGACGGGCTTTCAGAGCCCTCCCTCTCTGCCTGGGTGAGGGGCCACCGGGCGGGATTCACCGGGTACACGGGGACCTTTGGACACTGGTCAGGTGCCGTTTGACCTGAGGTTCTGGGTCTGTGAGCGGGAAACGAGGAAGCCGAAACTTGCCCCCTTCCTGTCTGTTTCTTGCTCTCTCTCTCTCTCTCTCTCTCTCTTTCTCTCTGGCAGTGGCCGGTTGTTGAAATAACAGTGATCCTGAGGAGAAAGCCCCTGTGGCCAACTGGTGCTTTGGCCTTTGTGCTATCCTGGGGCCGGCTTCCCTCGACCTGAGGAGACCAAGGCCTGTGGAAGAATTCGCAGTGGAGGAGGCCATTCGCTGGTCTGGGTGTGAGGTAAACCCAGAGTCTGTGGCTTGGCATTCTGGTCTGCTTCTAGAAGTTTCTGCCGTACACAGAAAGGGCAAGACGCTCTGACTGTACTTGAGAGTCTGGAAGATTCCACGGGTCTGAAGGAAGGTGCCCATATGGCCTCTTGCCGTGTCCCTCCCCACGGACCCTCCTCAGAGCAGCTCTGTCCCTTCTTGGGGAGCGGAGGGGGCAGACCCCCCCCCCCACCGGCGTTTGGCAACAGGAGCCTGAACTTCTGTTCGAGAAAGGGAGACCCGAGGGTGAACAGCGGCCAACACATCAGAACAAACATCCGTTTCCTAAGTGGTTATTGATCGTGACTGGTTGCAAATGAAGGCCAGGGGAGCAAGTGACACTCGGTTCTTCGTCCAGACAACGGCAGCAGCAGCCCCTCCCCCACACCCACTCTTGTCATTTATTCTGCCACCACCCGAAGGGCTCAGCCGAAGGAGTTCGGGCAGTTTGGATGAAAAGGCCGCGCTGTGTTTTCCTTCCTCCTCGCGGGAGGGACATCTCGGCACTCTGGAACCGAGGCGGCGGTTCCGCGTTGGACGTTTTCTTCCAACCACAACCATCTCTTCCCATCCCGAGGCAAGCGGAGAAGGCAGACGCGAGTGTGGGTTCAGAAGACAACCTTTCTGGAACAGGGATCTCACCCTCTTTTATATAAAACACGTGCTTTCTAAAGACAAATCCTTTCTTACTTTTTGAGACTTGGTCGTCCGATCTCGAGCGGTCGCCTGTGGTCCCGCTAGCTGTCATCCTGAGAAGTGACCAGCGAATTCTTACCTCAGCCACCTGCTCGCCGACCCCCTGGGCGGACTCAGCCCCCAGGAGTTGAGATCTGGGTCACGGTCATCGCCATCCTCCTTCACCCCCGGAGAGGAAATCTCCCCGG
The DNA here is from genome assembly GCF_018350175.1 of Felis catus. NCBI lineage: Eukaryota > Metazoa > Chordata > Mammalia > Carnivora > Felidae > Felis > Felis catus. Next base: position 48,197,289 of record NC_058381.1, on the reverse strand, counting down.
GGACCCCTCGCCTGACTGCCCCGGAGCGCTGGCCAGCCGAGGCGCGGTGTGCTGGGGACCCTCCGCGCTTGCCCGAAACCCCTTCCTCCCGTTGAGGTTGGCTTTGTGTGGTGGTTTGTCCAAGCATGTGCAGCCGTGAATGCTGGAGCGTCAGGGCTCGTGGCCTGCCCTGCTGGGGGCCAACCCCGTCCCGTCCTGCCCCCAACCCGACCGCCCTTGGTGCCCCACCCCCCCCATCTGTGACCCCATCTTCCCGGGCTCAAAGGAAAGGGGGCAACATCTGGGAACCCATCACCCCGCCAGGTCCCCAGACTCTTCTGTCACTTCCCAAAGCAAGGCAGCCGTGCTGTTTCTTCCACATAAGTCACCTCCTCCCCTGCTGCCCCGGAAGTTTCTGTCATTTCATGCAGAAAGCTGTGTTCCCATGAATCCTACCTCTCGCCCAGTCCCAGGCAGAGAATGTGGGGCCCACTCTAGGGACCAAGAAAGAGTAGAAAGAAGCAACAAAGAAGGACAGAAGAGCAGGGAGCAGAACCACCTCAGAGCCCCTGGTCTTCACAGCCTTTCTCCCCACCATGCCCGGGCTCCCGGACCCTCTGCCCGGGGCCACCCTTCTGCGCACCGCCCCCCAGCCAGGGGCGCCTGGGGAAGTGGGCGGAGCTGGCCCCCTGCCACCTGTCAGGCTGAGACCTTGCGTCCCCAGAGGGGGACGCGGGGGCCTGTGCCCACCTCCTCCCATCCCACCACCCTCTCCAACCAGCCCCTGTGTGTTTCGCCCGTTAAGCACCTGTGAATCCTGTTACCTACTACTGGTTTTGGGTTGTTAGTTCTGTCTTTTTTTTAATTAAATAAAAACCTTTTTGAAATGTTCTCTTCTTGATGTGGGGGGAAGGGCTCGAGCTCCCTTTGAGTCTTTGTGGGCACTTAGGGCAAACAGTGTCCCTCCTGGGGGACACTGTGGACCCTCCAGGAGAAGGAGGAGGGAGGCTGGGCCCTGTGCCGGCCAAGGTGGGTTCCTCGGGCTTTCATCCAGGTCACCAGCCACCTCCCTGGCAACACCAGCTGGTTTCAGACTGCTGAGTGGTATCATCAAGGTGCCTTTTAACAGATAGGCTGGGAGATGGACGGGCCACCCCTGCGTGTGGTGTGGGCATCTGGGCAGCTGAGCAAGCCAGACCCGTCTTCAGAACCTGCCGGGCGGGGGCCAGCCAGCCAGAACCGCAGCCTCGGAGGCCCTAAGTTGCCTGCCAGGGTTTCTAAGAAGTCCAGCCTCCTTTCCCCCTCCAACTTCGGAAATGATTAAAAAACAAAGGAGGCCAAGTAGCAAAATGACCGGTAAAGCTGGCTCCCACCAGAGGCCAAATGCGACCAAGCCGTCTAATCTCAGGCCCAGCCGCCTGAGTCAGAGAGAGGGACCGCCCCCCCCCCACCCCGCCACCAGGAGTCAGAGAGAGGGACCGGGTGGCCCCTCGGAGCAGGGCAATACTGACACGCTGCGACAGGCCCCCGCGGGTCACAGGGGACGCCCGCTGTAACCCAGCAGGTTCACCCCCGCAGGTGGGCACGGGCTGGATGTCAACTCTATGCTCTTGGGAGGCATGACAAGGGGAGGACTGCTGTCCTCCCCCACTTCTACCCGAGCTACCGTCCAGGGGACACGTGCATTCAATTACACATCCCCCTTTCTTTCGGGACCCAGACCTCGAGTTTTCCTCCTGAGAGTCAGGGGCTCTGCTGCTCCTCCTGGAGCCTGGAGGCACCAAACTCTGAACATCCAGAAGGTCTTTCCTGGTCCCGGCAAAGGGAGGCCGAGTGAGCCACGTCCCCGCTCTGGTGGCTGCAGGAACCACTCCCCGCATGCCTGAACTTTCTCCCCTGGCTTTTTTCAACGTTTATTTATTTTTGGGACAGAGAGAGACAGAGCATGAACGGGGGAGGGGCAGAGAGAGAGAGGGAGACACAGAATCGGAAACAGGCTCCAGGCTCTGAGCCATCAGCCCAGAGCCTGACGCGGGGCTCGAACTCACCGACCGCGAAATCGTGACCTGGCTGAAGTCGGACGCTCAACCGACTGCGCCACCCAGGCGCCCCCTCCCCTGGCTTTTTAACCCTCTTTCCTACCACCTGAGATGGGCCTGTGGGGAAAGTGATGTCCCAGATGCGCTGAGCCACCGGGTCCCAGGGCCCAGCGAGCTCAGCTCCACAGCCCCACCCACTGACCCCCTGCTCCAGCCTGAGCCGTTGCCACCCAGCACCAGCCCCGCGTGCCAGAGGGACTCTGCCTCCTGTTTGTTCTCAGCCCTCAGGAAACTCTGGCTCAGCACAAGCTTTGCAGCCGTTCTGGGGGGGGATCCCGTGGCAGTCCGAATTTAGGGGCAGGGTACGGCCTCCAACGTGGGGTTCACGTGGTCCCGAATTTCCGTCAAATAAAAAACTCGGTCTCCCTAGTTTGCAGAGTTAGATCCACAAGAACTGACACAGAACCGGATGTTCTCATTCCCTAACCAAAATGCCCCCCCCCCGAGCCCCGCTCCGGCCCGGGAGCCCCCATCCTTGCCTTCACTTACGCTACTCAGAGTAGGCGAACGGCATTACCAGCAACGCCCAGTCCTAGAGTGGCTTAATGCAACGGAAGTTTACTTCTCACTCATGTAAAGTCCAATCGACTGGGTGCGGGACGGTGGGGGGGGGGGGAGGGTGGCGGGGGGTCCTGTGCTCCACAGCGTCATTCAGAGTTACAGGCCCGAGCCATGGGAGCTCATTCATCTTCAATATCGGCTGCCAAGGTTGCCCTGGCATTGACATCCAGGGGGCCGAGGGGGAAGACAGAGGGCAGGCAATTGATCATGAGAGTAGGGGAGTCTTGTGGGGAGTTTTAAGTGACTTTCCCTCCTGCTCATATGCCGTTGGCCAGAATCCAATAACACGGTCACATCTCTAAGAGCCGGGGAAGATACGAAATGTGGCCTGGCCCAGGAGGAAAGGAAAACAGTTTAGGGAACAGCTGGCCAGTCTCAGTTCCCTGGTCTATGCCTTTCAGCACCGTCCTCTTTTCCCTCCCCCATCACCCACCAATGTTCTGGGGAGTGCCTACGTGAAACCGGGACTCTGTCTGGGACTGCATCTACCTGTGTGGCCTGAGCCCTCCTTCAGCTCCTGCGGGATGCCCAGCCTCTTCTCTGCTCCGGATGCGCCATCCGCAAAACGCGTCTACGCTCCCTTCTCTGTGGACTTGGAAGAACGGGCTTGAGCTTGTGCCTTGACCCCAACAAGAACCAGAATCACTGGACCAGAATCAGCAGGAGCGGTAGGTGCCGTAAGAATCATCCCATTTGCTGGACTCATCCTCGAAGAGGGATAAGCCAAAAGAGGGAGGAAGGGATTAAGGAAGAATAAAAAGGGAGGAAATATTTTCTGAGGATGTTCACAGCAATCATGAAAGGGAGATGCCACTAGCCCAGGGGCGATTTTGTTCTCCAAGGGCCACTTGCCAAGGTCTAGAGACATTTTTGGTTGTCACACTCGGAAGGGGGTTGCTCTTGGCATCTAGCGGGTGGAGGCTAGGGATGCTGCCGAACATACTCCACCCGCCAAGAACGATCTGGCCCCAAATGTCACTAATGCCGAGGCTGAAAAACCGTGCATTGGCCTGACTTTACGGTGAGGGAGACGAAGGCACAGTGAGGTCACTGGTGCGGGGTCACACCCGGGCTTCTGACACTTGCACCTAGGCTGTGGACATGTTAGGAACACCCAACTGTTTATTCCCAGGATTGCCTGTCCCTGCAACTCTTTCTGATTTTTGCCTTTTTCCTCTGCTTTTGAGCCAACAGTTTTGGAAAGAGAAATTTGTCACTGCAAGAGGAAACGGGAAAATGGCCACCTGGCCTGGGTGGGCGCAGGGGTGCCTGGGTTTGGGGGCAAAAGGCTGACTGAGTTCAACCGAACGGGTAACGGGAGATCAAGCCCAGAAACCTGGCCCAGCTTGAGGCCGGGGCTCCACACCTGGGGCGTCCTCCTCTGCCCGTGCCCCTGTCGGCAGCTGCAGGGACACGGCCCGGAGCCAGAAACACCGATTCATGAGCCAGCAGCACTGGGCAAGCCCCCCAACCTCTCGGAGCCCCCGTTCCCTCCTCAGTCAGATGAGGAGGTAGCACTTCCCCAACCCCCAGGGCTGTTGGGAGAATGAATGAAACTTGAACTTGAAGGAAATGTTCGTAAATACCTGAGCTCAGCAACGAGCATGAAGAGTGAACTTTCGGGAGTGTTCGCTGACCAGCAACACGTAAGGAGTTTCCAGATGGATGGTTCTAGAACAGCCTTGGGAGGTGGCACGCTGAGGGTGTGGTTTGGGAGAAACCTGTCATCCCGCGGATCCAACACGGGGCAGTGCTCCCCAGGGAGGGCTCCTGCCCCAGCTGCTTCTCTGGCTGAAGCCCATTCGTTTCCACCCTCTGGTCTCCAGGACACCGGGTGGCAGTGGTCACGGCTGCCCCTGTGGCTCCTGCCTTCTTAGCAGGTCTTGCAGTCCCGCGAACCTTCTTCAGGCTGGAAAGGCTGCAAGAGCCCAGTCCTGACCACTTTCAGGTGCCCTGGGAGCTGGGCTGCACGGGAAGGTCTGCGTCCCTAGCGTGCGGCTGGCACAGAGGAGAGGCCTGGGGGGCGGGGAAGGGAGGGAGCTCCCTGCAGGGAGCTCAGAGGCAGCACGTGACTTCAGCTCCCTGCACTGGTTCCTAATATAGCACCCCTGGCCGCCCAGCCCTAGACCTGAGGGGTGGGGCGAGGGACGGAGGGTAGGAGAGGTGCTCAGGGAGCTCAGAATCCAAAAGGGGAGATGATGCAGGTTCACCCGATACAGGTATTTTTAAACTTGCAGCTCCCAACAAAATTGCCAGTACAACCTCAACCTCGGGAGAAGTCTGTGATGACAGAGGGTTACAGGTGCTTTTTTTTTTTTTCCCTTGTGCTCACAACTGCAGGAAAGGGTCCCTGGAAGGACCTATTTCCTGACCTTTGTCCCCTGATAAGTTTTCTGAGACACACTAACCCCCGAGGGGGTCTCCAAAATCCACCAATTAAATTGCAAATAGCCAGGTCCTTTTTAAAACAAATAATACTACATTTTCCTAATTCTAAGAGTATTCCATTTTGCCTTTTTTTAAAAAAAAATCTAAAAATACAGAGAAATTAAAGAAGAAAACACTATCAGCCAAAAGTCCTACCGCCCAAGACATAAACCCAGGTATAACATTTCGGGGTACCCCAGTGTAGGTTAATCCCCTGCCTCTGGTCACCACTTTCATCATGCCAATCTTCCCATGTCTGTACATATTTCTCAAAGGCACAATCTGTAATGGCTGCATAAAACAGAGATGTGGCCATTTATCTAACCAATGTCCCCTGGCTGCACAGAGTCTATTTGCTCCCTAGATCTTCAGTGGTGTCTGAATGGGGCCAAAGGGCTGGGAATCTCAGGATGCGTTTGGTTAAGATCCAGTGACTTCTCACCGTGAACTTCTGGCTCAGCTCTATCCTAGAGGCCGATGAAAAGATAAGTTCCTTGTCCACCCTGAAACGCACTCAGGATCTTGTCTACATGCACACCTGGGTGTCTGGGCTGGGGCGAGAACAGCTCCCCTCCCCAGGAGCTAGTAAGCAGCTCCGTGCCAAGTTCCTCTTGAAAGGCTGGGGCTGCTTCATCCCACCAGGCTTCACGGCTAGCCGCCCTCCGCCAAGCTAAATGGAATCCCTTCCACTTTCTGAGTGTATCAGCTAGGAGGGCTGTGTAACAAATTACACCAGAACTTAGTGGCATTAAACGACTGTTAGACATGATCGTGGATTCTTATCTCTGCTTGACAGAGACAGGATCGGGATGGCTTATCTTGGCTCCACAGCATCTGTCTGGGGCCTTGGCTGGAAGACCCAAGTGGGGGGTGGGGGCTGGAATCATCTGGAGGCTAATCTGCTCGTGTCTGGCAGTCGATGTGGGCTATTGGCAAAGACTGTAGCTGCAGTTTGCAGCCTGAATGTCTACACACGGCTTCTCTGGGTGGCCTGAGGCTCCTCACAGCATGGTGGCTAGGTCCAAGGGCCAGTGTCCCCAGAGCAAGAGGGAAAGGTAGAAGCCTTAGAAGTCACATAGCATTACTTCAGCTGCACTCTGAGGGTGAAGACAGTCAAAAACCTGCTTGAGTTCAAGGAGAGAGGAAAGAGACTGCACTTGTTGATGGGGAGTGACAAGGTTCTGGAAGTATATGGGGACACAGAAATGCTTCTGTGGCCACTTTTGGAAGATGCAATCTCCCCTCCCCCACTTCCAGCCCCTCCCCACCCCACCCAGTCTCTCCAGTACCTTGTGGGGCTCTCAGCTTCTTCTCCACCCACCAATCCTCTCTTCCGTCCTCTGTATCCACGGTGCCTTCTGGAACTCCCCGAATCTCCACCTCCTGGGACACGTGAAACCATCCTCTCTCCTAAGGACACACCTTTCCCTGGTCCTCCTGGTGAAAGCTGTCCCTTCGTCCACTGGGGTTCCCTGCCCAGGTTCCCAACAAAACATTCCTGGCTGTTCAGCCCCATGACCCGTCCTGAGAGGTGTGGGGCTGCAGAGAAAAAGGGATCCAAGACACCTCAGGGTCCAGAGGAGGGTTGGGGCAGGTACACTGGATACTTGCAGCTTCCAACAAAACTGCCAGTACAACCTCAGGAACAGAAGTCTGTGATCAGAGAAGATTATGAACGCATGTCCTTGGACTTGTCATAGCAAGGCGGGGGGCGGGGGGGGTGGCGGTGCTGACACCTGCAAACCATTATTCCTCCACTCTCCTGGGGAGGAGCCTTCTCTGAGGGCCAGGGGTCAATCACCCCAACTCCCTGTCCTCACAGCTCCCCTGCCTTCTTGCCTCCGTTGACCTTTGTCTCCAACCTGGATATTGGCATCACCCTGGTCTGCCCCCACTGTCATCTTCAGGGACAGCGTCCTCCTCTCTGACCACAGCCGCCAGTGGTCCAGCCCCTTCGCTGCCTTACCACCACTCCACCTGTTCTCAAACCTCACCAAGTCCCCCAGGGCCTTGACCTCTCCAAATTCTCCCAATACATCGACCTTCCCGGTTGTAGGACCCTCGAGAGTCATCATTTAAGCTCATCCTTGCCAATGTCTCCATTGCCTTGGTCCCTCTGCTTTCTAGCTTTTTCCTCCTGGGAGAACCCAACCCTCCTAATCTCACCTTCCATCTTCTCCTGAACCTGAGCTGCAGGATGATGCCAGAGAAAACCAAATTGGAAATCAATGTATAATGTAGGCGGATAGTGGCCTCCAAGGATGCCCAAGTCCTAATCCCTGGAACCTGTGAGTATGTCACTTTACGTGGCAAAAGGGACTTTGCAGCTGTAGTTAAAGTAAGGATCTTGAGATGGGGAGCTCTTCCTGGATTATCGGGGTGGGCCCAGAGTCATCACAAGTGTCCATAAAAAGGAAAGAGGGAGGTAGGAGAGTCAGAGAAGGAGACACGATGACAGAAGCAGAGGTCAGAATGGAGCAATCGTAGGCCTTGAAGGCAGCAGAGTTCGGGGTCCCCTGGGCTCACAGGATGGAATTGGGAGCAGCAAGCCTGATGCAACAAAGGGTCTGAGTTGAATGGCACAGGGAGGCAGATGAAGTGGGTGTAAAGAGGTTGGACCCACTGGGTGGCACCGTGCTTTTTTTTATAGTATCTTAAGATGAAACGCCCAAGGCCATTGCGCAGCCTAATTAAGGCTGCGCTCAAAATTAGATCAGCATGTTGCCAAAGAGGACTTATTCAGCCCCTCCCAGGCGTGCCCTGGCCCCAGCTCCGAATGAGGTCCACCTCTGGGGGATGTTTCCCTTCCCCTAGTCATGTCTGGTCCTTCTTGGGAAAACAGCAGTCACTTGGGACAAATGAAAACTGGTTCATCTGGACGAGTAAAAATATAGACAAAACTCCCAATTAGCTGAGTGCGGCATATCTAAGGAGTGTGGAAAATGTTGGCTTCAGGATGCTGCTTCCCTTTGAACTTGACTGCAGAGGTAGTGATGATGCCCTCCCGGGGTGTCCCTCAGCAGCTTGAGGTAAATTAGCCATTGCTCTCAGCTGTCCTGGGTCTGCCCCAGCTGCCATTTCTAATGTCCCTGTGGCCTCGAGCCACACAGAAAAGTCCTTTGGATCATCTGGTGGGGCAAGGTATTTGAGCTTCTGTCCCTTTCTTCTTTCAGTCCATCTGTCCATCCAGCCAGCCATCAGTCATTCAACAAACATCTATGAAGATCCCACTCTGGGCTCAGATCTAGGGGTGTCCTCTGAGGGCACCCAGGACGAGTACATAATAGTCTCACTGTCTCTACCCTCCAGAAGTTTATAGCCCATAAGAGAAAGCTGGTCCATCTGTGCTCTGTAAATAATCATAACAGCACTAGCCTCCCCGAATCCATTGCCTACTGTTAGCTCAGGCCACCATAACAAAATCCCATAGACTGACTTAAACAACAGAAATTTATTTTTGCAGGGTGCCTGGGTGCCAGTTAGTTGGGCGTCTGACTTCGGCTCAGGTCACGATCTCACTGTCTGTGGGTTCGAGCCCCGAGTCGGGCATTGTGCTGACAGCTTGGAGCCTGCTTTGGATTCTGTGTCTCCTTCTCTCTCTGCCCCTCCCCTGCTTCTGTGTGCGCCGTCTCTCTTTCTCTCTCAAAAACAAATAAGCATGAAAAAACAAAAACAAAAAAAGAACTTTATTTTCACCTGGCTCTGGAGGCTGAAAGACTTAGAACAGGGGACTGCACGGTTGGCTTCTGGTAACAGCCCTCTTCCCGGGTTTTACCTTCTCGCTGGGTCCTCACGTGGCAGGGAAAAAGAACAAGCCTTCTGGTATCCCTTCTTTGAAGGATGCTAATCCCATCAATCCCATCACGGGGGCCCCCTTCTCATGACCTCATCTAACCTAATCACTGCCCAAAGGTCCCACCTCCAAATGCCGTCACATTGGGTGATGCGTCGACATGTGAATTTAGGGGGGACATAATCCTGTCCACAGCACCTAACACGGGCTAAGCTGGTAAAGAGCATTATCTCTGATGCCTGCCAGCTCCCCAGCCAGCCGGCGTTGCCCTCATTGATAGATGCAGCGGGGCGGCTTAGAGAGGCTGATGACTCCCGGGAAGCCGGGCTCAGCAGAGCAGGCTCTGAGCCTGGGCTGGCCGCTCCATCCCTGGCAGGCTGGTGCCCGCTCCCAGGAGACCCTCCTTCCCCACGCCCTGGGGAGGGGAGGGCCCGCCAAGAGGGCGCAGGTGTCTCCCAGCCCTGGCTCCCCAGCAGACACCGGCATCCACGGAGCCCCTTCCCTGGCACCGTGAGGGTTCCCGAGAGCCACACAGGCAGCGTGACTGTGGCCCCAATGAGCAGAAAACGTCTGAAGGAGCTTGGAGGCAAGGCGATGGGACCGGGAGACTCGCCCGCAAACCCCTGGAGTCGCCCACATCGTGGCAGATTTACACAAAGAGGACTTCAAAAGGAAGAGGCCATCCATCTTTCGTGCTCTGAGGCCGGTGGAGGACTCAGGGCCCCCCGCCCCCCGGCTGCCCAACCCCCTCCTGCCTCCCCCGTCCCCGCCGAGGGAAGGTGCAGCCCGGCCTCCGTGATGGGCCTGCTGTGTGGTCCGCGGTTGCCGGTGATGCTGAGCGTACCCCACGGGCCAGGCCCCACTCAGCACCCTTCCCAAGACCTTCGGCGGCTCCCGCACCGGAGAGCTCAGGAGGCCCACCCCCACCGCACCCGGAGATTCAAAGTACACCTCTGTTTCTTCAAATGACTTCCTATCTACCTGTAGTGCTGAAATTAAGTTGTAATATAGTGCTTCTTTCTAGATATTCTGTCCTAAACCACCGGAACCTTCTTCTCGCCCCCTGACTGCCGCTTTGCGGGTGTGCCTGGCACACGGTGAGTCTGCCTCGGGCTACCCCACGTCCCTCCGAGGACCCCGGGCACCTGGCACTTGAAGCTGGGCCCACGGGCCGTGCGAGGGGCTGGGGTCCTGGGCCAGGCCTCTGCTCCGGGGAGCTCCCCCTGGAGAGGGCCCACCTGCCCGGACACAGAAAGGCACTCTCAGGGGGCCAGTCCCCTGCGGGAACACAAGCAGGGGGCAGGGAGAGAAAGGGAGCACAGATGAGGGGGGATCTCTCGGGAGGTTATAACCGGAAGGGGAGGCTGGTTTGCAACACAGAGGTGAGCTCTAACTGCCCAGGCGCCCCTGTATGTGTTTCTCTTGTTACGGGAGCCCGAGCCAAGAACTTGGAAGGGTAGAGGAAAAGGAAACTTGTGCTCACCAGTAGTCACAACAGATCTTGGCCATTCCTCCTGGCTCCGACCATGGCTTCGGAGGTTGGGCTCTGGGTTTTGAAGCTCAAAAGCCCGCTCGGCTCAGGGGTCTATTCCCGGCCACACATCAGGCTCTTGGATCGGCCCCAAAAGGGGCAACTGGTAAACCCGGAAAGGGAGAGAGGTGCACAATGCGGGAGGGGGGTGGGGGCTCACGGGCAGGCAGGACTCTCCGAAGGCCGGCCGGCTTTCCTCTGTCCCCTGCTGTATCCACGCACCCATCAGCCTCTTCGTAGTCACCTGTGGAACAACCTACTTCTGTCCTTTTTTACTGAAATGCATTTGTCTCGTCAATGAAAACGTACGTGGCAAATCTTTAATAGAAGTAAAATGAAACCCGTAAGATAAAAGCAGAACTACAGTCAGGTCCCGCCGGATTCTTTGCCCTCTCTGGGCTTTTCTTTGGTTTGCAAGCATCAGAAAGGTGTTCGAGACTCGCCAACCCCAAACAGAGCTTTTCTTCTGGACCCAGCTGGGGGGATGGGAGGAGAACCGAAAGGGAAATAGTGTTCTCACCCCGGGCACGGTGCTGGGCAATGCCAGGCCCAGGAAACACCTGAAATCTTCCTGCAGTTTGGGGATGGGCTAGGGCTTGAGGCTAATGCCTGGGAGGGCGGATCCCCAAGATGTCCCTGGGCAGGATCCTGGGTCCCCCAGACTCCCAGGACAAGGACCCATTCATCCCTTCCACTGGTGACTGGTCTGCACGGTGTGAGAGCACAAGGGTCCCCTGTGTCCCCAGGGTCCCCTGCCCTTACCCAGCAGTGTCCCCTTATCCTGCAGCCCAGAGCAAGCAGGTGCCCCCTGTGGCCTGCCCCTCACTACCTCCAACTCAGGTGTTCGGAGCTGCCAATCGTGGCGATCTCTAGTCACCATCTAGAGCCTTCTTTCCTCGCCTCTCCCAAAGGTATTTCTGGTCCCAAGAGGGAAAGAAAGCCCTGAAACCTGAGCAGAAGTTATCCTTAGTGACACGCCTGAGCAGTGCATTAATAGAAGCCTCCCTCAGGCCCCTGACACGTCTGGGCAGCTGCTCAGTCCCGTCTGGTGTCCCTCAGCCCCAAGGCCAGCCCCCTCTGGCTCAGCCGGACACACTAAACTTAGCTTCCACCCCCAGCTCATAACCGCTGCCACCTCCCAGCCTGGCTGCCACCTGCCCGGGAGCCACCGCCACCAGACCGCGCCGAAGGCGCCCGCTCCTCCGCCACCAACATGTCCCAGACCAAAGCGCCCAAGGTCCGCGCGACCCTCTTCTGCATCCTGGCGGGCATCGTGCTGGCCATGGTGGCCGTGGTGACCGACCACTGGGCGGTGCTGAGCCCCGAGGTGGAGCACCACAACGCCACCTGCGAGGCGGCCCACTTCGGCCTCTGGCGGATTTGCATCAAGCGTATTGTCACGAGTGACGGCAAGGACAAGACCTGCGGACCCATCTCCCTGCCTGGGGGTAACGTACCCACTCTCTGATCCCGTGCCCGCCTCCTGCCCTCCCTCATCCCCCTGGAAAAGGTGCCTGTGGGAAAGACCAGGAATAGCGCCCAGCCCCCTGTGCCCAGGGAGGAGGATCTGGATTGCATGTGTCATCCCGGAGGCCGGAGCTGCCGGCTTGTAAAATGAGGGCGTCTGTCTCTAGCTATTTCTGTCTTGCTGGGGCCTCGGGCCGTGCGCCCAGAGCAGAGGGCTGCGCAGGTGGGACCAGAGGCTCACGAAAGAATCCGTGGATCCATCAGACTAGAGGCTCCCAGCCCAGCAGCGGCCACTCTTCTGGGTGTGCCCGGCCCCACTCTCCCCCCCGCACAGACAGGCTAAGCGGCCCTACATCCTCGGGCCGAAGGGACACGTGCGGCCGGCACGGTCGCTCCCCAGCCTCCAGGTTGGGTGTGCGACGGGATCGGCCGCGACACGTAAGGGGCGTAGCGCAGAAGGAAAACGCGGGGCTCCTTGCCATTGTCTTTAAGAATTTCACGACGGGGACAGCGAGGCCTGGAGCCAAGCGGGGGTCCCTTCTGTGTGCAGGGCCTTGGCCGACCGCGTCGGTCACACGTCCGTAAAGCGGGACCCGGGTGTAGGTGAACCACCCACTTGGTACATCCCCTCTGAGCTCAGACCCCTTCAGAGCCGGGAAGCGGCTCCTCCTGCTGCGACTTAAGCGCACTCCTCAATCTCCCACCATGTGACTGAGCCGCACGTCAAAGGCGAGCTCCTTGTGAGGATACCTGGTAGCAGGGTGACCGGTCCATTCTGCAAACGTGGAGCCTTCCACGCCCGTGGCAAACAGCACACGCCGAGGAAAGAGCCCTGTGTGCAGAATCGAAGGTCTGGGCTCCAGTCACGCGTTGCCCACGACGCCCCGGTGACCCTGGGGGCGACAAAGGATATTGTGACTTCTGCTTGGCGCTCGGGTTCAGCAACGTGAGTCCCTCCCGGGGCTCACGAACAGCACTCTGAGGTGGCAGTGGACCGGGCCGAGGGCGGTCTCCCACCTGGTTTTCTGAGGCTTTCCCTCTGCTATCAGACTGGGGGTTCCCTGCACCCTGCCCTTCAGAGAAGTCAGTGCTAAGTCCCTGGAGACCTCGCAGTCTGTGTGTGGGACAGAGGAGCCCAAAGCCCATTGCCCCCACTTCTCTTTTTCCTCCTCCTTCCCCTCCCGCTGGCTCTAGGAAGCCCCTGCCTTGCTCACACCCCCCTTGAAATGCGGAAGACTTGTCGATACCCAGCTGTCCTGGAAACACCGAGTCCTGGGGCTTTAACAGACGTGGACATGTGCTTGAAGGGTATCACATGCCCACGTTCCTCAGCCACGGCCGAGCACACCCGTAAACAGATGCCTCATGCAGCCAATTCCCCCCGGCAGGGCAGGGCAGGGCAGGGCAGGGCGAGGCCGATTCTCTACGGACCGTGCATGGGAATGCACGTTACGGTCCCGTCCATCTGTCCTCAGAGGCCCTACCTTTTAAAGTCTGGGGAGTTTACAGAGCAGATGAGCGGGGAGGCGAGGCAAGTCCATACAAGGAAGAGACAAACTAGCAGAGGACCAGCAGGCATGGATTGGCCTCGAGCCCGACAAGACAGTCCATGTGTATGTCTCCTTGCTCTGGCCCGGAGGGACTCCTGCCTCCCACCCTTGCGAGCCGGGCCCTACCCCAACAAGCTTCTAAAGTATGTTCCTGCCTCCTCCTCTCTCCTTTCTCCGCAGATGCACGCACCTTTTGCCTTCCCCAGCCACCTTTCCTGTGCTCTGTGGGATTACTCTTTTCTAGAGGGAGGAACAGAGCTCATCTATGTTCTCTCATTTATTATGAATGGCAATAATAACCACCACAAACACAAACGTAGTACCATCCGCCAAGTATTGTTTCAAGTCCCTTCCCTATTTTAACTTTGTAAAAAAAAAAAAATGTTATGTTGATATTTGAGAGAGAGAGAGAGAGAGAGAGAGGCAAATGCGAGCGGGGGAGGGGCAGAGAGCGAGAGGGAGACACAGAATCTGAAACAGGCTCCAGGCTCTGAGCTGTGAGCACAGAGCCTGACGTGGGGCTCGAACCCACAAGATGTGAGACCATGACCTGAGCCGAAGTCGGACGCTTAACCGACTGAGCCACCCAGGCGCCCCCCCCCCACCGCCCATAGTTTAATTTTGAATGACATCAGAAGAAATTACAGACCAAGAATCTCCAAAAATCCTCTTCTCCTTAAATACAATGACAGCTCGAGGATGGTGAGCTTTGTGGCACTTTAACTTGCTCTACTCCTGTTCCCCACTCCCCAACTCTGTCATAGCCTTGAAACCCAACAGCCTGCAAATAGTGAAAATTTAGCAGCCTGGACAGGCTGGGCTGGGTCTCTTTCACAGCCTCATTCCCAGAGAACTGTCATTATTTGATCTGTCTGGTGGTTCCCTGGAAGCCCCCACTCGCAAGGCTGTCTTTATTTGACCCGACGCTGAGCTCATCCGGCGGACACGGTCTTTTTCCAAGGGGACACTTGCCAAAAACAATTAGAAACAATTGTTTAATAGCGGAACTTCCCGAGGCAGTGGACCACGGCGAGGCAGACGATAGGCAAACCAGAAAGCTGGAGTATGAGACATCCACAGGGGGCTTGGAAAAGCTCCATCATAATCCCGAGAATTTAGAAGGCCGCGTGCATGCGTAGTGCCGCAGAGTACAGAGGAAATCCCTGAAGAGGTCCTAAGCTCTCACCTCGGGCTGCTCTTGAGGCTGTGGGCAAGCAGAAAGTCAAGGCTAAGGCAGAAACGTAGGCTGCTTCGTGGAGCACTTAGCTCTCTCTGCTCAGCCCCTCAGTAAAGGCTGGGAGGCGTAGGAGTTCCCAGCATTTTGCCAAATGTGAGCTGACTGCCGAGCTACCTGAGCGGAGATTTCAGTGTCGACACGTGACAAAGAGTGCAGCCTTTCCACAATTAATTAAGAGAAGTCGCTAAGCAAACAACAACAAGCAGCGACAGGAGCAAACCCTGGGGAAACGGGAGGACTCTGATTTCCAGAGGCGTTCATTGTATGATGCACATTTTCCAGCTTTAAGTTTAAATTAAAAAAAAAAATTTTTTTTTAATGTTTATTTATTTCTGAGACAGAGAGGAACAGAGCATGAGTGGGGGAGGGGCAGAGAGACAGGGAGACACAGAATGGGAAGCAGGCTCCAGGCTCCGAGCCGTCAGCGCGGAGCCCGACGCGGGGCTCGAACTCCCGGACCGCGAGATCGTGACCTGAGCCGAAGTCGGACGCTCAACCGACTGAGCCACCCAGGCGCCCCTTATTTTATTTTTTTGATGCTTATTTATTTATTTTGGGAAAGAGAGAGAGAGGGAGAGGGAGAGCACAAGCAGGAACAGGGGAGGGACAGAGAGAGAGGGAGAGGGAGAGAGAGAGAGAGAGAGAGAGAGCATCCCAAGCAGACTCCTGCACTGTCAGCGCAGAGCCCAACGTGGGGCTGGAACTCACAAATCAAAGAGTTGTTGAGCTGGAATCAAGAGTTGGTCGCTTAACTGACTGAACCACCCCGGTGCCCCTAAATTTAAATTCTAAATTAAAAAAAAAAATCATAAGACATGTAAAGAAATAAAAAAGTATGGCCCATACATAAGGGAGATAAAACCAGTCAAGAGATCTTTAAGAAAGCCAGATATTGGACTTAAAGACTTTAAATTAGCTATTTTAGATACGAAGAACAACAAACAACAAAGCCTAAAGGGCTAAAGATGAAAACGATGTCTCATGAAATAGAGAATATCAATAATGAGATAGAAATTATTTTAAAAGGACCCAGTAGAAATTCTGGAGTTGAGAACTACGATAATTGAAATGGAAAACTCAATAGCAGATCTGAGAAGGGACAAAAAGGAGTAAGTGAACTTGAAGATAGACGAATTGAGATTAGCTAACGTGAGGAATAAACGGGGGGAAAAAAGAATGAAGAAAAATGAACAGAGCCTCAGAGACATGTGGGATAGTAGCAAATGAAGCAATATACACATAATGCTGGTGTATATTAAGAAGGAGAGGAGACAGAAAGAGAGAGGAAGGAGCAGAAAGGATGGGTGAAAAATAATAGCTGAAAAGTTTCCAAATTTGACGAAAAACAATTAATCTACAAATCCATGAAGCTTCAGGAATTCCAGTAGGATAAATCCACCCCGAGACGCATCATAATCAGAACGGCTAAAAGATAAAGACACAGAACCTTGGAAGCAGCAAGAAATGACTCATCACATACAAGAGATCCTTAATAAGATTGACAGCTGATATTTCTCCAGAAACCATGGAGGCCAGAAGGCAGTGGGACAACAAATATAAATATATATACAGTCATCTAATTCTCACAAAATCCTCTATAAGGTCCATACTATTGTCATCTTGGCTTACAGATAAAGAAAATGAGGCACAGAGAGGTTAAGTAACTTGACCAAGGTCACACAATTACCATGGGAGAGCAGTCAGAGGTCATACCCCTAAAAGTCACCTTCTTGGTCACTACATTATACTACTTTATACCTGTCATTCTTCAGGTGATTCGCATCCTACACGTGGGAAAACTGAGGCTCAGAGTGGCCTTCCCAACGCTAACCATCTCACAAGGAGAGCTTCAACACCCAAGCCTCAAATCCAGACCCCCCTTCCTCTCCAGTCCACTCCCATAGGATGCCCCCCACCGTGCGTACAAACACAGCCCCTAAAAGATGCTGATCCAGGCAAACACAGAAGAGGCCAACTTTTGACACGGCATGGTTTAGTAGAAGCTGGACCAGGAGCTGGTTCAAGAGAGACTTTTCAAGGTCCCACGCAGCCATATAGATTGCTGATGGCTCTAAAGATCGTAAATTGTCTAATTTGGTTTTTCTACTGACCCAAAGAGTTCTAGAAGGACTGTCATGCACAAGACTGACATCTGAGGTCAATTCCAATGCCTTTAGAATGAGAGTAAGGTCTTCTTCCTTTGTGAGGAGAGGCCGACTGCCTGAAATCCCAAGTGAGTCATCCCAGAGGGGTGATCCCCTGCCCCTGGGCTAGGGAGAATGTTATTTCTCTCGGGCTCTGTCTCTTTAGGCTAAGGTAACAGACTGCCCCAGGACCCCACTGCCCTTATGGCCCATCTTCTCTTCCAGTGCTCGGTGCAGGGACTGGAACCACATGAAAGAACATGATGGTACAGACCCCAAGAATTTCAGGGGCTTTCTTTCTCCTCCACATGAGCCCATGCTGGAGACCCAGGCTATAACTAGCCTTCCCCCACCCCCCACCATAGAACAGCAATGCTCTGACACTCTGGGGTTGGGTCTTGAGGATTTCTCCAACCCAACTGTCAAAAGTCTTCCATCAGAGGGGCGGGTACTCCATCAGAGCACAGAGAAACCACTGCCAGGAGCACCAAGAACTTCTTTTACAAAAAAGGGTCAAGACAACCCTGGCATTGATGCAAGTAACAAGTAAGTGAAATATTTTTTCCGACCCCTAAATCGCTAGTTCCCTTGGTTTTGTATCAATTAACAAGGTATTTTTTAAAATATATTAAAGTCTACATCAACCAGTAATGGGTACGCTGAGACATTCTGGGTGAGAACCCAGAAGCATCCCCTAATCGTGTAAGTTAGAGAATCAGAGAAATAAATACCTGCATTAACTCAAGTTCAGGTTGGAGTTAAATGTGACTTCTGTTCCAGTTCTTTGAAATCGGCACAATTAGATATGGTTCTGTGTAGTCACTCGTTTAACCAGAGTGCTTGGTGAGCCAGAATATTCCAACCCCGGTCAAGTTCAATAGCTGAGTTCACCATATTTTTTAAGGAACAGCCCACTCAACTTTTTAGACCCACTGAGTCTTATGACTGTTCATGACAAGACATTTCTGAAGGACAGAAAAACAGAAATACAGTATTTTTTCAGCTTATTTTTGAGAGAGAGAGAGAGAGAGACAGAGTAAGAGAGACCGTGCGCGGGAGAGGGGCAGAGAGACAGGGAGAGAGAGAATCCCAAGCAGTTTCCGTACTGTCAGCACAGAGCCCGATGTGGGGCTCGAACCCACGAACCGAGAGATCATGACCTGGCCGGAATCAAGAGTCACTCTCTTAACTGAGCCACCCAGGCACCCCCAGAAATACAAATACTAACATCACCACGAGCCATTTGCAGAGACAAAGGAGGCTGGAGGACCTCAGAGTTCTTAATGATCGGTTCCGGATCATCACCCTGACACTGGATCCAAAGCACTTGCTTCTTCTGCCCCGTGAAGGGCCGTAGTCCTTCAAGACGAAGCTATAAGCCCTGAGCTTTGTGTCGTTGGGATGGGAGCCGGGGAAAAGGCAGGCAGATGCCCGGCTTGGTTTTTCCTGAACGAGCGTCTTGTTGGTGCTGGACGTGTCCGGAGTGACGCTTGGGTCTCATGGTGCCCCCACCCCTGCTGGAGTCATCAGGGACCACAAGGGGGCTCGTTGTCCTCCATAGACAGCCAAGGGGTCCCAGAGCGGACGTTACTCCCGGGTTCAGGGCAGAAGACGTTGGCCTTCCTCGCGTGCTACGTTCAAGAGAGGGGACAAGGCCGGCCCATCCGTTCTCAAGCCCTCGGCTCCACGATATCAGAGAGAAGTTGACACTTCCAGACGCCCTGAGTGGGAACCCCACTCCCTGGGGAACCTCCATCCCCCGCACGTGACATCATTTAATGGAGGAGGAGAGGGAATAGGGCGGGGTACCTGGGCCACTGAACGGGAAAATCTCCCCCAGAAAATCCACAGGCTGGCTTCCCCAGACAGACAGCATCCCACTATGGGGCTGAGCTAAGACGGGTTTTACGCAGGCAGCGGTCTGTCCGGAACGGAGCCTGTTGTTGACCTGGCAGAGGCTGACACACAAACACTACCTGCGTGTAAGAGTGGCCTCAGCAGCCCAAAACGGCCAAAGAGCTACGCTTTGGCCGGGCTCTGATGGGCCTTCATCTCACGGCCCTCTACTCCGAAGGCTTTTAACTCACAGATTGCGAGCAGTCAGGGAAGCAGCTGAAATACACTTGAATTCAGTCGATTCTTTTCAGGGGGTTTTCAGTGACAACCGAAATTGGCCCTTAAGGAATGAAACAGAAATGTTCCTTTGTCCAGAGGGAGACACGCGGAGCCTTACGACATAGCCCGAGCCATTCTGAAGCGGTGATTCAAGAGAATCTATAGCTAATAATCTAAGAAATCGAAGAGGGTTGCACTGTGCTTTAAAATAGCACCGGAAGCCGTGAGAGAGAAGACAGCGGCATTACTTCTGACATCACCTCCAGCAGTCAGACACCCCAGGTAACTCCGCTCGAAAGGAAAGTGATTTAAATATAGAAGCTCAAAGAGGAGGCTGTTGACTGCTCAGAACATTTACTGCTGCTAAACCAGGCGCATCTCCAGGGGTCACTTCCTTTCTCAGCCAGGGAGCAGCCGTAACACTGACATCGGGGGAGGGGAAAAGAGTGCCAGGCCATGGGCTTAAGTGGCAATAAGATGATTTAGGTCAGACAGAAGAAAGCCTGAATCCCAATGAAAGCTATGACTTTGGAAACACCTCAGGTCCACTCCCACAAGAAACCAGACGCCAGTAATCATCTTCTCATAATTTACAGGTAGCCCGAAAGTGAAAAATTGAATGCACACCAGTAGATGCCATCTAAGCTAGGAGTGGAGGGGTCACGGACCCACAGGAAAAAGAAATCATTGAAGGGCACCCCACAAGTAAAAAGCAACCTAATTTGATTTTTTTTTAAGAAACAAACGATTTAAAAAAAAAAAAACCATTCACCTACTTCCTAAAGGAGTAAAGAATATTAAACTGTATTCAATAAGCAATAAGAACTCGTTTGATTTTAAAGAATGTCAAGTTACAAGAGAAACTGAAGGAGAAAAATGGAAGAGGAATTATGCCTGAAATTATATTTAAAACCAGCACGAATTTCTTTGTTCTGAGTCCTTCCACTGCCCCGCCATCAAATCCAGATTTTTGGTCCCGTTGTCCACAAATCTTCCGTGGCTTTTCTAATGCTTATGATGTAGAACACATAGCTCACCACGGAGGTTTTTCTGGGCTGCCTCTTTGGTCACAGGTGCCAAGGGTCCAATGAAATGACATGATAGTCACATTTGGCCCTTGAATGGAGGTGCTCTACCCTGCACCCAAGTCCTTCCAGATGACCTACTCAGAAGAGCTCTTTGTGGGGCATTTTAAGGGAGCAGGGCTTCCCAAAGTGGCTGAGCATCAGAGTGTTCTGGAAAGCTTTTGAAAAACATCCTTCCCCATCAGTCCCAGTGCATCAGGATGGACGTAGATATTGATAGAAAACACAGCCCTAGATTTTGGTGTGACCAGGCTTTCTCCACCTCAGCCCTACTGGTACATTGGGGCGGGTCAATCCTGTGTTGTGCATGGCTGTCCGTAGCCGTAGGATGTTTAGCGGTATTCCCGGCCTCTCTCTACCCACTAGATGCCAATAACACGCCTGCCAGTTGTAACACCAAAAATGTCTCCAGACTTTGCCCAACGTCTCCTGGGGGGGGGGGGGGCGCAGAATGAGCCCCAGTTGAGAACAACCATTTGGCCCTTTGTTGATGGTGTTCCCTGCACCCCCTGACAAACCGGGTGCTCAGCCTCAGTTATCCCATCTGCCTAATGGGCTCAGTACCCACAGTACTATGGTGCCTGCTTGACAAGATCAGCCTTTGCTTCCTGAAGAACTCTTGGCTTCTTAAAAAAAAAAAAAATGTAAGTTTATTTATTTATTTTAAGAGAGAGAGAGAGAGAGAGAGACCACACGAGCAGGGAAGGAGCAGAGAGAAAGGGAGAGAGAGAATCCCAAGCAGGCTCTGTGCTGTCCCAGGGGCTTGAATTCACCAACCGTGACATCATGACCTGAGCAGAAACCCAGAGTTGGACGCTTAACCAATTGTGCCACCCAGGGGCCCCAGATGGCTTCTTAACCCCCTTATCCTCACATTTTGGTCTAAGGGTCCGAGAAAGACGTTCGTTTCAGCCCCGATTCAGGGTTTAGGGAGATGAGGGCCGGCCAGACCAGCGGGGTCACACCCACCCTCTTTGCCTGGAGCCTCTGACCAGGCTGCAGGCCCCGTCTCTCAACTCACAGGCTGCCTCCCTCCTTTGCAGAGAAAAACTGTTCCTACTTCAGGCATTTTAACCCAGGCGAGACCTCCGAGATCTTCGAAGTCACTACTCAGAAAGGTGAGCCCCTGGTGGAAAGCAGGGAGGGTCGGGGAGAGCGACCACTGTCACAGGCTGCTGAGCCAGAAAACCATCTGGCACGAACGACGCCCCTGCTTGTGCTGGAAGGGAGCTCGTCCTGGTCCTGATGCGTCGGAGCCGCGGCCTCCTCACCCTCCGGGAGCGCAGCACCCGGGCGGCCACCCTGAGCTTCCATCATCAGGGCTGGGGAGCGCTTGCAAAGACGCGGTCCCCGGTAGGCGCCACACCTGCAGAAGGAATGCGTCTTCCCACGAGGCCGAGGGTGACCGAGGGCGGCCGCAGCGACGGGAAACAGAACAAGTCCTCGGAACCCCTGCGCTGGTTTTCAGGGCTGGTGGGTCAGCCGATACCCTCCGTGACCCCGCTGTCACCCCCAGGGAATCAGGAGAGCAGGGACGCGGTGCGGGGGAGAGGGGTGCAGGAGAAGGGGGCGCAGGAGCACGTGCGCCGGGTGGGGCCTTCCCGGAAGCACATAGGCACGTGTGCGAAGGACCCCCGTACGGGGTGTGAGCTCGCACGCTGGCTCTGAGAGATCCTCACGTGCCACACACGCACCCACACGCACACGATCACGCGCGCGGCCCTGCAACAAGCCACCCTTCCAGCGCCGCTTGGCGTCCCCGGACAGACCGCCCTCCGCCCTCTGGCCCGTGGCTCGCAGGAAGCTTTCCGTTTCAGAAAGTTCTCCGGCCACACGGCTCCGGCGGGCGTCGCAGGCCTCTGCCCCCCCCCCCCATCCCGGGGTTAGGGCCCCACGCGGGGCGTGGGAAGGGCAGGTCTGTTGCCATCCCGGCCCCACCCCTGACCCGCCACGTGACTCCGGGAGAGGGGCTTCAGCTCGGACCCTCAGTGTGCTCCGCAGTGAAATGGGTACAAGGACGCGCGGCCCTGCCCCCCCACCCCCGCTCTCCCTCGCCCCCGCCGCCGCTGAGCCGCTGCACCGCACCTGCCCTCCCGTCCCGCAGAGTACAGCATCTCGGCCGCCGCCATCGCCATCTTCAGCCTCGGCTTCATCATCATGGGGACCATCTGCGCGCTTCTGTCCTTCAGGAAGAAGCGGGATTACCTGCTGAGGCCGGCGTCCATGTTCTATGCGTTCGCAGGTAGCGGCTGGGGCTGGGGGCCCGGCCCGCGTATCTGGCACAGGGGTGGGGGCACCGGCGACCACGCCCTTTACTAAACACCGCGAGCGAGGGAAGAGGCGTGGCCGGCGGGGGGAGGGGGGGCGGGCCCGGGAAGGGGGCGGTCTGGGCAGAGGGCCCTGACGGCCCCCGCTCGGCCCGCAGGTCTGTGCATCTTCGTGTCGGTGGAGGTCACGCGGCAGTCGGTGAAGCGCATGATCGGCAGCGAGCACACCGTCTGGATCGAGTACTACTACTCCTGGTCCTTCGCCTGCGCCTGCGCCGCCTTCGTCCTCCTCTTCCTCGGCGGCCTCGCCCTCCTGCTCTTCTCCCTGCCTCGAATGCCCCAGAACCCCTGGGAGTCCTGCATGGACGCCGAGCCCGAGCACTAGCCCTCCGGGGGCCCCCGGCCACCCTCAGGAAGCCGAGCCTGGCCCAGAACGTTCTAGAGAGGAGGCGGGAGCTTTACCTCTCCCCGGTGCCACCTACCCCACGACAACCGCTGCTGCTTCCCTCTCTGAGCCCTTCTTTGGGCTGTGACAGGCTCCCCCTGGGAATCCAGCAAGTGGACCTGATCCAGACTTGCCCAGGTGGGAGGGAGGCAGGCAAGGCGAGCAGGTGCACAGGTGTTTGGTGAGGGAGACCTTCCCCTGGAGGTCAGAGTTGTCCCGACCGAGCCAGTTGTCTTTGATAAACTGGGTCCAGTTGTCCTCTGTTAGCCCCGTAGGGACGCCCTGTGCTCATATACCAATTCTGGGCATCTGCCAGAGCCAGTAGCCAACCACTCCCACCTTCTCCTGGACAAGATACACCCTTTCCAGTGAACTGAACGTTCCCTCCTTGGTTTCCAAGATGCCTGAGGAGCACTTTTTTTTAACTGGGTAGAACCTGACTGTGGTTTGAAATAAAAGCTCTTTGAAAACTTCTTTTTTCCTTGCACCTTGCACAGAAATTGCTTGGATTCCTGGCCACGCCCCAGGGGCCCCATGACCCTGAAGAAGGAAGAATGTCCCTCCCATCACCCCCTCCCCACCGGGAGGGGGGTGAATGTTTAGGACTTTTGTAGAGAGCTGTAGGGAAGAGGGGGTGATGAGGTCCTGTTTACCAATAAAACTTACCAATAAAGGCTGAATTCCAGCTTGGATCTCTGGGCCCTGGGATCTTCTTTGGGAGAAAGCAGAGACCATCTGACTAGGCAAGGGGTTCAAAATAAAGAGGAGTTATTTCCAGAGCCCCAGCTAGCACAGCACTCGAGCTCCACAGCCACACGTGTCTGGTTTCAGATGCTGGATTTTTGTTACAAGGAACATCAGGAAGCAGGGCTTAGCAGTTAGACACTTAGGGCCACGCGGAATGTCATAATTTACACTCTTCTGCCTTCCAGAATCCCACCATGTCTACCCAGCCCTCAGAAACGTTAAGTCAGACACAGTCGGCAGAGAGATTCTGCGCGCTCCGTGCCCCAAACACACACCAGAAGGGCCGTGTAGCGTTAATTCTTCTGCAGCAGGGCTTGCAAACTACAGCCTGCGGGCCAGACCCCGCCCACCGCCCGTTGCACAGCCCGCAGGCTAAGAATGGCTTTTTAACAATTTGAAATGGCTTTTAAAAATCAAAAGAAGACGAATATTTTATGACATTTGACAAGTATTCCAATTTCAGTGTCCATAAAGAAAGGCTTACGGGAACCGGCGAAGAAAAGCAAAGTGACTCAAGTGGCCGGGGCAGATTTTAATCAGTAATCTACTTTTTCAATAGGGGAGAGTCCAGTATGAACTGTGACAGACTGGCTCGCACTACCTGGCCCTTTGTGGCAAAAGTTGGCGGAGCCCTGTTCCGGAGGAGTTGTACGCTCATCAGGCAGACTGTTAACCCCACTCTGTTCCCACTTGTAATGTGAGAGAAGAGAGACTCGTTCGTTCTATTTAGAACAATGTAAAAGGAAGACGTGTGAGTCTGGGGGCATCTGGGTGGTGGCTGTAAGTGGGACTTGTCAAGATTCTTCTCAGGGGCACCTGGGTGGCTCCGTCGGCGGATCGACTGACTTCAGCTCAGGTCATGGTCTCACAGTTTCTGGGTTCGAGCCCCGTGTTAGGCTCTGTGCTGACAGCTCAGAGCCTGGAGCCTGCTTCAGATTCTGCGTCTCCCTCTCTCTCTGCCCCTTCCCCACTTGTTCTCTGTCTCTCTCTCTCTCTCAAAAATAAATAAAACATTTTTTAAAATTAAAAAAAAAAAGGTTCTTCTCTGGCATCTCAGGGGTTTGGGCTGGATTTGCAGGCGTGGCTGAGGAACCCGGGGGACAGAGAGCACAGCCCAGCCTGCTTTCCAGCCAGGAAGAGTGCAAATGTCTGGCATGTGGTTATGAAAGCAAAAGGGTCAAAGAGAGCTGGTGACATAAATGTCATGAACCCAAAGTCTGGGAGCTGCAGAGAAGGGAGGCTGGCAGGTGACCTCATCCCCCAAACTCCATGTTGGAAGTCAGTGCTATTGTTTATTATTATTATTATTATTACTTTGACCAGAATTAGGCTGGTATGCATTGCATATTCCCACATGGGTGCCTGTGTTTGCTGCACCAAAGACCACCTCTGAGTGCAGCAGAATCCATTTGGTTTCCCAGAGTTTGAACCCTTTCGAGAGAGGTGGGCCCGAAACTGTTTTGAAGACCAAAGGGTCGGAGGGAAGCTGCCGGAGGACCCGCTCATGATCTGTGCCCGCTTCTGCTGTGGAGAAAAACACACCACCATAAAGCAAAACAGAGCTTAATGCCAAAAGAGAAACACATCAACCAAACCAGTGAAGGAAAATACCTTTTTTTCCTCAGCCCACTCGCCTCCGCTTGCCAGGAAGGCCGTCCGGAATGGGCACTTAGTCAGTCTTGCTCTGCTTGGGTGGTAGGCATTCGAGGCGTCCACCGGACCTCGGCACCGGGCTCAGCCAGGCCACCCTCCGAGGGCCCGAAAATGAAACAACCACGCAGGGCTCCTGACTCCTTGCCTGGGTGGGTGTGAACTTAACGGCCATCGGACCAAGATTTCCCAACACCTTCACTGTCGCAGCTTTTTAGAAATTGCTGGATTCCACGAGGAGCCAGGGCTAGCAATTCAGTCATCCAGATAGATATTTGAGTGTGAGATTTTTTTTTTAATTGTGGTGAAATAGACACAGCATGAAATTTACCATCTTAACCATTTTTTTTAAATTTTTTTAACGTTTATTTATTTTTGAGACAGAGACAGAGCATGAACAGGGGAGGGGCAGAGAGAGAGGGAGACACAGAACCGGAAGCAGGCTCCAGGCTCTGAGCCATCAGCCCAGAGCCCGACGCAGGGCTCAAACTCACGGACGGTGAGATGGTGACCTGAGCTGAAGTCGGACGCTTAACTGACTGAGCCACCCAGGCGCCCCACATCTTAACCATTTTTACGGTCGATAACGTTGAGTACATTCGCCGTGTTATGCAGCCCATCTATGGATTTGGCTACTCTAGGGACCTCGTGTAAGTGGAATCTTACAGTACCTGTCCTTTTCTTTTTTTCTTTTAATTTTTTTTAACGTTTATTTATTTTTGAGACAGAGAGAGGCAGAGCATGAAGAGGGGAGGGGCAGAGAGAGAGGGAGACGCAGAATCCGAAACAGGCTCCAGGCTCCGCGCTGTCAGCCCAGAGCCCGACGCGGGGCTCGAACTCACGAACCACGAGATCGTGACCTGAGCTGGAATCGAGTCGGATGCTTAACCAACTGAGCCACTCAGGCGCCCCGAGTGTGACATTTTCTAAATCAAAATTATTGCAAAATATCCGCGATGAGCACAGTACCAAAATTTTACATGAAGACAGGATCTGTATTATTGATTTTTCCTATTGTGTCATGCTCCCATGGCTTGGCATGGTGGCGGAAAGTAACCACGACCATCCCCAGGGTACAAAGAAACCTGAAGGGGAGGGAAAGGCTTGCTTCCTGCGACCTTGTTCCCTGGCACCAGAGCAGGACTGAGAACCAAGACTGTCTAACCAGGGGGACCTTTACCAGTCAGTCCCCCCACTTGACCTCTGCCCAGTGACTACGGGGGCAGGGGGGCAAAGACACATCTCACCCTGTCTTTGGCTGACACACAGTGAGTAGGTCCTAGCCAATGGTTTGGTTCTTACTGGCCCCTCCTTGAGACCAAAACTTTCAAGGATCTCTGTGTAACTCCATTTTTCCTGGCTGCTTCAATAAAGATAGGTTTTCGTCACATGCCTACGGCAATATTTCCCCCACCAGTGTGACTCGTCCCATTTTGATCAAATATTTTATTTACAAATTCATTTCTAATGTATTCCCTGCCCACTTTCAGAAAAGATCTGGAGCAGAGACAAGGTATTCATAAACCCCGTGACGTGGGACATATCTATCACACCAGTGACCGGTGATCGGGATGCAGCTGCCCACGGTCCCCTCTAGCCCACATTTCGTGGTGTCACTCCTTTGCAGCCGCCGAGGCCATAAATTAATCCCCCCAACGAGGCACGATTCCTGCATGGTGAGGAAGGTTGAGATCATTGCCATCACAAGGGCTGATACTCTCTCCTTTGGCCTGAACAGGAAAGACCCGACAACCTCTTGGAGATGTTTGTTGATTTGGGTTTAGGCTCGCCCACCAGTGGCGTCACCAGTGGCCCTGGTAACTCCACGAAGGAATGGAGGGTGGGGGATTTGCAACCATTTGCAGCTGAGAGTTCTGGGCTCTGAGCCTAGGGAGCTCAAAACTAAATTCCCAAGTCACTGCCTAAACAGCGGACACCCTTCCCACCCCACTGCCCCGGGGTGCTATGGCTGCAAGCAAATGCAGGCTGTATTTCGGAGGGTCTCAGGGCCACCAAGCTCTACGTGTTTCAAAGCCCTAATGAAGCTGATGAAGTCAAGGATGCAGTTGACCTGAAGTGTTCGAGAGGCAGGGAGGCGCCGGTGTATATATAATCCCCTCGGTCTAATGGGGAGGAAACTGGAGAAGGGCTCCAGGAACACCAGAGAACCACAGCTGTGTGGGTTTCACAGAAGTGAAATTTACCTCTGCGGGCAGACGCGGGAAAGAACACGGTTGAAAGAAGCTTCTCCTTCTCACCTTCTTCAGATAGAGGACATCTCGAGACCAGAAAGACCTGGCTCCATCCCTTCGCCCAAGGAGCCCCCGTGGCCTCGATGGCAAAGGCTCTGTTGACACACGTCACTCTTTGTCATTTCCCCGTTCAAGATCTGCTTCCAACACAGGCTGAAAGCTTGCGAAGAGCAGAGCTGGCCAGGGTACCCATTGCTGCACCGGAGGCCCAGTGCACAGTAGGCTCCTTAAAGGAGGCAGCAAGGAGGGAAGAAGGGACAATAAATTGCTTTGACAGAAGCAATGCAGGTTTGCGAGTGGGGTAAAGAACACGGGGGGGGGGGTTGCCATTTGAATCAATTCCATTTGAATCAATGAGGGCGCTGAGCCAGTTTCCCACACTGAGGTATACCCTCAATTACCTTCATCGTTGAGGCCCTACTATGTGCCAGACCTGGGGTGTGATGGTGAGTTCTAGACCAGGGAAGCTGTGAACTTTCTCAGGGCCTCAGTTTCCTCACCAGCAAACAGTTAGACTAGCTCATGTTGGACCAGAGTCCCCTCCGGTTCTACTGTTCCCTGGGGCTACACATTATATGGTCCCTCACCTCAGGAAACATGACTTACACATTTAAAAATTCACTGTAAGGGCGCCTGGGTGGCTCAGTCGGTTAAGCTTCCATCTTCAGCTCAGGTCATGATCTCGCAGTTCTTGAGTTCGAGCCCCGCATCGGGCCCTGTGCCGACAGCTCACAGCCCAGAGCCTGCTTCCGATTCTGTGTCTCCTTTCTCTCTGCCCCTCGTCCACTAGCACTCAGTCTCTCTCTCTCTCTCAAAAATAAACATTAAAAATAATAAATAAATAAATAAATAAATAAATAAATAAATAACTAGGGTTCTATTTAGATATGAGACCGTACCTTTCATACATTCTAATTTCAAAGGCCCGTGTTCCTCAGAATGTCATGATTGCTCTAATGAATTGATTTTACAAGAAGACGCCATTGTAAATTGTATTGACAAAAGGAATTCATAAAAGTAAAATGCGGACTTTACATGTTACATATATATTCAGGTTCAACTGTAGACTGTTCGAGAAAAGGATTCTGTTGCTTAAAATGTTTGGAAACCTTCATTAGAGGATCTTTACGATTCCTTCCAACTACATTCAATGAAGCGAATCATGCATCCATACCTGGGAAAAGTTCAAGAAAGAAAGAAAGATCTCCTTAAAATAAAGTTTCCCTGGCTCATCTTCTGGACGGCCAGGGAGCGTTTTTGAGGAAGGACGTGCTAACGAAGGCAAACCCCTAGGGGCCCCGAGGAGAGATGTCTGAAGGGCAGGGATTGCAGACGGGGGGAGAGACAGCGTTAGGACAGCAAGCGTCCCTCCTTCCGGAATCTTCCACACCACCTTCCATCTCCTGTCAGCTCACACGTGTCCTGAAACAATTCTTCATGCGTCACTTCTCCAGCCATGGCGTCCGTCTTGCATCCTGGAGGCCACCCGTGACCTCCCCATCGCCAACCACATCCTACTAGACCCTTTCCATAGCATTTTGTACTTCGGGTCTCTGTTCCCTCGTAAAATTCCCCATATTTTCCCTTCGTTCTCTTTCTTTTTACAACGTTCCTGTTTTTACCTGCCCCTTAAGCTTGGGTGTCTCCAAGTTCCCCCATCTTTGGTTCCTCCGTCTCACATCACGGTTTCTAAGACATATCACTCCGGGGGCGCCTGGGTGGCTCATGCGGTTAAGCGTCCGACTCCTGGTTTGGGCTCAGGTCGTGATCTCACGTTTCATGAGTTCCAGCCCCACGCTGGCTCTGTGCTGACCGTGCGGAGCCTGCCTGGGATTCTCTCTCTCCCTCTCTCTCTCTCCCTCTCTCTCTCTGCACCTCCCCTGCTCGCTTTTTCTCTCTCTTTCTCAAATAACAAATCAATCAATAAATAAACATAAAAAATAGTTTAAAAAAAAAAAGAGAGAAGAAAAGAAGTGTCCCTCTTTTCCAGGGCTTCGGCTCCCTGTGACTCCCATCCCAGCCCATGTCTCCAGCCCGTCTCCCCTTGCAGGTGGCAGTTCCCACAGGCACCTGCACCCGGGGTGTCCCAGGGCACCCCAGACACCTAAGTCCAGACCCGACCAACCTCTGGCTGCTTACCCAAACCTGTTCCCTCCTTTTGATGGGACCTTATCTGTCCATTCGCTCAAGCCGTAAGTTGCTGTAGGTTGGTTGACGGACCCCTCGCTTGCTCACCGAGCCCGACCTCACAGATTCTGCCTCTGAAATGACTCCCAAACCCGCGCCCTTGTCTTGCTCCCCTGCCGCCCCCTGCGCTGCCCGAGGCCAGCCTCTCTGCCACTTGTGTCCTGCTCACCGGCCACCGAGAGAAAAGGTTTTCCAAACACAACTAGCCGGTTCCCATCTTTCCCACAAGGGGTGTCCTTCGCCTAAGCAGATACGTGCTTTTGATTACATTTATTTCCTTTGGACGTAACAAATCACACAGACTTAGTGGCTAAAACTAACACAGATTTATTCCCTTACAGATCTGGAGGTCAGAGGTTTGAAATGATTCTTATAAGGCTAAGATCAAG
This sequence comes from Felis catus, assembly GCF_018350175.1. Lineage (NCBI taxonomy): Eukaryota > Metazoa > Chordata > Mammalia > Carnivora > Felidae > Felis > Felis catus. The sequence goes on along the minus strand of NC_058381.1, from coordinate 48,167,364 downwards.
GCGCCGATGGCTCCTCCTGGCGGCTCCAGATGCGAATTTCCCAGCTCCTAGAGACCGCCTACCTTCCCGGTTCGTGTGTCCTCTGACCTCTCCTTCCTTCATCACATCTATTTCTCTGACCCTCCTGCCTGCCTCTTATTAGGACCTTTGTGATGACATTGGGCTCATCCAGATAATCTGAGATAATCTCCTCATCTCAAGACCCTTAACTTAATCACATCTGCAAAGTCCCTCTTTCCACAAAAAGTATCAGGTCCCGGGGATTCGGATGTGGGCATATTTCACAGGCTCTGAGAATGTGGACACCTTTGGGGGACCATTATTCCTTCTGCCTCACTGAGGATCAGCACTGCATCCCGGACACTGTGCTAAACCAGGGCATAACGAGGCCCTGTCCCTCAGGGACTTGCAGTTCTGTGGCGGATGATTTACCACTGAAGTGCTGTGTTGGGAGCCTGGGTGGCTCAGTCGGTTAATTGTCCGACTTTGGCTCAGGTCACGCACTTGCCTTTTGTGAGTTCGAGCCCCTCGTCGGGCTCCGGGCAGACAGCTCGGAACGTGGAGGCTGCTTCGGGTTCTGCATCTCCCTCTCTGTCTGCCCCTCTCCTGCTCGCACTCTGTCTCTCTCTCAAAAATAAAGATTAAAAAAAAAAAAACCCAAAAAACTGAAGTGCTGTGGGGTCTGGGTGGATCTTGGCATCACAGAGGGGCATGTGACCTGCCCCCTTGCCCGAACCTGCTGAAGTCCGACTTATTCCTAGTGGAATAGTGGGGCCCAGCTCAGACATCACAAGGCGACATGTCCTCCAACCCCTCATGCAAAATTCATGCTTCCCTCCTTCCTGTGCCCTTGACGCTGGGCTCACGTTCCCGCTACTTACCCCACTGGGAGCAATTCATCATGTCTTCGTGCCTTGCTGGATTATAAACTCTTGGGAGGGAAGGGCTGCATTTTCTTCAGAATTATCCCAGCAGCTAGAACCTTCCCCACACCAGCCTCCTTTTTCCAAACTCTCCGCACAGCAGCCCGCACACAGTGCCCCGGGGACCCGCTGGCGCGTTGAGCAGGTGCACGAGCTAGAAGGAGGTGGAGGCAGGAGATGGGCGGGGAACGACCGGGGAGAGCAGTGAGGCCTCTAGAAGCGAGAGGGGGGCTTGAAAGGGCTCTTCGGCGAGCCGGCGCCCTGGCCTTGGGTGTCCGCAGCCAGAGGGGCTCGTCCCTGCACTCGGCCTGATTCGTGAGACCCAGCGAGCTGGGCTCGCTCTAACAGAGCACGTGGTGGCAGGTCTTCCGGGTGGGGTGACTTTCGGGGCTGGAGCACACCAGCTGACAGGCCGTAAGAACAGATTTCCAGGAGTGTTTTGCTGGAAGGCTCAAAACTACTCTCAAGTGTGCTAGATCACAATGTCCCCCCCCCCAAATAGTTTTACCTTCCCCCCTGTTACGGAACCAGTCCAGGAGGAATCACGTGGGTCCTCAGAGGCCCAAGGAGTCGTCCTGAGGAGGGTTGATCCATCAGATCAAGACTGTTTGCTTACCCACCTTCTAACGATCCCCCCGTTCTGTCTCGGGGTTACGTAACCAGCTTGAAGCCTGGTCACGCAGCTCAAAGGATTGCATCCTCAAAACTTTCTCTTAGAAGAAGAGCCTCAGCCTAGAGCAGCCGTTCAGCTTCGTGAAAACCCGGGCCCGTCTAGCTTCCAAACGGATGAAAGACCTGACTGGCGAGTAGGTGAGAAGAACAGGCACAGAGACAAAGCACCCACTCGGCGACTCCAGCCCCTTCCCTTGCGGCTCCCTTGCGCTTCTGTACATCAAGGGGACAAAACGCTAAACACTAATTAGAACATTTCCGAGCTTCCCTCGCAAGGTCCCCAAACTTCCAGGCAGTGGGCTCACACCCAGAAGGCTGATCATCAGACGCCTCCGATTACGTTTCTGTTCAATTCGTGAGCAAACAGCACCACACCACTGGTTTCCTCTGCAGGGGAGCCTGGAGCGTGCACCCTGCCCCCGCCAGCCACACCCACCTTCCAGAGTCCTTTGCTGGCTCCTCTGAGCACCTCACCAGAGCCACTTTCTTCTGGGGGATTAGCGGCTTCCTGAAACAGTGCTTCCAATCAATTTGCAGAGCACCCGTTTTAATGAGCTAAGGAGTGAGATAATACCACGGATTTTGCAGGCTACAGCTTCTGTTCAATTTAATTACCTCCCTCCGTGGATTTCCAATCAACCAGAGCTGGCTTCAGACAAAGGGGCATTTCATCACTTTCCCGAAACGCTGCGTGGTAGGTATGTGCCTACAGACCGGGACGTGCTGAAGTAGGCAGCATCCATCAAAATTGACATAACCATGGTGAAACTGTCAAACCACGGGCTCCAGCAGTAACACCTGGCGAGACACAAAATACCAGTAAATGCTAATGCTCTGTCACAGCTCAGGGAGCTGTGTGGAGCGGGTGGGGGCGTCACCGCACAGAACTTGCTCCTCCTGGGGCGCAAGGCCATCACACCCGCCCAGTTGCCGTCCGGCCACACTGCACTGGCAAAGGACGGCAGTGGGAGGAGAAGGTGAAGTTTGAAGTTCCTCTCTCAACCCAAGCTTGAGAACCGGCCAGTTCAGCAAGCGTCCGGGGGCCTGCTATGCAAAAGGCATAGGGCCAGTAGGTTTAGAGGTCGTAGGACATGATCTCTGCCACCCAGAAACTCACAAACTCCTACCTGTAATACACAGTATGCTGAAGGCATACTCCAAAAAAGTCAAGGACTCATCCAGGGAAGGAAGGGCGAGCGGCCTGATTTAGTCTGCTGTGTGCAGTACTTGGGGATAAGACTTGCAGGGGGTAAGAGGGGTGCCTCCAAAGTCCAGCTAAGAAATTCAGGATGTGATGGGAAAGCACTGGGGGTGTCTCAGAAAAAAAAAAAAGTGACATGGGGGCGCCTGGGTGGCTCAGTCGGTTAAGCGCCCGACTTCGGCTCAGGTCATGATCTCCCGGTTTGTGAGTTCGAGCCCCGCATCGAGCTCTGTGCTGCTGACAGCTCAGAGCCTGGAGCCTGTCTCGGATTCCGTATCTCCCTCTCTCTCCACCCCTCCCCCGCTCGCACGCGCGGGCGCACCCGCTCTCTCCCTCTCCCCCTCAAAAATAAACATTAAAAAAATTAAAAAATAAAATGATGGGGTTCCTCAAACCTGAAGAAAGGGATTTCCATCCACTAGGGAAGTGCTTTGTTTGGACAACACGAAATCAAGCGGCAGAGTCCATTTCAGAAGGAGGGACCTTCAGCTGCTTAAAACCAACCACAGGGGTATTTGGATGCTGAAGTGTAACCAGCCCATTCCAGCTCTCCCTCCACCAAGCCAACTTTCCATCTTTGTGCCTGACCTGCACTCCACACACAACGGCCCCACCTTGCAGTTTGGATGAAATTACATGTTCTCACCAACTTTCCTATCATTCTCAGAAAAATGCTTTGGGGAGCACCGATGTGGCATAGGGATTCACACCTGAGAGTCGTTTCCATTTCCCCAGTGAAGATGGAGCCTGGGTTACTTCATCTAGAGCAGACAGCAGCTCAGGGAGTCCTCCCAATCCATTTGATTTATATGTAAAGAAGCGTTTCTCTTTCCCAAACCCAGAGATGATGTATGTCATATCGTATCAATCCAACTCAAAGAAACACGATCCCTAGCTTAAAAACTGACTCGCTGCTATGAGGAAGGATTATGCATTGTCCTTAGGAAAGGATGATGGCCCTATCCACTTACATTTACAAACTTCAGGCACAGTATATTCGTTAGATTTATGGTGCCACATTAACAGGATGTTAAAAATAAAATAGCCAGGGCACACAAAACATTCTGTGACCTGCTAATGCTTCTCAAAATCACATCATGGCAAATGCAAAGAATTATTTCCCCAACAAAACTAAGACCCTGACTCAGGGCAATTTTCTGCACAGCCAGCATTTTGGGGTTGGGGGTGGGTTGAATTAATGCCTGTCACACCACTGTGGGGTGTGTTATTATACCCACACAGTGTACTGACATAAATTAGGTTTACGAGTTCCGAAATAAATTCTGGGCTGCACAAACCCAGCAATAACAAGTGACTTTGGTGATTTTTTTCCCCGATTACTTAAGTCTGTGTTGACCTGCAACTCGAGAAGGGCACGTTTTCTCATCGATCCCTTGCAGGTAACACCTTAAGCCTTTAGGCCTTTACTACTGCTGGGGTTCAGAGATTTAAGTGAAGTTGCAAATTTCTAGAAACTAGTTTGAATTTTACAAATTAACACTGAGTTGTTACTCTGGGCTAGTTTCACTGATTAGTATCGTAGATAAAGGCAGAGTGCTGCGCCTAACTGCAGTCAGACCTTTGATCATAAAAGTAAAAGGAAGCATGGGGCGCCTGGGTGGCGCAGTCGGTTAAGCGTCCGACTTCAGCCAGGTCACGATCTCGCGGTCCGGGAGTTCGAGCCCCGCGTCAGGCTCTGGGCTGATGGCTCGGAGCCTGGAGCCTGTTTCCGATTCTGTGTCTCCCTCTCTCTCTGCCCCTCCCCCGTTCATGCTCTGTCTCTCTCTGTCCCAAAAATAAATAAACGTTGAAAAAAAAAAAGTAAAAGGAAGCAGAGAAGTGCAATTCACATGTAATAAACAAATCTCCAAATTATTAAAAAGGCATTTTATTATAAATACATTTTAGTTGTAGCAGTAAAATACATTTTGTTACCATGAATCTTTTAAGACAAAAGAACTTCACTGAGACAATGATCACAATGTAAGAACTGTAGCCCCCCCCCCACCCCGCCCCCAAATGGAAAACTTGTTCTAAGGAACCAAAGTAGCTAAAGTAATTCCAAAACCTGGTTAGAAAAGAAAACGATTGGGAAAAAAAAAAAAAGAAGAAAGAAGAAGAAGAAAGTAAAGACCCTAGAGAGTGGGTTTGGGGTTATTTTATGGTACAAAGTCATTTTTACTTTTAAGGATAAACTCTTTAGGTATTAGAACCTCTCAGATGTGAGGTATTGTTAACTGCGAAGAAAAAAAAATAATTGTTATAATTTTTCCAGAAATTATGATTATTCGACAGTTGCACAACTGGTCCTTGGAAGAGGTGGAAACAGACCATCTCATATCTAGCCTCCCTTCTGGAAGACCTGACAAAGTAAGACCCGGTATGAATTTGCTAAGTAATTGATTGTATGAAGTTAGCTGAACAAGAACTGTATTTTTGAAGCATTAAAAAAAAAAAAAAAACCCACCTGTCACTAATAACAGGACCCATTTAATAAAATGCAAAACCCATTACCTTTATAATTTAGAGGAGAGGTATTTTAATCACCATCTTTACCTAGGATACAACTACTACATATAACCAGTACCTTCATGGGTTCCAAAGAATCAGGTCAGATGACTGGCACAGAAAGCGAATACAGTACAATGTCATATACATGGATTGACAGGAAGCAGGCATGGTCTGGATATATGGAAATCCAAGACCTTCCTCCATATGGTGGCGGGGGGGGGGGGGGAGACTGAGAAACATGTTCAGGTGGAGCCCACACGTTGGGACTTCAACCTGGACACAAGAGCCCTCTGACCTACTGAAAGACAGAAAGAGGTCTTTGTAGACAAGGCATCGTGCAAAGCAAAATGTAAATAAACCGAAGCTCCCTGTGAGTTGGAAATGGACAGAGTAACCTGTGCTGAACGTAGAAACAATCCCCACTGAAGGTAATCGAGCCTTTCAAGGAGGAAGTGCTGTGTTTGAAGAATTCCAAAGCTGTGCGCTCTGGGAAGCTTATCATGTGCGCTTCTACGTCTAAGCCATTCTATAATTGCCTTAAAATATCTTTTCTCTTTCTAGTATCTCAGTTAATTCAAAGCCAAACTAAAAACCAGAGGCAGAGCCCGATACCCCTCAAGCTGCAGTCCAGGGGGAATATTAACAACAACGACAGTAATATATGAATTTTAGAAAGACTTGTCAGATTTATTGTATCATAGACAGTTTCTTTCTCAAAAAAACTTGTTCATACATGTGCACCTATGGTTTATGACTAACTCATGCTGTGTAGCTGGTAGATTCCCCTAGACTGTTTTTGCAAACATATATGGATTTTTTTTTTTTAAGTAGCAAAGTAATCAGAAACAATCATCAATTTTCTGCCATATACAACACTTCAGGCTCCCCTAACACCTGCCGGCATGGCAGAGAATCCAAAATAACTTTGTTAACCTGAGAAACACATAATTTGAAACGCAAACCCTTTACCTTCATCCCCCCGCCCCCAACCAAAAAAGCCATAAAAACTACGAACCTATTATTTGGGGATTATCTATTGCTTCCCATGCTCCATGTCACTGCCATCCTAAGACAGGGCCTCCTGTACTCGGTGCTTCTTGTGACGTTCTGATGGCTTCCTTTTACAATTCTCATCTCCACATGTACGATCAAGAACAAGTCTAAGCACACCAAACAAATGCACAGCTTCTAGAACAAAGCCCAGGCTGCAGGGTGCACAAGACCAAACTCGCCCCAGAAATGAATGAGGGCCTGCACCCTGACGTGGACAAGTATGCACAGACCTTCAGCGGGGTCGGCAGTGGTGGGGGGGGGGGGGGGGAGGTGGTGACAGCCACTCCAGAGGCTCTCCTCTCTCCTTAGAAATCTTTCTCCATGAATGTTCCACTCACGGCATCAGAATTATTAAAATGTCTCAAGTGATCGGTTGTTTACGTCGAGGAAAGAAACGCATGGTTGGAAAGACCTTCGGGCTTTCTCTAGACCAGCGACTCTCAAACTATGTGGTTCTTGGACCAGCAGCATTGCCTGAAGATTTGTTGAAAATGCAAATGATCAGGCTTCAGCCTGGGATCAGAAGCTCTGGGGTGGGGTCCAGCGATCTGGATTCCAGCAAGACCTCCAGGTAATTCTGATGCCGGCTGAAGTTTGAGAATCACTGCTCTCCCCTGCTCAAACTTCTAAAATCTTAAAATAGGATAGATATTTAAACAGATGCTATTGGGTGACTTCTGTGTTGAAACTATGTAACTTGCTACCCCCTTTTACTTCTCAAACATCAAAAAAAGTAGTAATGAAAAAATTCATTTCAAAAACCCCATTTTTTTAAAAAGTAATATTGATTTCCCCTCCTAGACATAGTTCTAAGGCAGGCAGTCACATGCTAGTATGCAAAATAAAATACAGAAGAGGCCTCCTATATGAGGTGTAGAAATAGCTAAAAAGACACCCCAAGAACATAATGAAAATTCCATAATATTGTTTAATGAACTCATAGAATTATATAAAACTTACTATGCTTTATGCTTAATATTTGTATCAAAATAAAATCTCTCTGTTGAACAAATTGCAAATAAAGTCTGGTCTAATACTCTGATTACTGAAACTATACGTATATGAATGTCTCTGGGTTTTCTTCATGCTTCAGTTTTAGAAGCTTTAGACTACTGTATAACTGGGTTTGGGATTTAACCACAGCTCACATTACTAAGTCTAGATTCTTCTATCAGGTACCTCCCTTCAAAAAAATTTAAGAAACTCCTGTGACTGTTTCCTGAAAGTTTATTCCAAAGTAGATATTTCCCATCATTTCTAAAATTTTAAATGTTACACTAAAAATGTCTCCTTTTTAATGTCTGGTATTCTAGTTTAAAGTAGTAACATTTGCTGAATGTGTCTTAGAAGAATGTTTAACGTTAGTAAGATTCACTCCTTTTAACAATGGTCTTGAAATTGCTAATTAAGCAGATGTATGAAAGTAGTAAGTGTGAAGTTAGCAGCTTTACAATAAAATCTCAGCAAATAAATATCCAACTTCAAGTAGAAGGGAAATTCGAGACGCCTAATATAATGAGCACTTTGAAGACGAGCATGTCACTTACTCTTTCATGGCGGCCCGTATCTTTATAAAAAGACGACATCACCATGTGATATTCTGAACAAGAAATTGTAGAACATTATCCATTATTTCTAACGATTGTGGCAAAGAAGGGAGAGAAAAATCAGATCTATTAACACATTTACTTTGAGATTTAGGAAGACACATATGGCGGTGGTAGAAATTAAGGGTTTTCGTATGTTAGGGGGATGGCTCACAAGAAATAATTATAAATCATGGTAAATCATAAAGGACAAATCACTACCTTTGTGGGGCTAGAAGAAAGCAAGAAGTGGATGGTAGCCTAAACAACACTTTAAGGCAGCAATCTGTATCTATCAATATATTTAAGGTTTCAATCATGTATTCTTAAACTTTTTCTGGGATTACCTTTTTAAGGACAACTCCAATATGAAACGTTATCCAAGTATAACAGGTGTCTTTTTAAACAACTAGTTCAGTCAATCTAATTTTCTCTTTATCTTGAAATTGTTTGTTCACACCCTGGATCTCAGGCATGGGTGGCTCTCTCTAGCCAAAGTAGCTAGAGATACATTCTTATATGCTTATAGTTTCGTTGCTCTCGAGATGTATATACATGAAAAATATTAAACACGTAAAGTAACTACACTAGAACAAGATACTACTACTACATGTTACCTATCTCAAAGCGAGGAAATTCAGTTAGCTTTCTCAGCAATTTCAATGCCTCCATCAACAAGGAAACTATTTTTTACAAATAGGTCTTGGAGATTGCTATGTTGAATCAGATAATGCTTATTCAGTGGGAATTCTGCGTGTTTTACTTATTCTGCAATTCTTTGAACTGAAAAGACCAATTGATGTTTACACTCAACCTGAACTTATTCTAGGATCTCTCATGAAAAAAACCACACAAAGCAGTTTGTTATTTCGCATATACAAAATGACCTGGATAGAAAGCGTATCTGTCTGAGGAAAGGAACATTAAGGTCATGTTAGTTTAAATGGTCAATAATTAACTACTGATTAATCACAAACAAAGCTCTGCTATAACAGTTGGGCAAAGCATGTACCAAAATGTCAACCAAAGCCCCTTTTAAAAGCAACACCAGAAAATATCCACATTACACTGAATCATGAGGTTTTTCAAATCTTAAATAAAATCATCGTTAGATCAGGAAAGGAAAAAAAAAAAAAACTTCAGCACAGACACTCTACAAATTCTATCAGCCAAAAGAATTTCTTTAAGGTAAAAAAAAAAAAGAAAAGAAAAGAAAATCTCAAGCAGCACTGAAATGAAAAAGCAAGATGAATTAAAAAAAAAAAAAAGTTCTGGCAAGAAAAAGGAAACACCTCAGAGTGATACAAAGAACAAAGAAGTAGAAAGACATCATGTGAACAATTAACTTCACTTAAAAGAAATCAGAACTAGAAGAAAAGGAAGCTGGTAATACTTGGTATCATCCAAGAGCTAACATCAGGGTTTCTTCAAAAAAAAAAAAAAAAAAAAAAAGTTCCGTCTGAACACTAAGGATGAAACTAGCACTTAAGCTCTTTTCTCAGTCTGCTTTGTGTGCATTTGCTAACTACTACCCAGGCAGCATGAGCCACGCCTCGTTTCTACAGAAACTTACAAGGATTCCCCAGGTAAGACTCAATCAGGACCATTGCAACACTTTACTCGCGTGTAAATGACAGATTCAAAGCTCAGCTGGAGAGATGGCGTGTAAATGACAGATTCAAAGCTCAGCTGGAGAGATGGCAGTAAGTAACACTGAGGAAGAGTAAATGTGTTAGAAGACACATTCAAAACTGAATCTACGAGGGCAGTAGATGGAAACAATATCCAAATACTTGACCGGTTGTCAAGAACTATCAGGAAAGGAGGAACACTGGGACACAGCAGAGCAAGGAACTAATAAGTAGCTATTGTTTTTAGTTTTTTGGAAGTAACTTCTTAGAACAGGGGTGTCACGACAACTCAGCAGCTTCCTTATCCCAAGCTTCCAACATCAGTATATGTATATAAAGTGGTGGGGTGTGCACCTGACCTCTTTAAATATAAATACAAATAAGTTAAAACTGATATTTTTTAAAGGTTCAAGTATGGAAAACAGAAAATTCAGCAATGACTCCATGACAAGGGATTAACTCAAAGCCCTGACATGCCAGTTCTGTCTTCGTAATTATCAAAGTGCTCTGACACATTTATCTGACTTGCATTGTGGGGGAGAATCACGGATGAAAAAATTATTGTTCAGAGACATCCTCCCGTCAGGAAGATCTGATTTTAATTTGGGCTCTATCTTGCCTTTCGTCACTGAGTCGAAATACAAAAACTTCTTGTGACTAAAGTTCCGTTGAGCAAAATGTGACACGGTTAAAGGTGGCGGTCTGACATCAGCCAGAGAAAACGTGGTGCTGTAAGTTGCTGGCTCTGTTTTCCAACTGTGATTTATACTAACCATTAACACGTCTACAGTCCACAGGTCTCCATCCACTGCCTCACATGGAGACTCACAGCCCATAAACGGAAGCCGCAGACAAATGATGTGCACCCACTCGGAGCAGAAAGAGCTGAAGGAAACAGGTGTTCTCCTTTTCCTGCAGGCTCACTAACCCTTAACTAAAGGCGTTCTCTTCTCCTAAATTGTCTAAGGATTACAGGGAGTTGGAGCTGGCCAACACCAATAAAACTCCAGTCATAGAGGAGATGTGAGGAGTTTTCTTTAACCCTGCCACCACTTTTCAACCCCATTTCAAAAATTGTACTGTGAATACAGGATGGCCTATTCAAAAGTAGTCCTCCAAAAAAACTATTTTTGAATGGATCATCAGGATTCACTGGTTCATCAGCAATGTTTCTGAACCTTACGTTATTTAAAAACGAAACCAAAACCAAACAAAACAAAAAGAACAACAACAAAAAAGTTATGTTGTAGTTTCAAGATTTCTCTGAAGTATAAAAAGTAGGACTACCCAATCAGGAAAACAAGAAGGACATGCATTGTTTTCAAGGGTTGTTAGAAGACCACAAGTTTTAAGAGGGTAAATGTTTTGCTTTGGATTTTACCCAAGTTCACTGAAAACAATTTTTAGACTGTAGAATATTTAAGATGGCTAGTTAAATTTTATGTTTTTATACAAGTTCAGTGGGATTATAAGAATCGAAAGACATGAAAAACAAGGGTAGTTTTTTGCCCCAGATTTCGATGAATTTTGATACATGTTGGACAAATATCAGATTTCTTTTTAATGATGTTCCTCAAACAAAACAGTTAGAAAATATTTGAATTGCCATGAATAATGTCACATTTTAATGTAAACATCAAATAAGGTACCAAAATTTTTACTGGAGGGGGGAAAGAAAAAAACAAACCTTAAAGCGGCACAATTCTTTATACCACTGGGGGAGGGGGGGGAGAAAGCCAGATTACAAACATTTACACATGCATAGTGAGAAAAAAAGGATTTTACTAAATTCACGCATTTTTAAAATAGTTATCAAGTCTACTAAGCACCAACAATCCTAAAAATTTTTCAGCTTCATGATTTGTTTAAAAAAAAAAACACACACACACACACACACACACACACACTATCAAATTAACGTTAAAAACAAGCTTGAAGTACAGCTTGTCCAAAAAATAACTAACTATGCCAATGTTTTTTCATGTTACAAAAAACAGTGGCATACAAGATACATTTGCAAAGAATGCCTTTAACTCTATCCTACAGTGGATGGAGATTACAACAGCACATCATACAGAGTCTAAAACTATAAAAGTTTTAGAATGCAGCATCTTGTCACAAAAAAAAAAAAAAAACTGATAAAACTTAAAGTATTTAGAAGATGCTGCCCCTTTATTTTAAAAAATTTTAAATGAATTTAAGCAAAAATAACATACATTTGTACATCAACTGGCCATTTCTGGTACAGAAACCCAGCATATGGTAATATTATTGAATAAATGTAAATGCTACTTACAATTTTTTTTCTTTTTAAATACATTTTAGACAAAGTTTTTTTTTCTTTTTTTTTTTATAGTTGCACAATTAACTCTTAGCTGCTAGCTTGATGCAAACATATGTAACAATACACAAATTTAAAAATATTTTTTATTCTACATAAAAGCTGTCAAAAGACACGTCAAAAATGCAAAATAATGGAATATACTTTTAAAAAATTAGTTGCAAGTCTAGCAGCAAAGCAATTAAGTGAGAACATATTTAATATTAAAACAAAGGGAACTGTGCATCTATAGAGGAAGTCCAACTATCTTAATTCTATTGATATAAACAGAAATCAAAACATTCGCCCTGGAGGGGGAAAAAAAAGTGATTATTTAAAATAGGAGTAAAAGCCATTGCTGCCTGATGAGCTCCCCAGGCTGAGTTCCTGGAACAGAGACAGAGGGTCGCTACTCTTCTTGGCCTGCTCAGGCTGGGGCCTGGGCTTGGGAGGGGCCCGCAAAGCGCTGGCGTAGGACATGGCGGGCTTGCTGCCCCCCGAGCTCTGCTGGCTACTGCTGCTGGCCGACTCCGCGATCTGCTTGTTGGGCATGAGTGGGGGGAACTGGCCGAGATGCTGCAGCACATTATAGTTGAAGGAACTGGACACCTCGAGGCTCTCGGACTTCAGCTGATCCTCAGGGGGTTTGACGGTCTTGGGTGGTGGAACTAGAAGCGGAGAAGAGCGACACGGCTTTAAGGGCACGCCTGGCAATGCTGACGCATCTCGTTAGCTCGGCGTGTCACAACTGGCTCTCGTCCCCAGGAGCTCCGTGACGGTACAGCCCTGGGGACAGTCAAGTTCTGCCACAGAACGCTGAAGTCACAACACATCGAATCAAACTTCGGAATCTTATCAACGCTTGCAAAAGAACTGACTACGTGAACTGGAGTAGCTAACGTATAAAAACGGAAGGTCAAACCTGAAGATCTGCTTCGCAAAACTAATTTCATAATGGCACACCTCGACACTTAATATGTTAACTGCTCAACTTTGAATATGGGAACTTACACGTTCTTTCTTAAATAAAAAGGAGCTGTGTATGCTGACTCCTGGTCAAAATACCTTTTATTTTTAACCTAGGTAATCGTAACACTCGATTCCATTTCTCAAAAATGCTCTCTTTTCTTGTAATATATAAATAAACACAGGGTAAGGTAGGGGAGAAACAACTGTAAATTTTACTTCACGTTTCCTATATGTAATCTAATTTTTAACATCCTTTAAAACTTGACCCCACTCAAACAGAACTACCCTGCGACCCAGCAACTAAAACTACTAGGTATTTATCCAAGGGATACAAGAGTGCTTTTTCAAAGGGGGACATGTACTCCAATGTTTATAGCAGCCCTATCGGCAATAGCCAAATTATGGAAAGAGCCCAAACGTCCACTGACTGATGAATGGATAAAGAAGACGTGGTATCTCTACAATGGAGTATTACTTGGCAATCAAAAAGAATGGAACCTTGCCATCTGCAACAACGTGGATGGAACTGGAGTATATTATGCTAAGTGAAATAAGTCAGTCAGAGAAAGATAAGTATCATATGACTTCACTCATATGTGGAATTTAAGATACAAAACAGATGAACATAAAGGAAGGGAAACAAAAATAATATAAAAACAGGGAGGGAGATAAACCATAAGAGACTCTTAAATACAGAGAACAAACTGAGAGTTGCTGGAGGGGTTGTGGGTGGGGGGATGGGCCAAATGGGCAAGGGGCATTAAGGAGGACACTTGTTGGGATGAGCATTAGGTGTTATATGTGAGTGATGAATCACTAAATTCTATTCCTGAAATCATTATTACACTTTATGTTAACAACTTGGATGTAAATTAAAAAAAACAATAATGGCGCCTGGGTGGCTTAGTCGGTTGAGCGTCTGACTTCGGCTCAGGTCAGGATCTCGCGGTCCGTGGGTTCGAGCCCCGCGTCGGGCTCTGTGCTGACAGCTCAGAGCCTGGAACCTGCTTCGGATTCTGTGTCTCCCTCTCTCTCTGCCCCTGCCCTGCTTGTGCTCAGTCTCTCAAAAAGTAAATAAACATTAAAAAAATAAAATAAAATTTGACCCCACTCTTCCTAATTTTATTGTCCACTAAACCATGACTTAACTCTCAAACACTGCCTTTTCCAATCCTTTAAATGTTTAAATAATTTTCCCTCTACTCTTCTAGGTTCTTGTCTGAGACAGTCCCTACAGTAAGACAGCTGAACAGGAGAAAAACAAACGTTTAATAAACATGTATACCTTCTGTATACATGAGGGAGATCCAGGAAAACCGAATAGCTCCCTGAAATGGCCCAAACCAGAACTAAAATGACATGTCCAGCTAAAGACAAAAGATCTTGGGTGTGTGAGGCAGTTACGTGAGGATACCAGGAAAAGCACAGTGAACAAGGTTGTTATGCAGGGTAAGTTAACTTAAGGGTAAATTGTTTTCTCCATTGATAGTTTCTAGAAATTTAGAACGATCCTCTTCCTGGTGCAGAGAGGGAGACATTCTTACAAATAGAGACCTCCCTTGTAAATGTAAAATGTCTCTTACCAAACGGTAACTTTCACCCAGTTTTCAGAGCTTCTGTGTCTGTAGTTTCTTAAAAATAATCATCCTGAAATAATCTTTATGCCAAAGAGCATGTTTGGGGACGGTAAATTCTGTTCTCCCTAACTGACATTGTACTGGATTGTAATCATAATACGCATTCACTGAGGATAATTTGAAAGTTACAGAAAAGGCCAAAGAGGAAAAGAAGTCAGTTATACCAGAGATAAGCCTTAAGTTGGTGTTTTTTCCTAACCACATCATATAACACAGATACTTCATAACTTATTTAAGTAACCTCTCATTTTTATTTTTTATTTTTAAATGTGTATTTATTTATTTTGAGAGAGAGAGAGAGAGAGAGAGTGAGTGAGAGAGACCAAGCAAGCATGTGTGAGCAGAGGAGAGACAGAGAGAGGGGGAGAGACAGAATCCCAAGCAGGTTTCATGCTGTCAGCACAGAGCCTGACATGGGGCTGGAACCCACAAAACTGTGAGATCGTGACCTGAGCTGAAATCGAGAGTCAGATGCTTAACCAACTAAGCCACCCAAGTGCCCCAAAGTAACCACTGTGGAGCCTGCTTGGGATTCTGTCTCCTCTCTCTCTGCTCCTCCCCTGCTCGTGCTGTCTCTGTCTCTCTCAAAATGAATAACTGAAAACACAACAAAAAACAAAACAAAAAAACCTTTAAAAATTCATAAAATTCTTCAAAATTAGTTTAAACTACCTAACATCTTTCTAGAACATTTACCACTTCTCCATCTAAATGTCATTGATTTTTGTGGGGGAAAAATGCTTTTAAAAGCACTCGTTTAACAAACATACCATGATGAATCATTAAATTCTACTCCTGAAATGTACATTACACTGTATGTTAACTACCTAGAATTTAAATAAAAACTTAAAACTTAAAAAAAGAAAAACCTCACCAAATATTTCAATATAACAGCAGACTGTACTGTCTAACACAATACATAAAATAAACATCTTATCGATTGTTCAAGAACTTACTATTTTTACTTACTTTACTAAGATTTATTACTTAACCATGTTCTCATTTTCATAACAAGTAAATATTTTCAACTAAATAATCCATACAAAACAGTTCTAACTTAATGCCTACATTCTTATTTAACCATGAGTTCAAGATTTTTATTAATATGACTTACCACATATATTCCAGATAAGAGAAACTATTCTTTAAAACTATTACTAATCTAAAAAAAAAAAAAACAAAAAAAAAAAAACTATTACTAATCTGACAACCAATGATGTTATTCAATGTTGTCTATCTCATCTTAAATTTTCATCTGTACGTTAATAGGGAATGTCTGATAGAGTACTACGTACGGTCCCCAAGATAAGTGAAAAGAACTCAAACACATCCGTATGTTGGGAGAAGTGAAGCCTATCCGGCGGCCCGGTTGACATCACCAGGTGTAAAGGCTGAGCCGTGTGACTGGACCACCCACAACCTCATGGGCACAAGACCTATTTTCATTATCTCCTTAGTCAGCAGGCATTCACTGAGAACTTGGAGGTGCGATCAGTGACAAGATGGGAAATCCAACGTTCAAGAAGGTCAAAGACGTGGTTCTTTGCTCTCGGGATGAAAATTGAGAAAATATGGCCATATCGGACACAATGACCACTTTTAAATTCCTAATCAAAATGACAAAACAGTTTTCTTCAGGAAGTCTCAAGTCTCAAACTTCAGAAAAAAATTTCCCATGTGGTAATTATTCCCCTTCTGAGCCACGACAGGCAATGGCTGCACTCCTCTAAAAATGAATCGATAAATGAATACTGATAGTTGTGCTTCAGAAGACTTGTGGTCTTGAGCTCATTTTTTAATACTTTGTTACTTTCAACAAAAGAATACTACAATTTGTCTACCAGTAATGACAAAATAGTAATTGTATATTTGTGGAAAAGATACCATAAAATGACATGCACTTTGGACAGTTATTTAGGAACTTTCTACCTTATCAGCTCAAGTCAGGTTTTCATTGATTTTGGCCAAAAGTTATCCTAAAATTTAGGTGGAAAAAAAAAAAAGAGAGAGAGAGAAAGGATGTTGTCTTTAAAGTAAGTTATAATAGGGGCGCCTGGGTGGCTCAGTTGGTTGAGCATCCGACTCAGCTCAGGTCACGATCTCAGGGTTCATGGGTCTGAGCCCCATGTCGGGATCTGTGCTGACAGCTCGGAGCCCGGAGCCTGCTTCCGATTCTGTGTCTCCCTCTCTCTCAGCCCCTCCTCTGCTCACACTCTGTCAGTCTCTCTCTCTCAAAAGTAAGTAAACATTCAAAAAAACTTTTTTAATAAATAAATACAACAAAGTTATAACAAAACAACCAAAAAGTAACAAGGGCCACCTGGGTGGCTCGGTCAGTTAAACTTCAGACTTCATCTTAGCTCCGGTCAGGATCTTGTGGTTCGTGGGATCCAGCATGGAGCCTACTTGGGACTCTCTCCCTCTCTCTGGCTCTCCTCTCCCCCACTTGTGCACATGCGTACACACTTTCACTCTCAAAATAAATAAATAAAACTTCAAAAAAAATTCCTTATTACTGATTTTGTAAATGAGATGTTTCTCAATAAATACACGGCAGGTATTAATGAATGTCTTAACAATTAAAATCACAATGTGTCTTGCCAGGAAACAAAACCAAAATCTTTTTAATGCTTTTGTCCTACCAAGTCTATTGTTCTAAAAATATGTTTGTATGGTACATACTCAAAAATGGGCCAGCTGCAGAAACAATAGATTCACACGCTAAGAATGAACAAAATTAAATCCCAATACAAAGATTAAGGCTACCAGGGCAGAAATTCACCCAACAAAGATCACAGGCTTATTCACAAAGATCAATGTCTACAGCCTACAAAGAGAAGGCTACAGGTTAGAGAACCCAAACAGTATCATTTGTTTCCGTACATTTCTTTTAAAAAAGAGGGAACAGAGAAAGGATAAAAGTGCATTTATCTGCATTCAAGGCTAAAGACTTTAGACTTCCTACCCAACAACATAAGAGCCTTGTCCATTCCAATGCCTTTCTATGCCTTTTTTTTTTTCCCCTCTTGAAGCTTTAGATTTCTCAGTTCATTAGAATATAAGGAGATAACACAGGATTTCTAAATCTCAACATGCTGGACTTTATTGGTTTCTCTCGTGGCCAAACTCTATTGTATAGCAAACTGTCAATGACTTTACTGACAATAAATCCTTGGAAACTGATGTTGACCCAACCAACTCCCGCCCCTAATCCTGGGGAGAAAACAAGCAAGCAAACAAAAAACAAAATCCAGAAAACAAACTTTTCCCAAGCAAAGGTGATTCTATTTAGAAATTTAAATTTAGAATTTAGATTAAATTAGAATTAGAATTAAATTTAGAAATTCAAATTCCATTACTTCTTTCATTTATGCGCACAGGTAAAAATGATCCAATCGATGAGCTCCCCAGAGACAGATCTACTTCCCTCTCAGACCATAAATATGGACAACACTGTATGGCCTGAGACACACCTACGAACTCTGAGCATTAAATATGATTCAAAGATAATAATATAAATGGGGGGGGGGGGGGGGCGCGGGAAGAAGAAGAAAAACTCCATAAATATCCAGGAGCCAAGTAGTCAAAAACTGCAAGTTTTAACAAGGCACCAATTCTGTCTTACCTATCAACTCTCTGGGTTGAGCTGTCCTGCTGGGTCCATTACACGGAATGTTCTGATAGGGGGTAGATGAGGTGGTGTTTACCCAGGACTCCGGGGATGAAAAGTTGAAAGAAGATTGGCTACTATGGTCCTGAAGCTCTTTATACTGAGCAAGACTGTCTTGAGGAGTGCTTACTTCTTCAGAACAAGGCTGGACTGAGCTAGATGAGATTCTTCTTTGGTACAAGGGCCGACCAGGTCCTCTGGGTTCATACTACACAAAGAAAAAGGAGAGTTCATGAAATAGTGGAACTTACACCTCCTCCCCCTTCAGTACACAGCAATCCCACCGTATGAAACAGCAGTTCTCAAAGTACTCTCTTCCGTCACTATCACCCCTCCCCACCACCCTGCCCCAAAAAGCCGCCTGCACTCTGGACACAGTGTTCAGGAGACCTGGGTTTAAAACTCAGTTCGGGGGGCGCCTAGGTGGCGCAGTCGGTTAAGCGTCCGACTTCAGCCAGGTCGCGATCTCGCGGTCCGTGAGTTCGAGCCCCGCATCAGGCTCTGGGCTGATGGCTCAGAGCCTGGAGCCTGTTTCTGATTCTGTGTCTCCCTCTCTCTCTGCCCCTCCCCCGTTCATGCTCTGTCTCTCTCTCTCTCTCCCAAAAATAAATAAACGTTGAAAAAAAAAATTTTTTTAATAAATAAATAAATAAATAAAAAATAAAACTCAGTTCGGGCCTTTAGCAGGTAGTCCTATGATAACACACATCTAATTTCTGGTTCTGGGGGCACCTGGGTGACTCAGTCGGGTAAGCATCTGACTTTGGCTCGAGTCATGATCTCACGGTTCGTGGGTTCGAGCCCCACGTCAGGCTCGGTGCTAACCGCTAAGAGCCTGAAGCCTGCTTCCGATTCTGTCTCTGTGTC
This sequence comes from Felis catus, assembly GCF_018350175.1. Classification (NCBI taxonomy): domain Eukaryota; kingdom Metazoa; phylum Chordata; class Mammalia; order Carnivora; family Felidae; genus Felis; species Felis catus. The sequence goes on along the minus strand of NC_058381.1, from coordinate 48,148,324 downwards.
TCTCTGCCTCTCCCCTGCCCCAAATAAATACCTATTTTAAAAAATTAAAATAATAATTTCTGGTCTGTAAAATACGGAGCTGAACTACCTGTCCTCAGTTCTAAAACTCTATTACCGTCTTAGGGAACATTAGATTAAGAATGAAGAAACGTATCTACTCAATATTAAATGGGGGAAATTACAGTCACAGTCAATTAAACCACGGCCACCTTGAATGGCAACCCATTCTAGATTTCTCTCTTGTGCCAAATCTTCACAGCCTCCCGATTTATTATTCCTCAGACTTAATGGCAAGACAGGACTCCTCAAGCCCAACGTGAAGTACTCCTGATCTGGCTCACTGCGTGTGTGTCCTTTCAACACAGTCTTCAATGGACACAGAACATTACTTTCTTCAAAGCAATCCTTTATAGGTTTGAAACCCAATTAACTGACTGCTGGTATTTTCTCCTCCCTGAACCGCACAACCCAGATCCCTTTAACCCTCTCAACAAGACCCACTGCCAGCCATTTCAAGACTGTTGACTGTTCCCCATGCCCTCCGACCGCTGTGACCGATATTCAATCTCCATTCTGGTGGCAAGGCTGTATGAGTGGCAGTTTTAGGTATGCAGCCTCAGCCTAGAGCCAGACTATCTGGGTTAGACCTCAGGCTGCATTTACCAGCCAGGCGTCGCCTGGGCAATTGACCTTAACTCCTGGGAGCTTTGTCTGTAAACATGGCTTTGTTACCCACAGGACCTGCCTCTCAGGATTGTGGTTAAGAATTAAATGAGTTCAGCATGTACAGTATTGAGAACTGTTCCTGGCACCCAGGAAGGGCTTGCTGTCATACAAGTGCTTTAATGTAACTTATAAAGATAAGATTCCACGTAGATCTTAAATGACAGAATGAGATGGACTTTTTATTGCCCCCTCCCCCTCCTTCTCAATAGTAATAATTTATTAAGTTTGTGATCATTATAATTCTGATGAACCTTTTTTATTTTTTTATGTTTGTTTATTTAAAAAAAATTTTTTTTTCAACGTTTTTATTTATTTTTGGGACAGAGAGAGACAGAGCATGAACGGGGGAGGGGCAGAGAGAGAGAGGGAGACACAGAATCGGAAACAGGCTCCAGGCTCCGAGCCATCAGCCCAGAGCCCGACGCGGGGCTCGAACCCACGGACCACGAGATCGTGACCTGGCTGAAGTCGGACGCTTAACCGACTGCGCCACCCAGGCGCCCCTATGTTTGTTTATTTTTGACAGAGAGAGAGACAGAGCATGAACAGGGGAAGGGCAGAGAGAGAGGGAGACACAGAATCCGAAGCAGACTCCAGGTTCCGAGCTGTCAGCACAGAGCCCGATGCAGGGCTCAAACTCACAGACCGTGAGATCCTGACCTGAGCTGAATGAAGTCGGACGCTCAACTGACTGAGCCACCCAGGCGCCCCTGAATCTTTCTTTTACCATTACTGTTAGCAATAACTGGAAATCAGGAACTGAAAATGAGATTACAAAGAAGAGAAAGAGATGAATTAGCACAGTAATAGCAGTTTGTTTGTTGGGAATATAAACACAAACAGATATTGTCGGGCCAGTTAAACGCAGGAAGGTGTGGATATAAGCACTGTGAGGAGAAAGTCTTCCTAGATGAACCACTAGAATATAAAGCAAGGGAGGGAAGGGGTCTGGACTGGCTGCCATTATTCAGAAGGGTAGGAAAGGACGGGAGGAGAGCAATTTTCTCACTATTAAACAATGAGCACCCAAGTCATTTCTTCATTTCCAAAGTTTTAGCTACTGAATAGAAAGGAAAGAGATCCATCTAGTTAATTCTTTTCATATATTTTTATTCTTCTTCTGTCTGTAAGCATAATATTGAAATTCACCTTCAATTTTGCTCTGCCTTAAAAGCAATTTTTTCAGGGGCACCTGGGGGGCTTAGTTAAGTGTCCAACTCTTGATTTTGGCTCAGGTCATGGTCTCATGCCCCAGCTGACAGCATGGAGTCGGCCTGGGATTCTCTGTCTCCCCCTCTTTCTGCTCCTCCTGTGTGCTCTTTCTTTCTCTCTCAAAATTAAACAAATATTTATGAATGAATGAATGAATGAATGAATGAATGAATGAATGAAACTTGTATCAATGATCATTCTGAATTTGATTCTGGTTTTTCTAGAATATTAGCCATCCTGTCAACTGTGAGTTTAATCAGCACATTTGAAATTTCTTTGTCTAGGTCATTGAATTACGATGCTGAGTAGAATAACCTTTCTAAACTGCTTTATGTTCTCTAAGGCTAGGCAATCCCTGAATGATTGATCATTCATTGATCATGATTGATCACAACAGCGTGTGCAGTATGTCTTTTTTATCAAGGTTTGTTACGAAGATCATCAGCTCCTAGAATCAAAATGAAGTGTTTCTTTGTGTTACCATGCCTTGAGTGTTTAGTAAACAGAGCCACAATGTGTGGGAAATCACATTCTAAAGTATTTACGTGTGAATATGAAAGTAAAAACAACTAACATCTGTTATGGGCTCAGAAAGAACAGGTTATAATAAATTCCCTGGGGATACACAACATTAAGGATATTCATATGAACTTCAGGCATTAACTTTATAAGCCTTTTTTCATTAAATAATAAACATACGTGCACTGGTAGTATAAACAATACCTTTTTACAATGAATAGACACATAGACCACAAGGGGTGCCCAGGTAGCTCGGTCGGTTAAGCGTCTGACTCTTGATTTCAGCTCAGGTCTTGAGCTTGTGGTTCTTGAGTTCGAACCCCGTATCGGGCTCCCCGCTAACAGCGTGAAGCCTGCTTGGGATTCTCTCTCTCTGCCCCTCCCCCACTGTGCTGGCTCTCTTTCTCTCAAAATAAATAAACTTTAAAAATCTTAAAATAAAATGAGGAAAACTAAAAATCGCAAACCAACAGAAAGGGTGATATGAAAGGAGGCAATATTCAATTAAGGTTTTTAAAAGATCTGTATCATTTGTATCTTTCGACTGAAATTCAAAAATCAATCACACAGTTGACACGCAGAGCAGGAGTTGTGCAAGTACTGGGTAACATATTTATAATGGTTCCTAAGCGGCTATTGACAAAGATAAATGTGCAGATGGAATATGAAATTCAATTTCAAATCACATCATGAATGTGATTGATCCTTGATGTCAGAAAAAGAACAAAAACTTAAAATTATTTTTAAAAAGGCTACTGGTACATCTATTTCATACAACATGGATGAAGGTAATGTACGAAAATATGATTTGCTTCTTTGGATCTGTCCTGAAAGGAATTTGATTAAAGGCAGAGAAATCTTGAAGACAACTGAAAATAAATGGCTTATATACCAAACAAATTACATTTTAGCGGTTCTGCAGTTTTCAGCATACGAATCCTGTACACGTTTTGTTAGCTTTAAACTTATTTCATTTTTCTTTGGGCTATTTGTAAATGGTATTGGCTTGTACATTTTGGTTCCCAATTATACATTGCTAATATACAGAAATGACATCGATTTGTGGGTGTTGGCTGTATATCCTGTAACCTTGCTATATTCATGTTAGTCACGGGATTTTTGTTGGTTTGTTTTCTGGATAGATTCCTTGGGTCTTCCTACATTGACAATCATGTCATCTTTAAACAGGGACAGTTTTATTTCTTCCTTTCTAATCCTTTTGTCTTTTATTTCTTTTTCTTGCCTTACTGCTTTGGTTAAGATTTCCAGTACAATGTTAAATAGGAGTGTTGAGAGCAAACATTTTACCTTGTTCCTAGTTTTTTTTATTTATTTATTTATTTATTTATTTATTTATTTATTTATTTATTTTAGATGTTTATTTATTTTTGAAAGAGAGACACAGCGTGACCAGGGGAGGGGCAAAGAGAGAGGACACAGGGACACAGGATCCGAAGCAGGCTCCAGGCTATGAGCTGTCAGCACAGAGCCTGACGGGGGGCCCAAACTCACCAACCATGAGATCACGACCTGAGCCGAAGTCAGATGCTTAACCAACTGAGCTACCCAGGCGCCCCTCTTGCTCCTAGTTTTAAAGAGAAAGCATTCATCTCTGCCATTAAATATGATGGTAGCTGTGGGATTTTTTCAGGTGCTCTTTAACAGGTTGAGGAATTTCCCTTCAATTTCCAGTTTGCTAAGAGCTTTTATGCATCACGGACAAATGTATGTGGCTTTCTGGGTTTTTTTCGGGGGGAGGAGGGGCATGCATCTCTTGATATAATCATGTGATTTTTTGCTTTACACAGTATGGTGGATTATACTTATTTATTTTCAAATACTGAACCAGTTTTGCATTCTGGGAATAAGCCCTGAAATGGTCATACTGCATTATTCTTTTTTATTATTTTTTTATTAAAAAAATTTTTTTAATGTTTATTTTTGAGAAAGAAAGAGATACAGAGTGTGAGCGGGGGAGGGTCAGAGAGGGAGACACAGAATCTGAAGCAGGCTCCAGGCTCTGTGCTGTCAGCACAGAGCCCAACGTGGGGCTTAAACTCACAGACCACTATATCATGACCTAAGCCGAAGTCAGATGTTTAACGGACTGGGCCACCCAGGCTCCCCTGTATTATTCTTTTTTATATACTGAATTCAATACACTGAAGTTTCGTTGAGGATTATCTGCATCAGTGTTCACAAATATAAGTCTAAAGTGATGCCTGGGTGGCTCAGTCTGTTGAGTGTCTGACTTCGGTGACTTCAGCCCAGGTCAAGATCTTGTGGGTCATGGGTTCAAGCCCCACATCGGGCTCTGTGCTGACAGCTCAGAGTCTGGAGCCTGCTTTGGATTCTGTGTCTCCCTCTCTCTCTGCTCCTCTCCTGCTTGTGCTCGGTCTGTCTGTCTCTCTCAAAAATAAAAAAAAATTTAAGTTACATATATATATATATATATGTGTATGTTTGTATATATGTATATATCTGTAGTTCTTCCCTATATGTACTGGATTTGTCTAGTTCTGGTATCAAAGTAATGCTGGCCATATAGAAGTATTTCCTTCTCTTCCATTCTCTGGAGAAGACTGCGTAAATTGGTGGTATTTCTTAACATGTTTGGAGGAATTCAAATAGTAAGCTATCTGGGCCTGAAGAATTCTTCTTTGGTAGGTTTTTAAACTACAAATTCAGGGTCTTTGATAGTCAATAAATATTTAACAAAAGAATTAAAATGTTGAAAGTTGAATACCGTATTTTCTATTTAATTTTCCCAAGATTTGAGGAAGAAATTCTGGACTTTGCACTCTTAATGAGGCACTACTTACTTCAAATTAGGTCCTCATAAGGTTATCATCTTTTGTTTAAAGCAATGTGCTATTAGTTTCATAGAGAGGTACAGAGTAACCCAGAAAGAAAGAAACTAGAAAAGAGGGAGGGGAGGAGTATCCCTGCTTCAGTATCCCTGAAAACAATCAATATTGGGACGCCTGGGTGGCTCAGTCGGTTCAGCATGGGACTCTTGGTTTCGGCTCAGGTCATGATCTCACAGCTCGTGAGTTTGGGCTCTGTGCTGGCGGTGCGGAGCCTGCTTGGGATTCTCTCTCATATTCTCTCTCTCCCCTCCCCCCCTTACTTGGGTACACATGCTCTCTCTCAAAGTAAATAAATAAACATTTAAAGGAAGAAAACAATCAATATTAGCAAGCCGGGAAAAATGTGAGGGATACGCTGTAGTTTGCAACAATGTCTATGGGTTCGTGTGATGTAAGCTATAGAAAAGTACTTGATAACTTACAAAACAGTATTTTTTTAAAAGGCATGATGTCCAGTTAGTGGTGGAAACTGGCCCGAGACCCCTCAGAAATAATAATAATAAATGAATATAAAAGATCTACAACAATCAAGACTGATGACTGGTCATCAATAAAAGACCCATTTCTGGAATATATGGAGAGACTCAATGGAGGAATGGTGTCTGTGGAAGAAGGACGGAGTTGCAGGACCAACTAAGATGGGAACCAATCAGCCCTGCAGACTGAGCCCTGAGGCTCAAGCCTCAGCAACACCAGCCACAATGGCAAGCGAAGCGATAAAATTGGGGGGTTAAATGAAAGTCTATGCAGGGAACAGCTGGTCTCTCCCTGTATTCCCCCCAACAACCAGAGGAATTCAAGCATTAAAAGGTCCCCAGGGAAAAAGCCTGCCAGGCAGTAAAGTCCTGGGATACATACAAAACTCCCCAGTTGCTTTTTAGTGATACAGATAACTGAAGGTTACTAGGCATTTAAAAAGAATCTCCACCATAAAAGTTGCTCACAGGTAAACAAACAGGAAGGGGGGGTAACAATAATGTTTTAAAAATATTTTAAAAAATTTAAAACATTGTTTTAGTTCCTACAGAAATACTAAACCTATTAGATCAAACCCTCAACTGGTTTCCTTGGGGGGTGGGGAGGGTATGTTACATTTATAAAAATAAAAATAATCAGTTATGAAAAAGGAAAAATTTGAGAATAAAGAACTCTTGGAAATTAAGTATTTGTGGCCTCAAATCTAAAATGCAACAGAGGGGCGCCTGGGTGGCGCAGTCAGTTAAGCGTCCGACTTCAGCCAGGTCACGATCTCGCGGTCCGTGAGTTCGAGCCCTGCGTCAGGCTCTGGGCTGATGGCTCAGAGCCTGGAGCCTGTTTCCGATTCTGTGTCTCCCTCTCTCTCTGCCCCTCCCCTGTTCATGCTCTGTCTCCCTCTCTCTCTGCCCCTCCCCTGTTCATGCTCTGTCTCTCTCTGTCCCAAAAATAAATAAACGTTGAAAAAAAAATGTATTAAAAAAAATAAATAAATAAAATAAAATGCAACAGAAGGGTTTGTAGGCAAAAAAAAAAAAAAAAAAATCTTTCAGAAAGTAGGAAAATACACAAAGATATCAAAATCTGACAGGACCAAAAAGATTTGGAGAATCCAGGAGGTCTAACAACTTATCAACAAAAGCTTTAGGAAGAGAGAAACACAGAAGAGAGATGGTAGAACAGAATCAAAGAAATAATGTAAGACAATTTCAAAGAGCTAAAGGGTAGGAGGCTTTCTCTAGAGAAATGCTACCTCAAAGATCTTTCTGTGATGATGGAGATGTTCTGTACCTTCACTGTCCAAATGAAATGTGGCTAGTGGAAATAAGAAACAGTATTTTATCTCATTTCAATTATTTTTAAAATAAAATGCATGATCTTAGGCAGAACTTTAAAGATGACTTTAACGTCACATTAGGTTCAACAGATTCAATCATAATGATAGGTAAATAAGAATTGGCCTTAATTTCCAAAACCGTGGTACATTTATTTCTGGGTTTTGTTATTGTTTTTCTTAAAAGAAGGGTATACTGAAATGAATGTGACTTTGCAGCACAGTGTATTAAAATCAATTTAGTTCTAAATAAAGAAAAATACCATTTGAAGCAGCTCATAGGCAGGGGCACTTGCAATTTGCAAATAGTATTTTTCCCACTGAGCAATATTATTTTCCTACATCCAAACACAAGGTAATAGAGGAGATACTAGAATGAATGCAGTATTATATCTAAGAGAGAAATGTCAGATTCACTGCTGTGACATTTTGAGCTACCCTGAATCTATCTGGCTCTCGTTTACTCTTCTTGAATGTGAAACAGCCCAGCTCCATTAGAGACCACAAAGCCTCTTACAATGAGAAAACGTCAGTTTGGGTAGAAAAGAAATATTACATGGAAGTTTGCCCTCAAGCTCCTAACGATTTGCATTCTCTCTGAAGAATCATAATTATCATAATTAAATAAATTTCCCAGCTTTAAAACACAGGTAGTGCCAGAGAATCTTTGTTTTATTTTTAAAGAACATTGAGAAATGAAGTACATTCCTTATAGTTAATTTTCTGGTGTCTGAGATCTCTAAATTAATCATTTGAACAGTCGAACATTTAGCAGCTGGAACTAGACAGCTTTTAAGAATGAAGAATTCTAAAATGAACCATCAACCCCCCAGCCTCCCCGCCAGAAAGGAAAACTTTATACATCTGAAGACCTCTTTGGTCCCAGGAATATAATTTGGTTTCCCCCAATCTCCACCCCCATATCTACTTCACGCCAACTGCCATCGCTTCTTGGTTTGCAGGAAGAAACCTTACTTGAGGCATAAAGAGCTGAGCAGTGTGAAACAGCGTAGGGCTGGGAGTCCGGAGTCTCAGCTCCACCTTGATTAGTAAAACTGTGTTAAGCTGCAAGTCTCTCAACATCTTGGTGCCTCAGGCTCCTTTAAAAAGGAGGAGTGAGGATAAATGATCTTCAAGGCCTCGACTACCTCCAAAGTTCTCGGTTTTTTAAAAGAGCCTTCAATAAATCAAAGTCTTTGTCAATGAGAATATATTTAAACTCTGTTTTATTAAAATATCCAAATATGGGAAGGGAATAGAGGGAAAGTGCGAATAGCAATACAGAGAAATATATGGGGGTAGTAGAAATGTCCAGTGTGTAGATAATGGTTATGTTTTCATGGATTTCTTCCATGACCAAAACCAATATATTGTACAATTTAAATATTAATTTCAATAAAGTAGTAAAAAACTTTAAGTTAATGCTAAAAAAAATAAATAAAAAATAAAATAAAATATCCAAATATAATCCATTAACAACTTTAACAATCATCAACAATTTGCTGTATCTGCTAAAATAATTCAAATATGATACAAACCTATTTAAGTCATTTAAATTCAAAACCTATACAGCATGCTGACTACAATAAAATGCGTTTCAGACAATGAGTTTAAAATTTCAGATTTTTCTTCCCACAGAGGGAAATTTCTATGAAATTTACACTGAAAGACAAGGGCCTGCAACTATAAATTTCAGAAGGTAATAAATTTCAGAAGAAGATCCCTCGATGCAAAAGAAAGCTATTTCCAACAAAGAATGCCCTTTGTATTTCTACCTATACTTCAGCACTATGGACCCCTATGCTGTTTAAAAGTATCAACTAGGGGCGCCTGGGTGGCGCAGTCGGTTAAGCGTCCGACTTCAGCCAGGTCACGATCTTGCGGTCCGTGAGTTCGAGCCCTGCGTCAGGCTCTGGGCTGATGGCTCAGAGCCTGGAGCCTGTTTCCGATTCTGTGTCTCCCTCTCTGCCCCTCCCCCGTTCATGCTCTGTCTCTCTCTGTCCCAAAAATAAATAAACGTTGAAAAGAAAAATAAATAAATAAAAGTATCAACTATACTTTTTTTTTTCGACGTTTATTTATTTTTGAGACAGAGAGAGACAGAGCATGAACGGGGGAGGAGCAGAGAGAGAGGGAGACACAGAATCAGAAACAGGCTCCAGGCTCTGAGCCATCAGCCCAGAGCCGGACGCGGGGCTCGAACTCACGGACCGCGAGATCGTGACCTGGCTGAAGTCGGACGCTTAACCGACTGCGCCACCCAGGCGCCCCTCAACTATACTTTTCTTCCCTTGTTTCCTGACCATGTTTTGTTTCCTGTTACTTTACACAGTTCTCACTTTCTTTCACGAAGAGACTATTCCTTCCACATCTGTCTCCTGCCAATCAGATTGTCCCTTTACTTTTAGACAGCAGCCCATCAGTGTTTGACTCTCCAGTTTCATTTTGGAGTCCCCGGGTCTAAAATCATTTCATTATTTATTGCTTAACAGCTCATTTTACTCTGTGAGAGATCCTTACTTCTAGGTTCAGTATCAACTCCACGCATGTTTGTGTGTTTATAAATATTCATTATGTTGCTAAACATACGCTCATTTTCCAAGAAATCAAGGGCTGTCTTTCTAAATATCAAAATAGAATACTAAAATTTCAAAAGCCATTTCAGGAAAAACTAATTGACTAAGTTCACATATAAATTTGTATTTGTTAAAGATGGGTTGTCAGTGTAAGTAAAAAATTCATCATCTGCTTACCATTACCATTGTCTTATAAAGTATACCTCTGATGTATGAGGTTACCAAGCCATTTTACATGTATACGTATAAATAAGTAACTGGGGGAAAGGTCAGAAACTAAGTTAATTAGGGCTCTATTTATAATTATACTATCAAATCTAATCACTAAGGAAGAGCTAAATGCTCTACTAGAAATTCCAAGTCTCATTAACTACGGTGCCAGAAATTTTCATTAAAATAGAACACCTCATTTAAATGATTAGCTTTGACACTTTGAGCATGAACGGAGGTGCAATTTATTAATCTGTTGATCACGATCTCCGTTATGTGCATCAGATGGTTTATTAGATACCATACATCAACCATCCCTCTGCGAAGACCACCTGGCTGTACAACGTAAGTCACAAGCTCTCCTCACCCTCTTCTAAAGTAGGACAGACAGAACATGTCAAGCAGCCCAGAATATACTCTTCAAGTTACACTCGTACAATACTTTGCATCCAAGAAGGGAACTTGGGGGCGTGGGGTAATTAGACAAGACTCAAATCAAAACTACCAACTAACTTCAAAACTAGAGTCCTTTGAAGGGAAAAATGAAAACTAACAGATGAGTCCAAAGTGTCTTTGTTCAAAAACCAACACGTAAGACCTATTTCAAAGCGGCTTCACCACAGAGGCGTCTCTAAGATGCCGTCAGCAAGTGCTGCTTTGCTGAAAGCCCCTCAAATTTTTTTTTTTTCAACTTTTATTTATTTTTGGGACAGAGAGAGACAGAGCATGAATGGGGGAGGGGCAGAGAGGGAGACACAGAATCGGAAACAGGCTCCAGGCTCTGAGCCATCAGCCCAGACCCGACGCGGGGCTCGAACTCATGGACCGCGAGATCGTGACCTGGCTGAAGTCGGACGCTTAACCGACTGCGCCACCCAGGCGCCCCATGAAAGCCCCTCAAGATGAGTGACTTACGGGCACCCACTCCCCCTGGAAGGCCATTGCCACAACACCACCGCTGCGACACAAGAACGTGTAGCTTCAAATTCTGAGGCTTTTCCAGTGGAGCTTTTAAAAAACAATTTGCCGTGTATTACTCATAAGCACTTTTAATCAAACTGTTTTACGGTGAAATACATCTTAAATGGCAAAGGCTTTGTTCTGTACTAACTAGTGTCAGAATTGCTGGCTCTATGGTAACGTTTTTAACGTGGTGAAACTATGCCCACTTCAGAAGAATGAGGATTTGTCTCTCAAGATAAAATAACTGGAAAATATAATGGGAAAAGAAGGCCCCATTCAGAACAGAAAAAAAACAAGGGAAAAATCAACGTAAGAGGAAATTGAACCAGTAATAAAGCTGCTACAGAATTTTACAGAGGAACATTCAGACAATAAAAAAGGGAAGGAGGGAGAGAGGCGGGGGTGGGGGGGAAGAATGAAAATCTTTGCACCAATAAAAGATCGTACCGGTTCCTAAATCGAGGTTTAATATATTGGCAAAGACAAAGTTTCTCCCAATTTAAGGTATATGTTTGATGTAATTAAAAAAAAACAAACAAGAAAGGCTTTTCTTTGGGAGTGGGGGACGGTGTGGGAGGGGGAAGAGTTCACAAAGGTATTCTAAACTTATAGTAGAAAAACCCAATGACTTTTTCCCTCGACCTCTACAAGGAGAAAAAAAGCAGTAAGGAAGACTTTATACTATCAAATTAGAACACTACAAAGGCCTCAAAAATTAAAACAGTGCAATTCTGGTACAGGAACTATACAGACAGAGGAGGAGAAAAATAGAAAGTCTGGAAACAGATCCAAGTTTACACCAAAGAACAGCATCTCACTCAGAAGTTAAATTATAAAGTTGTCATACAAAGTGGAAAATCTCATACAGGAAAAATTACCCGTGAAAAATTGCGAATCATGCCAAAATTACCAGAAACTGAGCCCTCGGAAGCTCTGAGGCCAAGAATTAACTTCTACTGTTTCTCTTCACGCTTCCTCGCTCCCCACTCCCGCAGCAGTCGTTGGAATGCAAGTATGAGACAGTGCTGCTGTAAAGAATTTAGCATTTTCGTAAGAAAGCTACTATTCTGTATGGTGATAATGCAATAATTTAGTGAGTATGAAGACAACTGGCTAAATATTTAGAGAAAAATTACATCATAATCCCAAGCTTACCCTGAAATTTAAAATCCAATTGGAGCAACTGGTCGATCTATTTCCAATCAGGAACGGTCCGTAATGTGGCCCAGGGCAAGGATGGCACCTGTGCCATCGGCTCCCCTCCTTGCCCCGCCATCAAAAAGAACTAGAAGTGGAAGGAGGGTGCTGGCACCACGGCCAGACCACAGTGCCCCGGCCTCATCCCAGCAGCTGAGGGCCAGGGCTTTTGCTACATTTAAGGTAGGGTAAGGAAACCCCATGGACTTACGCCTTAAACAGCTAAATGAGAATACTCTGAACATGTTAAGTAGCAAAAAATGTTACAGAATAGGATCAAGATCCCATTTAGGTTCCGTGACTGGTGGAAAGAAAGGTTTGATGGGGTGATATAACTGAGCACAGCAATTCGGGGTGGGGGGGGGGGGGCTGGGAGTGGGGGGTGGGGAACGGTTTCAAGTTTTCCCAACAAGTAATGAACCAAATGTTCCTATTTAAGAATGCTATAAAACCACATGTTCATCTCTATGAACGCTATGAAGAGCCAAGTGTTGCAGTAGCTATCTTGGTATCGTGAAATTAGAAATAATTTCTCTAACTGCTACATTTTCCATGCTGACGGTGTACTTCATTTGTCAAAAGGAAACCAAAATTATAAAAAAAGAAAATACTAATGAAACAATATGAAAAACCATCTCTGTTCAAGTTAACTGTTAAGCTAACACCTAGATGTTTTCACCTCACGTAAGATTAATCTACCAAGGTTTCTCACAATAAAAGAATTCATAGTACGGAAGGAAACAAGACACTTTTCTGTATTGTTAATGTTAAAGAAACTATTTTAAAAGGCTGGAAAGAAACGGCAAACACAAACTATTCATTCCATGAGATGATTCATATAAAAATCATTTTGTACCACATAATGCACAAACACTATTATCCCAATGCACTGAAAATGTCAAATCTGCAATGCGGTAAAAACAAGATTTTCCCTGTCGAGGTATTTTTTCCGTGTCGCAAGACAGTCATCATTAGTGAATCTCGTGCTTCGAGATAAAGGTGACTAAAAGTCTCTGCAAGAGTAATTTCATTCTAAGGACCCACTGACAATCGAGGGCACTTACACACAGCTTAACAGTACTGTCAAACATTAAGAGCTTGAAGGTGCAAAGAATTTAAATTCCAAGACCTAGGGATATTTAAAGGACATGAATCACTATTTGGAACTATTTAGTAAAGTATAACTCTTCAAAGAAGCTGGTAAAACCTTCGGCACACTGGTCTGTCCACATGTTATGAACTCGTGTGGCAGGTTAAATCAAAAACATCACAAGAGGTATCAGTAAAGACAGTGGAGTCCATCGCTCCACAAACGCAATGAAAATACTGCCGAAAACCGTCACCATCAGCTTTCTTGAAATTCGGGAGACTAACGCCTACAGCAACCAGGGGAGCATTTCATCAAGAAAAAGAGGGAAACTTCAGCAAGGATAGTGAGCTCTGCAGTATTTTAACTTACTCTATCTAGTCCCAACACCCTCCTCTCTCGGGCTCGGTGCCTCAGTGCATTTCCAGCACCAGCACCAGAGGGAGCAGAACAGGCCCCGTTCTCAAAGAACTGTAATTACTTGTTGTGACCTGTCTGGTAGTCCCAGGAGGAGTGGCTCAACAACAAACAAACAAAAACACCTGCCTTATCTTGTCTAATTCAGAACTTAACCAGTAATAATAAGGCCGTATCAAAAACATTCGAAGGCAACTGTTTTTTAGTCACTGCTACCTGAACCAAACAGCAGACTAACCAAAAGCTTTGGAGGCAAGTCTGAGAAAGGAGATGCTCTGCGAAATAAGGGCTTTGAGGAGCCACTGCGGGCTGATCCGGAAGTTGTGCGGCAGCAGGAAGTGAGGGCTAAGGCAGAGATGTCAACTGCCTGGCTGAGCACGGAAGGGGTGCCCAAAAGCACAAAAACTGAGCCTCTGAAAAAACTGGGCCGTGGTTTTAGTCCCAGGCGTTTAAGGAAATCTCCATGCAATGATTAGCTAACAACATAAAGACTTCAGAGGTGACACATCACAACCACAGACTTTAAAAAATTAATTCAGCATTTTACAATTAGTTTAAAATTATTTTTTAGCTGATCAGAAAAGTCACTAAACAAACGACAACAAAATAAAAAAGCAAAAGGATGAGAAAAGAGATTCCATGCAAACCGTAGTGAAGAGAGAGCTGTGGTGGCTGCACAAAGATCAGGGAAAAGAAAAAAAATATTTGAAGATAACAACTGTTATGAGAGAAAAAGAACATTATATAATGGTGAAAAGGTCAATCTGTCAAGAAGATATAACAATTATAAACATACATAAACCTAACAGCAAAGCCCCAAAGTGCATGAAGCATCAACTGAAGGGTCAGAAGATTCAACATTAATAGTTGAGAGATTGCATTCAATACCGTACCTTCACTAAGGGATATAAAACCTAGACAGATACCTAAAGGAAACCAAAAATTTGAACAACATATAAACCAAATAGACCTAACACTCCACCCAACAAGAACAAAGTATTCATTCTTCTCCAGTGCACTTGAAACATTCTCGAGAAAAGACCAATGTTAGGCGGCAAAACAAATCTGAGTAAATTTTAACAGATTAAAATTATACAAAGTATATTCTCTAACCACGATAGAATGGCATTAGAAATCAAAAACAAGGAAATTTTAAAAACTCACCCTAGATACACTTGCTTTTCTCTAATTTGCCAAATATTCACCTTAAACGTCATACTAGGGGTTCTGACCAGGGCAATTAGGCAAGAAAAAGAAATAAAAGGTATCCAGGGGCACCCAGGTGGCTCTGTCGGTTGAGCGACTCTTGGTTTCAGCTTGGGTCACAATCTCGAAGTTTGTGAGTTCAAGCCCAACACTGAACAGAATCCCCTGCTTGGGATTTCTACCCCCCCCCCACGCCCTCCCCTGCCGCCTCTCCCCAGCTTCTTCCCTCCTTCTCTCCCCCCACCCCCGCCCTCTCTCTCAAAAAATAAACACACACACACACACACACACACACACACACACACACACACACACACACAGATTTTAAAAGGCATCCAGATTGGAAAGGAGGAACAAAAATATATTTGTAGATGGCATTTTCTTCTATATAAAAAACCGCAAGGTATCCACAAAAAATCTATTAGAGCCAATTAAGAGTTCAGTAAACTTGCAGATATATAATCACTATATTACTAACTGTATTTCCACACACTATTAATAAACAATCCAAAAATGAATTAAGAAAACAATTCCATTTACAACAGCAGGAAAAAGAATAAAATACCTTCAGGACAAATTCAACAAAAGAAGTGTGAGATTTATACCTGGAAAACTACAAAATGCTGTTGAAGAAAAATTTCAAAGGACCTACACAAAAAGAAAGATATCCCATGTTCAGGGCCAGAGGGCTTAATACTGTTAAGATAACAATACTTAACAATACCCCAATTAATCGGATTTAAAGCAATCCCTTTTAAAATCCCAGCTGACATTTTTTTTTTTTTTTTGCAGAAATTGACAAACTGATCCTAAATTTCATATGGAAATTCAGAGACCTAGAGGAGGCAAAACAATCTTGAAAAAGAAAAACAAAGTACAAAACTCACTACAAAGACACAGTGTATACAAGACAGTGTGGTAGAGACAGAGATCGTAATGAATAGAATTGAAAGCCTACAAGTAATCCCATACATCTATGGTCAATTGATTTTTGACAAGGTTGCCAAGACCATTCAATGGAGAAAGAAGTCTTTTCAACAAATGGTACTGAGAAAACTGGATAACCACAGGCAAAATAATGAATTTGACATCGCTGCATGTAATACACACAAATTAACCTAAAATGGATCAAAGAACTCAATGTAAAAACTAAAGCTCTTAAACTAGGATAAGTAGATATAAATCTCCATGACTTTGGATTAGACAACAGTTTCTTAGGTAGGACATCAAAAGCACAGCAACAGGAACAACAATAACAACAAAGAACAGAAAAATCGGACTTTTTCCAAATTAAATTGAAATTCCAATTTCATGCATCAAAGATACTATTAAAGTAAAAAGACACAGAAGGAGAAAATATGGCAAATCATATATGTGAAAGGAATCTAGTATCCAGAATATATGTAAACACTTTTTTAAAGTTTATTTATTTTGAGAGAGAGAGACAGAGAGGGCACAAGTGGGGGAGGGGCAGAGAGAGAGGGAGGGAGAGAATCCCAAGCAGGCCCTACCCTGTCAGAGTAGAGCCTGACCCAGGGCTCAAGCCCGTGAACTGTGAGATCATGACCTGAGCTGAAATGGAGAGCTGGACGCTTAACTGACTGAGCCACCCAAGGGCCCCCAGAATGTATTTAAAAACTCTTACAGCTCCACAACAAAAAGGTAACCAACCATGTTTCAAACTAGGCAAAGGATCTGAATGGACATTTCTCCAAAGAAGATACACAAATGGCCAATAACCACATGAAGCGATGCTCAACATCGTTAGTCATTAGAGAAATGCATGGCAAAACTACAAAGAGATGCCACTAGATACCCACTAAATGGCTATTTATATTTTTTTTTAACAAAGGAGATACTGGAGCCCTCATACAACAGTACTGGGAATGTAAAATAGTACAAGGCACTGGGGCAAACAGTTTAGCAGCTCCTCAAAAAGTCAAACCTAGAGTTACTAGAATGACCCAGGAATGCCAGGTACATAACTAACCAAGAGAACAAAAAATATGCTTTCACGCGAAAACTCGTTTGGCAGAATTATTCATAATAGCAAAATAAAAGGACACAAACCCAAATGTCCACCAGTTGAGGAAGAAATCAACAAATTGTGGCATAGCCATACGATGGAATATTACTCAGCCATAAAAAGGAATGAAATACTGACACATGCTACAAAGTGCATGCACTTCGAAAACATGACACTAACAGAAAGAAGCCAGGCCACATTCAGTATGATTCCATTTATATGAAATGTCTCCACGGAGGCAGAAAGTAGATTAGTAGTTACTAGAGACTGGAGGCATGAGGTGAGTAGGGAGCAACTACTTAATGGTTATGGGGGGGGGGGGGGTCTCTTAGGGTGACAACAATGTGCTGGAACTGGAGAGTGGGGGTGGCTACATGATATTGTACATATGTTAGAATCTACTAAATTGTAGTTTAAAATGATTAAAAGAGAATTTTTTGTTATATGAATTTTATCAGAAATAAATACAGGGGTGCCTGGGTGGCTCAGTCGGTTAAGCATCCGACTTCAGCTCAGGTCATATCTCAGGGCTCGTTGAGTTTGAGCCCCACATCCAGCTCTGTGCTGACAGCACGGAGCCTGCTTGGGATTCTCTCCCTCCCTCTCTTTCTGACCCTTCTCCACTCTCTCTCTCTTCCAAAATAAACTTAAAAAAAAAAAGAGAGAAATACATACATAAGTACATAAAACATCACATAACTGAAAATGACATTACTGCACAGTTGTTAAGCCTTTCCATTACATTTTGAAATAATGTCAGATATGTGTCAATTCTTTAAAGGTATGGTTCCAAATTTCTAGATCCTCACAATACATATATACAGATACCAATTCATCCTATGCTTATAATTTATATTAGGAACCTGCGATAGCAATTAAGTTGTTTTCATCACAATAATTATATGACACTAGCCAATCAATGTATACTGGAATGATCTGAACAAATTACATCCAAAACTCTACAAATTAGATATAGAACCATGCCTATGAAACTGGACTTTATAATCAGCATACACAGCAGAAAATTGGCAAAACATCTGAATTAATTTCAAAGCCCTTAGAAGTCACCAAGGATGGGGTGCCTGGGTGGCTCAGTCGGTTGAGCGTCCGACTTCGGCTCAGGTCATGATCTCACGGTTCCTGAGTTTGAGCCCCGCGTCAGGCTCTGTGCCGACAGCTCGGAGCCTGCAGCCTGCTTCGGATTCTGTATCTCCCTCTCTCTCTGCCCCTCCCCTGCTCCCGCTCTGTCTCTGTCTCTGTCTCTCAAAAAAATTAAAAGAAAATCACTGAGGAACTGCCAAAATGAAGCTATTGTCAAAAAAATATGTTTTCAGATATTAAAATAGGAAATGTTTACCCTGTTTTAATAAAAAGACATCTGTGATTGATAATGACCACAACCAGCTTTGTAAATTCTTACCTTTAATTCCCACAAGCTTAAAGAGAACAGCTAGACAACGTTTTTATAGTCTACACCAATGGTACCATTTTGTAAGTTTCATAACCCGGAATTACTAAGATTTTCGTATCAGTGAAGGTCCGCAGAGATTCTTTTTGGAGATACCTAAGTATCTTAAGACAAAAGCCCAGTTTGCCATAAAATGTTCAGCACTGCAGAGTCAATCCTGTACTACACGCACAGCCCAGTGACACCCGGGAACGAGTACTGCCACGGGTCAACCGCCCCCACCCACGAAAGCACCAGGAAGGGTGACAAGAGACGGCACAGCGCTAGGAATTCACCGCTGGCTGCAAAAGCCATCATCTATGGAAAGCTTAATTAACAAATTCATAACTGACACACGTAACGTAAGTGAAAAGATGAATCACTGGAAACCATTTCCCCAGATTAGACAGAACAAAGCTGCTTGAAGGAAGGGCCTCCTCAGGTCAGTCGGGTGTGAAATGTTCCGAAACAGCAGTAACAGACTCTAAGGGCATGTTTCAACAATAACGGACATTCTACAAAGCCTGAAATAGCACATAAGAGGGGAAATTAAAAGTACATTCCAGGAAAAGATTATCTTTAATGACTACTAAATTCACGAAGATCTGTCCACCGCTCTCATCAAATCAATAAATACTAGCATTTTCCACAAAACTTTAATCCCAAAAGCAAAAAAAGGAAAAGAAAGACATTTACCTCTTCTAAGCTAGGGAGCGAAGAAGAAGATACTGTTCGAGATGACAGTGGGTGAAATGGCTCTTGACCAATAGCGTGTTGATGATTCTGTATTTGTACAAAAGGGTTCTGCGGTGGTCTGTGAGGCAAGGGAGGTAGGCCGTAGGGAAAACCCGGCCCCATTAGGTGACTCTGTTGTAAGTTAGCAAAAGTCCACGCTCCGTCAGGCGCCAGGTATTTCAAGGGAGGAGGGGCAAGGTGTTCGGATGGCAATGAGAACGGTGAGCTGAAGAGCTGGGGCGGCAGGCGCTGCGGAAATGCTGGGTTGTTGGCTACTTCGATGTCTCTGCTACTGTCATTAAAGTTAGAAAAGTGGCCACTGTGGTCCGTGCTGGACGGGGGAGGCGGGGCTGCTGGCGGGCTCCTGCTCTGAACTTGTCTATATTGCAAAAGTCTTGATTGAGGTGGTGGCATTTCAGCCAGTTCCCGTGTTTCACTTTGATCACGATTAGACAGTTCTCTGATTAAGTCTTGAAACCTACATAAAGACGATGAAATACGAGGACAAGAAAACAAAGGAAAAGTTCCATCACATCGAGGAGAGCTTAGTCAACTACATGGGTTAATTTTTACAGACAAAAATGAGAATACTTCATTAGAACTCACGGTAATTCATCTCAAAGGTGAGCATTAACACTCAACAGATGTGGAATCGAAGACACTAAATATGCCCCAAGTATCTGATTTCTTTCTTTTCCCTTGGCATTAAAACCAACTGTCCTGTCTCTACGTGTCTTCGATAACTGGCAGTTATAAAAGGTCACCTCCCCCCCCGGGGGGGGGGGGCCTGGTGGCTCAGTCGGTTAAGTGTCTGACTTCAGCTCAGGTCGTGATCTCACGGTTCGTGGGTTCGAGCCCTGCATCAGGCTCCATGCTGACAGCTCGGAGCCTGGAGCCTGCTTCAGATTCTGTGTCTTCCTCTCTCTCTCTCTGCCCCTCCCCTGCTCACACTCTGTCAATCTCTCTCTCAAAAAGTAGATAAACATTAAAAAAAAAAAAAAAAATTTTTTTTTTTTTTAAAAAGGTCACCATAATGGTGGACCTTTTATTCAGAGGGATTAGGAAACACTTTGTTGCATCCACATGACACTGGCCATAAAAACAAGTTTAGAAGGAGGACTGAACCTGCATCAAGGTCCGTAGTTCAAAGCAGATAGAATTCTGTGCGGCTAGGAAAATAAACTGATGATAAATTTATAAACTTTAACTTTCCACCTAATTTACTTCTGTATTCATTCATTTCTTGCATTACTACTGAGTACGAAAAGGTGCTCACAGTGATGGTACATTTCTTTTTCAGGAGAGCCACAAAGCATGGGGCCACATTAATTTTCAATCCCCAACACAGTCCCCACCCAGACGTGCACTTCTAAATGGATTCTCTCTAGCATCTTCTAAAGTTACTTCTAAATGGATTCTCTAGATTGTAGAGTCAATCCTAGCACCGTGAAGCACGTGCCTAGAAGGCCAGTATCCAATTTCTTTGGGACAACACCGCAACTTGAGGCTAAAAGGGCGGTATCCAAGAGAGAAGGCTGCGTGGGGGAAGGGGAGCGGTCCCGGTGCGAGGCTATTCGTATTCCGCAGGGATACCTGGAGTCTGCGGTTTCCGCTTCGTCCTCCGCGCTGCTGGGGAGCTTCCAGTCTGCTCTCACTGGCGGCTGAGGAAGATGCTGGAGGTGAGGATGAGGATGGTGGTGAGGGTACGGAATACTGCCCTGACTCAGATAGGCGTGATGCTCATTCCACTGCTGGAGCCGCACCTGCTGCTGCCTCAGTGTTTCCAGAGCTACACTCCCATGCATACGATCTGCAAAATATTTGGGAGAAGATTCAGTTTTCACGCATCTGGGGTTTCAAGTTAACTCTTCCAAGAATCTCTGCAACCAGATTTTCTTCACAAAAACAAAGAAATGCCTACGCTTTGGGGTTTGGAGAAGGCAAATGTCTTCTAAATTTGCCAGTAACTAAAGTTACGGTAACGGTGCTGATGACTGTTCCTACGTCATCATGTAAAGTGGCACCAACGGGACGCTTAACATTACAGAGCATTTGGAACAAGATTCTGACTGTTACACTAAGTGACTGATGTCTGCTGCCATCACTTGAAGAAATGAATCGATCCTGACCCAAAAGAACGCTGCACAGGACATGTCGATTTAAGGAAATAATCTCTGAATTTGTCACACCCAGCAGTGACAGGAGAACTTACCTAAAGCCTCCCCGATTGGCAATCCCGGGGGAGTCTCATCAGTGAAGTTATTCAGATGGGAAGGAAGGAGGGGGCCGGGCTGTGCGATGGCCCGGAGAGGGCTGTGGCCTTCCTGCAGCATGGGAGGGGGCTGCTGCTCAGGAATCACAGCCTCTGCAGGAGGGGACTGGGGCCGGTGAGAGACCGCACTATTAAAGAAAGCGCTGTTGGGCCCTGCCTGATAGGCAGGGGAAAGTTGAGGAGGTGGCTGCTGAGTCAGCTGATTCAACGGATTCTGTGGCGGGACTACCTGGTTTGGTTGGGGCGGCAACTGATTTGGTTGTTCAGGCAAATTATTCTGCTGCTGATTTAACAAGGCGTGCTGCTGCGGAATTGGAAATGGTGGTCTTGGTAGCTGGGGAAGGGGATGAAAATGACGATTGGGGATTGCATACTGTGCGTGGGGAGCAGGGAGAGGAAGATTTATATGCCTCGGGTTGAGATTATCTTTGCGATGAAATTTGGTATTGGGATAAACAACACCAGGACGCGACTCAGGACTTCTGTTCTGTGGATTTGATTCCAAATCAATCTAGAAAAAAATAAGAAGTCTTTCTTAACTGCGGACGATCTGGGTCCTGTGGCTCTCCACCTTTTCCCACCCCTAGCACATCTGAAGGATATGATACATTCTTATCAGTAACAGCCAATGCTACGTGCCCAATCACTTTCTGACAATCAAATGAGGGAATAAACATTTTTTAGACCAGGAAAGATGAAATAGAAAAACCCGTACTATATTTGAGTCATAAGAAGACATATTGCCATTTTATTAACACATCCACTTTAGTTCCTTTAAAAGCATGATTTTTAATTTCACACTTTCTTCCTCAGAAAGACAACCATTTATTTCCTTCTGATATAAATCATTATAATGTGTCCTTTCCTACCAATTTTATTGTTTTTTATACATCTCTTTCTTCAAACATATCGATATTAATTTAAAAATACTTGTCTCAATTTAAACAACTTTGAAGTGGACAAATAAATACTTTATCACCTTTGTATAACCAGTTTCGTTGTCAATTTTTGCCATTAGGTATTGGTATTTCTTCTCTCAACAAACATTTACTGAGAACCTACCAGGGGTAGTGCCGGAGATTAAAGGACAGTGAGAAGACCGAGTCTGCACCCTCAAGAGCTTACAGCAAGGGCTGGCAAACTACGGTTCCCAGGCCATTTCCAGCCCACCAAACTTTGACAAATAGTTTTCCTGGAACACAGCCACCCTCATTCGTTTACGTATTGTCCACGGCTGCTTTCTGACCACAGTGGCAGAGTTGAGAGACTCCAACACAAACCATATGGCCCATTAAGCCTGAAGATTTACCATGTGACCTCTGACCTTTTGCATAAAAGGTCTGCTTAGAGGAGGCTTCAAGTCCAGCAGAAGACACAAACAAGGAAACATAAAATTAGGTGCTGTAAAAGGATGTGATAGAAGGTCCTAGTGCCTGACAAAATTAAAGGTGGCTTCACAGAGGCTAGGACATTTGAATTGAGTCTGGCACAAAGATCTGGAATTTTCCAGTGAGGGAAGGACATTCTAAGTAAACGTAACAGCCTAACCAAGGAGGGACAGGCGGGGAGAGGAGAAAGAGTAAGGCAGATTTGAGGAGCAGGAGAAGTTCTGTGTACATACAGCTACAACATCACTTGTTTATATGTTCGTTTTCCCCTTCTTGACATCAGATAACACTGCGAGAGCCCAATTATACAAGACCCAGGATGATTCAATACTGAGTATAAACATTTTTAATCCTGTAAACTGTGGTAAGCTACCGAAGGTTTGTAAGCTATGGAGTGCTGGCATCCTTCTGCAACCTATGTTTGATCACAAATGGTGACAATGTGAAAAATGAAAGACAACGTGGAAAGAAGCTATCTTTCTTTCCCCTCTCTGTCAAAACACTCAATAAGCTGCTTCGGTACATCAATCTCCTGTTAAGTTTCAATGTGGAAATAGTCACGGAGTACTGCAAAGTACTCGCCTCACCAAAGGCTCTCAAGCTAAACACAGAACCGACCACTCTTGAGAACCCAGAACAAACAGCCTCTTCCTGAAATGAAGCCGTGGGACTCCTGGCGACCAAGCTGTTGCGACAATGTTTGTTTGCAATGTACCAATCGGGCCTCAAGTACCTTTTCACCTCTAATCACCAGTTTAAATGGATTGCCACTTGAATTTGGCCAGTAATGTCCCTAAGATTACTGGGCGTTTATAAATCATCTATAAAATGAATGAGAAGAATGACACCTCCATCCCAGTCTCCCAGCAGCTGCAATGCCTGCTCTTCAAATGTCCCAGAACCTGTTACCCAAAACGGCATTACAAATATGGGCGGTCTTCAATAAAGAGTTGTCATTAACTGTCTAAATCATTCGACTTTATCTGCAAAATAAAAGTTTCAGAACCTGATAAAGGCTCTTTATAAACAAACATGGTCCCCCATGAATCTTCATCTTTCTGAGACTGATGTCACATTCAGCTGGGATATACTTTTTTCCATAAGACTTGATATTCACACACAGATCGCATGAGGGAGGCCGTGATTAGGTGTCAAGGTTGTTTGTGGATAAGCTGCCTCCTTCACTTCTGACTTTGACATGGAAAGGAAGCTAGGCCAGTCATAGGAGCCTAATCAATACAGTGCTACTCTTTGACACTACAGTGGGCTAAGCAGGATAGAGGGAGCCGGAGAATACTATTATCAGAATGTGATCATCCCACGTCACTCTCCTCTTCATACTGAGGCACTGAATCAAGGACAGCCAGGAAATGGTTTTCCGCGAGGCCCCAGGACAAAGCATCAGAGTGGAAAGAAATGAAACGTGTCTATTAGGTTGCCTAGTTCCTGGACAGGGAAAGAACAAAAGAGAAATTTAAAAACAACTCGAGAGAGGCTTCACTCTCTCAGCTTCGGTTGCTCCCATAGCACCCAAGGCTCTTGCGGACGTTTTGTCCTGTGCTGCCTGTGACTGCACGGGCTGCCACGGCATCGTAGCGTGCCATTTGTTCCCTCTCGCACCCCTTTCCAAACACACAGAACTCCTGTTTGCACTGCAGCTCCCTCCAGACTCAATCAGGAAGTTCCACTGGCGGCCTCATTTGCACTCCTCCAGTTGGTAGTAAGTCCTTTCAGTTGTAGAAACCGTGAGTCAGAGCTGCTTATGGAACATAAGTCACTGAGTACGGAGAACAGTTGCTTAAAGCAAGCTGAGGTTGGGAATACAGATTTGGAAGTCATTATCATGCAGCAGAGATTGAAAACGATGGAACTGACCTAGTTTGTACTAAGAAATCACAGGATGCTGAGAGGTGTAGGACAGTGACAGAACCCTGGGAAACCCCAACATTAGGACGAGGGACAGATGGGAAGGGGGGGGGGCACGAACTCATAAAAGAGGCAGGTCACGTTAGACGGGGTTGTGAAAAGTAGGAATGTGGGGCAAAGAAACCAGAAGAACAAGATGGTCAAGAAAAATGAAGTAGAAAATAGAGCCAAATACCAGAGAAAAGACAAGTCGGACTACAACTGAAGTGTGCTCGTAAAATCTGCTCACTTGAAGTGCGACGGTTTTCAGTGAATGTCAAAGTCGAATACGAGGCTGCATTGGTTCGGGGCCAAATAAGAGATGAGGTGGAAAGGTGAACTTGGGGAAACTATAAAGGAGACGAGGGTTAAAAAGAAAATGTCTTTAAAAAAAAAAACGGTCGATTGGTCAATTTATTTACTGGCTGAGAAGGAAGAACTAGCAGCTGGAAAGAATTTAAAGAATTTAAAGATGACTGAGGAGAACGGACTAGGCCTATGAGGTGACCAGAAGAGGAGAAAGTAGTCTCAAAGGAAACTCCTTCTCTTCTGCCAGACTCTTATGTGGTAATAAGAAAACAGGGTTGTTAAAGGAGAAAGGGGCAAGTCTAAGGTCTTAAGTTAACAGGGTGAAATCCTGATGTGGCAACTCTAAAGCAAGGTCATCTCCTGAGCATAAGGATAACTGTAGGTGGAAGGTATCAGGCACGAGAAGAGCTGCTGAGAAATCGGGCAAAGGGAGCCAGGTACATGTAACGAAAGGCAGAGGAGCCCCCTGGGTTCCCTGAGATTAGAAAATATTAATTTCCACTGGCACTAATTCAACCAATGATTTGATTTTCCCTAACTGGTCCACAACCACAGAAGCAAATAAAGGAGAAGAACGGGTGAGTTAAGAGTTCAGCATTAGTTACGAAATGAATAAATCATGGGGATAAAAGGCACAGCACAGAGAATACAGTCAATGGTATTGTAATAGCCTAGTACGGTGGAAGATAGTAACCGCACTGTGATAAGCATAGAACAGACAGACTCATTGAATCACTATGTTGTATACCTGAAATTAATGTAACATTGTGTGTCAACTACACTTCGATCTTAAAAAAAAGTTAAGGACTTACACAGTAGATGTGATGAGAGAACAAGGTGAGCGACATAAGGAAGTTAAGTCTTCCCTATTCACGAGAACAGTTCTTTCCATTCTGAGATGATTTTCAATGACACGTCTATATATGTGTCTCACTTACTACTTTATCATACAAAGATTCTAAATTCAAGTCTATCACTGACCAACAATTTGAGAAAAGTATATGGATAAAGCAAACAATAGCCAAAGAAAAGGTGAAGGGGATAACACGACCCAACAGGTCCCCATGAAACAATCAGCATAAAAGATATACATAAAAAGAGAAAATTTTCTTTAAAACATCATCATTCCAAGGTGATCAATCAGACTAAAATCCATTAGGATAATGCATTCACTACATGTAAGCAGCATACCTGTTTGGATTCCATAGGCTTTTTCTCTGGTGTTCGAATCTTACTAATTTCAGGTCCAGGATTATTTGTATCACTTTTACCTAAGAAAATATTTTTTAATTCTTATAAATTGTCTCCAATGGATGTTACATTTCCAATGACTAACCATTATTAGACAGAGCAGAATAATTTGAACATTTTTCATCTATTGTATCAATTTATATTACTGCTGGGGTTTTGTTTTTAATAAAGTTTGAGGGTTGTAGTTTCCCTGCAAGAAAGAAAATTTATAATTAAAGCAAACCTCATTATCAATAAAAAAGATTAATAAAGGAATAACCTTAAAACATGAAATAATTTCAAAGATAATTGCCCATTCTCCAGGAATTTGTAGCCTCGTTTTTCCTAAACCAGTCACAGAAAAGGTACTTAAATTCTTACTACTTATAAAGGCTCAATGTTTTGGCCATTTACAAATATAATTAAGCAAAAATGCAAATAATATATCAATCCAAATTAATAAAGAAATCTAAACTGAATAAAGATATTTTGAAAGGGGTGTACTTATACTCCTTAAAAGTAACAGAGAGCAAACTAAATGTAAGTGAATGAGGAATAGCAAAGGAAACAAAATTAAAGTGTTTTTAAAAATCACAATTATAACAGAATTAAAAGATGCTATTTCACACATGTGAAAGGATTTTAATCTATAAGAATTAACTGCTGGATATTTTAAATTCCTTGAAAAAAATCCTTGATTTGGGTTCTTGTTTGAAAACACTCTTTTAGGAAAGCCACTGGAACTCTCTCTGTAAAATGAATTCTCATGCCAAAATAGCCTTACTACTAAACTTCAAGAAATGAAAACTACAATGTCTGAGGATGAAAAATACACTAGGTAGAACTAACAGATTAGACACTGCAGTATGAAAACTTAATGAATTGGAGGCATAGCAATAGAAATTACACAAAATGAAATGCAAAAAGAACAAAAGAATTTAAAAAAGGAAGTGCATCCATCAACTGTGGGAAAAATTAAATCAGCCTAATATTTGGGTTGTTGGAATTCCTGAAGAGAGGAGAGGCAAGACATAAAAATATCTTAAGAAATAAAGGTCAAAAGTTTCCAAACTTGATGAAAACTATAAAACCACAGAGATCCAAGAAGCTCAACAAACTTCAAACACCAGAGGCATGAAGACAACTACACCAAGGAACAGCATAATCAATCTACTAAAACCAGCAAAAAAGAAACTCATAAAAGCAGTCGGGGGGGGGGGGGGGGGGGAGGCACATTACATATAGAAAAAACAAAGACAGGATGACATCAGATTTCTCACTAGAAATAATGCAAGCAAGAAAACAGGAGAGTAACATCATTAAAATGCTTAAAGATAAAAATTGTCAACCTTGAATTCTATACCTTGCAAAAATATCTTCTTTCAAAAATGAAAGTGAAACAAAAATATATTCAGGCATACAGATGCTGAAATAATTCATCACCAGTAGATCTACACTATGAGGAATGTTAGAACTTCTTCAGGCAGAAGGAAAATTGTATCAGATGGAAACATGAATATACAGAAAGAAATAAAGACTACCAGAAATGCTACCTACATGGATAGATCAAAAAATTATTTTTCTTATTATTTAAAACTCTTTTATTTATTTATTTTGAAAGAGACAGAGTGCGAGCAGGGGAGGCGCAGAAAAAGAGGGAGAATCACAAGCAGGTTCCACGAAGTCAGTGACGAGCCCATACAAGGCTCAAACTCACAAAACCATGAGATCATGACCTGAACGGAAATCGAGTGTCAGACGCTTAACTGACAGAGCCATCCAGATGCCCCTAAACCTCTTTAAAAAATTATTTGGTTGTGTAAATAATAACAATGTTTGGCCTTATATGTAAAAGTAATATGTATGGCAATAATATCATAAAGGCCAGAAGAGGATAAATTGAAATACTGTAAGGTTCTTTGTACATGAAATGGTAAAATATAAATTGGAAAGGAGTCTGTGATAAAGATATATACTATAAACTCTAAAGCAAACACTAAAATAATAAAGAGTTATAGCTAATAATCAAAAAAGGAGATAAACTGGAATCATAAAAAATATTCAACGAATCCAAAAGAAGACAGGAAAAAAAGGCAAGGGGAAACAAAAGAAGATTGGACAAATTCGAAATAGATAGCAAGATGATAAAATCAAGCCTAATTTATATAATTAATTATAAATGCTCTAAACACCTCAATGAAAAGGCAGAGATTGTCACACTGGATTAAAAAAAACATCAAGGGGTGCCTGGGTGGCTCATTTGACTCTTGATTTCCATCCAACTCTTGATTTTGGCTCAGGTCATGATCTCACAGTTTGTGGGATCGAGCCCCACGTCGAGCTCCGTGCTGGCAGCACAGAGCCTGCTTAGGATATATTCTCTCCCTCTCTCCCTCTCTCTCTCTGCCTCCCACGCCCCCCGCTGGCTCTCTCAAAATAAATAAACTTTTTTTTTTTTTTAATTTTTTTTTTCAACGATTATTTATTTTTGGGACAGAGAGAGACAGCGCATGAACGGGGGAGGGGCAGAGAGAGAGGGAGACACAGAATCGGAACCAGGCTCCAGGCTCTGAGCCATCAGCCCAGGGCCTGACGCGGGGCTCGAACTCCCGGACCGCGAGATCGTGACCTGGCTGAAGTCGGATGCTTAACCGACTGCGCCACCCAGGCGCCCCATCAAAATAAATAAACTTTTTAAAAAAATCAAGAGCCAACCATATGCCATCTAAAGGAAATGTGCTTTAGGGTCGCCTGGGTGGCTCAGTCGGTTGAGTGTCTGACTTCAGTTCAGGTCGTGATCTCACGGTTCATGGGTTCGAGCCCTGCGTCAGGCTCTGTGCTGACAGCTCAGGGCCTGGAGCCCGCTTTGGATGCTGTGTCTACATCTCTCTCTCTACCCCTCCCCCTTCCTCCCTCCCTCCTTCTCTCTCTCTTTCTCTCAAATAAACAAACAAAAATTTAGAAAGAAATGCACTTTAAATATAAAGACACAAATCAAGGAACCTGGGTGGCTCAGTTGGTTAAGCATCCAACTTCATCTTGGGTCATGATCTCACAGTTCAAAAGTTCATGCCCCGCATCGCGCTCTGTGCTGACAGCTTGGAGCCTGGAGCCTGCTTTGGATTCTGTGTCTCCCTCTCTATCTACCCCTCTCCCTACCCCCACCTCAAAAATAAACAAACATTAAAAAAAAATTTTTTTAATAAATAAAGACACAAAAAGATTAAAAGTAATAGATCAAAAAGGAAAGAAAAAGGTCAAAACAGATATACCATGCTACCACTAGTGAAAATACAGTTAAAGTGGTTACATTAGATATTAACAAAGTAGACCTCTGAGCAAAGACTATATTACCGGGGATAAAGAATGTCATTCAAAAAAAGACAGCAGAGTTAATTAATCAAAAGCACATAATCCTAAATGTTTATACTCCTAACAAGAGAACTTCAAAATTAACCAAGCAAAATTTAAAGGAAAAATAGACAAATACCAATTGTACTTGGAGATTTCAATATTCTCCTCCCAATACATATTTCTTTAAAAGAAGACAGAAAATCGGCAAGAATATAGTACACGTGAACAATTCTATCAATCAACTTGACCTAAGTAACATTGATAGAGTACTCCATTCTTCTCAAGTGCACATGGAACATTCACAAAGATACACCATATCCTGGACTGTAAAACAAATCTCAGGAAGTTCAAAAGAAAAGAGTTTGAGTCATACAAAATACGTTTTCTTGCCACAGTGGAATCAAAGTAGAAATCCACAACATAAAAATTCTTAGAAAATCCTCAATAACTGGAAACTAAAACTCACCTTTCTAAATATTCCATGGATCCAATTTCAAGTGAAATTAGCAAGTGTACTTAAGGGGTGCCTAGGTGGCCCAGTCGGTTAAGTGTTTGACTCTTGGCTTCAGCTCAGATCATGATCACAGTTTGTGGGTTCGAGGCCTGCACTGGGCTCTGCACTGACAGCATGAAGCCGGCTCAGGATTCTCTCTCCCTCTCTTTGCCCCTCCTTGGCTCTCTTTCTCTCTCTCTCACAGAAACATAAGTAAATAAACTTTAAAAAAAAAAAAGTGTACTCAACTAAATGAAACAAAAATACATCAGAATGTGTGGCATGCACTACTGAGGAGGAAAATCATAAAACTAAGTAAGAGAAACTGAGAAATAGGGTGTCTGGGTGGTTCAGTCAGTTGAGCCTGCAACTCTTGGTTTCAGCTCAGGTCATGATCTCAGAGTTCATGGGTTCAAGCCCCGCACAGGGCTCTGTGCTGACAGCATGGAGCCTGCTTGGGATTTCTTTCTTTCTCTCTCAAAAACTAAACAAACATTAAAAACAATTTTTTTGAAGTGTGTCCTTAAAACAAAAAGAAACTGAGAGAGATATCCTGTTCATATAACAGAAGACTCAATATTGTTGTCAATCCTCCCCACATCGGCCTGTAGATTCAACACAATCCCAATCAAAATCCCAGCAGGATTTTTTGTAGAAACGGACAAGCCGATTTGTAAAATGCATGTGGAAAATGCAAAGGACTTGGAATAGACAGTTTTGAAAAAGAAAAACAACCTTGTACTCATAGTACCTGACGTCTAGACTTTCATGAAGCTACAGGAATCAAGACAGCACATTTGGCACACATATGAACGTGTGCATCAACAGAACAGAACACAGACTTCATGTATGTGGTCAACTGATTTTCAACAAAGGTACCGAGTTAGCTTAATTCAGGAAGGACAGTGTTTTCAAGAAATAGTGCTAAAACAAATGAACATACATAAGCGAAAAGAAAACAAAAACATTCTTACCTCATAACACATATAAAACTTAACTCAAAAAGGACCTAATGTGAGAGCTAAAAACACGACACTCCTGGGGAAAAAAAAACACAGATCCTTGTGATCTTGGATCAGACAAAAATTTCGCCAACACCAAAAACATGGCTCAAAAAAGAAAAAAAAAAAAGGGTAAACTGAATTTTATCAAAAGTAGAAACTTCTAGGGGCACCGTAAGCACCTGACTTAACTCAGGTCATGATCTCACAGTTCAAGTGCCAGGTTGGGCTCTGTGCTGACAGCTCAAAGTCTGGAGTCTGCTTCAGATTCTGTGATCCCTCTCTCTCTCTCTCTCTCTCTCTCAAAAACAAACATTACAAAAGAGAGACAGAGAGAGAGAGAGAGAGAGAGAGAGAGAGAGAGAGAGAGAGAGAGAGAGAAGAGAGAGAGAGAGGGCAAATGACCCCATGAAAAGATATTCAACATTATTAATCATTAGGAACATGCAAACTAACACCACAATCAGATTCTATCAGATACCTCCTAGCAAAGGTAAAAGTAAAAAGACTAACAATACTAAGTGTTGATGACAATGTGCAACAGCTAGAGATCTCATACATTACTAGCTGATGAGAAAAACGCATTAGCCACTTTGGAAAACAGCACGGCAATTTATTATAAAGTTAGCTATGTATTTACAACATACTCAGTAATCTTACTCCTGGGTATACACCCAAGAGAAATGAAAACATATGTTCACAGCTGCTTTACTCATAAGAGCCAAAAACCAGAAATAACTAAGGTGCCCGTCAACTGATGGATAGATACAAACACTGCAGTGCAACCATATAATAGAATACTAATCAACAGTCAAAAGGCATAAACTACTGACATAGACCACATAAATGAATCTCAAAAGCATTAAGTGAATGAAGCTGGACACAAGGAAGCCATATACTCTGATTCCATTTATATGACGTACTAAGTATAAAGACAAGAGTACAGAGGCAAAACGCAGATCGGTGGTTGCCCAGGGCTGGGGGTTGGAGAAGACAGACTACAAAGGACTATGAGAGAATATTTTGAGTTACGTAAACACCCTGTGTCTTGATTCTGGTGGTGGTTAACAACTCTGTTCATTTGTCAAAATATGTCAGCTGTACATTTTAAAAGTAAATTTTACGTTATATAAATTATACCTCAGTAAACCTGACTTTAAAAACCAGACTGAGTGCTGGGGCGCCTCATGGCTCAGTCGGTTGAGCATCTGGCTTTAGCTCAGGTCATGACCTCACAGTTCGTGGGTTCGAGCCCCGCGATGGGCTCCGGGCTGACAGCTCAGAGCCTGGAGCCTGCTTCTGATTCTGTGTCTCCCTCTCTCTCTGCCCCTCCCCTGCTCACACTCTCTCAAAAGTAAAAAAAATGTAAAAAAAAAGAAAAAAAAAGTTTTTTTTTTTTCTTTTGAAAAAAACAGACTGAGTGGGGCGCCTGGGTGGCTCAGTCAGTTAAGGGTCCAACTCTTGATTTTGGTTCAGGTCATGATCTCATGGTTTGTGGGTTTGAGCCCCAAATCGAGCTCTGTGCTAATAGCACAGAGCCTACTTGGAATATTCTCTCTCTCTCTCTCTCTCTCTCTCTCTCTCTCTCTCTCTCTCTCTCTTTCTCTCTCTCTCCCCCCCAACCCCTCCCACTTGCACACACGTGCTCGCTTACTCACTTACTCTCTCACTCTTACTCTCTCAAAAACAAATAAATAAGGGCACGTGGCTCAGTCAGTTAAGCGTCCAACTTTGGTCACGATTTCATGGCTCATGAGTTGAAGCCCCTCATCCGGCTCTGTGCTGTTAGCAATTCTCCCTCTCCCTCCCTCTCTGTTCCTGTCCCGCTTGCGCACACGCATGCTCTCTCTCTCTCTCTCACTCAAAACAAATAAAACCCAAGAATCTTTAAAATATATAATAAAAAATAAAATAAACAAACAAACTTTTTCCTTCAATTACACAGGAGATTATGATTCACAGAAGATGTAACTACTTTAGGTCAACTATTGCCACATTAGCATCTACATTTAGTGTACCACAAAAATAATTTTGGTCAATAAATATATTTAACAGGAGAGGATTTTCTGTCTCGATTTTAAATAACTATCGTTTAAAAACACTCTAAATATTAAAATTTGGTGTTCTGTCAGAAAATTGGTAATATTGATTATACCATGCATTTTCATTTGTGCACATACTTGTGTCTTCTGGAGAGAAGATCCATAGTTTTTGCATCAGATTCTTTCTCAAAGGGGTCTATAATCCACGAACAATTTAACAATCATATTGTTAAAAGATACAAGCAGGTGTATCAACATTTTAGGATCTTGATAACGGCAAAGCAGCTCACCATTTCGACTTGGCTCATGTTGATCCTTCTCCTGATGCTGGCTTTGTGGCTGCCCTATGCTGACGGGTGGGTGGTGCCCAAGGCCATACGGTAGGGGAGACCCCCGTCCGTGTGTCTGTAAGAGGTTCATGTTGTAGGCCATCGCTGCTTGGTGTGTAAGGATCCGAGGATCGACTGCGAACCTGCCCTGGTACCCTGTCCATGGTACCTACGTTATCACAAGAAATGGAGTAACTGCATTAAATACATTTTAAAATGCAAACTGCTATAGTGCTACTGAACAGGAAAAAGCAAACACACACATGTCAATTTTATCAAAATCAGTAACTACAAAGTCAATGCTAGTTATAACAACTGGTAGAATTATTGCTAGAACTGAACTAGTCAAGAATTGGCTTCCAAAAGAAAAACTGGCTTCCTGAATCTTTAGTGTGTAGGGAAAATTGGTCATTTTTCAGGTTAGGAAGAAACTGAGGACATAAAATTGGTAATTATTCCTT
This sequence comes from Felis catus, assembly GCF_018350175.1. Classification (NCBI taxonomy): domain Eukaryota; kingdom Metazoa; phylum Chordata; class Mammalia; order Carnivora; family Felidae; genus Felis; species Felis catus. The sequence continues at coordinate 48,114,542 of NC_058381.1, read as the reverse complement.
GACGCATCAACTTATTTTATAATCCTAAATCACTTCCCTTTAATATGAATGTATATATGTCATAGATTATCAAGAAAGTTACCCTTTAAAGTTATAACTGCATAGTTACATAGTTTAATAGACTAAATGAGAGAACAAGTGAAAAAATTAAAGAATTTAGTCTAAGGAGTCTCAACATAAAATATACACACTCCAGGGTGCCTGGGTGTCTCAGCTGGTTAAGCATCTGACTTAGACTCAGGTCATGACCTCACAGTTGGTAGGTTCGAGCCCCGCATCGGGCTCTGTGCTGACAGTTCAGAGCCTGGAGCCTGCTTTCGATTCTGTGTCTCCCTCTGTCTCTGCCCCTCCCCTGCTCATGCGTTCTCTCTCTCTCTCTCTCTCTCTCTCTCTCTCTCTCTCTCTCTCTCTTACTCAAAAATAAACATTAAAGTCCCTCTCTCTCTGACCCTCCCCGCTCATGCTCTGTCTTTGTCTCTCTCTCTCAAGAATAAATAAACATTAAAAAAAAAATTTTTAAACGGTGGGTGGCGGAGGGGCCTGGGTGGCTCAGTCAGTTAAGCGTCTGACTTCGGCTTGGGTCATGATCTCATGGTTCATGATTTTGAGCCCCACATCAGGCTCTGTGCTGACAGCTCAGAGCCTGGAACCTGCTTCAGATTCTGTGTGTGTGTGTGTGTGTGTGTGTGTGTGTGTGTGTGTGTGTGTCTGACCCTCCCCCACTAACTCTCTGTCTCCGTCTCAAGAATAAACATTAAAAAAGTTAAAAAAAAAAAAAAAAAGAAATACACACACTCCAAATTTACATGAATAACCAAATCACTTAATGTTCATTGATTGTAGGCAAAATTCAGATAGGTCATTAGTTTAAATTAACTCTTTTGATTAATTCAACTCTTCCCTTAAACCACAGAAAAAAAATATTTCTTTAGGTATGTCTAAATACATAATCTCTGCATACTGACATAAAAGGATAAATACTATGACATCTGAGCTACTGCCCCTATTATCTTATTATAGTGTAACTGTTAAATGCAGACTCTTAAAAATCTTATATAATAAAAGCCTCTCTGACCTAGTAAAATGAAATATAAATCCTAAGGGACTTCCTATTTAAAGAAAATGATGTATGATGTTGCCAGGCTGTCTGGGAAGAAATAAGTCAGCTAAAATTGAAAGTCTTTTGGGGAGTGGGCATGAATCACATATTTCTTACCAACAGCTATTGGCTGTTGTAACTGTAAACTCTCATGAGCAATATGGCTGAGCAAGGTGTACAGCTGGGCATTTTTCCATCTTGGGGTGTGGAGGTGCCAAAACCCCTGGCAGTAATCACCTCTGCCTGAAATTACAGTATTTGCCTTAAATGCAAGAAATATTTTCTAGGATAAAATTTCCGAATTTGGAAATATTAGTAAAAAAAAAAATTTTTTTTTTACCAAAATAGTAAAAAATCTTAAAGGAACAAAAGTGGGTTTTACACAAGATGGAAACCCTCTAAATATCTATAGTCTCAGAAAACATTTAATAATGATTTTAAGTGCCAGTAAGATTATGAAAGGATTGAAATTTCTCAGATAAATTCAGATCCAGAGAGCTAGACTAATCCAAGCTTCTTTGCCTCCTCCAAAAAACTGTATTTCCTAGGAAGGGTTAGTGAATTATGTAAGAATAAAAAAGTAACAGATAAAATAAAAGTATCACTTTACAAAACAAGAGACCAATTTACTAGCTCTGTTTAATGTTCAGGCCAGTTTTCCCCAGCAAAAATATTTTTAAGGGAATACAAAGTCTTCTCAATCAAAACATCCAATATACAAATTTCTTCATAACAACTGACAATAAACAACAATTCATATTTCTCTGGTCATTTCACATTTTGAAGGTTAAGGAAAGAGCTGCTTTAAAAGAAGCGTACAGGCATTGAAAAGTAAAACAACAACAACAACACTACTTGGGACAGTTACTAATTTAGTGAAGCCTATTTTATCTTATTCAATAAACGGTATTTCAAATGTCCACTTACAGGTAAAGGCACCGACATAACTACATTCCCTCCATAGACAGCAGGTACATAAAGAATACTTGTCCCAGTGTGAGGATCTATTCTTTGAACAGGGCTTGGAGATTTCCCCAAATTTGGGTGAGGTCCAAGGGGGGGTGGAGGAGTATATGCTCTAATAGGATTGCCAATAAGTACAGAAGGATTGGGCTGAACTGAAAAATAAACAGAGAAAGGACTCAACTTAGTAACTGTACACATTCCCCTGGACAAAAATGATTTAAATCACCAACAGCAAAACACATTTCCCAGGTTTGCCATGAGATAAGAATTATCAATGTGGAAGAGTAAAGCACATTAAAAAACCACAACCATCTTACAACCTTCCCTAAAATTATTTTGAGTTATACAAAGTATTCTCTCTGTAAACTAGTATAATTTTAAATGTCTTCCAAGGAGGTAAAGATGTGTCTTTCGAGACAGAAAATCATACACACTCAATAAACATTCTTCTGAGACTAGGAAAATATACACAATATTTTTTCACAATAAAGTTTTGGCTTGCAAGATAGTCACAGACAAAATGAAGGTTAAACAATTAATATTTTAAAAGCATAATTCTGCAACATTTTAAATCATTGAAGTAAACTTTATCTTGACATTTCAATGATCCAATATTTGTAGGACATAAATATGTTCCCAAAACTTCTGTGGCATATGCTTAAATGGTTTTTCTTCATAACTTATAAATACATAAACCTTGGTACCTACAAAACCATCTGTTTTCAGAAATGTCATAACAAAGCATTCACAAGACCAGATGTGCTGAATAAAAGAGGTTAAGTGAGTTCCAAAGTGTGTGTGTATCCCTCTCCCCATCTTCTAGTGATGAAATTTAGAGTAAACCTCTTATACCCTAAAAGCAAGTTATCACAGGGCTGATTTTCCACTTACCAATTCCATCATTCTGGAAATGATCATTCTGGGTATGATGGAGGCTTTTCCCCTTTATAGAAAAAAACAAACGTATAATACTATAAATACATTTAATATGAGGAAAATATTACTTCCCTAATCCTATGCAAATTAAATATATTCAGCAACAATTACAACTTAAAGACTGCAAGTGTGTAATTAATAACCATTAGACTGCTTTGAGCCAACTTTCTTTTTAAATATTAAGTCATGGTGCTAGGCCTCCATTTTTCTCAGCCTCAAATTAAGAGTATGTAAAATTCTTTGTTTAAGTGATTTTTTAGGGGAGCCTGGGTGGCTCAGTCGGTTAAGCATCTGACTCTGGATTTTGGCTCAGGTCATGGTCTCACAGTTCATGGGATCGAGCCCCACACTGGGCTCTACACTAACAGTGCAGAGCCTGCTTGGGATTCTCTCTCTCTCTCTCTCTCTCTCTCTCTCTCTCTCTCTCTCTCTCTCTCTCCCCCTCCCTCCCTCCCTCCCTCTCCCTCTCTCCCTCTCCCTCTCCCTCCCCTCTTCCCCCCTCTGCTCCTCCCCTGCTCACGCTGTCACACTCTCACGTGTACACTCTCTCTCAAAATAAACAAACATTTTAAAATATAAATAAATGATCAAAAAAATACATAATCAATGTGACTGGACCCTAAATTCTATTCCTTTGCAGCTTCTCTACACATTTTCTATTAATTAAATGACAAAATGAAAAGTTGTTTTTCAAGGGAAAAACATCAGTCTTGACGGAAGTGCAGTTCCTGAGGACGAGGACTTTAAAACAATAATATGGATGTAAATATGGTTTGAGATTTATGTTATTTTGGGCATCTTTAACATGTAAAATTTACTGGAGGAACAAGAAAAGACACTGACTGTCATAATCTGCTTCAGAAAACGTACAAATTGGGAAGCCTGGGTGACTCCGTCGGTTAAGCATCCAACTCTTGGCTTTGGCTCAGGTCATGATCTTGCAGTTTGTGCAATAGAGCCCTGAGTCTGCTCTGTGCCGACAGTGCGGAGCCTGCTTGGGATTCTCTCTGTATCTCTCTCAGCTCCTTCCCTACTAGTGCCCTTTCTCTCAAAATAAATAAATAAATAAATATTTGTTTAAAAAAGCCTGTCTCTAAAAAAAAGAAAAACGTACGCACTTTCTAGAAAGCAATTTGGCAATACTATCAAAAGCATCAAAAATGTACATACACTTTAACCCAATAATTACACTTCCAGGAATTAATCGAAATGAAGTAATAATGGACTTGGGCACAGATGTTCATCACAGCATTGTTTATACATGTGTTAAATGTTAACAACCTCAATGTTCATCAAATGAAGATTTATTAAATAAACAATGCCAGATTCATATACCATTAAATGGGATGACTTTAGCACTGAAACAATATTTTAAGAGACAATGGTTCTGAATTTCTGGACTTCGAAAAATGTCTCTCTCTTTCTATTGGCTAAATGGTAACACAAAGCCATGATACAATACAAGTAGCACATTATACAACTTACCCTTAGACACACACAAATCTGTTGTTTGTACATAATATCTGAAAATTACAGGGGGGGAGGGGATGATATCTACAGCAGAAAGAAAGATTTATTCTTGACCAAACCGAAAGTACAGTGATGCTTCATTTACGTCCCTGTCAGCAAGGTCACACACTCAGGTCGGCGCTAAACATCAAAGGCATGTGGTCAGGTTAGCCGTGAGCAGGCAAGGGCAACGAAGCTCCAACTCTTAAAAAGTCAGAAAAAATAGCCAAAAATGAATCGCAGTTGGTCCATTAACCAGAAGAGAATGTTCCCAGTGATTGGCACTAGCTATAAAAAACAAACTTCCGAGGAACAGAGAAGTGGTAAGGAAGGCAGGGCACAAGAAGAAAGAGCGAAACGGTGACAATGGTAGAGGGCAGAGACGCCAGAAGTGGGTGGGAAGATGAGAAGCAGAAGTAATCAGAAGTGACCAGAGCGGCCGGGACACGTACACTGACGGAAGAAAGGAGAGCCAGTGACTCGGACAGAAGATAAGATCGTTCCAAGAGGGCAGCAAACTCTTTAGATTTCTTAGCCTCGAACGAGCCGTCAACCAGAGGCAATCGTGCAGAATGAGGAGAAAACAGTGATGTGGTCAGACTATGGTACGAAGAACAGCCCCTGAGAGATGTCCACACCCTGATCCCTGGAATCTGTGACTATGTCATGTTATGTGGCAAAAGGGTCTCTGCAAAATATAATCAAAGTTGTGTTTAAAATAAAGAGGTTATCCTGGATTATCGGGGTGACCCACTCTAATCACATGAGCCCTCAAAGCAGAAAAGTTTCCCCAGCTGGAGTCAAACAGATGTGGCAAAAGAGGAAGTCAGACACTCCATGGGAGAGAAGGATTCACTGTACTGTTGGTGGTTCTGAGACATAAAGGTCAAGTGCAAGAATGGAAGAGAAGCCTCCAGAAGCTAAGAACGCTACCCGCTGACAGCAGTCTAGGAAACAAGGACGTCGATCCTGCAACCACAGGGAACTGGATTCTGCATGAACTCAAAAGCAGATTCCTCCCAAGCTTCCAGAGAGGAGGCCAGTCAGCCAACACCCTGATTCAGGCCTTGTGAAACCCAAAGCTGACAAACCAACCGAGGCAACCTGGACGTCTGACCCAAAGAAAGATGAGATAATAAATTTGTGTTGTTTAAGTCACTATGTTTGTCCCAATTTATTGCAGCAACAATAGGAAACCAATCCAAAGAGTAATCACAGTCTAGGGTAATCCAATACTGTAAAGCTGGAAGCATGCCAGGCAATGACATCAACCCTCTGGGTTGTGGGATATGCTAAACCGAAAAGCAACTTGGGACCTATCATGTGAAAATATGGCACTTCTATAAGCGTAATTCAGCACACTGTACAGTTCAATATAGGAAACACTTTTCCAGGATGCTTGCACTTAGCATGCAGCTGTGGAGCAGTAAGGGTACTTGGTCCATACAAAATCATACAGCGTTTGGTAGCTTATAAACAAAATAATAATGTAGCCGTAAGCTAGCGCTATGCATAAAAGTCATTCCATAGTGACAAATCCCAAAGTTTGCTAATAAATCTCAGAAAGGATGTACACCTTTGGTAGAATACCAAAGGTATTTTTATAAGCAAATAGAGTTCATAACACCTTTCTTTTTTAATTTGAGAGACAGAGTGAAAGGGTGAAGGCGGGGGGGGAGAGAGAGCAAGTGAGTGAAAGCACGCGCAAGCGGGGGAAAGGGGCAGAGGGAGACAGAGAGAATCTTAAGTGGGTTTCATTCATGCTCAGTGTGGAGTCTCATGTGGGGCGCAATCCTACGACCCTGGGATCATGACCTGAGCCAAAACCAAGAGCGAGACATTGAACCAACTGAGCCAAACAGGTGCCCCATATCACATATTTTGTAAGGACTATTTTTTTTACTCCACTATTTGTTTCTTCAAATATTTATTTTTTCACTCATTCTTTGTTTTCCATTTACTCATTCAACAAATGTTAACGAGGCCCAACACCTGTCCACCCCTAGCTGGGCACTGAGGCTACCAAAGGACAAAGACGGACACGTTTTCTGATGTCTGGACAGTGAGACACAACACAAGCAGCAGGAGACAGATGATGAAGACAACTCACAAACTAAATGCTACAAGATAATACTACGGTCTTTCCAGAGAATCCGTTTCTGAATATTATCTATCCTCTGACCAGTCTCTATAGTGCGTAATGTGTGTAAATGACTTTGTTCCATGTTAGCAAAGCTTCCAAATGTTGCTCCCAGCAAATGCCCTAGGAGGAAGCAGAATGAAGACAGGCAAACGGCTTTTCTACATGCTAATCCTGCAGGTGCCCACAAAACAGGCCCTTTGCTATAAATGATGCTTGCAGAAAATGAGGCAATGGCGGGCCAACCAGGACCACCAGCTCCTGGACCCCCTAACGCTCTGTACCTTCTCTAACACCAGCACAGAAGTGACCTGTTCAGAGAATAAAGTTATATGACTGCTAAACGGCACAGGGTGTTTTGTTGCCAAACACAGCCCTGAGCAAGCAGGATATAAAGTACTTTTAACTGTCGTCCAGTCTTCTGATGCTTTTATCCACAAGAAATCTCATTGGGGTTTAAATTGTAGTCTAACATTAACAATACTAATTTTTAATATTTCTTATGCACAGAATTGTGTTACAAGTTAAACAGTAAGGAAAACTCTAGGAGAAATTGTACGGTTCAGTATCACATTTTCAGAAATAGTATTCTTTTCTGGCAATAAACCCCACTTCATCCAAAGGCTCTAGCACATGATATAAAATATCTGTGATTTGTTTCAAAATTTTTCAGTGTGCATATCTGGTGGGGGGCAGGTGTGGTCTGTAGATGAGACATGATTAAGATTAAGTTGCTAACTGGGGCACCTGCGTGGCTCAGTCGGTTGAGCATCCGACTCTTGGTTTCAGCTAAGGTCATGATCTCTCGGTTCATGGGATGGAGCCCTGCGTTGAGCCCTGCCCCAATTCTCTCTCCCTCTCGCTCTGTATCTCCCCCGCTCAAGATCTCCCCCTCTCTCAAAATAAGTAAATACATATTTAAAAGAAAGAAAGAAAGAAAGAAAGAAAGAAAGAAAGAAAGAAAGAAAGAAAGAAAGAAAGAAAGAAAGAAAGAAAGAAAGAAAGAGAAAGAAAAAGAAAGAAAGAAAGAAAGAAAGAAAGAAAGAAAGAAAGAAAGAAAGAAAGAAAGAAAGAAAGAAAGACAGACCAGGAAGATGGCTGCTTTGGCCTTTACACAATCCTCTCAATTATAAGAAAAAAGCCATGCTACACTCTACTGGATGCATCATAACCATTATTGATTTCTCAGATACTTACTGAGCACCCACTATATGCAAAGAGTGGGGTAGGCACTAGGGGCCATAAAAAGTATATAGAACAGGATTTTTGTCTTCAGGGAGTTTATGGTTTTAGAAGAGCAAGTGGAATAAACATGTATTTTCTTCACCTTTCAAACGAAAACAAAAAGCAAACTGCAGGGTCTTGCTTAGGGTCGATACACATGCGGTTCCATGGCTTCAATTTAGCTGCACCTGCCGTACATAAGTTGATTCCTACATTCCCAAGTCAGTAAGAAGAGTTTACTCTACTGTAGTTAGGAATGTGCAAAGGGTATAATGATTTTGCAATGTTTTAATTAAAAAGAAAAAGAAAAAAAAAACCCGGAAAATGTAAAAGTTTCGACCTGGGTTCCCTACTCCCCACACACCCTATACTCCTTGCTGGTCCCTATAGAACCTGTTCTCTCATACCTCTGGTCTTTTCTATCAGCTCTTTCTTAAGCTTTATTAATTCATCCAAAAAATACTTATAAGCCACCTATGAGGAGCCAGATGTTGTTGCAGCACAGAGGCTAGAGCAGTAAATAATCCAGGCAAAAATCTCTGCCGTAATGGAGCTTATATTCTAGTTCTTGAAATGTCTCCCCAGTGGAGCACTACCCCCATCCACTCGGTGGATTCCTAAAAACAAGATCTCTGTGGTGGAAAATGCCTTGAATCCACCCCTCTCCTCTGACCACTACCCACCAACATCTTCTCCAAGAGGACTCGGGGGCTTATGTGCTTATCTATGCTTCTCCAGTACTGAATATACCAGCTGGCGCACAGAAGAAACTTAACTATTTGATAAGTAAGTTGATTATTAATTTATTATAGTTTAAGCTTTAGAAACCTAGAAGATTCATTTATGCAAAATGCTTAATCCCCTGGAAATCCCAAATCGCTAAAGCATTATTGCACCATAGGTCCATTTTCATTAAATTAATAATAATCAAAGTATAGTAACACAGAAGTTCTCTTCTCAGCTTAATACCTATTTAACCAAGAGAGTTTCAAGATATTAAAACATTAACTATTGTTTACTTAATTACTGTTTACATTAGGATTTACTTTTTAATTTTAAGTTTATTTATTTGAGAGCGAGCACACATGTGAGTGGGAGCAGGAGGAGGAGCAGAGAGAGGAGAGAGAGAATCCCAAGCAGTTTCTGTGCTAAAACTCACAAGCCGTGAAATCATGACCTGAGCCAAAATCAAGAGTCAGACGCTTAAATGACTGAGCCACCCAAGCGCCCCAAGGTTTTACGCTTTTAAAATGAAGCCCCAAACTGACATGTTCTTTTAATTCATGTCAATAAATTTAATACCATGCTGATGACTGTGAATATAGCAAAACAACAGAACAAATACTAAACGTGCCATTCTCATAACTTTCTTTTCTATGGTAAGTGCAAGCATTTTTTTTTCAGGCACTGTAGCAAATAAACCAGCTGTCTCTGCCCAAAATAGCTATGGTTCAAAAGTAGAAATGGCCCTGGCTGACCCACCTCCATTCCCTCTGATGGACTACTTCTTACACAACAATACGGGTCAGCAGATCAGTTAAAGTAATCTTCAAGAGGCCAACCAAATCTTCTCACTGTGTCAAATAGCACTTGAACTGGTCACCAACAAAGGATTAGAACTATTTGCTTTCTACAAACAATGTTATATAATAATATTCCTCATAAATAATATGCCCTAAGGGCATGCTTTTAATGAGCGAGATAGTCCTTTAAACTGCTTTGTTTTATTCACATCTTACTAAAATCAGCCTACCAGCAGGGAGGACCGGGAGGCTCTATTATGCACAGGACTCCAGAAGCAATGAAGTTCTTGAAAACTTTTTGAGAAGCACGATGACATTAAGCACGGCTAACGGCCACATGTTCCCTTACGTGTCCAAACTAGACAAGTTCCTTGCAGAAACTACTTGCTACCAAATATAACCTTCGTTTCCAGTACTTGAAGTAACTTGCAGCCCAACAAACCTTTACCCTTCTGTGCTGTTCTCTCCCTTTAACCTCTTCAAGTCCATTAACAGGCTTTACCTTGGGGGGTGACTGCTGCAGTTTGTTGGTATTTCCTGAATGCTGCAGTCTTAGAGCCCGGGGGATAAATTCAGGTGCCAGTGGATTCAACACATACGTCTTCTTGAGTTCTAGAGCCTCTAGCTGAGCTTTGATCTGTTCAAAAGTGATTCCGTGCAGGCTATTATTTTCATGACACAGGGCAATAAACCGCTCCCAAAATTTCCTACAGAAAAGATTTACAAGATCATTTTACAATTTCGGCGGATGAGATCACAGAAATGAACATAAGCAACTAAAGAGAGCTTCAAATTCCCTCTTCCCACCCCAAATCCTCAGATCCAACGTTCATCTGGCTACGATTCAGGTATAACCTTTCCACCAGATCACAAGACTCCAGAAGTTTGATTGCACAACTACAGTCATGTCTAATATCGTGGAAAATACAAATTATGCTCCCAATTAATTTTGGCCGATCAATGCAAGTAATGTGGTCAATGCTCAATTATCCACACTAATCCAAAATGACAGTCTTGTTATCCACATAATAACTAGGGATTTCAAAACTGACGCCAGCTCATTTCACAGATGATTTGTACTTCTAGACATAGTCATGCATTATACACATACACAAATTCAGACACATACATAAATTAGACTAATTTGAATTATGGGGACAAAGCAGCCTGGTGTTGGATGACTAAGAAAAGCCAACTCAGGACATAAATCTGAGCCACAAAGTAGATATTCCTCATGAAGATTCTTAAGAAATAACTAGCTATTCCTATATTTTTCTCTTACTCAACAGATGCTTGTCACAAGCACAACTTACAACATTGACTACGAGAGTTAAATTAAGTATGAAAAACAGAGGAAGTTGGAATGCTAATTTTAATATTGATGATTCATTTCCGAATCACATTAATAAATACTAAAGGAGAAAAATACACTCAAAACTTGTTGCAACTGTGTGACTATTTTCCTACAGGTTGGCAATCTGATCTCTGAATATTAAAAATAATAAATACATATTACAAAAGACAACATAATTTTTAAACTTTAAATGACTATAAATATGCATACCTATCTTTAATATGAGGTTCAAATAATGTGTTATTATGCTATGAAAGATATATGATACGGTTTCTTCCCAAGCTGGTATCCTTGTGGACAGAAGTAATCAAGATGGCTTCAAGAAGCACAGATGAAAAGGTTTATATTATAAAAGTCAGTATGTGAACGGGAATTGGGTTATTAATATATTCACAAAACTTTGCAGAGTTTAATTCTGGACTATGTTTCTCTTACGTATGCCCTTTCTACTTTTTTAAAGGTAAGTTTAAGAAATGGGTCCAGAAAAATTTCAGGCCTGCATGCCAACAACAGAAAAAGTACAAGTGCCACAAAATATGAAGTATATATTTTTGACAGTAAGACATAAAGGTTAAAAGACAGTCATTCATTTGCAGGAAGTATGTGTTGCTAAGAAATGCAAACCAAAAGCTACCCTTTATTTTTATTCCTAAGAACACCTCTGAAGGAATCAGAAGGCTTTTTTCTCACAGTCTAATAGCTAAGGAAGGATCTTTAACATAGCCCTCAGGACCTAAAAACCCAGGAGCTAAAATCCATAAACTTTCCCACCCTTTCGATTTAAAAAGCCACAATATTCAACTCTATGAATACTTTCAACATGATTCTACATGCTACATTCAAAAGAAGTTTCTCTGATCTAATTGATAAAGTATCCGTTTCATAAAATGGCATTTCGTCTTGGGTTGCAATTCAACACAGAGCAAAACAAGGAGTGAATGGATTGGCTTTTGCTCTCAGTTTTTAATACCAATTTTTTATAACAATCGCCATTTCCAGCTTATGTACCCAAGATGCTAGAACTCGCTCTATGTTTCAGCTCCTTTTTAAACTCCATACCCTGTTCCTTGACCACTGTCACTGACCTCAACTGCACTGAACAGGAGCTGAATTAACACTGAGTTGAGCAGAACCTTCAAATGACCCCACAGTTCACGAGAAACTAGTAGCTCAGTGAGTCTTTGCCTACAAGATCCCAGAGATCTCAAAGAAACAGTCTGAGAGCTAAAGGATACCATTTCAGAATCCTAAACACTTACAATAAGCTAATCAAGTCAAAGCAGCTCCAAAAGCAGCCCGAAATCTCCATTTTAAATCTCATTCATCCTTTGACTGACATGGCAAAGTGGTCAAGCGCATGGATTCCAGAGCTAGACAGCTGGGCTTTCAGTCACGGCTCTGTCATTCAGGAAATCAAATAACTTAATCTCTTTGTAGCTCAGATTCCTCATGTGTAAAACAGGGCACCAATAGAATTTATACTTCCTTCAGTTTCTCACTTTTAAACTTTGAGAGTATTTCTTCCTTCAAAAACTCTTAAAGTTAAAAAGTTTCCTTTCCTGTCTTCATGAAGGCTCTTTCAAAGACTATTGACACAGCCCTTGAACTCCCAATACTTCAGCAAAATACGAAGTATGGACGTATGAACACCTAAGTGAAAGATCACCTGAGAACTTCCAACTACTCTCAGAATGAAGATAGAGGCTCTTGTTATTTACAGATTCCACTGATTCTTAGGCGCCTCCCTAAAATTTTCACATATTATTAACAATTTGGGTTAGAAAACCCAAATATGTCTCTATATTGTTATATAATTACAAGTATTTCAAAGAACATAACCTTACTTTAATCACTGCATGAACAAAGTATGGTTTTGTTTTTATGCTAACTTTGCTTCTAGGATCACTGATAAAAAAACACTGAAAAACCACTTGATATCCTCAGGTTATACAGTATGTGTACATGCATGTGTACATACACCTCTACATAAATATGAAATATGTTTCCATCTCACTGAGTAAATGGAATTTGTTAACGAAGTAATTTGGTTCAAAGGAAGACCTTCTCTGAACACCATGGTTTGGAGAAATGTACAAATCTTCTCTGGCTCTCCCCACTCAGTGTAGATTTATACAAGCATATTCATCACTTTCTGGGAAAGGCAGGGTAACCTACCAAGAAGAGCTTGGGTTTTGAAGTCAATGCGACATCTGTTTGAGTGAACCATTTAACAGCTATACGACCTTGGGCAGTAATTTAAACTCTGAATCAGGCAGCCCATTTAAAATGCAAATAAAATTCCCACATTGCAGGGTTGCTGGGATGACTGAACAAGGCTAAGTGTGCAAAGCACTTGACCTAGCACCTGGCAAGAGAAAGCTGTCAATAAACAGCAGCTACTATACTAACACTCATTGGTTTGGCGAGTTGGGGAAAGGGTAGTTCACTACCTTCATTTCAGGTTAATAGAGAAACTCTATTTAAAAATACAACAAAAAGGGCACTGGGGTGGCTCAGTCGGTTGAGCCTCAGATTTCAACTCAGGTCATGATCTCATGGTTCGTGGGTTCAAGCCCCAAATCGGGCTTTGTGCTGACAGTGCAGAGCCTGCTTTGAATTCTCTCTCCCTGTCTCTCCCCTCTCATGCTCTCTCTCTCTCAAAAATAAACATTAAAAAAATTTGTTAATAATTAAACAAAAATAAAAATACAACAAAAAAGATTATATAATGGTTGCCTTCTAAACTCGTATACTACACGCAATAATCAATCCTTGGAAGCTTAATCAATATTTGGAAATATCATTAGTTTTTCACAAATACTGAGTGGGACGGGGTAGGGGAAGGGAGTCCTGATTAACATAAACTACAAAGAATTCACTCCTCTGTGGTCATAGAACCTAAGAATCATCTATGTCCTCCAAGTTTACTTGTATTGTGAGATTAAATTAATTTCTAATGAAATTAGAAAGATTAAAGCTCAAATACCCATGCACTTCAACTATTAGCTCTTGGACTAGAACCGTGATTAAACTGTCCAAATAACACAGATAATCAGCAGTCCAAATTAAGTCACATGATTTTTGTCTCCCTAAACAATATACTTAACCTCTCTGAAAATATTCTGCCTAGCTTACAAATAATTTACAGTCCTTAATACACTCCAGTTGAGTAGTAAGAAATAAGCAACCAGAAGGCCTGGCTTCAAGTTAAAAACTATCTATCCCTAGATTATTCTGACAGCCTGGCCTCAGAAAGAATTATTTACCTATCTGCTCTGAGAAAATAACAATTTATGTCAGAGAAGGGGTGAAAAATGCTGATGTCATGCAATTCACAGCATAATACAACTCTACAGAAATGGATAATGGCTTTAAAAAAATAACACTCACACTGGTAAAGGTTTGGAGGTATTTATAAAGAGAGCCCAAAACAAGTTTGGCTCAAGACTATTTTTATACCTATTTATTCCCCAACACAGTGTTTTCTTAAATACATGTTACCTTATTTTATATGTGTTTTAATCTATTAAATTCCAATCAAACTGTATGTGATTTTTTCACATCTTTCAAATGATAAATATAAACAAAAATGGTAAAATATCACAGCAATATTCTAGCCAAATACGCTTTTAACAAATTATAAAGTAACTAAAATTCTCAGGAAAGAAGTCAAATTATTATACCCAGTTTGTTCACTTGTAACTTGGAATTCATATATTATTCCCTTATCCAGCTTTTTAGTGGTTAAAAATGGATGTCAATCAAATTTTTAAATATGAAATTAAAGATACTTTACAACAGGACTGTTTAGCTATGCATAAGTAAGTCATGGACCATTCAAGTTTTGTGCCTTTTTGTAAAATAAAAGGTTATTCTTTATAACCTAACCATAAATTAAAACTACTCGATTCCTTTGTTAATAGCTTTCCCCTAGGGGCGCCTGGGTGGCGCAGTCGGTTAAGCATCCGACTTCAGCCAAGTCACGATCTCGCGGTCCGTGAGTTCGAGCCCCGCGTCAGGCTCTGGGCTGATGGCTCGGAGCCTGGAGCCTGTTTCCGATTCCGTGCCTCCCTCTCTCTCTGCCCCTCCCCCGTTCATGCTCTGTCTCTCTCTGTCCCAAAACTAAATAAACGTTGAAAAAAAAAAAAATAGCTTTCCCCTATAAAGTATATTAACTTCTTTGGAAGTCTTAAACTTGAATACATGCACATGATGATTATGGTTATGATTATGATTATGATTATGATTATGATTATGATTATGATTATGATTAAAGGTCCCAATGGTCTCCCTTCCTATAGAGAATCCTTTTTGTTCTTTCCTGTTTGCTGAAACAGGAAAACAGACAATAAAATGCTGCCATGTCTATATCGCAATAGAAAAGTTGGTTTAAAAAGGCCACTGCCGGGGCGCCTGGGTGGCACAGTCGGTTAAGCGTCCGACTTCAGCCAGGTCACGATCTCGCGGTCCGTGGGTTCGAGCCCCGCGTCAGGCTCTGGGCTGATGGCTCAGAGCCTGGAGCCTGTTTCCGATTCTGTGTCTCCCTCTCTCTCTGCCCCTCCGCGGTTCATGCTCTGTCTCTCACTGTCCCCAAAATAAATAAACGTTGAAAAAAAAAAAATTAAAAAGGCCACTGCCTAACAGCTCTGTCTACTTTAATTCTAACGTATCAAAGAGAAATAATGACCCAGGGCATAATCAGCACTGTCTATATCTCTATTGTCTGAATTCACTGTGACAGATCCCAGAGTACTTACACAACTTTAAATAATCCCCAGTGTATTTCTTTTTCATAAAGTATATATTAATTTCTGTTCAACTGTCTGTTAATAGTAACATAATTTTCAATACTACAATGACAAAAGTCTTCTATTACCAGCTTCAAACAGTTAAAATTCCTATTAACTGGTATATAACTTTTAGTTTTAGTAGAAATAGTTCCTTATGACTATAAGCTAAGGACTACTAGCAACACTATCTAAAAAACAAGTTATAACCACTCCTAACCCCTCTAAATTTTAAGATCCTCTGGATTAACCAGACACAAAGAACATTTATACTTAGAAGGCCCGAGAGAAAATAAGTAGAGAAGGAAAATCATCAAAAAAAGTTAACACAATAACCAAGGGAAAAAAATGAAGTAGCAATTTTATAAAATTCAGTTTCCATCAAAGATACATACGTACACAAAACCACCTCAGGACCCTTGCACAAGCTGCTCCCTCTTCCTGGGGCATTTTCACCCCAGATATCCCACAGAGCTCACTCCTTCACTTCAAAGTCAGCTTCTCAGTGAGGGGTGCTCTGACCATGCCGTGTACAATCACAACCCAGCCCACCGTGGCACCCTTCTGATTTCTCTATTTTTCTTCCACTGAACTTACCATGTAAAAAACGACATGGTATTCTTACTTTATTCTCATTCTTCCTCTCCTCCCTAATGAAATGTAAGCCCCATAAAAGCCAAGATTTTTATTCATTTCGTTCACTGAATCCTCAGTGGCTAGAAGAGTGCTTAGAACATAGTAGGCGCTCAGGAAACATCTGCCGAATGACGACTAAATGAACGAATACGTAATTATGAGTACAATGAATAGACCCAGAACAATATATGTTTGTATTCCCACTGGGTATGAGGTAAGACTGAACTTGATTTTAATTAGCCAAGAGGTCAGATAAATAAATGTACACATAGGAATGCAAATCACTCTACATTTGCCCCCTTTAATGTCTTAATCAGGAACACATAATTACCTGCATCTTCCGATAGAGCACAGGGCGATGGGATCACCCACCACAGCAACCAGAGATTGTGCTCTTGTGATGGCAGTATTGAGAAGCTTGTAGTTAGATAAAAAACCATAATCTAAATCCTCTGTGGAATCTTCCAGCAGTTGCTCTTTCTTTTTAATTGGTGTCTGTTTGTGTTTACAAGTATGCCTTGTACGTACTGTGCTAAGAAACAAAACTCTGAACTGCTTTCCTATAAAAAATAAATAAATAAGACGCTTAAGATTGTTATTTTGAGCCACTGATATAATAAAAGCATTTTAGTTTCTAAACGTTATTGCTAAATAACAGGTGTCGGTGAAGATGTGGAAAAACTGGAACTCTCGTGTCCTGCAGGTGAGAATATAAAATGGCATGTAAAACACTACGGAAACCAGTACGGCAGCTCCTAAAAAAAATTAAACATAAAATTAAAACACAGAATTAAAATTAAACATAGAATTAACATATGATCCAACAACTCCTCTTCTGGGTATATACCCAAAAGAACTGAAAGCAGGATCTCGAAGAGATATTTCCTAACAGCATTAGTCACGGGGGCAAAAGGTAGCAGCAACCCAGGTGTCTGGCAACAGACGAATGGATAAACAAAACGTAGTATATACGGACCATGAAACACTATTCAGCCTTAAAAAGGGCGGGAATTCTGACACATGCTCCAACATGGATGAACCCTGAAGACACGACGCTAAATGAGACAGGCCGGTCACAAAAGGCCAAATACCATATGGCCACACTTATAGAAGGTACCTGGTGTAGTCAAATTCATAGACAAAGTGGAATGATGGTTGCCAGGGGCTCGAGGGAGGAGGGAGGTAGAATAGGGAGAAGGAAATAGGCCAGAATTTCAGTTTTACAAGATGAGAAGAGTTCTGGAGACGACGGCACGGATGCCATTCACAACAATGTGAATGTACTTAATAGCAATGAACTGTGGCATTTTATGTATTTTTAAACTGGAGAGACACTTTCAGAATGAACACATAAAACATAGTTAAAATGGTACATTTTATTGAAATTTAATAAAATATTATTGCTGGAGCCAGCCTTAGGGACGATCTCATCGAAGGTGCCATTCAATACAAGGATCGTTCTTTGAAGCGGGGTCATCTAGCCTCTCACAGACCAAGGCAGACACAGCTGATGCCATAAGGAAGCCCTGTTGAGTCTAGTTTGCACAGCATTTTTTATTATGCTCTTTCTTATAGCAACGCATCTATTCCCTCATTCTGTGACAAATCTCCAAATCTCCGAATACAGATTTAATACCAATCTGTACTCTTCTCTTCTCTGGGCCAAACAACCCTAGTTCTTTCAACCATTTCTGACTCCTAAGTGGCAGTTTTTAGACCATTACCTATCCTAAGTCTCCTCTGGGTGCATCCTAGCTTACTGGTAATACTCCTAAATGCACACCCAAATTCTGTGGGATTTGGACAACACATGGTATAGTGGAGCTATTTTGTCCCTAGACTCTAAAAACTGTTATTCCCATGAAACCTAAAACTAATTGTACTGACCTTTTCCAGCACCCATCTGATACTATTGCTTCGTATATTTCAAAGCAGAAACTCTACAGCAAATGATTACATGAAGACAATTTAAATGAGCTGCTGGTAACTATTCACTTAGGAAAGTCTATGGATAAAAACGAACTGTGCCTTGGGGCGCCCGGGGGGCTCAGAAGGTAAAGCATCCGACTTCAGCTCAGGTCATGACCTCACCACTGGTGAGTTCAAGCCCCACGTCAGGCTGTTCTGACAGTTCAGAGCCTGGGGCCGGCTTCCGATTCTGTGTTTCCCTCTCTCTGTCCCTCTCCTGCTCATCCTCTGTCTCTTTCTCTCAAAAATAAATAAATGTTTACAAAAAAACAAAAACTGGATTTAAAAATGGATGTATACAGAATGTGCTTGATGGGTACACGTTTTCAAAAATCTTTACGAACAAATCAGTCCTCCGCTACAGTATAAAGACAGTAGGTGCCATACGCTCCTGTGACTGTGACGATCACATACAGATATAGCGGGTGGCATTCACACAACTATGGCCACTGGAAATCCCATTTGTTCCTACTTCTTTTATTTGGATATGAAAATGTAATAAACACGTAAATGAGCTTGACCTTTAACTGTCAAATTTGGCATTAAAGAACTCGGTATGAAATAAATACAGTTGCTTGTCCAGAAAAGAGATCTTGGGGATTAAAAATCAAATGTGTACACACTTTGGGATTTAAGCATCTGAATAACTTAATTCATTTCAATTAATCCTTACCTTGAACATTTAGCACCCTTTCTACATTAACATCAGATAATCTCTTTTTCCGAAGTTCAGCACGTATCCTAAACACTTGATCAGCGTACGGAGTCACCACGCCAATACTGCCATCATCCAACTTCCCCCATGCTACCGGCCACTTCCGTCTCAACTCTTCCACACGTTCCACCACTTCGAAGACCTTTAAAGAAACACACAGATGCATCTAAAGCTATGAAGTGTTTGGAGGAAAGAATACAGTAACTGAAACAGGTGTATAAAGGATGCCATTTTAGCCAATGTCATTTAAAAACTACCTCTAAACAGGAGTAATGCTTTGCTGATACAAACACAGAAAGAAAATTTTTATGTACATTTCAAACAGTAAAATTCTACAATAATGCACCCAGTGAAAACATGAATATCAGAGACAATGTAATGGATATGTGGCCCTCACCCTTCAGTCTCCATTCTTTTTTTTTTTTTAAGGTTTATTTTTTATTTATTTGGCGAGAGAGAAAGAGTGAGGGCACAGAGACAAGGAGATGGAGAATCTCAAGTAGGCTCCGCACTGTCAGTGCAGAGCCCAAAGCGGGGCTCAATCCTATGAACTGTGAGATCATGACCTGAGCCGAAATCAAGAGCTGGACGCTTAACCAACTGAGCCACCCAGGTGCTCTTAGCCTCCAATCTTAAATGGGGACAGGTTCTATTTCCTATGTAAACAGGAGGACAGGGATAGGGCCATGAAACTAGCAACCCATCTAGGGAATCAGAGAACCAAGTCCCAGTATTTCTCAGTCCATTCACTCCAGGTCAGGTCAGTGAAATTAACAGCCAACCAGAAGATTCCTAGAGTCAGCACCACCATTAATTCTCAGCAGTACAAGACCTAGCACTGTCCCCTTCCCCCACTGATACGACTAAGCAAAGCAGCCAACAGCTAACATCAAACCACAGCTGGGACTAAGACAAATCTGGATTGAAGAGACACTTTGACAACTCACTGCCTTCCAGTAGTACAAGTTTGCCCAAGCCATTTCCTTAACCTTGCAATAAAGTAACACCACATTTTACCCAACTGAATTTTCTGGACTCTACTTATTGGATTATTAGTATGATTTTTAGTGTAATTCAATGTATTTTAATACAACAAATTGATCAGACACATTCAATGCTTGGCAAAGTGGGAGATACCATGATTAATAAAACATGTTCCCTGCCTGCTAAGAGATTATTGTATATTTAGAAAACAGACTCTTAAAAAATATCATATGTGTGTGTGTGTGTGTGTGTGTGTGTATATATGCGTGTGTGCGTGCGCACGCATGTATATGTGTACGTAAATGGTAAGCTCAACAGAGGGTAATGCAAGACTCTAGGGGCATAGAGAAGAAAGTTTTTTAATTGCCTTTTAAATACATTATTTATTTACTATTTGGCAACAATATCTATTTAAATTTACAATGTGAAATGTGCCAAATAAAATTTGACAGTTTTTACTCAAGAATTTGAGGGTATCAGCCAGGAGGCAGTCCACACTGCCGCATACAAAGTCAATGAATGCCAGAGATAGAGACTAGAGTCTCCCATTGTGACAACGATTTAATAGCAAGTGCTTCAGATGTGCAGATGGTCCAAGGTTTCTGAAAAGTAAACTAGACTGAAGACCTAGACTAGACTCACTACAAGGAGTAAGAAAGGCGGGCCGGAGTCTACCGCAATAAGGAATAAGGAAAACCTAGGTTTACCCATTTGGTTAAATACGGGGGTAGATGAAAGCTGCGGAGACACGTCTACCACCCACTGCCAACCCCAAACACATACACAGAGTTCCTACCGCTGAGCAATACAGAACCATTTCCCCACTTCATCCCTCTGTGAAGGGATGCATAAAACTGCAGTCAAAATACACAGACTTGGAACGGTGATATGAGGAGCTGGGGAAACTTCTATCCCAGACAGACAGCTGTTAAGCTGGTCAAAATTAGCAGACAATCATTCATAGTCTCTGGAGACTGATTAACGAGTTTATAAGAAATTAATTGAGAAGCCTTTATTCAACAAAGTCTACAGACACTAAGAGGGAGGCCAGGGCATTCAAGCTAGGGACTGCACCCAGCCTCCCACAGCTCCGTGTCACAGAAAAGGCTGTCTTAGCAGCTGAGGGGCAGTTCCCATCTCCTCTATCGAGCTCCCTGGTATGAAAAAGTTAGTCTAGGCGGTTTTGGAGCTGGTGACCATCAGATCCCATTTGCCACAGCTCCATGCTGCAGAAGGCCTACACTGAACAGTTAACAGCAGTTGACTTTCTTGTACTGACTTCTAACTATAGACCTATGATCAATTTTTAAAAGGAAAGATGAATTACTATTACATAGTAAGACCCATTTCTGTGTAAATAAAATGAGTAAAGCATGGGACTCAACAGAAGAAAGGGAAATGGAGATCATAGACCAGAAACCTTTCTTCTAATGACCAACAAGCATATGCCCTCCTCTGGGTTTCCTGAAGTCCAAGACCCTACTCCCTCGTGACAACCAGAACCTAACCCAAGGGTCCCTGGCCTGCTGGCCCTAAAAGTCTTCACCAGGTTTTAGTCTGCTGCCTGATCTGACCATATTACCCACATTCTCTCTGCACCTAAAAAGTCAGAAACTGTAAGAGAACCATACAAGTTACATAGCACCTAATAGCTTAGCAACACTGTCATCGGGGCCTGTGTGATCTCCCTGGAGATCCTGGAGCACATGACTCTGCAATTCAAGTCTGACTTGTTATTATTATTATTTTTTAAGTTTATTCATTTATTTTGAAAGAGAGATTGTGTGCAGGCACACGAGTCAGGGAGGGGCAGAGAGAGGAGGAAAGAGAATCCTAAGCAAGCACCAAGCTCAAGGCAGAGCCTGAGGCAGGGCTCAGTCTCACAACCTCGAGATCACAACCTGAGCCATTATCAAGAGTCAGATGCTTTTGGGGTGCCTGGGTGACTCAATCCGTTGGGTGCCCAACTTTGGCTCAGGTCATGATCTCATGGCTTGTGAGTTCGAGTCCCGTGTTAGGCTCTGCGCTAATAGCTCAGAGCCTGGAGCCTGCTTCAGATTCTGTGTCTCCCTCTCTCTCTGCCCTTCCCTGGCTTGTGCTCTGTATCTCTCTCTATCTCTCTCTCTCTCTATCTCTCTCTCTCTCTCTCTCTCTCTCTCTCTCTCTCAAAAATAAATAAACATTAAAAAAAAAATTTTTTTTTAAGTCAGACGCTTAACTGATTGAGCCACCCAGCCACCCCCAAAATGATAACTCATTTGAGGAGCAAATGGATAGCTCAGTCAGTTGAGCATCTGACTCTTGACTTCAGCTCAAGTCATGATCCCAGAATCGTGGGATCGAGCCCCAAGTCAGGCTTTGCGCTGACAGCACAGAGCCTGCTTTGTTTGGATTCTGTCTCCCTTTCTCTCTGCTCCTCCCCCTGCTCGTGCTCTCTCTCTCTCTCTCTCTCTCTTTCTCTCTGCCCTTCTGCCCTGCTTGCACTTACCCTCTTTCTAAAATTAAAAAATAAATAAAAAATAACAATGACTCATCTGAGTATGTACTATGAAATATAATCATAGTCTATTTGAGATGGCTAACTAATAATTATATGAAAATAATATTGGCTTTTCTTTTAAACAAAGTCATATATTTTGTATTTTGTCATAAGAAATGTAAATCAAAGGGCGCCTGGCTGGCTCAGTCAGTGGGGTACGTGAGTCTCAATCTTGATCTCTGGGTTGTGAGTTTAAGCCCCACATTGGGTATAGAGATCGCTTAAAAATAAAATCTTAAAAGAAATGTAAATCAAATGTAATCAAAATGTAAATCAGTTTTTGTTTCCCACAGGGGGTTCATCATGAACAAATCAATGTTATACAGAAAGAATAAACGTCCCATACTACTTTCATGCAAATAACACACAATAAGATGTCAACCCCAAATCTTAAACACTCAACAAGAACAAACTATGTAATTAAGAAAATGTTAACAATCTGCAGAAGAACTTAGGTACCTCTGCATTATTATAAAAAGCTGTGCTATTTTTTTCTTGTACATCTTCCCCTCGTGCTGTAAAGAAAGTTAGTGGGTAGAAATCCTTGTGTGCTGGTTGCTTTCCACTGGCCATCAGTTTGCCCTCATAGAAGAGCTCAGAGGTGTAACTGCGAAAAAAAAAAAAAAAAAAAAAAAGACCAAAATAAATACATACATACATACATTCATAGTAATTTATCATCAAAATTAATTCCACCCATAAAAAAAATTATCAGTCAATTCTAATAATTTTGCTTTATGTCCATAATTAATTTAACACTTATGAGGGCAAGATTTTCTCCAAAAGTAACCACAGCAGTAACAACAGGGTAGGCTCCTGGTATACCATTGCTAAATGAATTGATCTGGCAAGGTATGAAGCCAGGATACAGAAAGAAAAGGAAGAAATGACAATAGTTCAATACTAGATGAAAAGCTTGCTCTATGAGGAAATTGCAAGCTAGTTTATTTTCTTGGTTAATACGTATTTTTATTTATATGGTTCATTTACTTACACATGCAAACACAAAGACACATAGACCCCGAAACACAGAATTGAAGGACACTCAAGTCTTCAAATGTAAAATGAATACTTTTTCCTGCTGAAGATAGCAAGTATTTGATTTATTACTGACTGAAGAAAATGACTGGCAATAATAAAAAGAGAATCACATTTTAAGACATTGATAAAAGATATACTCAAGTCTAAATTTACTTTTATATCTTATTGTTTTCAGAGAATCCTAAAAATTGTTTTCACTGACTCAAATAATTTTATTAAACTTTAAAACACAAGGTTTTGGGTGGGGTTAATGACTGAAAAGGAACACAAAGGAGCCTTCCAGATATTCTGTTTCTTGATCTGGATGCCGGTTACATGGGTGTGTTCAGTTTGTGACTGTTCACTGAGCTGTCACTTATGATATTTTTAGTTTTATAGATGCATACTACATTTAATAGAAAACCTTTAAAAACTTTATGACTAAGTTTCATGGTTTTTCCTTCCTTCCTTCCTTTTTATAACAGATTCCTTGTATAACATAACCAGACATAAAAGCAAATCAGTATGTCAATATATCTGTTTACTACATGACATAGTTTTACATACGTATTACATATTTAGTCACAGAAAAATATCATAACTGGTAGAATTTAAAGTTGTAGTTTCCAATAAGAGACTCTTAAAAACTGAGAACAGGGGCGCCTGGGTGGCGCAGTCGGCTAAGCGTCCGACTTCAGCCAGGTCACGATCTCGCGGGTCCGTGGGTTTGAGCCCCGCGTCAGGCTCTGGGCTGATGGCTCAGAGCCTGGAGCCTGTTTCCGATTCTGTGTCTCCCTCTCTCTCTGCCCCTCCCTCGTTCATGCTCTGTCTCTCTCTGTCCCAAAAATAAATAAACGTTGAAAAAAAAGAAAAAAAGAAAAAACTGAGAACAAACTGAGGGTTGATGGGGGGGTGGGAAGGAGGGGAGGGTGGGTGATGGGTATTGAGGAGGGCACCTGTTGGAATGAACACTGGGTGTTGTATGGAAACCAATTTGACAATAAATTTCATATTTAAAAAAGAAAGAAAGAAAAGAAAAGAAAAGAAAAGAAAAGAAAAGAAAAGAAAAGAAAAGAAAAGAAAAGAAAAGAAAAGAAAAGAAAAATAAATAAATAAAGTTGTAGTTTCCAGGACTGCCCTACTTTGTGAAAAATTGCAGCTGACTTTTGAGGTATTCTGGTACAGAAATAAAATTTAACATAATTTCCAACACTGGGGACACCATATAACTGTGCTGGGAATAGACTGTCCCTAGTAACGGTGCCATTTTGAGTTCTCCTCTACTACACCACAAGAAGGGTGACACAGAAGGGGCAGTTCACACCTACTTGATGATAGCTTCATGGGAGCGGTAATTCTCACACAGGAGGATCCTACACGGAAACTCGGCAGGGTAATGCTCATAGAGTCGATCAAGTAATGACACATGAAGGTTTCTCTCCCTGGCAAACTCGCTGTAAACAAAAGGACTGAGCTGTAACAGACAAACATACAGAGAAAATTTAACTAAATACACAAGTAGTATTTGTATAACCTACTTATAAAAAGTCCATTATGCTGAAACTTCTGATGTATTACATCTCAATGCTGGAATAAGCAGAATCAAAAATATTTTCTCTAAACAATTTTACTACTGTACAGAACTTGGCTAAAATTTCTAACTTTTCACTTCATTCTATCAACAGTAGCCTATAGTCAACAAAGGGCTCCTCCAACATAATAATAAACAGCTACTACTTCTGGAACTTCAGGGATACAACCCATTGCATCACTGGGGGGAGTCAATGAGTTATTTCACTAAAATTGATCAGCTATTTAAAATGGTGAGCTGAGGGGCGCCTGGGTGGCTCAGTCGGTTAAGCGGCCGACTTTGGCTCAGGTCATGATCTCGCGGTCCATGAGTTCGAGCCCCACGTCAGGCTCTGTGCTGATGGCTCAGACCCTGGAGCCTGTTTCAGATTCTGTGTCTCCCTCTCTCTCTGACCCTCCCCTGTTCATGCTCTGTCTCTCTCTGTCTCAAAAATAAATAAACGTTAAAAAAAAAAAAATTTAAATGGTGAGCTGGAAGGATACACAGCCTCTGACTAAAAGATTTTTAATAATTAGTGAAATAACATTTTTTTCTCTCATAAAGTATAAGGTTAGTCACTCTTGATCATCCCTTTGATCGCTAAAGAACAAAATTAAACTACTTTTGGCAAAGAAACAAAACAGAATTTCTTCCTCCACATTCAACTCTTTCCTGGATGTCTTCATGGCTACACCACTATATTGGTTCAATTTCAACTGCGGCAGAAGAGAAAGAACTTCAAACTGCAACTTTGTAAAACAGGTATTAATAGAAAAAGTGTACTTCTCTTTCATATATAGGTATTGAAAATTAGTCACATTCTTTGAGATTGGGACTATTATTTTGAATTAGGTGTACTTTGTTCCCTATGATGGCGGAAAAAAAAAATCAACCCTTCATGAAAACAAATGTTAGGGACAAGAATTGGGGAACTGTAGGAAGAATCATTAAAATTTATTTTATAAAGAAAAGAATTCTATTCTATTCTATTCTATTCTATTCTATTCTATTCTACTCTATTCTATTCACCCTATAGAAATCTGAACTTTAAATTCAAAACATGAAAATTATAAACATTGATAGACTCCTCCATTCCACTCCAGATCCAAAACAGTGGGATGAAGTACTTAAACTGTAATGGATGGCACAATTTCAAGGGATGTTTTAGAAAACAGAATATTAAACAGGAAATTGTAATTAGAAGTCCCTTCACGACGATGACGCAGAGGGCACGCACCTGCATGTGGTCACCAGCCAAGACAATCCGCGTATTTTTAGCTGCTAACGCTAGAGGCATAATGGTTTCACACTCCATGGCCTGGGCAGCTTCATCTAACAGAATGTGTGTAAAAAACCCTACAAAGTACAGTATAAACACAGTAAAGCAGATTTAAAACAGCAATAAAGGTAGCAGGAGTTCTGTTCTTTTCTGCTAAGGAAAGACTTCAGTGTGCTGATTTCAGAATCAGGGGTACTTTTAAGCCAATCCTGAATTTAGAAAATCGTCAATTTAAATCATTATTTAAAGAACAGAGAGGACAGGAAATAACCATTTTACCCAATAATAGATATGAAATGGTATTTGATGCTAAGGGCCCCAAGATTAACAGTTGATGGAGTATATATAAAAAAGATGTTTAAAGTACAAGACAGCAGCTTTTCACCAAAAAGAAGGACCAGCAACTAAACACTGATAGTCTTCTCACTATTTATGTGGTGAAACATCGAAACTAAAATAATGGTAGTTTATAAGTAATTCTAGCTTTACCATGCATATTAAACATTAAAATAAAGAAATCATACCTAAAATCTAATATAAGGGAGAAAGTTATAATCTAACCTTTACTGAAACAAAGGGGAGGGGGTAACTGATTAGCAGATTCACTAATTTGATTATTTAGGTTTGTTTCATGTGTTTATATATGTGGCTAGACAGACTGATAAAATTGTTTAGTCTTAAGAGCCTACCCTGGCTGGGGAGGGGGAATCACTAGTGTGCAAAAAGTGAAAGGTGAATGTCAAAAACATATGTTATCTAATGTCCCCCAGATGCAAACCCCACAGTAGGAGACATCCCACGTCTTGACTGCCACCGCCACTCACACTGGGGCACAGGATTCCAGCACAGAAAGGAAGAGAAGTCCTGTTGCCCCTAAGGACGGAAAGAGGCAAAAATCTCCTCACGGTCTTAACGTGGAGAAGGAAAATGTTCTGCCCTACTGTCAACACACCGAGGCAGGAAGAAGGGGGTCTTCTTTTTATTAGCATAGCAAAGAAACAAAATGGTTTCTCAACAAGATGACAAGTTATAAAACTTGCTGGGTTAATTAGCTAGCTGCCTATGAGGAGGGCCCAAGAACCTAACCTCTATTTCTATGTACACCAGCAAGTTCCAAACTATCTTTTTATGCAACTTTCTAACGCAACTTGCTTTTAGGTTGGGAACTTTCTAAATCGTACTGACCGGCAGTAATAGCCACCCATATCATCCACTCATACAAATGGCTATGGTTGATAGTGTATGTATCAATCACTGTTGTCTATTTCCTGACAGTGGCCTAAACATGATACAGGGCCCTGTTAAGGAGACTGTGCTTTTTTGTCCTACAAAACTAATTACTTGAAAACTACTGTTTTCATTAGATAACGTTTTAATTAAACAGAGGTAGGCTTGAATCAGCAACGGGATAAATCATGAAACTGTTATAGCTATTGCTAAAAGCTAGTAGAGGTAACTTGAATTAATCAAATTAATTGAGCCAGAGCCTTATCTATAGAAGAACCCACCCTCCACAGGGCTGAATGAAATGAAATCAGGTATAAACACCCAGAACAAAGCACACAGGCAACCTGTAAGTGTTCTTCTACATTCTGGCTCTTCAAAGCCTTTCTTAACTTTCTCACAAAACTCTACTGCCTCGGAGGTTTGGGCATTTCATCTAAGCGGCACACAGGCAGAGTAGAACCATAAAGTAATGAGACTGATTGTTAAATAAACATACCAAAATTTACATTTCAAATAAGTGTTGTTCCATTCAAAGAAGTCAGTTGGGAGGAAAGAGAACTCATTCCAATGATGCAGTCACTTTTCAAAACATTTTTGAAACTCTGCTTTTGTAACTGCCCTCACCAGCCAGCTATGAGCTGCGTGCACAAGAAAATAAGTCTCATTACATGAGAGGCACGTCTCTCTCTCTCTCTCTCTTTTTTTTTTTTTTACCCCTAATGGTATTGCTCAGTTTGATCACCTACCTTATTTACCAAACATGTCTCAGAAAGGTTTTGAAGCTCTTCTAAAATTAAATCTACCCTCAAAAAAAAAAAAAAAAAAAAAAAAAAGTCTGGCCACCATTCATTCACTTTAGATAAACAGAGGTTTATCAAGGGCCTCCAGGTGTCTATACCCTGGGCCAGATGCCAGGGATTCAAGGTGAAGAGAACAGTATCTACTTTCCAGGGACTTGAAGGTTCATAAGAATCTGTCACTGGCTCTGAAAGCAATTCCAAAAGGAGAGAGCAAAAAAGTGTTGAGCAATGT
The DNA here is from genome assembly GCF_018350175.1 of Felis catus. Taxonomy (NCBI): domain Eukaryota; kingdom Metazoa; phylum Chordata; class Mammalia; order Carnivora; family Felidae; genus Felis; species Felis catus. The sequence continues at coordinate 48,086,034 of NC_058381.1, read as the reverse complement.
CGACCATGATAATATGGCAGCAATAAATGAATATCCTTCCAAAGCAAATACCTTAAGGTGGTACCACTTTTTGATGGTTAAGTTCTGCCATATGTATCGGAATTACTTGTCACCTTGTATCTGTACTTCATATAATATTAGCTTGACTTTACAGATTCCTGTACTTCAATATAATCTTAATGGTATGTCTAAAAAAAAAATCTATCATGATTGCTGTCTCTACACTATGAAAGTATTTTACAACAAAAACTTGAGAAAATTGTAAAAAGCACTACTATCCAAGTTTGAATTTTTCACATGACTGGAAGTAAGTAAATCCCATCTGATCAGAAAACAAATAAAACAGTAGTCACTCAAAAGTCTAAACTAGGGGTTGACTTTTTTTTTTTCCTTTGTAAAGGGCCAAACAGTATATATTTTAGGTTTTGTTGGCCATACAATCTGTTTCATCTACTCAATTCAGCTGCTGTGGCACAAAGGCACCCATACGTAATACACAGTTAAACAGGCATGGCTGTGTTCCATCCAATGAAACTTTATTTATAAAAACAGACAACAGGCCAGATTTGGCCCACAGGCTATCGTCTGCCAACCCCTGGTCTAAACTGAATGCAGAGGCCCCACGCATTCAGGGACACCTTATCTGTGTCTGGAGTCAGCATACCAGGTTCAAGGTCCAACTGACAGAGGTACTGGGAAGTATTCAATGTAACAACCACCACTCGGTGTTTAAGAATATCTTCTTTCTGTGGCATCTGAAAGGTGGAATGTGCGCTTGAGATCAAACAGTACTGATGCACAACTGGGTGGACAGTCTTAACCCAGCGATTTCTGAAATATACCCTATAAAAGAAGACAATATTTCCTATTTATATTTATTAATATCTTACCAGCATTATAAAAAAAAATGACATTATCATGTGAAGACTATGGTATCTGGAAATTCACAAATAAATCCGATAACCATTAACACTCTACCGAATTAAAATTTAACATACAACTGTGACTTTGTCCTACCAAAAAAGGATTCAAGAAGAAAGCATATGCACGATCACAAAATAAGTATTTATTTTTAAGCGCTCAGATTAACCTTACAGCAGAATGATACACAGTTTCATAAGCACTATAGTTTTTAAAATTCGAAACATTCCGCCTTGGGAGTTATTCTTCTAGAATATTCTTATAAAAATATACTTAACTCATATTACAATTATCTATGCTAACAAAAAACAGTGAGCTGTGCACCTACAGTTATCTGCGTTTCCCATCAGAATATATTCTTACACCTATATGTAAACAGACCTCTATAAAGTTCTAAAGGACATTTAAAAATAAATTTAAATTATGGACAACCGGAAAACCTTAAGAAAGATTATCTCGGGGCACCTGGGTGGCTCAGCTCAGGTCATGTCTCAGTTTGTGAGTTTGAGCCCTACATTGGGCTCTGTGCTGACAGCATGAAGCCTGCTTGGGTTCCTCTCTCCCTCTCTCTCTGCCCCTCCCCCTGCTCCCTCTCTCAAAATAATAAAACATTAAAAAAAAAAAAAGAGTATCTCTTCCATTAATTGCAAAAGAAAAATAATGGGCCTCATGCAACAGACTACTTAAATGGTACAGAAACGACTCATCCATCCATCCATCCACCCACCTCCCACCACCCATCTCTAACCGACTCACATACAACAAAGATCTATTGGTGTCTACCATGCTGGAAGCACAGAGGCAAATCACATGATTTGCAAGCTTTCATAAAAGCTTTGATTTACTGTGATTTTAATGGAAAGCTATCAGAGAGTTCTGACAGGGCAGTCACATAATCTGACTTATGTTGTTAAAGGACCACTCTATTGCTCTATACAGAATATGTTGTTTGGGGAGGTAGTTTGTAGGCCAGACAGTGGGGTGCTCATAAACGCTGAACAGCCAGCTTGGAGGGTGGGGGTGGAGCTGACGTGTAGTGTTTGCTGACTTTTGTGGTATAAAATCTACTACCAGGGCCAATTTCAAGCTAGCAACATGATGTCACTGAACATGAACTTGGGAAGGCACGTACATGACTGGCTCTCACAAGCCACTACAAGCGGGCTGCAATACACCACTGACCGGGGCAGAGGCACCGGCAGGGGAGAGAATCAGGGAGACCAGTTAGGAGGTTGTTGCAAGGGTCCGGAAGAGAAAAGAGGGCAGCCTGGCCCACGATGATAACAGTGAAGATGTGAAAATGGCTGGATTCACTATACACTTTGAAGGTAATGCTGACAGGACTTGACTGGTGAACCAGATGTGCAATTTAAAAGACAGTATGATTCTGTGCCTTTGAAACTGGATGAATGACAGTGGTGTTTACAAAGATGGTGAAAGTTGAGGAACAGATTTGAAGTGGGAACTGAGAATTTGGTTTTGGACAAATTCAGTAGCAGACATCCACAGGGGATGTCCAATAAGCAGGGGGATATAGAAGTCTGAAGTTCAGAAGAATATCTGGGACAAGACCTATACAATTGGGATACTATTTCAACCACGGAACTACATGAGATCAGTTGGAGAGGAAGTGTAGCTAAAAAAGAAACTAGTTGGGAGAATTACTGATGGGAAAAGGAGAGGGATACGGCAAAGGAAACTGGCAAGAAGCAGTCAAAGAAGTAGGAAAGAACTCAGGAGAGTGTGGGGTCTGATCACGGGACATAAACGTCCATGTCACTAAATCTTCCGGACACTCTCCAGGCCCATCAAGGTACTTGATGTGTTAGCAGCAGCCAGCTCTGTGCTCGTTCCCTCCCCACAACACTCTCTTCCCTCAGCTTCCATGACTCAACCTTTCCTTGCCTTCCTTCTTCCTCTCCGGGTTAGGGCTCCTCCAGGCTTAGTCTTCACATACTCCTCTTCTTGGCCTCTGTTCTCCCCCTGACGATCTCAGGCCAATGGTTTTGATCACCACCAATAAATACTCTAATAACTCACATTTTTCTCTCTCCAGCCACGACCTCATCTCTGAGCTCCAGGATGCTATCCAACATTTTATTTAACACTTGTCTCCTTTAGGATATTTCAAAGGCAGCTCAAATGTAATATGCACAAATCCTAATCTCAGGATCTTCTAAAAGGTGTTCTTTATGAAACACTTAGAACTGGTTATTGCTTTTAAGCAAAGCAAAGCCCCCCCCCCTAAAAAAAAAGGTATTTAATAAATATCCTAAGTATAAATTATAAGAGAAAAGTAAAGAAATATATTTTGGGACGCCTGAGTAGCTCAGTCAGTTGTGCATCTGACTTGATTCTGGATCAGGTCATGACCCCAGGGTCATGGGCTCGAGCCCCACACTGAGCTCCACGCTGAGCATGGAGCCTGCTTAAGATCCTCTCTCTCCCACTGCCCCCCTCCCCTGCTCATGTGCTATAAATGAAATATATATTCATTATATATATATATATATATATATATATATATATATATATATAAATGAAATATATAAATATTTCTATAAATTAAAAAAAAGAAATGTATTTTAAAAACATTACTCTGGGGGCACCTGGGTAGTTCAGTCAGTTAAGCATCAACTCTTGGTTTTATTTAGCTCAGGTCATCATCTCACAGTTCATGGGTTCAAGCCTCACATCAGGCTCTGCAATGACAGTGCAGAACTTGCTAGAGATTTTCTCTCTCTCTCCCTCTCCCTCTCTCTCTCTCTCTCTCTGCCCCACCCCAACGCACGTGCGTTCTCGCTCTCAAAATAAATAAATAAACTTAAAACAACAACACATTACTTGGATAGGAAGGACTATAAACTGGGTAAGAGTAACCAATATCACTTCTAAAATATGCAAAAATGTTCAACAACATATTTTAGGTTTTAATAAAAAATGTTTAATCAGATGAACAAAGCAGAATTTACTTTTAAATATATGAAAAATCTCATTTTACAAATTATATAAAAAATCATTTACAAATTCTGATTCCATTAATATTAACTAAAATACGTGTTTAAACACATAAATTACTAGAAACTAAACTCCAAAATGTTATTAGTATTTATCTCTGTGTGGTGAGATTATAGATAATTTTTATTTTCTTCCTTATTTTCTAAATTTTCCATACTTTCCATGGTAAAATTGGAAAAATGGTTTTTCAAATTATTCATCAAAACTCATACCAAGTACCACTTCTCCCTCAAAGAAAAAATAAAAATTGAAGTTCTAAGTCTCACTACTGACTTTTTTTGCAGTTACCTTGGAAAGCCACCTCATGTTGAAGCTAATAAAAAGACCAAGTTTGATCATGAGGCCTGTATTTCCTTAAAAGTACAATATTCTAGTGCTGACTTCAAAACGATTTAAACATTTTCTTGGTACTTTTATTTTGCGCAACAGTTAAGGTGGACACTGTCTATAGGATTATCTAAAACACACCTAACAGGGGCGCCCAGGTGGCTCAGCTGGTTAAGCATATGACTCTTGGTTTCAGCTTAGGTCATGATCTCACGGTTTGTGAGTTCGAGGCCCGCGTCGGGCTCCACACTGACAGTGCAGCACCTGCTTGGGATTCTCTCTCTCTCTCTGCCCCTTGCCTGCTTGCATCCTCTGTCTCTCTCTCTCTCTCTCTCAAAATGACTAAACAAACTTTAAAAAAATACACCCAACATTTTCAAAACTGGAGAATAGTGACAAGTGACATATTCAAGCTCACAGGATGCAATATGACACCAATTAAGTAATTTACAGACTTCTAGAAACAAACCATCTAGAGATCCCACATGAATTATGTGCAGCAGGAGACTGTCTGGTAATACATAATCTTAATTCACTGAAATTTTATTCATGGTTTAAATTCATATGCAATAAACAACCCAGCAAAATGTTATTACTCAAGACACTACAGAATCAGAAAGACTTGATCCCAGAATAAATCTATTACTTTGAAAATCTATATAAAACAATAAATACCTTCCACTTGCCCAGAAAGCAATAAATATACACTTTCCATAGAGGACCTCGATCTACTAAGTAATCTGCCAGAACCAGATACTGATCAGCAGAACCACACACAGATACCGTGTTTTCCTCTCTCTTCCATCTTAAAGTCTATTAATTCTAATGAAGTAGGAAATAAAAACAAAATGTAATCTAAAATGGTTTCTAAAACCTCCATCCCCAAATATCTTAAGCTCAACTCCTGGCACGTAATACTGAATTTTATACATTTCAACCATAAAAGTGTGTTATATTTAAACATACTGACTGAGGGGCGCCTGAGTGGCGCAGTCGGTTAAGCGGCCGACTTCAGCCAGGTCACGATCTCGCGGTCCGTGAGTTCGAGCCCCGCGTCGGGCTCTGGGCTGATGGCTCAGAGCCTGGAGCCTGCTTCCGATTCTGTGTCTCCCTCTCTCTCTGCCCCTCCCCCGTTCATGCTCTGTCTCTCTCTGTCCCAGAAATAAATAAACGTTGAAAAAAAAAAAATTTAAACGTACTGACTGAATTAAACGATTTAATGCTTATGACTATTTCCACACGTTATGGCATTTACCAGGGCCCGCTCTAGACTACGCAGTGCAGAAGACAAACTCTTACATCATAGAGACAGCACATCTTCCAAGTCACACACAGACACTTGGTGCCCTCTTGTGTTCTTTCCCCTGCATCCTGGGACAATTCAGATAAAGCTAATCTCCCCAGAGCGCTCAGCCATTCTAATGCCCTCTATCCCATCTCCCAAAGCTCTCGTGTTTGAGGTCTAGCAGGGCAATTGTAAACTAATCTGAGTTAATGTAGTAACAGATGGCACTAATAAATTTTAATTATTCAATGCATTATCCTCCTAGGAACTACATTTACAAGTTAACACCATTCCCAAAGAGAAAAACTATGGTGAACATGTAGGGCCACAAAAAGAAACTATTAGGAAAGTCAAGACTTTTCTTATTTTATCCCATTTACTAAATAAAATAATTTGAAATTTATATTTAGATATTTTTCAAGCTTTTTGACTGAACCACTCTTGAGATGTGTGTGGAGAGGTGAGATTTTCTGCTAGAGGCAAGTTTCTGTTTGTGGACCACTACAACTATACAGACCCTATTGAAACAGAACCTCTTATTCTACATATTTCAATGTACTATGTGGATTATAACCTCCAAAACATTACTTTACATGAGAAAAGCTAAACACAATGCTAGTCACATGGTGGGGCTCTTCTGCCCCAAATATCAAATGACCTATCCTAGGTCAATCAAGATTCCAGGGGGCTTTCCTCCACTGTTTCTAAGTCAAGTACACCATGATAATTGAGGTTGTCACCATCCCCATATAACACATACATACACAAACATAAACAGACACACACACCAACAATAAAAGCAAACAAAACAAACACCTCCATTAAAGTAAGGACACTCAGAGCAAAACTGCTACTCACTACTGAGTTTTCACTTATGACTAAAAAAGATTCAAATCTGAAACAAAATAGGTACTGATGAACTTATCCACTGATAAATACCACATTTTCATTTTCATTTAGAGTGATTATATATAGGCGATGTTTTCTTATTAAATACAACCGGGTTCTACTGGATTATTTCTACTCTAATTTATCTTCCAGAGTTGAAACAAAGTATGGCATAAAACCCTGTGTTAGCAGGTCACACCACATTTTTCTCTTTTGTTCTTTTTTATGCAATTGTAAAATCTTTCAAATGGCTTTGGTTGTGCTTATTAAGAATTAAATAGCATAATCTCATTTTTCCATGCCTGGACTCAACTAGAAATAAAAAGTTAGTGGATTATGATTCAAAAGTGTGGTTAGAAATTAACTGATAAACAATAATTGTATTCAAACAACACAGGGCATGACATATTAGTTTGTAAAATGGCAAAACTAAACATTAATTCATATAACAATGAAAGCAAATGGTGTAATAAACAACCATTTAATGATTCTTTATTGTTTTCTGAAGAAAAGGATTTTATTCCCCCACAATCTGTGTTTAAGTACATTTTATATCCATATACACTCAAAAGGACCTTTCTATATCAACGTGAACGTTTCTTCTACACTTTGTCTCTTACATGATAGCAAAAAGTTGTAAATACCAGTTACATTTTGTTACAGAGATCATTTCAGTATTTCATGCGTCTCTAATGGGTAGTTCCTATGAAATTACCTGCATGATCACAGTCAAAATCTTATGACCACTGCATGACTACTGCCATGCAAACTATGCTAGAATTTTAATTAAATTTGATTTAAACAAATCATATTTATATTATTTCATCATAGTAGCTTTTAGAGGTACACATCAAAATCTGCTCAACATTTTTACATACAAAACTTAAAAAAGGATGTCTTTCTCTTTGCTTAATGTTTACGAAATGAATGGTCGAAGATTTTTAAATTTTTCCTTAATTTTAAATGGCTTCTTCAAAAGGCATAACCTCCAAATGCCAATACACAGTTCAAGATTTTGTATTCTCGAAGTTACTAAAATCTTTACAGACACCTTTTCTTAAGAATAACAAAGTATGATACAGATACATAATAAGCCTTAAAAAAATACCTGAGAGGTCTTGCCTGGGGATTGCCTGCTTCTACATATGGATGTAAATAATCCTTTATGTAGAGATCAGCAGCACTATTAGAATGGGTGCAAATGAGAATCCTGCTGAAATAAACGGTGCAAATAAAAAGAATGATAAAACACAAAGCTATTCAAGCAGTAGAATACCAAACAAAAGCAGCGGCCATCTTAACATTACACATTCCCCTCAGCCTACTCAGTCTTGTCTACATATCATTCAGTGATGTTTTTAGGAAACTGTACTACTCTTTAAGCTGTCAAGGAAACTGGTTCCCCCAAATCATTTTTTAAATCTATGACACAAAATGTTTTTTGTATGCCCAACTCTTCTGGCTCCAACATATATCACAATTCCTTAGCAATCTTGGAGCTTTGATGGCTATTTAAAAGCTATCATTCTCTACATTGCCAATTTTTTAAAACAGTGTATTTTGAAAGAATTCAAATTTTAGTCCTTTGGGGTTTTGGTGTGGGTCTTTCTTTCTTTTTTTTTTTTTTTTTTTTTTTTTAATTGTCTTAGCTTTGCATTCACAACAAGAACAGAGGTCGTGCCCTCCTAATGAAATCGGAGCACACATAGCACCATCTCACCTCGTCTCCTGCTGCTGGAGTATGTGCTTGACGGCCTGAGCTAGAGTGAACGTTTTGCCTGTCCCATAGGGTCCGATGATGAGGACGGGAGGCAGCTGGATTGAAAGAGGAGTTGTGATGGCCAGAACAGCCTCTTTCTGTTTTGCATTCAGCCGAGGATCCAACTGTTCGTCCCACTGTCTATAGGAAATAAAAATTTATTTTAAACACATGCATCTTTTAATAAACAAAACACAAGAGGATGCTTAATTTTATGGAACCACTAAAAATACTAAAGAAACAGGGGCGCCTGGGTGGCTCAGTCAGTGAAGTGTCCAACTGCAACTCAGGTCACGATCTCACGGTCCGTGAGTTGGGAGCCCCGCATCGGGCTCTGTGGTGACAGATCAGAGCCTGGAGCCTGCTTTGGGTGTGTGTGTGTGTGTGTGTGTGTGTGTGTGTGTGTGTGTGTCCCTCTCTCTGCCCCTCTCCCACACATGCTCTGTCTCTCAAAAATAAACATTAAAAAAACAACAACTTTTTTTTAATACTCAAGAAACAGTGTCTGTAACAACAAATGCTTATTCTATAACTTCTTTTTAGAAAATTACCCAACAGAGTTGGCACAGGCTGTTGATCAAAACTCACTTTAATTACTTTGTCCTATTCCAAGTGCAGAAAGATTCTGATAACTTTAGAAAGCACACAAGTCTAGCTGCTGCCATGTCTATAAATAGTAATGGCAATGAATCAAAAATGTAATTTCCCTGTTACATAAAGGTATCCGAAAACTTTTCTGGTAATAAAGAAGTATTAGTTTCTTCACATTAGCAAGTAAAATGCAAAAAGGAGACGAACCGAATTTCAAATTCTAGTTCACGGAAAGATTTCTTTAGTGAAGTTTAAAACAAGAGGCAAAGAAAAAACTTCTATGTCCTTGGTTGAGAGATACTCAAATGTCACAAAGTTCTGAATTCAGAAAATAGCAGTTTTTTAAAAAAAGATATCAAAAGCCAAACAATACGAATTGTTTTCTAATATTTTCCCACATAATGTACATATGTCCTACTTTGCAGGGTAGAGAACACCTGTCATGGTAGCACAAATGGCTGCTGTAATGAGATCCATCTTATGAGCGTCCCTTCTACGACTTGGCTAAGTTTCGAAGATTTAAATGGACAGCAGATGCTGAAAGGGATCAAACCAAGTAGAGAATCAACAGCATTCTTTCTCACAACTACAATTAAAATACTAAATATTGCAACAACTATGGTAAAAATGCTAGGGATGTGAACCAAAATAGGACGGGCATGTAAAGAGACTCTTAGAAAATTTACAATCAAAGTGCCTACAAAATAATCCTGCAATAGGAGACCATGGTTTAGAGGAAAATTCCTTCTCTCAGAGGCTATACTCTACTTATATCAGAACCGAGTTATTCATGGAAAATCTTAATACTTTCAGTTTTAAAAAATTGTAACTGATGATGTATTCGACAGATTATTTCAAACAAATGAAGGTCTCCTAGGAAATGTAAAACCTTAGGAAATAAACGTTGACTATATGAACACATCACTACTTACTTTTCCGGAATTTAAAATTTTTAAGTAAAAAACAAAAGAACTCTGACCAGTGGCACTAGTTTTCCTGGCAACTGTCCACTAAAGCTCAAGCTTTTTACTCCAAAGAATCTCTCATCATTAAAACAGCTTAGTGACTCATAATTCTGCCAGAACATAGCAGTGTTCCATTTTCTGTAAAGAGGAAATTACTTTTGGTGATCACTAAGCCCAGATCCAATCTAGAGAGAGAACTGTGCAATGGTTACCCCAAACCATCCATGGCATCCCCTCTGCCTTCCTCTACTGCTGAGCCTAGACAGCTAGGACACTCCATTCCTCAGCCTCCTCTGCTAAATATCCAATTCTGCCCAATGAGATAGAGGAAGAGGTACCTCAGAAGGGCTTCTGTACTCAATAGAACACAAACAAAGCCTCACCAGAAGAAAGCCCTTCTTGCTCCTCTGCCTTCCTCCTTCACCTGGCTGGAATGAGCTCGTGGTAAGTAAAACTGTAGCTGCCATCTCATAATCAAGAGGTAATGGACATCAAGAAGGAAACCAACATGCTCTATGGTGCAGAGGAGGTGAGACCTGGGTCCCTGACGGTACTGCAGAGTCCTTGCAAGTCCTAGACCACCTACCTCTGGGCCTCTATCTCTACTTGTTTAAGCCACGGTTAGTTCAGTAAGCTGTTACTTGCATTCATACCTGACCCCAATGGCTCCGTTATCTATACAGGGAAATAATGACATGTGCATCAGATGGTCATTCTAAGATCAAATGAGAATACGTGCAAGCTGTTTAGGGAAATAACTGAGCAATGAGTGCTCAATTAACGTTAGCTTCTATTACTACGTTTACTGAGAGATGTTACTTGGCTAATACACACTTTCAAAACCAAACAAAAATTTTAAAAACACCCTCCAGTTCTTCATATCTGATGACTTCAATGACCTTATAAATAAGACAAACAGTAGGTTAAATAAAAAAGTATAAATCTGAGGGATTAATGACAGATTTATGGGTACAGTTCTCAAATACAATTCCTCTGTTTTTTATTTATATAGCCCATTCTACTCATCAACTGCTTTAGTGTAAACAAATGCTTCGTGTCAGATGAGAAACCATCAATGTCAGTCCCTTCTACAGTTTCTGGTCATGAATGAAGAAGGCCCATGAGTCCAACAAGTTGTCTTTATTACACCACCTGCTCAATAAAGGGAAGAGGACTTACAATACACATGCCAATTATCTCTGATTTTCACAGTTTAAAGGAAGACAGTCTATTCAAGTTTATTCTGAATAAAAAATACTTAATCCCTGAACCAAATTAATCCAATGTCCTTTTCCCCCTGGTCTGATGCATTGTTACATTTACTTCAGAGACCACATGCTCAAGAATAATTTCTCAACTTCATTTATCTATATTCCACCTTATCCCAGAAAAGATTTTAAATGGCTAATGGCTTCTGAGTATGTTCCTACCCTCAGTTACCGTTTAGTTACTATTTAAATTACAGTGGTATGGGGGGCGGGGGGGTTGCCAGGGTGGCTCAGTCGGTTAAACGTCTAACTCTTGATCTCGACTCAGGTCATGATCTCAGGGTTGTGGGATCCAGCCCTGCATCAGGCTCCATGCTAAGCATGGAGTCTGCTGAAGATTCATATTCTCTCTCTCTCTCTCTCTCTCTCTCTCTCTCTCTCTCTCTCTCTCTCCCTCCCCCACCCCACTTGTGCGATGTATCTCTATCCTCTATCTCTCCCCCTAAAATAAAAGTTAAAAAAAAAAAAAAAAGTCTAGAGAGCAAGTTTTGTGTTATGTAACTTTTACAATTTTTTTTTTAATTTGTAAGAAATTAAGCATAGGGCCAATTAAACAAACTTCAAAGCGATTCAATCCAGCTAGAACATGGGAGTTTAGAGGGAGAAAGGAGGTGTCAAGTAGAAAAAATAAAAGAAATCTGAAGCTACTGTTGGAAAACCCTGCCAATGGAACCACATAAAGGGTTGGTGTTCAGCTGCTCAAACTATCAACATATCAAGGAGATGCCTTCAGAGATTTGTAAGCAGTGAAACGAAATGATTATTTTAGCAAACTAACTGGAAGAAACGTGTGGGCTGGACCAGAGAGAACGGAAACACAGCCAGCAGGACAGACGACCGACGAGAAGGCTACTGACATAGTCCAGCTCTAAATTATACACTGACTGTAAGAATGGATGGAGGGGGAAGGGTAGAGAAAAGATGAATCAAATGGGAATTGAGAAGACTGGACTTTTACAACTGGTAGATCACTGATTACTTTCAGGAGAGTGAGGAAGGGAAAAACAGAGATTACAGGGTAAGTATATAAGAATAGCAGAAACATATAAACGACTCCTGCTTGAGAATTTTGGCAGTAAAAAAAAAGAATGGGAAAGGGATAGTGAAGGTAAGCAAAACAAGGGAGAAATAATTTTGTGTGTGTGTTGTGAGGCATGGTGTGCTTTGTTCTGTTTTTAGAACCAAAAGAAATGGAACGTGAGGGGAAGAGGTATATGCCACTTCTAGGCCTGGCCCGTAAAAATGTCCCACATGGTCCTGTGCTCATTCTCTCCCTGCCTGTCAGCTGGACGTCAACATGCAGGGTGAACCCTTGGAAACCACGTACTGAAGATACCAGATCCTCCATCAGTGATGGAACCGGGCTGCCCAACCATGACTGGATTGACATGAGTAGTAAATAAATACACTTCCATTGTGGAGAGCCAATGAGATTAAAAAAGAAAGAAAAGGGAAAGAAAGGTAGAAAGAATAGGGCAGAAGCAGGGGCCAGGAGGATAAAAATCCAAGGAAAAGGACGAAGAGAAAGATGCAGTCATACGTCTGTCACTGTTCGTATGGAAACAAATTAGAACTATCGCTATAAAGATATTTATGAAGGGGCACCCAGGTGGCTCAGTTGGTTAAGCATTCAACTCTTGATTTTGGCATGATCTCACGGTTCATGAGATTGAGTCCTGCATCGGGCTCCACGCTAATGGTGCAGAGCCTGCTTGAGATTCTCTCTCTACCTCTCTCTTGCTCCTTTAGTTCTCTCTCTCTCTCTCTTTCTCTCTCTCTCTCTCTCTCTCAAAATAAGTAAATAAAAAGATACTCGTGAAGATGTACCAAAGTGAATTTAAGCAGGAAAATATTTATACAACCATTAACCTGAGAGCAGTTTCAGAAATATTATCTTCTGTGATACTTTCTCCATTTTCTTAAATTATAAAAAGGCCTCCTATATGAAAAAATCATTTTAAATTAACTGCTTGAACCACTTTTTAAAAAGTCCTAATTTTCCCACTCAACTTCTACTCAAAAATATTCCTGAATTGCTTGGCATGCTGTCAAATTAAGGTTGTTGAGAAAAACGATAGAACTCATTTAGACACTGAGAAAAAGTGAAGAAAATACATGACCAATCCCAAATGTTTCCTTCTAAGGGCTCTTTTACTCTCCTTTCTCAACTAAAACACGGTGCCTGGAGATTATAGCAAATTCACTTATAAAACTATATTGACATTATTTGATACAGATGTTCAACATAAGATTAACATAACTTCCTTTAAGGAGGCATCTCCTTTTTTATACCTGTTGGGACTCCAAGGTATGGTTGGAGTCATAGTGATGTCTGGAAACAAAACCCCATTGTCCTTGATCCTGTCTAGCGCATAATGCATTTCACAGAGGGGTAATCGATTTAATTGAAACTGAAGTTCAACCTGAGACACAAAATAAAATTAAAAAAAAAAACGCATTAACACAAACAAACAACCATTAATACAAACATCAATACTTGCACCTTGCTTGCTAGAAAACTTTGTGGAGATAACCTTTAAAGGGAAGCCAAGTTTAGATATTCTTTTAAATGTAATGAGACTTTAATAAATTATTATGGCTAATATTTGCTTTACTATGCACTTTACATAAATGATCTCATTTAGTAGTACCAATGATGTATATATCATTATTAACCTCATTTTAACCTCTAAAGTGAAGCGCTTGTGAATTACTTCATATCTAAATAAAGGTTATCTGCTTCTACCATATTCCTATTAATAACATATTTGATAAAATCAGTAGAACATATGTGAAATATCAGCTTTCAAGTGATAAAAACCAAGCATAGGACACTATCAATTTACTACAAATAAATAACATTCACCAAATTTTATGTTTTAAAAGAAAAAGGGGGTGCCTGAGTGGCTCAGTCAGTTGAGCATCCGACCTCGGCTCAGGTCGTGATCTCATGGTTCATGCCGCGTTCGGCTCCGTGCTGACAACTCAGAGCCTGGAGCCTGCTTCGGATTCTGTGTCTCCTCCTCTCTCTGCCCCTCCCCTGCTTGCGCTCTCTCTCTGTCTCTCACAAATAAGTAAATGTAAAAAAAAAAAAAAAAAAAAAAAAAAAAAATTTAAATAAATAAAAAGGAAAAGGAAAGAAAGGAAGAAAATTTTAAAAAAGAGGGGCGCCCGGGTGGCTTAGGCGGTTAAGCATCGGACTCTTCACCTCAGCTCAGGTCCTGATATCAAACTCTTGAGTTCAAGCTCCGTGTTGGGTTCCACACTAGGCATGGAGCCTACTTACATAAAAAAATAAATGAACAAATGAATGAGTGAATGATTAGCTTTCTGGTTAACTAGGGCAGAGTGAACACACGTTCACCAAAAAAACCATACAGAGAAGAGAATATGAACCACCTCAGGTGAGAACTGTCCTCAGAAACCACCTCGGGTGAGAACTGTCTCTGGATGTAGCTTAGCTTCCTTTAATTTGTTCTTCTGCCGATTTAAAATTCCAGGGTTGCCTGGCTGGCTTAGTTGGTAGAGCGTGTAACTCTTGATCTCCGGGGTTGTGAGTTCGAGCCCCACACTGGGTGTAGAGATTACTTAAAAATAAAATGTCCATTAAAAAAAAAAGAAATACATAAAATACAATTCAGGGCGCCTGGGTGGCTCAGTCGATTAAGCGTCCAACACTTGATTTCCACGCAGGTCACGATCTCACAGTTCATAAGCTGAAGCCCCACGTTGGGCTACACGATGACAGTGTGAAGCTTGCTTGGGATTCTCCTTCTCTCTCTCTGTCTCTCTCTCTGTCTCTCTCTTTCTCTCTCTCTCTCTCTCTCAAAATAAATAAACTTAAAAAAACATATAAAATAAAACAAAACTCTAATCAGAAAGTTTGGCCTTGTATAAGACTGGAACATTATAGATGTTACTTAGATAAAGACAACTGGTTTTAAGGTCCAATTCTCCACCCGCCACTATAACACTTCAAAGTCAACTGCACTTCTCATGACGGCAGAGGAACGAAAACAAGGACACTAAGACAACCACAGTTAAGTCGCCCCACATCAAAACACACCTGTGTGTCATAATCAGGCCGAAGATTAAGTTCTTCACAGCATTCCCTGGATATCCTTAAAAATATATATTCTTTTGTTTTCTCTTCAATAGTAGCTTCATAAACCTTCTCTTTGGTTCCCTGGGTCTGTACTAACTTCTCTTTAGGGACTGGTAATAAATAAACAGCATTGACTTTGGTCATCACCAGCCGTCCAGCCAAAGTATCTTCAGAAAGTGTTTCAGTAAGCTTAAAGCGACCAAAAAGTTGTCCATTCTGAGCATACTTTGCGCCTCCAGAAACTCCCGTGAGCATGAAGCTTGCTAGAATCTGCAATTGCACTTTAAGGTTGAACCTAAAGCATAAGGAGAAAAGGAGTTTGAATATTTTATATATCAAAAACATAAAAACTAAAAGAGTAGAATAAATCAAATTTAAACATACAAAAACGTAAAACTTCATCATTATCAATTCCACCCCATCAAGCTACAAATTATATACATATACTACTTATCTGCCTTTAATCCGTGCTGGAAACAAAACTTTCTTTAAGCGAATAAACTCTCACCCAAGTTACATCAAGACACGTACTTAGTTGAAGAATACGAACATTCTTAACACCTGAACATTTAAGATAAAGCTAACTATATTTTAATAAAATGAAGTATTTTATATTAATATGAAAATCTGCTTAAACATACCATAGGGGCCACTGAAACTAAAATCACCTAAAGCCAGTAAGAAATGTGCTATGTGGGAACTACAATGGACTTTTTTTCTTTCAGTGCTATTAACAAATACAATCCAGAAGAAACTTTCTGTTCATGACCACATTGAGACAGTTGTCAGGCAGGAATTATGGGAGGAGAGGGTAAAGCCTAGCTTATTACACAACGGCGAGCGCACTCGCTTGCACTCCCACGTCTGCACGTGAGCGTGAGAGAGAATATGTGTGTCAAATAAGGGCAGGGAATCAAGATCTACATGGTCAAGAAATAAGTGAAAGAAAGATCTGAACTGACAGCTTCCTCCCTTGCCATTTTGAAACAGTGCTGTGAGAGAGAAGACAAAGCAGCAAAAGAGGGAAGGACATTTTCTACTTATTCTTAGGAAAGTTTAAAATATGTGAATAAAAAAATTGTTCTAGAATCTATACATCCATTTTTGGAAAAAGCTACTTTTTAATGGTACTGCTGAACTGTTTTCTTTTCAAATCTTCTTTTGAATACATGATGCCGAGAATGTCTTATAAATTCTTAAGGAAAAAAGGAAAAAGAAACTTTTTAAAAATATTGAACATCTCCTTAATGGAAACATCTGCTTACAATATTAGGAAAACAAATCTAATTAAAACACTGTATTAAAAATTTGAATAGTGGGCCTCCTGATTGGCTCAGTCACTTAACGTCTGACTTTGGCTCAGATCATGATCTCCCGGTTCGTGGGTTCAGGCCCCGCCTCAGGCTCTGTGCTGACAGTTCAGAGCCCGGAGCCTGCTTTGGATTCTTTCTCTCCCTCTCTCTCTCTGCCCCTCCCCCACTCATGTTCTGTCTCTCAAAAATGAATAAATGTTAAAAAATTATTTTAAAAATTTGAATATCCATTTACATACTTTAAAGTTCCAAAGTATAAGGGAAGAGAAATATTGTTAGAGAAATCTTTAAGAAAAATAACACATATGAATAGCTATTTGTGCATGTAATAAATAATAGGAGTTTACAAGTTCCAATAGTAATTTAAAAATAAAAAACAGGGGCGCCTGGGTGGCGCAGTCGGTTAAGCGTCCGACTTCAGCCAGGTCATGATCTCGCGGTCCGTGAGTTCGAGCCCCGCGTCAGGCTCTGGGCTGATGGCTCAGAGCCTGGAGCCTGTTTCCTATTCTGTGTCTCCCTCTCTCTCTGCCCCTTGCCCGTTCATGCTCTGTCTCTCTCTGTCCCCAAAATAAATAAACGTTGAAAAAAAATAAAAATAAAAATAAATAAAAAATAAAAATAAATAAAAAACATAAGGGGAGGCTGGCTGGCTCAGTCAATTAACGTCCGACTTCGGCTCAGGTCATGATCTCACAGTCCGTGAGTTCCAGCCCCGTGTCGGGCTCTGTGCTGACAGCTCGGAGCCTGGAGTCTGCTTCAAATTCTATGTCTCCCTCTCTCTCTGCTCCTCCCCTGCTCATGCTCTCTCTCTCCTTCAAAAGTAAATAAAAACATTAAAAAAAAATTTTTTTTAAATAGAACACATAAGACTACACAAACATACGTAACTACATACTAAAGTTAGTATTCAAAAATGTGGCTTTATATGAATAACAAATGAATTCTAGCAGAATTTGCCATGTGCATGTGTGGAATTATTAAAAATTACATTATATTTTTCTCATTCTCTACACATTTCACTAGATGCAAACTAGAAAAGTAGGGTGATAACTTAAAGAAATACAGTTTGTATGTTAACTAGTTACATTTGGCTCCTTAAAGACTAGAACGTGCAGTAAGATTCACATAAAAATCATTCCTAAAATAAAAATAAAAGTATACTACACTCTCTAGTTTACATAAAATCTATGTTCACCTGTCCTTTTTTTCTTTTTATTAACAAAACAGGTTAATATAACAACCATAATATAATATGGCAGACTGGGAAAGTATCCTTAACAGAACCCAGAAAACAGTGCGTGTTTGTTCCTCCTTACCTTTTTTTAAATCGGCTCTCTGGAAAATAAAAGTACTAAGAAATATAGCTCTTCCCACAGAAGGTACATCATATGTTCAATTTTTTTTAATGTTTGTTTATTTTTGAGAGAGACAGACAGACAGACAGACAGAGTATGAGCAGTGGAGGGGCAGAGAGAGGGAGACAGAATCTGAAGCAGGCTCCAAGCTCTGAGCTTTCAGCACAGAGCCCAACGTGGGACTCGAACTCACGAACTGTGAGATCATGACCTGAGCGAAGCCAGATGCTCAACCCACTAGCCACCCAGGCGCTTCCCTGTTCTATTTTAAAGCATATGTCTCTCTAAAACGACATAGACTTTCTAGTAGAAGTTACAGCTAGTAAGATTTAATTTTCTAAAAAATTAACAGGCTAGGGGCACCTGGGTGGCTCAATCGGTTAAGCTTCCGACTTCGCCTCAGGTCATGATCTCAGGGTTCATGAGTTCGAGCCCCGCATCATAGTCTCTGCTGTCAGCATGGAGCCCGATTCGGATCCTCTGTCCCCCTCTCTCTGCCCTTCCCCCACTTGTGCCCACTCTCTCAAAAAAAACAAAAACAAAAACAAAAAACATTTAAAAATAAAATAAAATATCAAAAATGGGTTTTATTACGTTAATAAAATGTATTTTGATGAAGTTACGATAGTAAGCTTTCTTAGGTATTTAAAATAACGTATTTTTAAGATTGAATAATTCAGAAACACCTTAAAAACAAAATATATCCTACAATTTAAAAAGATATTTCTTGGCGCCTGGGTGGCGCAGTCGGTTAAGCGTCCGACTTCAGCCAGGTCACGATCTCGCGGTCCGTGAGTTCGAGCCCCGCGTCGGGCTCTGGGCTGATGGCTCGGAGCCTGGAGCCTGTTTCCGATTCTGTGTCTCCCTCTCTCTCTGCCCCTCCCCCGTTCATGCTCTGTCTCTCTCTGTCCCAAAAATAAATAAACGTTGAAAAAAAAAAATTTAAAAAGATATTTCTTAATAAAAAGAAAACCCATCTTGCCATTAATGCTTGCCACATTTTGAAATCCACCTTAAAGCTTACACACTTCCTCGCCTTTTGGGAAATGGCAGAATAGCAGGCATGCAAATTTTGACCAATTTCACATCACACCTAGCTACAAGAAATACGGCTCGATCAATCTTAGCAACAGTTCTCTCTCTTGAAAAGAAACAGCTGAAAAGAACAGTTCTCTCTCTTTCAAAGAATTTCAGTGCTATTCAGAGAATTTCACTTTACACGATTTCCGACTAAATGAATGATAACAAAAATCAACCAAGGTAATAAGCCAATACCTGGGTTTGCTGAGGCGAGCCCAACAGGCGCCTCGCCTCGTCCATCTGAACGATGAAATGTGCGTCCACACACCAGGCCTGTCGTGCCAGCTGCCAGCACTGAGAAGCCACAACAACCTGATCAGGCTGGGCCCGCACACACTTTCATGGGCACAATTACGTTGGCCAAAGCCAATTTCTTTTGAAAATGTTTATCTAAGAATCAAGTGGATTCCACTTCAAGGCAGAATCATAACTCAATGAACGCATATCAACACGGAGCTGAAGACAAGAGAAATACTTTGTTTTTAATCTCGCAGGAACTCGGAAGCATTTTCCAAAACTTAACTGAAACGAAGTATTATCCTTACCACCTCCACACAACTCACACTAAAACTTAACATTAAAAGAAACCTTAATTTCTGGACTGCTTTGAAAAACCATCCCTTTCTTTAAAGTAAAGAAAATAAAAAGATAAACTTGATTACTACATCCAAACGCAAGCCAAAATATATCCTGTCTAATTTTGAGAGGCTTCATTCAATCCTTTTTCAAGGAAGGAATGTTAAGGCGACCATGTAGAAGTATAGTCCAATCTTTACAATTAAAATGTACACTATCGGTGTGAAGTCCCTCGACACTGCTTTCGTGATTAGCACTATTCTGCTTAAACTGTCAAAGTTCGCAAACGACCAATATATTCTCGGTGACCTTAGGAAATATTCTATCCATCATGTGCTAGGTCTGACTACATCTAAAGAGGCACGTTCCTGAGCATACCGAATACATTATTACCATCAATACACATCCAGGGTATTTAGAGGGAGTCTATTTACCCAAACCATTGTGTTCTGGCTTTAAGGGGAGTCTCAATTCACAATAAAACATTCTTCACCATTCTAATGGTGACTTGGGTTTGCTTTGATGACTGGTACCGATTGAACCGACAAGTAAAATGACCCAATCAGACACACTAGAGCATGGCCCAAGGATCAAATCCAACCTTCAACCTGTTTTCTGGAGAGCCCTTGACTAAGAACGAACGATTTACAAGAACAAAACAGAGAAGCTATGCAACAAAAACTGTATGAAGTCCACAAAGCCTTTAATATTTACTTGCTGGCCCTTTACAGAAAAAGTGTGCTGATAACCTATGCTACAACAGAGTTTAGTAGCTGCATACAGACCTCCCCCAAATCCATTTTTTAAATATATCTGTCATGTTATTTGTGCTTAAAGAATGATCAAAATGTGAATTAAATTCAAGGCAACATGAAAACGTAAATAAATGTCACGTTTAAAGGGGAAAGAAGGAAAAAACAGAAAATGAGCTTTCGGAAGCACCATATACAAAACTTTCTCAAAGATTCTTGAAAATCCTTCACTTATGTCTGTTATGGGGCCCTTGTCCATCTGCTTACAGATACCCGCTGAGAACTCCATCTACTAGTAGGATTTGCTTCTTTGTATGTGTACCACTGCTATGCTGTACTTCACAAAATTTTACAAGCCTGTCAAATTCAGAAGTGTAATTTACCAGCCTTCACATCCAGGGTTACCTGTGGGTGAGAGAATCACTGAAAATTTTCCAGAATTCTCTGACGCAGTAACTATCTACTTGTCACATTAGACGTGTAGCAATAAATTCTCATCTCTGTCTTTAAGATCCTTCAAACTCTTGTGCAGTTAGCATATGTAACACATAAAAAGTGACCCTACAGACTTACATTCAGGTTGTAAACATCGCTATCTGAGTCAATAACTATTTTAAAGATCTAATTTTTAAGACTAAAAAAAAGAGAGAAAGCTCAGATGTTCCTATAAAAAGACTACTGTATACAGTCTTACCGCGGTCTTACCACGTTATCTACATTCTGTCTTAACTACAATCTTTCTTGTCATACCGGAGGGCGATTTTACACCTTGATCATCAAGAGCTGCAACTGACATCATTCTAGCTTCCTTCCCATTTCTTTGCTTTTTTCTTAGTATAGTAGTAATAGGAGGTCATGGCACAACATTTCAAAAATAGAGAGAACCACATCAGAACATAAAACTCACTTGTAATTTCACCAGCCAGAACACTTTGCTTTAACTCTTCAGTATTTTTATATACAAATATATTCATATATGTGTGTGTACATACAAAATCAGAACTGCAGTGGCTGCTTTTGTAACTAACATATCTTCCCCTTTATATTGTATCATGAGCATATTTACTGACTCAAAAATTCTTCGAGAACATAATTTCAATACAGTAGTCCCCCCCTTATCTCCAGCACATATGTCCCAAGCCCCCTAGCAACTGCTTGAAGCCATGAATAGTGCCAAACCCTACACACACTATGTTTTTCCCTACACATACACACCTATGATAAAATTTTATATGTTCACATAGTAAAAGATTAACAATAGCTAATAATGTAACAGTTATAACAATATACTGTAATAAAAGCTATGTGCGTGGGGCATCTCCCTCAAAATATCTGATTGTACTGCACTCATGCTTCTTGTGATGATGTGAGATGATCAAAGGCCTAGGTGATGACATGAAGTTAGTGAGGTGAAGTGAAATGAAGTGAGGTGACATAAGCATAGTGTCGCAGCATTAGGCTATCGCTGACCTGATGATGTATCTCAAGCAGGATCATCAACTGGACCACAGCTGACCACAGTTAAGTGAAACCTCAGAAAGTGAACCGCGGACAAGGGAGAACTACTGCAGTTTCGGATCATATGGCTATTAATTTACTTAACGTGCTCTTCACTACTCTTGAAAGACATTTGTTTACAAGCATCTTTAATTTAAGAATCTCCTGTTCTTTCTTCAGGATGATTCCTCATAATTACTACACCAAAAGGATCAAACCTTCTAAAGACCCTTAAAACAAACTGCCAAAAAACAGATCTACCCTATGACCCAGCAACAGCACTGCTAGGAATTTACCCAAGGGATACAGGAGTGCTGATGCATAGAGGCACTTGTACCCCAATGTTAATAGCAGCGCTCTCAACAATAGCCAAATTATGGAAAGAGCCTAAATGTCCATCCACTGATGAATGGATAAAGAAATTGTGGTTTACATACACAATGGAGTACTACGTGGCAATGACAAAGAATGAAATAGGGCCTTTTATAGCAACGTGGATGGAACTGGAGAGTGTTATGCTAAGTGAAATAAGTCATAGAAAGAAAGACAGATACCATATGTTTTCACTCTTATGTGGATCCTGAGAAACTTAACAGAAGACCATGGGGAGGGGAAGGAAAAAAAAAATGGTTAGAGAGGGAGGGAGCCAAAACATAAGAGACTCTTAAAAACTGAGAACAAACTGAGGGTTGATGGGGGGTGGGAGGAAGGAGGAGGGTGGGTGATGGGCATTGAGGAGGGCACCTTTTGGGATGAGCACCGGGTGTTGTATGAAAATCAATCTGACAATAAACTTCATATTGAAATTAAAAAATAATAATAATAAAATAAAATAAAAACAAACTGCCAAATAAGTAACTTTCCTCCAGAAATATACCAACTTAGTTTGCCACCAGTGTTCGTTTCATGTTGCAGATATTTTCAAGCCTCTTCTATGGGTTTTAGAAGCCTTTGCAAGGTGCTCTCAGAGTGAACTTTCATCCACTTAGTTTTTTTTTTTTTTTTTTAATTTTTTTTTTCAACATTTATTTATTTTTGGGACAGAGAGAGACAGAGCATGAACGGGGGAGGGGCAGAGAGAGAGGGAGACACAGAATCCGAAACAGGCTCCAGGCTCTGAGCCATCAGCCCAGAGCCCGACGCGGGGCTCGAACTCACGGACCGCGAGATCGTGACCTGGCTGAAGTCGGACGCTTAACCGACTGCGCCACCCAGGCGCCCCTCCACTTAGTTTCTTGATCAGAATCTGACCTCCACAATTTTGTAGGGTTTATTCTTTTATCTAATCAAATTTCCATTTAAAAAAAATTATTTTTAATGTAATCATCCACAAGTTTATTGGTCTTTAGTTATAAGTTCTGAGATAATATATATGGAATGATTTTTAAACCTGAATATTAAACAAATAATTTTTTCTGAATTTCTATTATGGTACTCCAAAGTAGTCTCTTAAGATTCTGGTAAGCTTCTAAACTCTATTTCATCCCGGGGCACCTGGGTGGCTCAGTTGGTTGAGCAACTGACTCTTGATTTCCACTCGGGTGGTGATCCCAGGGTCATGGGATCAAGCCCTACATCAGGCTCCACACTGAGTGTGGAACCTGCTTGAGATTCTCTTTCTCCCTGTGCCCCTCTCCCTCATTCGCGCATTCTCTCTCTCTCTCTCTCTCTAAGATAAAATTAACAGGGGCCTGGGCTCAGTCAGTTGAGAGTCCAACTTCAGCTCAGATCATGATCTCATAATTTGTGGGTTCAAGCCCCATACTGGGCAGGGCTCTGTGCTGACAGCTTAGAGCCTGGCACCTGCTTTGGATTCAGTATCTTCCCCTCCTTCTCTGCCCCTCCCCTGCTCATGCTCTATCTCTCAAAAATGAATAAATGTTAAAAAAATTCTTTTAATAAAAAATAAGCTATTCCATCCCAAACTTTATGATTTTATCAAAGTGTTCTTTACTAAGGAAAAGGAATCTATGACCATGTAAATAACATATATGCACAGTAATAATGTGAATATACATGTTACAAGCCACTGTCCTTGTTATTTAATAAGTGACTATTTCATTAGAACTGTATATAGACAGGGGCGCCTGGGTGGCGCAGTTGGTTAAGCGTCCGACTTCAGCCAGGTCACGATCTCGCGGTCTGTGAGTTCGAGCCCCGCGTCGGGCTCTGGGTTGATGGCTCAGAGCCTGGAGCCTGTTTCCGATTCTGTGTCTCCCTCTCTCTCTGCCCCTCCCCCGTTCATGCTCTGTCTCTCTCTGTCCCAAAAATAAATAAACGTTGAAAAAAAAAAAAATTAAAAAAAAAAAGAACTGTATATAGACAGTCAGTGAAAGTCTTGTAAGAGGGACACCTGGGTGGCCCAGTTGATTAAGCAACCTACTCTTGATTTCAGCTCAGGTCATTTCACGTTTCATCAGTTAGACCCCTGCATCGAGGTCTGTGCTGACAGTGTGGAGCCTGCTTGGGGTCCTCTGTCTCCCTATCTCTCTGCCATCCCCTACTCATACCTGCTCTCTCAAAAATAAATAAAGATTAAAAAAAAGAAGAAAAAAAGTCTTGTAAGAGCCCATCAATGGCCATGATTTAAAGTCCTTTTTTCTTTTATGTTTATTTATTTATTGTGGGAGGGGAAGACAGAGAGAGAGGTAGAGAGGGAATCCCAAGCAGGTTCCATGTTCATATGAAGCCCAATCGTGCAAGGCTCGATCCCAGGAACCGTGAGATCACACCCTGAGCCAATATCAAGAGTTGGATGCTTAACCAACTGAGCCACCCAGGCACCCCAGCCATGATTTAAAATCTTAAGGGTAACAAAAGTACACTCTGACTTTGTAAATTTTACATGCGTGTAATTTGAAATTAGATCTGTTCCAAAAGTCAGATCATATTTAATCTATAAATAGAGTAACACAAGGTATCTTTAAGTTATTACTTTTCCTTTTCTAAATATATACCTTAGTAAGGGTTCAGTATCTATTAATAATTAATGTTAAGGTACCAATAAGGCAGCCCAGAAAAAAAAGATTGGTTAGGCTATATTCAAAGGGAAAACTGCTTACAAAAATATACTCATGTATCATAACTGTGGTTCATTGTTTAAAGCTTGTTCCCATTTCATCTAAAAAGTGGAATGCTACTACCAAACATACCAACCATTTCATTAATATCTGCCTTCATTCAAACTTTAATTTCTAGGATTACTTTTCCTATAATGATTCAAATAAGCTTTGGGATTTATGCTTGGACTTAACTTGTGGCATATGGATAAAACGCAAAATATGTTAAAGCTTTTGTAAGTGGCTATAGAGGTATTTCCATTATTATCAAATAGTTTCCCTGAAGATTTAAATCATTTCATTCTTAAAATTGCATTCCAAGATACGTAGTAGTCTCTTTCAGTTTCTGTACATTTATTCAACCAATATTTACTGAATGCTCGCTCTGACTACCATTCACAGAAACCTCCGGTACGGCAGGGACCACATGTTTACACACCTAGTACGTGGCAGAGTCTTATGGAAATGAAATACATACTAAACACTAGGGATGCCGAGATGAACAGGACACGGCACAGAAAGAAAGCTACTGAATAACAATCTTTACTACCTGTCTTCACTTTGGCAAACCTCCATTTTCATTTAAAAATGAAAAATACCACTGAAAGGGGAGTTTGTTTAAAAACAAAAGAAAAAAAAAGTATTCCTAAGGTAACTTACTTGCTGACTTCTTTATACTGGGCTATCTCCTCAATATAAAGAAGGTCATGCAGCCGTGACTGATAGTTGGTCTTGGTCAATGATTTGTCTAAAACCGACTGGGTAAACAGCTGGTCAGCAGAGAGAGGAATTTGGTATCTGATAAGAAGGCTCTTCTCCAAATCAGTAGTTTCATTAGGTTCAAAATCTATAATAGTCTTAGAAGAAGAATCCCAACGCTTAGCTGTGGTTACTAGCTGTTGTTTTGCATGCATCAGGTATTCAAGATCTAAATGGAAACAAAAAACACGTTTATAAAGAGCACAACATTAAAATTCTCAAATACATTACACATTTTGGTAGGAGCATTTTATATGCTTGAGCTAACAATTCTTAAAAACAATCCAAAAACCCATCTAACAAAGAATTTTTCCCATATCAGAAATGTGTTGTCTAGGTTAACAAAAGAACATAAATAGGAATCCATGTGAAAGAAAGAAAAAAAAAATGCCTCCTTTTTAACACCAGGCTAAGACATACCAGAAATAGTTATTAACATTTTAAAATGCAGATTAACATTTAGAACTTAACTCTTTAGTCCAAAGAAATCTGAACTGCAAGAAGAAAATACAATAAATTCCTCATAAGATAAAATCTATTGGATGATAAACACTTTCTTCCTCCTACTAACAATACCTGCCCATTATAGAAAAAAGACGATCAGAACACTACGAAAGGTTAATCTTTTCGTATGTGGTAAAGCACAGTGAAACTCTCTGAAAGTCAATTTATGACAAACAAAAATCTTTTAGAAAATACTCATGTAAAAACACTGCTAATTCCTCCTTGAAATGTGATACAATGTGCCATTCAAATGCCCTATCAGAAAAATCCAGTTCAGCCTCAGTTAAATTATACTGTAAGTAGGGCACAATGTCAAAATGAATGACTGTTCAAGTTCTGACATCTCTGAAAAAAAAAAAAGGTAGGACACTACCAGCACAGGGTGAAATATATTGGAACATGAATTCTTTTTTTTTTTTTAATTTTTTTTTAAATGTTTATTTATTTCTGAGACAGAGAGAGACAGAGCATAAGTGGGGGAGGAGCAGAGAGAGACGGAGACACAGGGTCAAAAGCAGGCTCCAGGCTCCGAGCTGTCAACACAGAGTCCGACACGGGGCTCGAACTCACCAACCGCGAGATCATGACCTGAGCCAAAGTCGGTCCCTCAACCAACTGAGCCACCCAGGCGCCCCCGGAACATGAATTCTGAGTGCTGAGTAGGCTTGCTCTATTTGCAGGACATACTACTTTTCTATTGGGTGGAGCATACATAGACCTATAAATATGAAACTTAACCAAAAGGGGGGGGGGGGGGGAGTTGCTTGACTGACTCATTAGGCTGATATCCAGTTTTAATGTAATGTAACTGAAAAGATGGCTTCACAACTCAGGTTACAATTTGGGGAAGAAATAAAAAAAAGTTTAAACAGAGACGAGTTAAGTGTCCAAAGTACAAAAATAAGTTACCCTGTACTATCTTTACAATGAGAGAACAATGCATAATTGCCATGTAATGCTTAGTGAGAGATTTGCCTACATTTAAATGTTACATATAAATTATAAACACCTAAGTATAGTCATCCAAAAGACATTCTCAATACTAGAAAATAGTTTATTCTAATGTCTTATTAAAGATTCAAATGCAAAGGCCCTAATTTAAATGTTTTAAAAAATTAAAAAAGGAAAGGCCCTAATTTCTTGCCGTTGCTCCTTGAAAAGGTATTTTTACATGCCAGTTCTACTATATCTCCAATGGAGAAACAAATACACCTATAATCATCAAGGTATAAGGCTGGTCTGCATTCTTTTTTTTTTTTTTTTAATTTTTTTTTTCAACGTTTATTTATTTTTGAGACAGAGAGAGACAGAGCATGAACAGGGGAGGGGCAGAGACAGAGGGAGACACAGAATCTGAAACAGGCTGCAGGCTCTGAGCGGTCAGCACTGAGCCCGACGCGGGGCTCGAACTCACGGGCCGTGAGATCATGACCTGAGCCGAAGTCCCGAAGTCGGACGCTTAACCAACCAAGCCACCCAGGCGCCCCCAGGCTGGTCTGCATTCTTATAATACTCTGGATTAGGCAGGGATGGACTGGCTTTGCAATAGCTTCGAAAGGATAAGTTTCATAAAGTAAAGTAACCAGATTTTCTGCCTCAATCATCCTAAATTGGGCCGTGCCTTTTCATTCATTAAATCATAGCTACAAAAAATATTTAAATTACACACACTCCAACATTTCTAAAGCAGATTATACCATCACTAAAAGTCAGATGACAAACATTATCAAAATAACAAGGATGTACATAATTTTTTCTCTTAATTCAAAAGTCAAGAGAAACAGCAATAGTATAGTGACAAACCAAATAACCCAGCTCTTTAAAAATAAAAAAAAACTAGGGGCGTCTGGGTGGCTGAGTCGGTTAAGCGTCCAACTTTGGCTCAGGTCATGATCTCACACCTCGTGAGTTCGAGCCCTGCATTGGGCTCTGTGCTGACAGCTCAGAGCCTGGAGCCTGCTTCGGATTCTGTGTCTCCCTCGCTCTCTGCCCCACCCCCACTCACACTCGGTCTCTCTCTCTCTCAAAAATAAACATGAAAAGAAATGAAAATGAAAAAAAAAAGTCTACATAATATCAAAGAATCTCTGTAATATATAATAAAAGGATGTCTCTTCTTTGGAAGTAGGAGAGTTATATTTCATAGTTTTATTTAAATAAGAAATTCAATCAGACTATGCCTAGATCAATATTATGTTCACATTCTTTAAAAAGTCACTAATTGGGGCATCTGGATGCTCAGTCAGTTGAGCGCCTGACTCTTGAACCTGGCTCAGGTCAGGGTCCCAGGGTTGTGGGATCGAGCCCCACGACGGGCTCGGTGCTGAGCATGGAGTCTGCTTGTGCATTCTCTTCCTCTCTCTCTACCCTTCTCCCCTGCCCGTGCACTCTCACTCTCCCTTTAAAATAAAAATAAACAAACAGTCACTAATTCTTCCCAGCCAATATTTATGTAACTGGGATAGTAAGAAGCCTGAAAACAATAGACCTTTCCATTTAAAAAGATTTTTGTTCACCTATTTAATGTGCAGAGCAAACTATACAGAAAGTCATTCTGGGAAAAGCGGCATGAGAAACAGTATTTGTTTTTCTCGTCTATATAGTGCCATGACTGCCACCCTGGTTTTATGAAATTATTAAAATTAGTGTCTTCAGCAGGTAGCACAATTTCCAAGCAATTTCCAAACAATGTTAAATTTTATTCCACTGTGGTTTCTTTAAATGACTATAAACACAGTACAGGAGGGGCATCTGGGTGGCTTAGTCGGTTCAGTGTCCAGCTCTTGATTTCAGCTTAGGTCATGATCTCATGGTTTGTGGGTTCAAGTCTCATGTCAGGCTCCACCCTGACAGAGGGGAGCCTACTTGGGATTCTCTGTCTCCCTCTTTCTGCCCCTTCTCCACTCTCTCTCAAAATAAATAAACTTAAACTGGGGGGGGGGGGGGGGGGCTACGTTGTGGGGGATGGGCTAAATGGAGGATGGACATTAAGGAAGGCACTTGTTGGGAGGCACACGGGCTGTTACATGTAAGTGATGCATCACTAAATTCTATTCCTGAAATCATTATTACACTATACGCTAACTAACTTGGATTTAAATTAAAAAGCTAGGGGTGCCTGGGTGACTCAGTCGGTTAAGTGTCCGACTTCAGCACATGATCTCACGGCTCGTGGGTTTGAGCCCTGAGTTGGGCTCTGTGCTAACAGCTTAGAACCAGGAGCCTGCTTCGGATTCTATGTCTCCCTCTCTCTCTCTCTCTCTCTCCTCTCAAAAATAAACAAACAGGGGCGCCTGGGTGGCGCAGTCGGTTAAGCGTCCGACTTCGGCCAGGTCACGATCTCGCGGTCCGTGAGTTCGAGCCCCGCGTCAGGCTCTGGGCTGATGGCTCGGAGCCTGGAGCCTGTTTCCGATTCTGTGTCTCCCTCTCTCTCTGCCCCTCCCCCGTTCATGCTCTGTCTCTCTCTGTCCCAAAAATAAATAAACGTTGAAAAAAAAAATTTTTTTTTTTAAAATAAACATTAAAAAAAATTAATTAAAACAGAAAAACTCAGACTCAAACACAAAGAATCAACGAATGGTTTCTGGAGGGGAGCAGGGGTGGGGGTGGGGGTGGGGGTGGGGGGGCGGATGAGTTATATAGGTGAAAGGGATTTTGAGTACATGTATCATGATGAACAACTGAGCAAAGTATAGAATTGTTAAGGGGCGCCTAAGTGGCTCAGTTGGTTAAGCGTCTGACTCTCGATTTTGGCTCAGGTCATGACCTCACAGAGCATGTAGTTCAAGCCCCGCATCAGGCTCTGCACTGACAGTGCGGAGCGGAGCCTGCTTGGGATTCTCTCTCTCTCCATTTCTGCCCTTCCCCTGCTCGCTCGCTCTCTCTCTCTCAAAATAAATAAATATTAAAAAAAATAAAACAGGGGTGCCTGGGTGGCTCAGTCGGTTGGGCGTCTGACTTTGGCTCAGGTTTTGTGAGTTCCAACCCCCGCGTCAGGCTCTGTGCTGGCGGCTCAGAGCCTGGAGCCTGCTTCAGATTCTGTGTGTGTGTTTCTCTCTCCCCTTCCCCTTCTCACACTCTGTCTGTCTGTCTCTCTCTCAAAAATAAACATTAAAAAAAATTTTTTTTTAATAAGATAAAACAAAGAAACAAGAAACCACAGTACAGGAGAAGGGAGAGAGCTGGGGGAACAGAAAAAAGAAAACTTAAAAAAAAAAAATCCATGTGTACCAACACCAGAAAGTCTGCAAATTACTGATCTCAGTCGTCAACTCAGACATCAAAAATGAACCGTGGCCGGTGGCTACCGAGGACATAATTTGCCAAAACCACTTCTCTTTCCCTGCTTCATCTGAACTTGAGACAAGCGTCTGCTTCCAATCCTCTCTTACAATAAGCAGCTGATTAAGCCTATTCAAATTCCCACCTAATTTACAGTTGGCAGGTCTGCAGAGTCGCTGTTCAATGGAGGAGGGCGGGGAGGTCCCCGTGGGGACCTGACTACCACTGGGCCTCATCCCCCCGCCTTCCCCCAGCACATGTTAGCACCTGCTAACATCTAAACCACACACGTATGCTACTCAGGGCAGCTGAGCCACCTCGTCCCCGGTACGCACTTCTCTTCAACCTAGAATAGGCTAGAATGAAATACACTCCGGAAAGACTGGAAGTGAATAGGTTAGGATCAATACTCACAAAACCATACAGGGAGAGTTTATTAACCAACTCTTAGAATAACAAATCTCCAATCTGTCAAATCTGACAGAAACTGTAAACCTATAAATGTTACCCGGAGATGTGGTAGGCAGAAGCTATAAACATATTTTAAGAGAAATTCACAAGAAACAAATTAAAGGTCATTAGAATGCACCTAATTTCTTTAAGATAACGTAAGGGAAGAGCTGCTACTTCCTTCCACAGAGTTCAAGGTTGGAATAACTAGTCGGACACAAGATATGCTTCCCAACCTCCCTGGCCCTGTGACCGAGGACAGCGGCGGCCTCGGCGTTCAGCCACACGGTTACCAGTCTAACGAGGCATCCAAAGGGTTGGTTTGTTTGATGAAGAATATAATATGGCAGACTGGGAAAGTATCCTTAACAGAACCCAGAGAGCAGATTTAAAACAAGGTAAGGAGGAACAAACATCCAGCGCTGTGCGTGTCTAGCAGAAGGGTGGACACAGCACCAGCACACGATGCACGCATGCTACATGTGGAACATATTTACAACAGCTCCGTCTATCTAGGAGTTGAAGAGAAGGAGATGAAACAAGCCTCAGTTCCGACATCGGACACACCACGCTCTTCCTGCCGAAGCATGCTGGTCGGCGCCTTTACAAGTCTGGACTGCCCAAATTAACAACAAAATTACAAATCTGAAAGTAATCCTAAACCACCATTTCGGCTATTCATTCCAGTACCATTCCCGTCCCCAAAACTGCCAACATGGAAGCAAGATGAACATCTCTCAGTTTACCCATACTGTCGATCCCAATTTTCCACCTCTTAGAGAGGATAATGAAAAGTTAAAACGCGAAATAACAGCATAGGAATGTCTCACTATTCACATGCTTCCATTCAATGATATTTTTTATTGACAAAGGCATTATTTTTTAAATCTATTTTTCTAGTACTTTTCTGATCACATAATATCAAATATTTTATATAGCCTTAATTTACCAACAACCCTGGAATTTGGAGATAATTAAGTCACACTAAATTAAAAAAAAATTTTTTTTTTCAACGTTTATTTATTTTTGGGACAGAGAGAGACAGAGCATGAACGGGGGAGGGGCAGAGAGAGAGGGAGACACAGAATCGGAAACAGGCTCCAGGCTCTGAGCCATCAGCCCAGAGCCCGACGCGGGGCTCGAACTCACGGACCGCGAGATCGTGACCTGGCTGAAGTCGGATGCTTAACCGACTGCGCCACCCAGGCGCCCCAAGTCACACTAAATTTTAATGTTAATGTTAACATACACTGCTAGACTCAAAGTAATGGATACTATCAAGTTTTCAAATTAAACACATAAGAAATAATTTTCAACATGTAACTTCCAGATACTCAGACTTCAGCTCAGGTCATGATCTCATGATCTCATGGTCTCATGGTCTCATGGTTCATGAGTTCAAGTCCCATATCTGGCCCGCTGCTGTCACAAAGAGCCCACTTCAGATCCTCTGTCCCTCTGCCACTCCCTCGCTCATGCTCACTCACTCTCTCTCAAAAAGAAACATTAAAAAAATTTTTTTTTCATTAATCAAAGCTGTGGGGTAAAGTGTATAATGAATACAGTTTGTTTCCTAAGCAAAGGGCAACTCACTAATTTTGTTCTTTTGTAGATATCTTTTGCCACACATTTTTAAAAGGCACAACTCTTAGGGGGTCTGGGTGGTTCAGTCAGTTAAGCGTCCGACTTTGGCTCAGGTCATGACCTCACGGTTTGTGGGTTCGAGCCCCATGTCTGACTCTGTGCTGACAGCTGGGAGCCTGGAGCCTGCTTTGGATTCTGTCTCCCTCTCTCT
This sequence comes from Felis catus, assembly GCF_018350175.1. NCBI lineage: Eukaryota > Metazoa > Chordata > Mammalia > Carnivora > Felidae > Felis > Felis catus. Next base: position 48,053,486 of record NC_058381.1, on the reverse strand, counting down.
CTACCCCTCCCCCACTCATTCTCATTCTCATTCTCTCTCTCTCTCTCTCAAAAATAAACATTGTAAAAAAAGAGAAAGCAAGACCAGAGGCACATCTTTAACCCAAAATTTCTTAGTGCATACAGTGTCTCTTGTTGAACCTGAACCTCACCAACAAGGGAAAAGAATTGAAAACAGCAAAATTATTAAAGTTATACCTATTTCCTAACACTTTGCAGAACTGCCATATGACTACTAGAGGGAAAAAAATTCACTCATGGTCTGCAAATAGAAAAGGTTTGAATGCTTTACATATCATAAAAATATTTTTTAAAAATGTGGGAATTTTCCCCCAGTTCAAACTGAATTAATTAAAGTAGAATTTTGAATTTGATCCTGAACAATGAAGTAGAAATGCAAATGTCTGCTGTGTAACTTGATTTTAAGTTCCAAGGAGTAAAGCACTAATATAATTAAGTTCCCGGATCAAATCAGTTTGACAGACACTGAGCCTTTAATTACTGAGGTGCACTGTGAATCTCTAAGGGAAAAAAAAAAAAGCATGCACCATTTCCAAACATATTTTCAGATGGGATTCTTTACCTATTATTAACATAACACCTATTCATTTCAGTAGAACACAGACCAGCATGGTCCAAATATGTAACTTTATGGAAAAGAAATGTATGTTGCCAGCATTAATTTCAGGACAAAAACTTGCTTAAACAATGAACAGCCAATCACATGGAAGAAGTGTTGAAGATATTTTCTATTCAAATTCTAGTTTCATACCATCACTACATTTCTTTGTGTGTGCAGAAACCAAATTATACTATGGTATCATTTATACTGTTATCAAAACTATACGGAAATATGATAAGGCTCAGATCTAATTCAACCACCCAATTCCCAACCGCACTTGGCCAACTTAAATCTGAAAGGTTTTCTCCTAATTCTAGAATAAGGAAGATCAAATAGTGAACTGGCTGCGGCTGGGGGTAAAATCAGCCAGGATGTAACACTGTGTGTCCCCAATTTAACAAAGAAGTTCTCTTGCTCTCAGTGTCTCTGAATGTTATCCACACAATATGCCAGAAACAGATACAAGTAAGAAACTGACATTTTTACATTTTTATTTTTGAGAATCTTTTATAAAACTGTGATTTCACATAAACAAATCTTTTCCCCTCAATTTTTTTTGCTGACAAACATCTGCTGTAATAATCAAAAACACTAACCAGCACTAAGACAGAAGCAGGAAACAAACACACTATTTACATCCTGCTTTCATTTCTCCAAAATTCTTTTGAGGTCCTGTACACAGTCACAATGAAACAAGCACAGTCATGCAATAAAAACTTAAGAACTTAACAAAAGCGTCAAGATATTGAATGACATCAATTTTACGAGGAGGGAAAATACCAAAGAACTAAAACTCAGCACAACAGGTCAGCTCACTTCAGTAATGGACAAAAAAAAAGAAAAAAAAAGTCAGCCAAACGTCACCTGGCTTGCCTAAACCTAGCTTTTAAGTTTTTCTGTTTATACTATTTCAAAATCTCCTATCACAAAATACATTTTATAATGGTCCCTTTTATATTTATTTTTCTTGTCCTTGAAAAATTTCACTATGTGAAATTGTCTTAATGTTTCCAAGTTAGTTCAAGAAAATGCTTAACTTTTATTATTTTCTACAACGTAACAGCTTAGAGGTAAAACTTTATAAAGAAAAATAAGCAAAGATAACAAACTGCAAAGTGGTCAGCAAAAAGAAAAAGACATAAAGAACAAAGGGGGAAGGCATTTTATTAGTTCCAAATCAGAGGATATCCTTGACTGTATTAATTCCATCTACTATACCTCAATGAATACAAAATTCATTATATTTTCAAACTAGTATATTAGAAACTTAATAAATGAAACACTGGGGTGCCTGCCTGGATGGCTGAGTTGGTGGAGCATGTGACTCGTCATCTTGGGGTTGTGAGTTCAATCCCCCCACACTGGGGGTAGAGTTTGCTAGGTAGGAAGGTAAGTAGGTAGGTAGGTAGGTAGGAAGGGAGGAAGGGAGGAAGGAAGGGAGGAAGGGAGGGAGGGAGGGAGGGAGGGAGGGAGGGAGGGAATTCTATTTCTTCCAGTGACCACACTTAAAATATCAGTCATCTTGGACAACTTGTCTTCCACCAACTTCTCTTGCCTTCTCTTGTCAAGATTCGCAGGTGCTGTGGCTTTAAGGGCTCAGGTCTTTATCTCGGCTTCTTAGCCCCTCTTCCTGCATGCACCCTAGAGCCCCTGGTCCACACTTTTTAAAATAAATTCTCCTTCTCTCTTCCTACTTTCTTCATTCTACTTGTAAGTCAGAAGTTATTCTAACCATGGCTCATGGTAAAAACAACGGCTACCATTTGCTAAGTGCTTACCATGTGCCAGAAACCATACAATGCTTATTTTGGTTCCCACAATAATCCTCTGAAATAGATATTACTAGCCCCATTTGACACATGAAGTTCAGAAATGTCACACGAGTAAGGAGAAAACTGAGACTCAAATCCAATTCTATTTGACTGTGAAGTCTGTTCACTGGTCTTTTTCTCCCACTAGAAAAGTGACACATGCCTGAGGCAAAAGTAGTCAAAGTACCCTCAATCTCTCAAGCCCATGTGAGGGTGCCCTAAAATCTACATCATCACCTCCTTCCCGCATCAGTCTTAATTAGCATCGTTTTCTCTTCTTAATGCAGACATGTAGCATTTTATATAATTAATTAAATAGGCTTTCATTAACTAGTACAGATTTTGGACAACTCTTAAAAACTTACTTCTTTTTTTTTGTTTGTTTTTAAAAACTTATTTCTATGGGGAAATGAGTTGTGAGTTACAAACCATCCATCTAAAAGCAAACTTTTAAAATATAACCCACATGTGGGGCACCTGGATGACTCAGTCAGTTAAGCATCCAACCTGATTTCGGCTCAGATGGAGCCCTGCTTCGGGCTCGGCACTGGGTATGGAGCCTGCCTGGGGTTCTCTCTCTCTCCCTCTCCCTCTTCCCCTCCCCCATGCACACAGTCTCTCCCTCCCTCCCTCCCTCCCTCCCTCTCTCTCTCAAAAAAAACAACTTAAAAAATATATATATTTCTATATGTACGTACACGTACACACACACACACACACACACACACACCACACTTAAGCCCAGAACATTCTATGAAAATTATACTTGCAAGTGGGAAATACGTGGTGGTCTCTCTTCATGATTTACAAAAGGCGCCTCCTAATAGTTCTCAAGTTCTAGTCTCTAAAAGCAACTCACTAGGACAGGGGCAGGCAAACTACAGCTACTTCCAGCCCGCAGTTTTTGAAAATAAAGTGTGACTGGAACACAGTCATGCCCTTTCGCTTCCATATGGTCTCTAGCTCCTTTATCATCACAGCGCAGAGCAGCGCTGTCCCAGCAAACACCATCTGCCCGGCAGCACCTGAAGGATTCACTCTCTGGCTCTTAGCAGGAAAAAGACTGCCAAAGAACTCCTACAGCGGCAAATATAAATTAAGTATTCTTACTCTGTCAACTGTATCTACTTGGCTATCGGATTTAACATACTCTATCTTTTTTTTTTTTAATGTTTATTTATTTTTGAGACAGAGAGAGACAGAGCATGAACAGGGGAGGGTCAGAGAGAGGGAGACACAGAATCTGAAGCAGGCTCCAGGCTCTGAGCTGTCAGCACAGAGCCCGACGCGGGGCTCGAACTCACCCACCGTGAGATCATGACCTGAGCCGAAGTCAGAAGCTCAACCGACTGAGCCACCCAGGTGCCCCAGGATTTAACATATTCTAATTCCAAAGAGTATGGAGAAGATGAAAATCCAAAATACAAAAGAATAAAAACAGGTAACAGAGATCAAAGTAAGTGAGAAATAAGCCTCAACTGAGGTCTAAGGAAGTCTGGGTGACACTGGCACACACACAAGAAGGTAATGCCTAATTGTTCAATCTGGGCCCAAATGTTGCTTTAACCTTCCCAGCAGATAAAGTAAAGGAGACAGAACAATTCCACCTGTCACTGCATCCCAAAAATCAAACCCTAGCATTTGCTCATGAACCAGACTTTAGGTCTCACAAACGAGACACTGTGGTACAGAGCAAAAAACATACTCCACAATAGGGTCAGTTATAGTCAATACAATAGGAAGTTTCACATGAAGTCCCTCTTAAATAAATATTTAGTGCTCACTAAATAAAACAAAGCACCTATAAAAATCCAACCAAGAGCCAAGAAAATACAGGGTAATGTGCCCCTTCCTTGTCCTGTTGGATCTCGGCATAAAATTTAGCAATAGGCAGTAATGTAACAACATGCAAAGTAATTATCATCTTCTGCAGGTGCTCACACGTTGAAACCAGGGACCTCTTTCCCAGGAACACAGAGCAGATCCTATTAAAGGCACCCTAGGGGCGCCTGGGTGGCTCGGTCGGTTGAGCGTCCGACTTAGGCTCAGGTCATGATCTTGCGGTCTATAAGTTCGAGCCCCGGGCGGGGCTCTGTGCTGACAGCTCAGAGCCTGGAGCCTGCTTCAGATTCTGTGTCTCGCTCTCTCTCTGCCCCTCCCCTGCTCATGCTCTGTCGCTGTCTCAAAAATGAGTAAAACATTTAAAAAAAAAAAAAAACAGAAACCAAGCTAAGAGACCCAAACAGACCTGATCGTCTACTCAGACAAGTTTGGGGAAGCTCAAAGCAAGTTTGCCTAATGACTCCATAAAGAGACCAGAGCATAATATGAACCATTCTCATCTCATTACCCAATAAATGAGTCAATTGCTTTGGGATTTTTTTTTTTTTTTTTTTTTGCCTTATCGTTCATTCCCTCTCCAGGAAATATTTAGAGGCTAATACGTATCTTTTAATACTGCCATTATAGTGCCTTTTAATACATTGTATCGGGGGGGGGGGGGGGGGGGGGGGGGAATCTAAATATTACCTTCTGTAGAAGCCGCATCAATCATTACTCTTTGCATGAGTACCGGTTCCAATCCAAAGTCGAAAACTATGGTTTGGCGAAAAGTTCCAAAGATTTCTGTGTTAAATGCTATCCCGACTTTATACACGTAATGATCTAATCCATTTTGGGCCATCTTCCCTCCTATCCATTCTTGACAGTTCTCTGGGACTTCCTGCGATACCTGCGTAGTACTATCTCCGGCAGATATTGCAATGATACTAAAATGAGGACGATGTGCATCATAGAGCAACGCTACCCGACACAGCATTCTTGCAGGCTGCAAGGAAGGCAAAGGAATTCATTGAGTACAAGGGGGTGAAAAGTCCAACTGTCACTGGGTTCTTCAATGAAAATATTCCCATCAGGGACTTTTACTTTCCCATGCTTCTAAGAGACTATGTTAAAAATACAAACTGTACTCACAAGCCATTTAAGAAAAAATCAGAACGGTTTAAAACAAAAATCCGTTGTTAAAATCATTTATTTATGATGTCACTGATACCTCAGCAAGGCTGAAATTTTTAAAAACGACAGATTTCTCCGACATCTCTAACCACCCTGCTCTTTTCATGACACACTCCTCTTTCTTTGCGGTGAAAGCTATCATCACCCTGTATGACCACCGAACTCCAACTTTCCATACCTTTGGCCTAAGAAAGTTTTATCTGGCTTTAAGTAGGAAGTCTTCACAGGAGGGCAGTTACCTCTGAAGGCAACGGATTGGGTTCAAGGCCGAAGCTAAATGTTCCCAGATTTTTCATCCCAAGATGCGGATGGTACAGTAAAAGAAATGCCACCAAAAAGCACACAAAACTTTTCCACCGCACATATTCACAGAAAAGTTTGACTTCGCTTTATTCTAAAACTTTTAGTACTATATTCAAGATGGAAAGCACTGCAGAAAACGTCTCATATTAAAAACCCATTATTACAGAATCTATGATTTCATCAAATCAATTATACAAACAAGTTGCTACTGTTTAAATATCCTAGAACTGCCAGATTAAACAATTCGATTTTTAAATAGTTAACTCTGAGCCACGAACCCCATCCTATGTTCTGACTTTGGAAGACGATGTATCAAAGACCTCTTGATCAAATTAATAAATTAGCAAACATCTAAATATCTACAAAGACCTTTATCTCAAAATCTAAAAAAATTATACCTTTAAGGCAATACAGAAATACACTTTAGCACAATACATAACCTACTTAAGAATGTATTTAGATGAAAACATTTTCAATGGTCTCACACAGGGATTTAAAGGTCAGGGAAGCTTTAAGAACATCAAAAAAAAAAAAATTACATTCTTCAATTAACACAAAATTCATACCTTACAAGTAAGAGCAAAGGTCCATGTCTGGTGAGACTTTTTGGTGTTGACAGTAACCGACAGATCAGGATTATGCTCAACTTTTACTCCCTCTATACATTCGCTAAGCTGAAAAAGACAACAATTGGTGTTACGTTTTTATTCCTAAAAGCACAAACAAAACTTTTGGCATGGTAAATAAATAAATATCAACGGTGAAGATGTGGATGGAACTGTCGACAAAGCAAGACATTTTACACATTAATTTTATAAGAACAAGATATAATAAAGCTTAGACAAGACATAAAAAAATTAAGGACAACAAAATGGCAGTAAACGCTCCCTGAACGAAGGTTCATACAATACCTGCAGATCTCCAAACAAATGCCTTGGCTCTGCTCTTTATTTTAGCAAAAGAGTCTGATTTTGCTACAAAAACACTTCATCAAGAATCGAGTTCTTCATATAGAGGATAAGGAAATAAACCAAAATATAGCACAAAATAAAGTCAAGACTCCAACAAAGTCATTGTTTTAAACAAAACAGAACAATGCAGTTTATTTTCCTCACCACTTTCTCAGGAGATAATGAATTCATCCACTTTTCTATCAAGGTCTCCATGTAACTGCCTGAGAGCTGTTTATTCTCGTTTTGCTGTTTCAATTTTATCAGCCGCGAGGCGTATCGTTTCTGCCATTCCGCTAGTTCTTCCTGGGAGTGCGCTGAAGTACACTGGGCACCGTACCTACAGATGCCTTGTTCTAAAAATCTAAGTAAAATAGGAAAGACTGTTTCATCATACACTTTGTTGGACCATTTAGAATACAAACTTCCATCATTTGCCCTTCGACTCTTCAATAACAAAAACAAAACTTTATCTCCTGAAAGGCCGTATTTATCACACTGACTTGCATGGAGGAGGGAGAAGAGGGTTCACGAACATTTACAACAGTTAATCGCTACGGCAACTTCCCAGACTCAGTGATCCCTGTTTTGGAATAAGGGGGTGCTAAAGCGAAACATAATCAGTCATAACCACCCCACACCCACAAAACCAACATCGAAACGGCAGTTTCCTTCATGATGTAACAACTCTATTTAGACAATTCTTCTTAGAGCAGAATTTTCCTAAAGCAACACTGACATCAAGTGGATCGGTGCATCAAACACAGGAATGCCCTACTTCCCAAAATGATATTCTCCTCAAGAAAAATGCTCCACATACTAAGAATTTCATTCGGAAAAAAATGTTAATGTATCATTAAAGTATAACCTTAAGGGTTCTATTCCTCACCTTCGAACGTTAAGCCTTTACCCTTTTCTCTGTGACCATTAACCTATATTTCATTGAAAATACTGGACTCTATTCATTTGCTTGAAGTTTTGAATAAACTAAGAATAAAAGTTTTATATTAGAATCACAATTAATTCAATAGATTAAATTCTTCAATGGTAAATTCATAAACGTTCACTTTAAAGGACAAGAGTTAATGGTTTCCCAGTGTTTATGACTCTGAAAATTCAACTGACAATAATTCGGTGGTCAAAACACATAAAAAGGCAAAACTCTGATTATTAGTATTTTTTTAAAGTTTTAAATATCGTGCAAAATTCGGGGCCTAGCCAATTTTTAAACCATTGAAACGTCAAAAAATTAAAAAAAGATCTTCTGAGAGAAAAAATGAAAATTAAACTATAAAGAGCAAAATAGAGATGAGAGGTGTTATATTATGGATAATTCTTCAACTGAAAAAAATACAGGCCATAAGAAATACAACACAATGTAAATTATCAAACGGTTCACCCTATTTGAAAAGATGACTGTATTTAAGGCTTTTCTTGATGATACATCAAGTTCTTGAACTTAAATTACACTATTAAGTTCTTACGTTTTTTAAGATACATTTAAAATCATGCATTTGTTTCTCTTAAGTAGATCTTAATAAGCCAAATATTTGTCTTTCTATTGCTTTGCTTTAAATTATTTCTTTAAATATATTAGAGGCTGATAGTCTCTCCTGGCCTTAAATTTTCTCCCATTTCCTCTGCACACGACTGTGTTTTTCCTCTCCGACGACAGGATGCCACCAGGATTTCTGCAATTTACTACTTCGTTTCTTTATTTCTACATAAAATCATATCTGATATCTTAACTATTCAATCATCAAAACTACATATCTAGTTTTCTTCATTACCAAAAACAATCTATAGTAATGAGACTTTATTTCTAAAATATCACTAGTTACTAGTTCTTACGAAAAGAACCTTTCGAAACGTGACTGCAATAATTCTGTCCAGCTTAATAACTATTTTGAAAGGTTAGCCCTTCAAATAGAAATTACTCATAAATTATATAGAAGGATAACATGGATAGATATTTTTTAGAAAAGTTATTAAAATAATTTAAAATTTCTTCATCTACTTTATGCTCTGCTTCAGTTTGTATCATTTCAATTTCAATCACCAAAAGTTAGGTAAATTTCACATAAATAAGAGACCAGAATTAAATTCAGTCCTAATAATTCAACTGGTTTTATAAAAGATTTCTACACAAAGTCTTAACAATCCCCATTTAGATCACTGTTGTTTGTAATTAATAGAAGGCTCACTGGTCTGGCTTTGACTTTTCTTATTTAATGATAATGACCATTATGGCTTCTGTTTCCAGTTGAAAATAAACCACTTAACTCAATCATTATACTTCTTCCTTCACATGTTATCTTCTTTAGATTGGAATTACTACTTTTCAGAAAGTGAAGGAAAATTATCTATCCTTTGAATAAAGACATGTCATTGGTTTAAAAAAAAAATTCACGTTACCTTTTACACAAAGTATATTCCTCGCTGCTTGTGATTCCCCTAGGTGGTGGGCGGAAATGCCAACCATTACAAGATCCTAGAGAGTAATCAGGATATAGTCGTATCATTTGAGGCTTGCTAATAATTCTGATATTTTCATGTGTAAGAAATACTATAAACCCTCCACACACATCATCCCAGATGATGTAAAAAGGACATGACATACTTGCCTCTACCAATCAAATGAGTGAAATTCAATTAACCACATGAAACTTCAAATCACTGAAGTAGTTACCCAACAGCGAAATCAAGTCGATGACCCTGACTCTGTCCTAGCAACTGGTGGACATGTTTCCAATGCAGTCTCTTCCCTAACAACGGACAGGGGAAAGGTTGGCATGCTTGTCATTTCTTAAGTCATCTCTTAAGATGCGTCTCTATCAGGAATTATTTCAGGAATGAGAAAATAACTGCATCCTGGAAGGAAATTTTTAGAGCAAATTCAATACTGCATACTGGGTAAAAAGTTACCCATTAGCACCCATGCTCCTTAGGGTTTGTCTGACACATGTAATCATATAAAGTAAGCCTTTTTTACAAGCGAAATCAAGTTCAAAAAGTCGAATTCTGAGGTAGGAGCTAAAAAATAACATTTGTTTACTTCTGAAGACAATGAGGTTTGATTCGTTTGGGTAAAAGATTCCAAATAAACCAAGGAAATAAGGCTTAAGAGAGAAAAGGCTAGAGCAGTAGAGGTTGAGCAGCAGCAAAATTTGAAGGACCTTACAGCCATTTTCTACTCCCTCACAAATCACTGTGCCCACACTCCGACAACAGCAACAACAAAGACATTCAGCCAGGCTGAGTTTAAAGCTGCGTTTCATCCCTTTCCAGCTGTGTGACTGGGAAAATCACTGAATTTTAATAAACACCAGTCTCATCACCTCTCAAAATGATGGGAGAAGCCAATACGTGTTTTTGTGAAAGCCACCGAGTACGTAGTACCCAGCAAGCACTCGATGAATGTTGGTCCCCTTCCCCTTTTGTGGGGCAAGAGAAGAGCAGGTCATGGATTTTAACCGTGGCTGGAACAACTCAGCTTACCGATCGGGACTTCCAAAAAGTAAGAACTGGACTGGCCTGGGACAGAGAAAGAAGGCTTCCCTCTAGCGCAGAATGTAGCAACTCGACATTGCTAACGATGAGGCTTGCGTTTGGAGCTACGTGGAGGCAAGAAAAGGATACCTCCTGCCTCCATTACTCCACGCCGCTACAGAAAGGGGCCCGTAAAACAACTGCTTCATCCGCACCTACTTCTTAGAATTACATTTTTATATCCTCTCCTGACACCTCCACTTACATGTACCATAACTCCGTAAATGTCCTCCCAGTAATCAATAAAAAAGTAATGCCTGGAATTACAGCTAGCAGAAGTAACACAGAATTTGGTACTTACCCCCTTCCAAGCCTTCCACGTGATATCCAGACAGGACGTTACTAGTTGCTGTCTGAAATTTTTCAAATGAAAATGTTCTTATAATAAGAAATACCCAACTGAGTTGTATTAAACTTGGACATTTTCAACATTTCTCAAAAAGGCTGAGTTTGAATACTTAGAAATGTTAATGTTAATAAACAATATCTTGTGCTTCCATCTCTGCTCTACATTAAACTACGTTTAAATATGGAAAAGAAGTACTTATGTGGCCCTCATCAAGGAAACTGGTAAGAGATTCCCTATACAAAAATTACCTGGTAGCAAAACAAAAAAGTGTACGTCCCCAGTTCTGAACCCAAAGGAGGAGCACCCCCATCCCACTTATTCATTTCACTCTCCTCTTGCTAACACCCAGAGAAAGACCAGCTGGCGAGGGGCCCTTTCTCCTGCATGGGGTACAGTGCCACCACTCTGGGGCCTGGGGCACATCCTGCCAAGTCCCCCTCACTCCAGGAGGAGCCTTCCTCCCATGATGGAGCTGAGGACCCATCACGCTGATTTCCTGGATTTCCTGACTCCCTTGGGGCACGTAACTCCCCAGCCTGCTCCTCTGGCTCTAATTTGCCTCTAAATTCTACACCCCCATTTCAAGGTAAGTGCCAGCCATAGCACGTTTTCTTATTTTTCTTAACTATTCGACAGCATTTTATGTGCTGGATCATTCTGTCAGCCACATACAGACCCACTGCCAACAGCCTACAAGTGCCTTTCTGCATTCCCACACCTCACAGAGGACTGGGAACATAACGGGTGCCCAGTAAGCACGGGATGGAGGAGATGGGGGGATGCACAGATGATCATCCAAGCACTTTAAACAAATATATCCAAACCAAATGCATCATCTTTATCCCAAATCTCATCCTCCTTCAGTTGCTCCTCAAGTTAATGGATCCACATCCACAAAGAGAGCAAGGCTCAAATTCCAAAAGCCGTCTTGAACTGCCTTCTGTCCCACTGAGTAGTCTCCAAATCTTGACCAACTAGGTCTAGAACGACTCTCCTATGTGTCTCCTACTCTACTCCCACTGCCACTGTCCTGGTTGAGGTCCTCATCTGCCCCTGAACCAAATGACCACCAATCTTACCCTGTACCAAGTCACCTCTGGGTCTTTACCCAACACCCCCATCCTTTAATCTCAGCCCCCATACTCCTGCCTTCCTGGTCTCCCCGCAGACCGCTCATCTCGTTTTCCTGCTTGCACTTCCGCTCCAGCACTTCCTGACCACAGGCAGCCCGCCCTGCAGCTACATCAGCTACGTGCATCTCGGACTGGCCCCGACAGATTGCTTTCCATAGCTATCTCAGCTTTCCAAAACCCAGAAAACCTTGAACAGCACAGGTGCTCAGTAAATGTTGAGCTGAATCAGAGGACGTGGTATCCCAAGATGAAATTTGGAATGTTTTGTACCATACAAAGCATGTCGTCTAAATGCTAATTAGATATAAAAACGGTATCACTATAGCCTATATGTCGTTAATTAAATTGGACCTTCTAGGTTGGACTGGAACTAAGTCACTATGATACTGTTTCTACAGGAAGGTAGAAACTTGATTCTCAAACAACTTACTAAAAAGTTTTTAAAGACAACCCATTCTTTTTGCAAAATGAGGTCTGAATATCAGAATATATAAGCTAAATTGGAAGTAATTGTTCACATTGTAAAGATTCTATGCTCACAAAGAAGATACATTAAAAGATCTCTGTACATTCTACAAGCCAGATCTAAGTGCCATAATCCCACACTAGCTTTTAATATGATTTCATCTACATCAAATTTACAAATATAAAACCTAAAAATTCACTTCAATCATAAATTTAAAATACCTCCTCTAAAATATTTATTAAAATAAAATTTACCAGATATGCAAGGAAAAAAACGGGAATAAAATGTTTTAGTCCTATAATAAAGCTGAAAGCATTTCTAAATGTTAGAAGGGAAAAATACATGGTGTGTTTCACGAGTCAGCACCTGCCATGATGTGCAAATGAGCGGGCGCATCTGTGCTGACACCCCAGCTCTCAGGCTGGCAGGGTCTAGCGAAAGACACATCTGCTGGCACAGAAGCTCGGCCTGGGCTGCGTATCTGGCCACCAAAGCTCTCAGGTTCCAACGTGTTGTGTTTGGGTTGGGTTTTTTTACTTGTTTTTCCTTTTATTATTTTAGGCAGAAAGAGCATGAGAGCAAGGGAGAGGGGCAAATGGGGAGAGAGCGAGAGAGAGAGAGAGAGAGAGAGAGAGAGAGAGAGAGAGAGAGAAAGAGGGAGAGAGTGAGAGAGAATCCCACACAGGCTCCACTCTCTGCACAGAGCCCAAAGCGGGGCTCAATCTCACAACCCCCTGAGCCAAAATCACGAGTTGGATGCCCAACAGCCTGAGCCACTCAGGTGCCCCGGGTTGTTTGGTTTTTTTTTGAACACCTTTTTATTTGCTCAGACCCAAAGCAGAAGGCCAATGTCAATTAGCTTATGATCTGCACGCAGTTTGTACTGACACCTTCAGGGAAAGCAGACAAATTTCATATTGCTACAACTTCTATAAATTTACAATCAAATCTATTGATTTTTGACATTTTAAATCTTACTAGAAACATACTCTTTTTGTTCCCATTAGTCAGCCTTGAGCTCCATGCCTTTATCCTCATCCACTAGCACTTCAAGTTCAATACCAGCTAAGCCCAATCTTTAAATAACAAATTGTTTCTATTTTTAAGTATGTCATGCACAATCATAAATAAGGGTCCTTTGTTTGTTAGCTTTTCTTGGATGGATTTTTTTTTAATAGTATCAGTTCATTAGTCAAAAAGAATACTACTTTGGTTACCTAGGAAAGTTGATTAGAAACAACATTTAGGTCACTTCTTTCAAAAGTACAGTCGCAAAACAAGACCCAAAGTGATGTTTGTGGCCTTACATGTGACAGGATTATAAATATTAAAAATAAAAATTCATATATATATAAATACATAACATATATATCTCTGTGCATGATTATCAGGTATAAAGCTAGTAATTCAATTAAGGCAATAAAAAACAAGAAAGCCAAAACTTAAGAAAATGATTAAAGTCATCTTATTTTACATTCTCATGTTAAAAGTCTAAAACATTTTAACTGTCTTCCTTTAAGCCTTAGGAATTCACAAGGCTACATATACACAAGAAAGGAAATGGCTTTTCAGTTAATTAGAGGTTACTGATTCTCAGTTAATTCACAATAAGACAAAGAAAATAACATTTTCTTTAAAGCCTATCTAACTGTAGCAAAACAAACAGTATCCTTATTCAGCTTATGCGAATCATGACGGTCTTCCCTGCTTATTTGTTGGTATGTGTGACATGTTACTAGATTTGGAACAGGAAAGTAATCTACAGGAGGTCAAGGTTTACACCTGCGCTTCTGCTCATCTTCCGACTGTCTGGAGCGCCCTCGGTCTCAATCTCCATGACACTGGCACCTTCTTAATCCTCAATTCCTTGCTCAGCTGTCTCAGCCTCGGACCACCCAATCCAGTTATTTTTCCATCACAGAAGGCTTATTTCTTTCCCTCATACCACTTTCCTCAATGTGAATTATACCTATAGCTGTTTAATTAATTTATTTGATCTCTGTCTCCTACCCTAGACTTTAACCTCCCAGACCACAGGTGTCTGTATTCCTAGCACCAAGCACAGGACCTCACACATAGTACATGCCAATTTTTTTAAATAAATAAGCCAATCAATCACTTTACATGGCTTCCATTTAAGATAAAAGCTGACAAAAATGGCTGGTTTTAAAATGGGACATCTAAGGGGAGCCAGGGTGGCTCAGTCAATTGAGCATCCGATTTCAGGTCATGATCTCACGGTTCGTGAGTTCGAGCCTAGCATTGAGCTCACCTCTGTCAGCACACAGCCTGATTGGAATCTTCTGTCTCCCTCTCTCTCTGACCATCCCGTTTGTTTTTAAATAAACATTTTTAAAATAATGATAAATATGGGGCGCATGGGTGGCTCAACGGGTTAAGCAGCTGACTTCGGCTCAGGTCACGATCTCACGGTCCATGAGTTCGAGCCCCGCGTCGGGCTCTGTGCTGATGGCTCAGAGCCTGGAGCCTGTTCCGGATTCTGTGTCTCCCTCTCTCTGACCCTCCCCCGTTCATGCTTTGTCTCTCGCTGTCTCAAAAATAAATAAACGTTAAAAAATATATATATTAAAAAAAATAATGATAAATAAAATGAGACATCTAAATAAAAACACTTTATGTGTCTATATGAGGAAGAGAAATTTGAGACTTACAAAGCTATGGGCATAATACATACCCCTGCTGTCCCCTGGCCTTCTACATGCCCTTCAAGTGCTTCATCAGAGCACATTTTTGTTCACCATTTACCCTGATACACATTATTTCCATCTCCTAACCTCCATTCCCTAAAAACAGTCCTTAAATCACACACTTCTTAAGTTGGTTAAAAAAAAAAAGGGGGGGGGGTGCTTGAGGGGCGCCTGGGTACCTCAGTTGGTAAAGTGTCCAATGCTTGGCTTCGCCTCAGGTCATGATCTTGAGGTTCACAAGTTCGACCCCTGCATCAATCTCTGCACTGGCAGCATGGAGCCTGCTTGGGATTCTCTCTCTCTCTGCCCCTCCCCTACTCCCTCTCTCTCCCTCAAAATAAATGAACTTAAAAAAAAAAAAAAAAGGAAACTTATAAAAAAAAAAAAAAGAAAAAAAAGGCTTGACATTTTTAATGACAGTGTTTTCTTAACAGCCAGACATATTTAAGCGCTAAAATTTCCCAACCATCCTTCCATTTGCTGGCCACAGACTACTAACAAGAATTAGGAATGGAAGACCCGAGGTTCAGAGGAAACATGAGAAGCAGCAGGGTTCCTGGGATGTGACCAAGCTGGGCTCCAGAAGAAGGCCAAGGGGATCCACTACCCCACCTGTAGCCTTGTTCTTGGCCGATGCCCAAAGATTGTCCAATATTAATACAGAACACTTACTAGCCAGATTGAGTTAATCTCTTTTCAAAGAAATCCACTGAAATAGTCTTACCTCTGTTTCTGTGAGAAGTGTTTTCAGTCTTGTCAAATCTTTTGTTACCATCCCATTCTGAAAAAGGTGAATGAAAAAGGCAAATCCTAGTTAGTATATTAGTTATTTGCTCTGAGGGCATAAGTCAATTCCTCCACTGTTTCTAAGGTTTATCTGTAAAAAGACAATACTATCCTCATCTGCCAACCCACTACCATTAGTTATAATAAAGCTAACCAGCTACAAGGAAGGTTAAAAAAAGTTAACAGGACAAAATATACAGTGTGGCTAATAAAACACTGTATTCACCTTGTATGAGTTTAAAATCAATTCAATAAAGTATTCACAACGGGCATCACCAGAAAGCAAGATTCCATGAGCAAAGAGAAAAATAAACCTAAACTTTTTTTGAGCTTTTTACCCCCTAAAACTAATGGACTTGTATTTAAAAAATGGTGAACTCGATCAGTTACCCGTGACTCAGATTCACACAAAATGATCACAGCACTTTAAAAATAGTTCATTAATAAAGCAGTTGAAGAAAAACAGGCAAAATATTCACTCTTCTGAAGTTCAAATTTCACTTAGATACAAAAGCAAATACTTCTACCCACAGGTTAAACTGTGTAATATGCTAAACTTATACAGAAAACTTCCTTAAGGATAGAATTACCTTAGATGAACATAAGGGAAGGGAAGCAAAAAGAATATAAAAACAAGAAGGGGGACAAAACATAAGAGACTCTTAAATACAGAAAACAAGCAGAGGGTTGCCGGAGGGGTTGTGGGAGGGGGGATGGGCTAAATGGGTCAGGGGCATTAAGGAAACTACTCCTGAAATCACTGTTGCACTACATGCTAACAAACTTGGATGTAAATTAAAAAGTAAATAAATAAAAACTAAATAAGAAATGTTTTTAAAAGGATAGAATTACCTTAATAATAAGAGATATATTCTTTATCATCTATTTAGAACTAAATACCTACACAATTTTGCTGGATTAGTAATACAGTTTAGCTTTATATCCACTTGTAAATTTGGTGAAATCAAAAACCAATGTTAAACCAATTAAACAATTCACTGCACAGTAATCCCTCAGAAAAAAACTCTATTACCTCCTGAGATGGGTCATTACATTATACTCAGCAGTATACCAAGTACTTTCCTAATTTCTTTTTTTATCCCAGCCAAATATATTTATTTGCAGTGAAAACACAACTTTGCTCTAGGTTTTCACAATATATATCGATTTAGATGACTAAATGAGGTACAGAGAATTCACGCTGGCTTTCACTGTTTTGCACTGATTTCTCAGAAATATCCACAAATTTTATAACAGTAACCAACTGATGAAAAAAAGTTTTAAAATATTTCTTCCAATTTCTATACATTGGGAGCTCTAAAGTTCCAAAATGCTGTCTTTCAATTATCTCAACCAAAACCAAACAAAAACTCTAGAAAATGCTACATAAAAAATTTATCCTGAGTGGCTGGGTGGCTCCGTTTGTTAAGCGTCAGCCTCTTGATTTTGGCTCAGGTCATGATCTCACCATCTGTGAGATCAAGCCCCGTGTCAGGCTTTGAGCTGATAGCACGGAGCCTGCTTGGGATTATATGTGTCTCCCTCTCTCTCTGCCCCTCCCCTGCTCATGTGTGAGCTCTTTCTTTCAAAATAAACAAACTTAAAAATAAAATTTATCCCAAAGTCTGAATAGAATTAGATCATTCCATCAGAATGGTCAGAGTGGAATATTAACTTACACACATGAACATCTTCAGAAATAGAATTATTACTTTAGATAAGTTTAAACATTTTATAAAACAAATGATTGGATTTAAGAACCCTGTATAATCACAAGTTGACAGAAGCATTTTAAAACCCCAAAATAAGGGGTGAGCCTGGCTGACTCAATTCATACAGCACATGACTCTTGATCTCACAGTTCAAGCCCCACATTGAGCCTAGGGCTTACTTAAAAAATGAAATGAAATGGAATGGAATGGAATGGAATGGAATGGAATGGAATGGAATGGAATGAAATGGAATGAAATGAAATGAAATGAAATGAAATGAAATGAAATGAAATGAAATGAAATGAAATGAAATGAAATGAATCGAATCATCCCCCAAATATTCCCAGGTTTTATTAAATTATATCTTTAAAGAAAATCATCTGGGGGTGCCTAGCTGGCTTGCTCAGTGCAGCAGGTGACTTTTGATCTTGGGGTTATGAGTTGGAGCCCAACGCTGGATACAGAAATTGCTTAAAAATAAAAAAAAATCTAGCTTTGCGCAGTGGCAGTATCGTAGCCAATGAGGTTTATCCGAGGCGCGATTATTGCTAATTGAAAAATAAAAAAAATCTGGGGCGCTTGGGTGGCTCAGTTGGTTAAGCATCTGATTTCAGCTCAAGTCATGACCTCATGGTTCATGAGTTCAAGCCCTACATTGGGCTCTGTGCTCTGTGCTCAGAGCCTGGAGCCTACTTAGGATTCTATGTCTCCCCTTCTCTCTGCCTTCCCCTGCTCACGCTCTCTCTCTCTCAAAAATAAACATTAAAAAACAAAAACTATCTTAAAAAAAAAATAAATCTTTAAAGAAAATCATTATCTTATAGTTTCAGTTTTAAAAAGTACCTGCAATTCTTATATATAGTATCACAAATTACTACAAGAATACAATGATTAAGCATCGGTTTGACAAACAAACTTTGACTTCCAATAGGAGGAAGTAAGAGGAAAGCACAGACTGAACTGCTTCTTCCCACCACACGCCTTAGGAGTTAAATGAATGGATCCGTTTCGGACATTCAGGATCGGAGCTCATCAACGTACCAGGGACTCTCCTGTCAGCGACTTGGCAAGAATGTTGGATACAGGCTGGAGCTTTCCTTTCAGCTGCATGCAGCAAAGCACTGCCTGGAAGGCACCATCTCCCGTGGCCAGGCCTTCCCCCAGCACTGTCAGGAAGAAATAGCCAGCGTTAACCACGTAACATTCGATACATACATTTTCCTGATTATAATGTTAGCACCCTATCACAAGGATGACTACTTATATGCTAAAAGAACAACTTCAAGGGGCGCCTGGGTGGCTCAGTCGGTTAAGCGTCCAACTCTTGATTTCAGCTCAGGTCATGGGTTTGAGCCCCACGTTGGGCTTCGTGCTGAGAGCTCAGGGTCTGCTTGGGATTCTCTCTCTCCTTTTCTCTCTGCCCCTTGCCTGCTCTCTTTCAAAATAAATAAAAACTTAAAAAAAAAAAAAAATTCAAGTACTAGAGGAAAGCAGTGATGTTTCTGTTCTGTCCAAGACATGCATAAAGACAAGAACAGAGGGACTTGGGTGGCTCAGTCGGTTAGGCATCCAACTCTTGATTTTGGCTCAAGTCATGATCTCACAGTTCATGGGATCAAGGCCCATGTCAGGATCAGAGCTGACAGCATGGAGCCTGCTTGGGATTCTCTCTCCCTCTCTCTCTCTGCCCCTCCTCTGCTCGTGTGCCCTATCTCTCTAAAAATAAATAAATAATTTTCTTAAAAAAAAATAAATTAATGAAAGAACATAAGACAGTCCACATATCTAACTCACTCCAGCCTACAACCAGTAGGATCACACCAAGAATCACAGGCAAAATTAACCTCAAAGCTCTCTCTCGAGTGAAAAATACCCGTTCAACCTATGACAGCTGGGTAAATGAGGGATATTAAATGGCAGAAACATTCTCTGAATAAAATTTCCACATTTTCCACAGTGACACTTAAAATGCATAAGAACAGAAACTACAAAACTCCACAGGTGGTACTCCTAAGCAGGTAAGAATTCGCTTTCATCAAAACCAGCAAGATTAACTAAGAACCCAAATGTCACATGGCCATAGCAAATGCTAATCAAATTGCTTGCAAGTGCTTACAGATTTAATACAATCACAAGAGCACATATTTAGAACAATACAGAATATACTCATTTTTATGCCACGTCATTTGAGATGATTTCTCACAGCAACTGTAATGGCTCAACTAGTAAAACAATCTGTATCTTTCTCTTCACTGCTAAGTCCAAGACTCTATTTTTAGTTTGTACACACTTTAGTTTCCTTTGCAAGAAAATAATTTGCTGGAATAAAATATTTTGGAAACTGCATTTTTTTCTAATTATCTCCAAGGAAATGTTTAAGTATCAGTATAATATACTACATATTTAAAGTCTATCAGGTCTGCTCATAATGTATTTATTTTGGTTGTACTGAACATATCTTTTCGTTACATTGTTCAGTTTTTCCATTACAACAAATAACATTATAACAACACTAATAAAACTCTACATAAAAATTCCCCATAGGTCCATCACTCAACTAAACAGACTGTGTTCACTTACTTACGTTCTCTTCCAATTTTTATCAATATTTACATAATTTTTTACATGATTATAACTGATATAAACATAACAGTCTGTATTCCGCTTTATCTCCCCTTCACATATTCAAGATCTTCCATGTTCTGAGGGTTTGTGTTTATCATATTATTGTCCATCCAGTGTTCCATCAAGTAGATTTATCAATTTATTTCACTACTCCCTGGCTCCAGAACAATTCCAATTTTTAACTATTGAAACTAACACTGCAATAAACATCCTTATGCCTATACTTTGATTAAAGCAGATTACTAAATTGAAAGTTGCAGTCTCTCTGTAGTTAGGCTTTCATTCAATTACTTTTAGTGCGGGCCAACCTGTTGTCTTGCTCCCTCCACATTACAGATCTACTCAACTGTCCCTGGGTAATTCCTCTAAGTGGTTAACTCCAACAGAGTATCGTGAAGAATATCTTGAACATCTTGTAAGATTCCCCAGTAAGTCTATGTCTCCCTCAGCTCTTACTATTCCTAAAACTATTCAATTAGGACCATTGGGAGTGAGGGAGGCAAACCACAAGACACCCTTAAATACAGAAAACAAACTGAGGGTGGACAGTGGCGGGGGGCGGGGGAAGGGAGGAATGGGCACTGAGGAGGGCACTTGTTGGGCTGAGCCCCGGGTGCTGTATGACAATTGGACAATAAATTATATTTGAAAACGAATAGGACCGTTGGCAAAGGCACTTTAGCTCTCTGGCCCTCAGTGCGATCACCTGTAAAACAGAAACGGGTAAGTTTGTTGTAAGGATCAAATAATACACTGCAAATATAATGCTCTGGAGAAAAGTCAGTCCTGCTAAGGGCTGAACTATTTACCTTCGCCAAGCCTGCTTCCTCCCCTGTAAAATGGAGGTGACGGGAGCTACCTAATAAGGCTACAGTAAAGATGAACTGTGTTAATTATGTCAAGTAGGAGACTAGCAGTCTCCTCGTAAGAGTCCCCTAGATGTTACCCTCCCCTTGTAAAAATTATAAAGCAGTACTGAGTGCTGCTAAGGAAATATCCTAGTTCCTTTCCAGTAATTGGGTCCTAAGAAACTAGTTGTCAAAAGCTGAAGAATGTTTCAGGAAAACGAAAAATCTGTAAGAGTATTTCAACCTCAGGTGATTATGTCATGTTTAGAGAATATTAAATCACATGATATTTTACAAAGCCTTTTATAGATATTTAGTTTCATACAAGGTATTTGCTGAATTTTACTGTGCAAAAGCTCTTGCATTGCACTCATGTTTGAAGGCCTCAATATTTATCAAAATTACGTTTCCTTTTTTTCTTTCTCTCCCTTTTTTAGACAAGAATCAGTACTGATGTACTTTTTTCTAACTGTTGCCCTAAAATGCAATGCAGTTTGTCTTGCAGGATCCCACATAAAGAACTGTCGCAAAAAAACAGTCAACAATTCTACATAAAAAACTCTCCTGCTTTTGTATCATATAACGAGATTAAACTGCAATATACCAACCTGGTCCCTTATTATCTGTAATATCTTGAAAAGGCTTGAAAGAAAACAAAATACAGCCTCATGTATTATTATTAAACTTGCCTTAGCTATAACAATTGAACTTGCCAAAAAAGAGAACATTAAGAATGTAATCTAGGGGCACCTGGGTGGCTCAGTCAGTTGCGTGTCCACATTCAGCTCAGGTCATGATCTCACAGTTCGTGAATTTGAGCCCCACATCAGGCTCATTGCTGTCACCCGCTTCGGATCCTCTGTCCCCCTCTCTTTCTGCCTCTCCCCCGCTTGCGCTTTCTCTCTCAAAAATACATAAAAATTTCTTAAGTAAAATTCATTTTTAAAAAGTGTAATCGGGACGCCTGGGTGGTTCAGTCAGTTGAGTGTCCGACTCTTGATCTCAGCTCAGGTCATGATCTTGTGGTCCCTGGGTTCGAGCCCCGCATTAGGCTCTGTGCTGACAGTGCTTGAGATTCTGTCTCTCCTTCTCTCTGCCCCTCCCCTGCTTGTGCTCGCCCTCTCTCAAAGTAAATAAATAAACTAAGAAAAGATTAAAAAAAAAAAAGTGTAATCTAATCTTGAGCAATTGTAAATATGTTACAACGCCTTGCAGAAAAATTCTCTTCCCGCCAACTATCTGTAAGATTTTACTGTAAGCACACAACTGTTCCCAAACTGGACCACTCCTTCCTGTCTACTGAGTTACCAAGGAGGAGACCTGAAAGTCTTACCTCTGCTGCTATACTCGGGTCTCTACCCCCTTCTCTATCTTTAGTTTCTGTAATATGTATTACTTGAAATATTTTAGACCAGAAACTAATATTAAAGGAACAGTCATTCACCTGTTTCCGCAAAATAGCCTC
This sequence comes from Felis catus, assembly GCF_018350175.1. Taxonomy (NCBI): domain Eukaryota; kingdom Metazoa; phylum Chordata; class Mammalia; order Carnivora; family Felidae; genus Felis; species Felis catus. The sequence goes on along the minus strand of NC_058381.1, from coordinate 48,031,145 downwards.
TGGCTATCAAAAGGAGACAATCAACAATTAAAATGTAATGCCCCTTCTTTAAATTACATACAGTGAGAAAGGTGATTTAAAATAAGCCTTAAGTACAGTAAGTGGTATGATTCTGTATGTTTTCAGTCACATCACCATATCAGGGTGTTTCATCAAGTCCTTAGTTATTTTTAAAATCTTTGGGTGGCTGGGTCAGTTGTCAGTTGACTGTCCGTCCGACTTTGGCTCAGGTCATGATCTCAGGGTTCGTGAGTTCAAGCCCCGCAGTGACCTCGCGACTATCAGCACAGAGCTCACTTTGGATCCTCTGTCTCCCTCTCTGCCCCTCCCTGCTCACACTCTCTCTTTCAAAAATAAACATTAACTAATTAAATCTCTTATTGAAATGCTAGGCCTAATCAAGGTATTTTTCCAAAATGTTCAGTGTATACCAAAGGAGGCAAGAATATACAATGGGGAAAACAGAGTCTTCTTCAGTAAATGGTGTTGGGAAAATTGGACAGCTACATGCAAAAGAATGAAACTGGACCACTGTCTTATACCATACACAAAAACAAACTCAAAATGGATTAAATACCTAAAAGAAGTGAAACCATAAAACTGTTGGAAGAAAACATAGGCAGTAATCTCTTTGACATCGGCCTCAGCAACATTTTTCTAGGTCTGTCTCTTCAGGCAAGGGAAACAAAAGCAAAAGTAAACTATTGGGACTACACCAAAATAAAAAGCTTTTGCACCGCAAAGGAAATCATCAACAAAAAGAAAAGGCAGGGCGCCTGGGTGACTCAGTCAGTTAAGCACCCCACTCTTGATTTCGGATCAGGTCACGATTTCACGGTTCGTGAGATCAAGCCTTACATCAGGCTCTGTGCTGACAGCACAAAGCCTGCTTGGGATTCTCTCTCCCACTCCATCCTTCCCTCCCCAGGTTGGATGTGCTCACACTCTCCCTCAAAATAAGTAAACTTTAAAAAAAAATTATGATTCTAATTTAGTTCTTGGCTTGGAGATAAATCAGCCATAAAAAATATTTTGGGGACAACCAAGTAAATTTGATTAGAGAGTGGGTTTTAGGTAATGTTAGGGAATTACTGTCAATTTTTAAAAATTTATTTATTTTGAGAGAGACAAAGACAACATGAGGGGAAGGGCAGAGAGAGAGAGGGAGAGAGAAAATCCCAAACAGGCTCTGCACTGCCAGCACAGAGCCCAAAGCGAGGCTCAGCCTCACAAAACCACAGGGAATTACTGCCCGTTTTATTTGTTAATAATAATAACATTGTGGTTATGCATTTATGGCCTTATTTTTTAGAGATGAATACTAACGTGGCTAGGGGTAAATATCACGATGCCTAGCATTATTTTTAAATATGTCAGAAAAAAGTGAGTATGGTCAAATGTTACAATCTGAGAATATGAATGCTTATTAAACTACCTGTTCTATTTTCCTATGTATTTTAATTTCTTCATAATACAAAACAACTTTTCATGTTTTTTAATTCTATAACCAAGACTGCCTGCCTGCTTTCCTAACCCTGTCTGAGAAAGTGAAATCAGAAGGTCAGAAGCAGCAAATGGAAAGGGGGAGGAGGTAGTTACAACAGGGCACGTTGAGAGTCGCAAGGAATGCAAACTGACAGCCTCACGGTAAGGGAACAGATGTCAAAACAATATGGCTCAGTCAGTTAGGTGTCCGACTCTTATTTCAGCTCAGGTCAGGATCTCCCAGTTCATGGCATAGAGTCTCGCATGGGGCTCCACACTGTCCGCTTGGGATCCTCTGTCTCCTTCTCTCTCTCTCTGCCCTTCCTCTGCCCGTGCTCTCTCAAAATAGATAAATAAACTTAAAAAAAAAAAAAAAAAAAGATACACTGTATTACGTAATACTTACGACGGCAAACGTAAGGTTGGGGCCGCTAGGATACGAACAGTTCTCCGGCGTTACAAAGTAGTATAATAATTAACAGACTGAGGTTCTTGACTTGCTTTTTATTACTAACTCACTGCCTGACCATGGTATTTTATTTTACATAATGTTACCAAAAGTTGAAAAAGAAAAAAAAATTCATCTAATAGCAGAACTCTACAACTAGCAACACATACATATAAACTTGGCTAATCTTCCCGAATGTCTGTTTCAAGTGAACAACTATATACACTGCTCTGGCATCTCAGCAAGCATTTTCCATGTGCTTCCGTATCACATAGATGCTAACAAGGAATGCACAGAATTTCATTAAAAGAACTCCTCCATTACTGGAAGCTAACTGATTTTTCACTTTTACACACAGCACTGCAATGAACACCATTCCACATACAATCTCTTCTTTCTTTTGGATTATTTACTTGGGACAGCATCCCAGAAATGAGATTAGTGGGTCGAAGGGTATAAGCATATTACCAAGCTGCATTCTGCTTCACACTCCACCAACACAAGAGTATATTTATTTCATTACGACTTTATCCTAGACATTGGTTAAAGTTTTTTCCCCCAACATCATAGAGGTGTGATTGGTATACAAAAACTGCATATAATTAATGTATACAATCTGGTGAGTTTGTATATATGTATTCACGCATGTTACTATCATCACAATGCAGGTAGTAAACATATAAACATATCCACCACCTCCAAAAGATTGCTGGTTAAACACTTATTTTAGTAATTCAGTAGTTGTAAAGTAGTATCTAACTTTAAAACTGCTAAATGATGGGGGGTGGGAGGGAGGAGACGGTGGGTGATGGGTATTGAGGAGGGCACCTTTTGGGATGAGCACTGGGTGTTGTATGGAAACCAATTTGTCAATAAATTTCATATATTAAAAAAAAAAAAAAAAAACTGCTAAATGAGGGGCGCCTGGGTGGCTCAGTCAGTTAAGCGTCCGACTTCAGCTCAGGTCATGATCTTGCGGTCCGTGAGTCCGAGCCCCGCGTCGGGCTCTGTGCTGACCGCTCGGAGCCTGGAGCCTGTTTCCCATTCTGTGTCTCCCTCTCTCTCTGACCCTCCCCCGTTCATGCTCTGTCTCTCTCTGTCTCAAAAATAAACGTTAAAAAAAAATTTTTTTTTTAAAACCTGCTAAATGAAACAACAGAAAAATGCAACCTTTTCCGTATGCTCCTTCACCAATAGCATTTACTCTCCTGTGACTTCTCACAAGCCATTTAACCTTCTGGGATTTTGTAGGTCTCCAAGATGAGAAGACTGTATTCCACCTCACTAATCCTCAAGGGAGCGAAAATTAAAGAAAGAGTGTCCATTTCTCACACGTGAGGTTGGCAAAACATCAAGACTGGCAGGTTCCAGTGTCCGTGTGATTACACGGCAGGGCCATCCGCATGTGCTGCTGGTGGGTGTGTGCACCTGAACTAATCTGACAGCGTCTGTTAAAACTGTAAGTATACAATTTTAACCCAGACATCCAACTTTTAAGACTCCTTTACCCAGACATCCAACTTTTTTTTTTTTTTAATTTTTTTTTTCAACATTTATTTATTTTTGGGACAGAAAGAGACACAGCATGAACAGGGGAGGGTCAGAGAGAGAGGGAGACACAGAATCCGAAACAGGCTCCAGGCTCTGAGCCATCAGCCCAGAGCCCGACGCGGGGCTCGAACTCACGGACCGCGAGATCGTGACCCGGCTGAAGTCGGACGCTTAACCGACTGCGCCACCCAGGCGCCCCCAGACATCCAACTTTTAAGACTATCCTACAGAAACTAGCAACACTAAAGAAGAATAAGTTTTTATTACAGGATGGATTATAATGACAAATGAGGACACAAGAACCACCTGAATGCCTACCGATATGAGAAGTTTTGAGGAAATAGGAAAACATTTATAGTATGGAATATTAAGCAGTAATTGGAACTGAAGAAACTTAGAAAGATATCCATGACAGGTACCCAGGTGGCTCAGTCGGTCCAGTGTCCGACTCTTGATCTTGGCTCACATCATAATCTCACGGTTCATGAGTTCGAGCAACATATCAGGCTCTGCACTGACAGTACGGAGGCTGCTTGGGATCCTCTCTCCCTCTCTTTCTCTCTCTCTGCCCCTTCCCCGCTCTCTATGTCTCTCTCTCTCTCAAAATAAATAAATAAATAAATAAAAGCAGAAGTTAAAAAGAAGAAAGGCACCTATCTATGATCCGTTGGTATGTAAGAAAGCAATCTGCTTTGTACTGATCACATGAATCTTTTTTAATTTTTAAAGGAAAACCCCTATCTACATATTTTAGGCATTTGTGTTTATCACTATAGAGAAAGATACCAAAGATACAACAAGGTAATAACCATGATTTCTTCAGATGGGATAAAAAGGGGAAATGATTCCCTTCTTCATATTCCTCTATATTATCTGACTTACTGTTATTTGGCTCCCTGGTAATTTTATTTTTTGTTGTTGTTGTGGGTAATTTTAAATGTCCAGAGATAGTAAAGATTTTGTTAAAGGGCGTTCACATTCTTCAGTGAATGGTTAAATTATGTCCAATATGCCACAGGAGTATGTCAGATAGTTTTTAAGGTTTACAACAAGAACAGTTAATACTTTTAAAAGTTTTGATACAAAGGAGTAATAAAAAAATTAACCTCTGTTTAACACCTCAGCACCCCTCCCCCAAATTCTGGATCAACGAAACATTCTATTATTCAAATCACAGCTGTGATTGAAGCAAAACTTCCCACCACACACTGTACCCCTTCTCCCACTCACTCGGAGATTCATCCCAGTGAACTGGCAGGAATCACGAAGAAAAGCATTCCTATTCTACGGGTACCCAAAGAGCAAAAATCTTTCTAGTTAATTTCTCGCCCAAAGAAAACAGAAATAAAGCACTAACGAGCATGCCAGTCAGGCTCTCTTCTCTAAGGGACATCTACTGAAGGGAAAAAAACATTCTAGGACGGACAGACAAGCCTCTCAATTTATCCAAGCTTAACATCTTAATCAATGTGTGTTACAGGTCTTAAAATTTGGCTCTTATTGACTAAAAATACTCACACAAACTTTAAAAGGACACTATCAGTGTTCCCACTCATGACGATGAACAACGTTCAGATGTACATCCATCAGAGCAGGAAAGTCGTCATCCACGTTAGTTACTAGTAACCACAGTGAGGGGGGTTTCAAATGTTTTAATCTCTCTTGAAATTAGCACATAAAAAAATCAAATCTTAAACACTGCTCAATTTAAATAACTCAAAATTTTCAAAGCAGAAAACAGTCCCATTCTTAAACATACCATGCCTACAATCTTCATCAGCTTGCCCATAGTTTTTCTGCAAAATAAAAGATACAAGATAAAATTAAGTCGTTCAAGGGCAGCTTAAAACAGATTTTATCAAAAACAAAAACAAAAACTCAACTTTGTTTCAAAGTGTGATTATTAATGTTTGGAATTTAATATTCACAGAGCAAAACTAACTCATGTGCTCTACCAACAATATAATGTCCTTCCCTGTCCATTACTCACACTCCTTCTCACCTTCTCTACTTCCAAACCACCAGAACCTCCTCCCTCACGATCACGCTCAGCTAACGACTCCCCTGAGAAAACAGAGCCCTGAGAAGAGAGTTCCCGAGGACTGTCACCCCATGTCTGCCCGCTTCCCAGCGCACTCTCTGCCTTCCGCCTGTTACCAGGCCAGCCTCCAGGGCCCTTTCTAGCGTACCGCTGGGGCAGACCTGCTCTATAACCCGCTCAAGAACATCGCTCCGGCAAGCCGCCTCTACTCCTATATCGCTGACTTTTTTGCTTTCCATTGAAACAAACATGGGGCTACTTCACCCATCTTAAAAAAATCCTTCTTGTGACCTCACTTCTCCCACCAGTTACCACTCTCACTTTTTTGTGCCTCTTTGGGACAAAACTCCCCGAGAACTGTCTCTACTCATGTACTTCAATTCCTTCCCGGTGACCCTCGAACCGTCTTTAGTCAGATGGGCACCGCCACTCCACGGAGGCTGCTCTCGTGCTGGTCTCCAGTGACCTCCACTGCATCCAGCCGGACACGCGGTCTACACCGACTCGTTCCCATTCAGATGCACTGTCACATCTCCGTCGCCTCTCAATTCTCACTACTACATTCACAGCAACAGACACTGCTGACCACTCTCTCACTTGGATCCACTTTCTTCACTTGGCTACGGGTTCACGGCCCTCCCTTAGTTTTCCTTTACGTCAAGGGTTGCTCTTCAGGCTGCTTTGCTGGTTCCTCTTCTTCTCCTGCACCTCTTCACACTGTAGTGCCATTAAGACTAAGTCCTCGGTCCTCTCCTCTTCTCTATGTACACTCGTTCATTCCCTTGGTGATCTCACCCAGGCTCAAGACTTCAGATGTCATCTACAGGCCCCCAACTCTTAAGTCTGTATCTTTGACCCAGACCTCTCTCCCAAACTCCACCCCTGCCTATCATGACTGCTTCCTCAACATCTCCAGCCAGCTATCTAAATGACATCTCAAACTCAGGATGTCCAAAACTGAACTCCCAACTTGCCCCACAAAACCTGTGCACCACCGACAGCCTTGTCATCTCAGTTGAGGAAACTCCACTTTCCAAATGCTCAGACAAAGCAACATCGGAGTAATTTGTGACCGCTCTCTCTCTCTCTCTCTCTCTCTCTCTCACTCCCTGCATTCAATGTATTAGGAAATTATACTAGTCCGACCTTCAACTTAGAACCAGAATCAAACCACTCCTCACTCTCTCTGCGGCCGCCATTTTGCCTGAGTCACTATCATGTCTGCCCTGGATTATTCCAACAGCTTCCCAACTAGTCCCCCTGCCTCACTTACCCCTCCAGAGTCTACCCTCAATATAAAAGCCAAAGAATCCCTGCCAAATCAGATCATGCCATTCCTCTGCTCAAAACCTAACAAGAGCTCCCCAACTTAAGTAGAAGAAAACCAGGTCCTTATAGGGACCTGGAGGGCCCCACAGGAGTCAGCCCCATTGCCCACTCCGCCTCACATACTTTTCTCCAGCACACTGGTCTTCTAGCTATTTCTCAAATATGCCAGGCAGGCTTCTGCCTCAGAACCTTCGCACTGACTGTTGCCTCTGCCTGTAATATTCTTCCTCCAGATTTTGACATGGCTCGCTCCCTTGCCTCCTTCGTATCACCTTATCAGCAAAGCCGACCCTGACCACTCAATTTCAAATTGCAACCCCAACCCTAACCCTATATCCCCAAATCTCCCTTGCCATGACTTTTTTTTTCAGCAGACTGCTACCTTCTAACACTCTCAAGTGTCTACTTATGTGTAATATGTACTGTCTAGGGTCTGTCCCCCAGCTAGAAAAAATACCGTGAAGATCATTTTTTTCCACCAATGTCTATCAAGTACCTAGACCAGTGTCCGGTACATAGTATACACTCAATAAATATTTGCTGAATGAGTGGATAACCCAAAATGCTACACAACAAGTTGTATTAAACAATTTTAAAGGTGTAAAAACAGTTGTTGCTGTCAAACACGTTCAGCAATCACTAGCCACATCAGCCCGGACTTAGGTGATTGTGGCCAACAATTTTCCCCACTCAATGAAAAAGTCCATTTTTCACGGCTCAGCATTGGCTTATTGACAGTGTTTACCCACCAGTTGCAAAAACGAGGCGATTCTGTAAAGAAGACTCTCAATTTTGATGCTTTCTATCTCCAGTGGACATGGCCCTGTGAAGTCGGCCATGGAGTACTGGCCAAGAGAAAGGAGGGCCTCTGTGCAGTGCTTGAGGGTCATTTCATAGTCCTGCCTCTTAAGTGATTCGCACGCTTGTTCACATGACTTCTCAGCTCTTCTGTCTTCCATGACTCAGGGACAAAAATCCTAAAGACAGAAAGAAAGGACAGGTCAGAGAAGGTTTTAAAATCTCACTCGTTTTCAATTCTAGTCTCATTCCTACCTCCGTTGGTTTAATTATCTCTCGGAATAGTTACTCTCAACCAGCCTTCTGATCAAGGTCACAGCTGAGCCTGTGATGCTACAAAATCTATACTTCTCTTTTACATTTTATGAAGTCTTTACTAAGATCCAAGCATAACGTCAACCGTAAGTCGAGATCACACAACCAAGCACCAAATGTAGAAATGAGTCAAATTGATAAAGGAAACATGACTTTGAGTACTGCAAGGTGCAACAAACCATGAAGGCTGTTTTGTGTGTTTTTTTTAAACCAGAAGGTACAGAAATGCTTCATATCCAAACCTCCCAATTTCAGTATTGTAATTCTGTGACTGGGATCGCAGAGAATCAAGACCTATACCGTGCAGGATTTTTCCCACCAACATAAAAACCAGTCTAAAATGCCAGTCTGAACCGCCTATTCATTCAATTCGGCAAACATTCCCCGAGGCCGGGCCCTGTGCTAGCGGCCCCGAAGTCCACGATGGAGCACAGCACGGCTGCTCTCAGGCAACTCCGATTCTGCCAAGAGCAGCAATTCCGAGAAAGACTTATTCCATCTGCCACAAGGCATGAGCTGGCCTCGAAAGGTGAACGGGAGTTCCCTACACAGAGATGGCAGGGAGAGCGTACGTGGGATTTTCAGAGAGAAGAGTTCAAGCGAAACCACCAAGAGGAACAACCGCGTGACCTAAACTCCAGGTGTGTCAGGGAAAGCGGAGGAGCCGCGAATGACCTCAAGGGCCGCAAGAAGGGAGGGCTTTATGCCACAGGCGCTGGGGCGTGATGGGCTGTCACAGGAAGAAGGAGGCTCTCCCTCAGAAGTGCCGTAAGAACAGGCGAGAAGCGGGCACGGCCATCAGGAAGACACCACCACGGCGGTCCGAGAAGGAGAGTCTGCGAATGCAAGCCCGGCCTCGCCCCAGCTGGATGGCTCACGGCGAGAGCACGACGCCTGGGCAGAGAGGACCTCAACCCCGTGGACTGCCGATCACGACACTGCGTCGCGGGAGCACTCTCGCGGACCGCCCGTCACCAGCTCGGTCAGGCACGCAGAGTGCGTTTCCTGCCCCCCCCACCTCGCTTGCCGGCCCTCCTGCTCTTCCCCACCTTCCACCTGACCCACCGGCCCCAGGTGCTCATCGGTCCCTCTCGCCTCCTCTCCTGCCGCAGCCCCGGCGAGCCTCCTGCCGCCTCTCCAGCTCTGACGGCCACCTGGCCCCAGGCTCCCCTGCTCTTCTTCTGCCATGCGCCGCACACAGCGAGAGCTGAGGGGAGAAAGCCGTGGACGGGCACCCAGAACACAGTGGCAGTGAGTTGGGCGTGATGACAGACGTCTGCAGAGGTCCATCCAGGCCCCTTCAACTTGGAGATACTCGTAGGTCAAAAAGTGCAGGGGCACCTGAGTGGCTCAGTCGGGTAAGCACAGGACCCCTGATTTCAGCTCAGGGCATGGTCTCGCAGCTTCTGAGATCGAGCCCCACACTGGGCTCATGCTGACAGTAGGGAGCCCGCTGAGGATTCTGTCTGTCTGTCTCTCTCTCTCAAAATTAATAAGTAAAACTTGCAAAGTGAATGACTTGCTTTAAAGAAAGGAAGACAAAATAGCGACACTACAAGATAATAACTGATTATAGAGACCTCAGATGATGCTACTGACACTTTGGTCCGAGTAGGTCTTTGCCGAGGGAGAGCTGTCCTGGGTGCTGTAAGATATTTAGCAGCATCTCTGGCCAGTGGCACCTCCCAACTTGTGACAACCGAAAGTATCTCCAGACCGGAGCAAATGTCCCCTGGGGGGGGGGGGGGGGGGGGGGACTCATTCCTGATTGACAACTACCGATACAAACGAGCTTCTCGCGTTGGCTTGCCAGACAATAGCAAAAGTAGATGCATAAACCCATGGACGCCAAAGGCCTCAGAATTGGCAAATCTTTCCTGTAAAACTCTCAGCCGCATCTAGAAAATATTACAAAAGAAGTGAAAAGAAAAGAAAAACTAAGAATGCACAAGCTAAAATCTTTCTTAGGGACAGAACAGAGCACAGGGAGCCAGAGCACAGACGCAGAGCCAGAGGCCTTGCATTCAAAACTCACCGGCCCCCTCACCCACCGGCCCCCTCACTCAGATACTCATGAGCTACACAGCCTGGGGCGAGTGACTTAACCTCCAGTATCCCACCCAACTTGCTCACCTCAAAACTGGCAAACAACTACTGCCTACCTCCTATGGTTAATGCAGGATCAGGTGAAGTATCGTGTGTAGAACACTTACGAGAATGCCTAGCACACAGTAAGTGCTCAGGAAGCGTCAGCTATGGCTATTTCCCCTAAAATTCCAAATTTTCAGTTTACATAAAGTAGAATCACTTCACTGATCTCAACATACAATACTATATTTACAGTAAACAAAATAACACTCTGCGTAACTACCTAGTTAACAGAGCAATTATTTTCATCCATTTTACCCATCTCAATAAACTGATAATGATTACGCAAGAATGGCCGCTGGAGAAATAAGTACATTTGTGTGTCACTGATATACACAAGACAACCCCTAAAACTGGCTACAAAGGGAGATCACAAAGACTCCTGTCAACATCAGCCACCAAGCATACTCCCCAGGGATATCTCAAAACATTAATATGTCAGCAGATTGGGGACAGAACTATTAACTTCAGCAGCTCCAGGGGGAATTAACTTGAAGAGTTCATGTCTGATTCATTAGGTTCAAGTGCCTATCTCAGAAGAGGATGTGAAGGTTTCTACCACACTTACCTTTGTTAATCAGGTCTTAATAATTAGTTTCTCCCCAAGTCCTACCTGAACCTCACCAGGGGTACTTAGCTGTAGTGTGGACCTCAGTACAAAGCAGGTCTTATTCAACTATTTTCTCTGGTTTTTCAGAAAACAGAAGGACCTAGCTAAACATCCTCCTTCTGAAGAAGTTAAAAAAGCTTTCTCATGGGTAAAATAAAAACTGCCAAAGTGAGACAATGTCTCAGCCATGCTAAAATGGACTATAGAAAATACACAGTAAGAGATCTAAAACTACTACTCCTGGAAGAGGCCAGCACCCAGATACACCTCACTGTGTGGCTGACACTCTTGTCGAGGATACAGACACAGCTGTATCAACACCATACAATCCTACCGCCTGCCCAGAACAGCCTGATCCAAGGGGAAACAGTGACCAAGCTCTAAGAGTCTCTCCCCTGGGGACAGGGAGGCCCAGGGAATGGAGATGAGTCCCGTGAATCACACTGATACAGGAAGAAGCATCACATCCGCCCATTGTGAGATCTACCCCCATCAGCCTTGATTCTTTCTCTTCCTGTTAAAAACAACCAACCTGCATAAAAAGAATACAAAACACTGTATGTAACTTTCTACAAACTCCTCCACCTGTGGGGAACATGGGCTTGGGAGTGTGTGACTTCACAGGCAAGGGAAACCAAGATTCCAACCCAAATCCATTAACTCCTGCAATCTGCTACTGACCTATAAGAGACTAATATCATTAGTTGTTTGGCCACCCAGTATCCATTCCTTTTCCTGCTAACAAAAGCCCACATTTTCCCTTTGAGAATTCACCTCACCCCTACTCTCAGTCCATATGGTTCCTGAAGAGCAGACCGCATCAAGGAATCCAAGGGTGTCATGTGACCACAACTGGCTCATAGCCCCAAACACAAAGACGGGCTCAGGTAAGACATGTGACCCCATAAGAACCAATGAGACACGAGACTTCTGCTGAGGCTTCTGGGAAAAAGACAGGTGTTCTTTCCCACTAAACCTAAAGTGTGAGAGGCTCCCGGGGTTGAATATGCTGCGGCCACTTTTCTAACATATGGCCCCTACAACTGAAGTCTGTACAGGAAAAGGCAGAGTTGATCCATAGGGAGAAACAGTCCTGATGACATCACTTGAGCCCCAACTCCAGCTAACTATGCCTGGACTTTGCAGTTAAGTGAGCCAAGAAATTTCTTTCTAGTTTAACCCAGGCAGTTGGGGCTAATTGATATACATGTATGTCTGATTAGCACCTCCCAGGATGTGAAAAACTGAATGAGCTGATAATTGTCTTATAATATATATACACACGATTATTAGTAACACTGGCCACAGTTATTGATTGCTAATAACCGTAAATATAAAGAAGAAAAAAGTGGGCTTGGGAGAGAAATGGCTTAATGTGATACTTGGTTATTCTGCCTGTTAAAAATACAATTCTAGGAGCGCCTAGCTGGCTTAGTCAGTGAAGCACACAACTCTTGATCTCCGGGTTGTGAGTTCGAGCCCCACGTTGGGTGTAGAGATTACTTAAAAATAAAATCTTAAAGGGGCGCATAGGTGTCTCAGTCCATTAAGCTCAGGTCATGATCTCATCGTTCGGTTCATGAGTTTGAGCCCAGCATCCAGCTCTGCGCTGACAGAGCAGAGCCTAGTTTCCATCTCTCTGACCATCCCTTGCACTCGCTCTCAAAAAATAAACATTTAATAAAAATAAAAATAAAAATAAAAGAAAGTGTGAATGAAAGTCTTCACAAACCTAAGCCAATCATCTCCTATGGTGAAGCAAAAGTCCCATGCGTCCCTAAGACTAAGGATAAGGAGTATTTTAATTAGCACCACCTTTCCAAGAAATGATAACATTTGCACTTTCCACAAGTCAACTTTATAAGAACATCGCTATCACTAAGTTAGTTTTCACTACTTTTATAGAAAAGAAATTTGTTTTAAAATCTATCCATCTTAGTACAATAAAAAAAAAAAGGAAAGACACTGATAAATTGGACTTCATCAAAATTACACTTTGGCTCTTTGAAAGACACTGTTAAGAGAACGAAAACTAAAGACTAAGAAAAAATTATCTGCACATCACATGTCTGAAAGAGGATTTGTGTCTGAACACAGAAAGAAGTCTCAAAACTCAACAATAAGCAAACAACCAAATTAAAAGCTGGATAAAAGATTTCCACACACACTCCAAAGAGGGCATAATGATGGCAAATTAGCACATGAAAAGATGAGGCTTTAGTCATCAGAGAAATGCAAATTAAAACCATGATTAGACACTACTACATACTATTAGAGTGGCTACATTACAAACATTGATAACATCGGCGATGCGGAAGAACTGGAACACTCAAGACATGGCTGGTGGGAATACAAAATGGTACAGCTACTCCAGAAAAAGGGCTGACAATTTCTTAAAAAAGTTAAACACATACTCACTACATGACCCGCAATCCCCTCTCCCCAGACAGCTACCCTGGAGAACTGAAAAGACACGTTCACACAAAAATCTATACACAAACATTTACAGCAGCTCTATTCATAACTGCTAAAAACGGAGATACATCCAAATGTCCCTTAATAAGTGACCATGGAAAACTACTCAGCAATAAAAAAAGAATACATTTGCAATATATGCAATACCTTACATGACTGAAAAAGTAAAAGAGCCCAGTCTTAAAAGCTTACATATTGTACGATCCCATTTGTATTATATTTTCGAAAAGCCAAGACTAAAGGGATGGAAAAAGGTCAGTGGCGGGAGGGGTCATGGGGTGGGGATGGGTGACTATGAAAGAAGAGGGTGAGGACATTGCTCTGTATCCTGACTGCGGTGCTAGGTGCACAAACTATACATGTAGGAAATTAATACAACTATACACCAAAAGACAAAAGCCAACTTTTACCGCATGATAATTTTAAGAATAAAACTTTTAAATTGCTTTTAAAATAGGAATCGGTGTCATAATTAATATGGTTATTGTTTTTTAAAGTTTATTTTGAGAGAGAGAGAGAGAGAGCGAGCACGCGTGCATGCACATCCAAGCAGGGGAGGGGCAGAGAAAGGAGGACAGAGAAATGCCCAAGCAGGCTCCATGCTAACAGCACAGAACCCAACACAGGGCTCGAACCCACGAATCATGAGATCATGAACTGAGACGAAATCAAGAGGTCAACCGACCAAGCCACCCAGGGGCCCCTAACATAGTTTTTAAAAATTGAAAAGAAACAGATACAGAAGGATAAGCGTGTTGTTAATAAATGGAAAACCTATACATTTCCTCTTCCGTGCATGTAGGTTTTAGAGGCAAGAATGGAGCCTTCAGAAAGAATGTCTCCAAATAGAGCAATCATTGAGTTCACTTGGCACAAAATATAGAATATTTTTGAAGAATTCCATCATCACTAGGTAATTTGTCTAGAACCAAAAGTAAATATTGGAAGAAAAATGAAATCAATAGTGCACCACAGAGGCGGTAGGTAGACAGGCCTGGACTAAGATATTTTCAGTAACAGATGAAAAAAAGGAAGGTGATTTTTAAAAGCATCATTCTTTGCCCACTGGGGACTTCTTTCTAAAACAGTATGAGAATAACCATCAGACCACCATGAAATCAAGGCATGAAATGTATTTTATTGTTTAAAAAAAAAAATCAGTTATGGGGCGCCTGGGTGGCCCAGTTGGTTAGGCGTCCGACTTCGGCTCAGGTCATGATCTCATAGTTTGTGAGTTCAAGCCCCGCTGACAGCTCAGAGCCTGGAGCCTGCTTGGGATTCTGTGTCTCCCTCTCTCTCTCCCCCTCCCCTGCTCGTGCTCTCTCTCTCTCTCTCTCTCAAAAATTAATAAACATTAAAAATTTTTTTTTAATCAGTTACCTTCCTTAAATTAATTTTTCTTATTAATGTAGGCATGGCTCCCCTTTATTTCAAAAGAGCTAAAAATCTTATTTGATTAAAGACAGACTTCAAAGAACAAAAATAAACTGTGATCAAACAGCAGGAGCCCATAGTAGCAAATAAAATTTCTTCAATCTAAACCGAAGATGATTTCTGTATCTCTGTCTTAGACGTTTGTCTCCATCAGAAACAAAAAAAAAATTATCTCCCTCATGATTGACTTGGGTGGAATGAATCAGACTGCATTTGTAAAGATCTCGTAAGACTGAAGAGCTGTGCTAAACATTACCACTATCCACTCTGACAGCAATTACTAAGAGCCATAATCAGGACTTGATTGGACTCCAAGTTATCCTCAATTATTAAGCTATATAACAATAAAACCATAGGAAAACTTAAAAGACAAATACAATAAAATACACAAGTTTCTTTAAACAACTAACAAAACAAAAATGTAAACAAAGGAAGAACTGCCAGAAAAAAGTTGTGATTCACTTTTTTTTTTTTTTTTAATTATTTGCCTTTACTCTGCCTCATGCATTATTATTTTCCCTGTGGAAATTCTATTATTCTGAAAACAAGACTCTACTGGAAAGTAAATGTTGTGACAAAAGAAAAGCCAGACTGATACATTAAAATAAGCCCCGTGACCTAGCCCCATGGGGGAAGGACACACCCCCTTCTCCCTCCTGAGCTCGGGAGTCAGGCTTCCTCAAGGGGCAGAGCATGAAGGGCCAGGCCTCTGGAGGTGGCAAGGAGCTTCGGTACTAAATATCCAGGCCACCCACAGTCTGGCTACCACCTAACTAACTTTCCCACCACAACCCACGGGCAGTCGGGCTTCCCAGTCTCTGACCCCATGCCCTCTGCCTGCAGTCCCTGCCCTCCTCTCTCTCTGAACCTAACTCCTACTCACCTTTAAATGAAGGCTTCCATACCTACTTCCCTAAGATGCTCTCCCCAAACCAGTACTTCCTACAGAATCATCTATTATTTTGGATTAATCATCTATTATTTTGGATTAAATATATCATATAAGATGCCCTATCTGCCCGACACAACCATCTTATAAATCGGGGTCATATTTTATATCATTTATATCCCGAGACAACCATTCAATTCACTAAAGCCATTCAATAAAGACTTTAATTGAATTTCCCAAAGAGATGGCCTAAAATAACCTGAATGCCAAGCATTCCAAGAACTGTCCTGTACCAAATTAAATACTCATTAGAATTCCAAGTCATAAGGAGGAATGTTGTGTTATCTTTAAACTTATCTGCTTTTATCCAAAACTGGAATCTGCGATGGTTCTATGAGATACACAGGCAAAATATTCTGCAAAGCAAAAGTTTTATTCATTCGACTGTGTTTAATATTCACTCAGTCTTGCTCGCACTTTTCTCTAAAACTCTTATAAAATCTCTGAGCATGCAAGAAGCATTAGAAGAGAGACTAAGCCTATTGAGAAGAAAACTAGAAACTAAGATCATCAATCATATTCCATTTTGAATAATTTCTTTCATAAAGAGGTAAATTCTCCTAAATTCCAGAATGAATGGAATCACATAGCAAAGTAAAATGTTTTAAATACATAAAAGAAATACCCTAATGGACCTTCCACCATCTGTTTTAGTAATTAAAATGATAGAAACAAGAAAAACTTTTAATTTTTTTAAGTTTATGTATTTATTTGGTGACGGGGGGGGGGGGTGGGGGGCAGAGAGAAAGAGAGAGAGAGAATCCTGAGCAGGCTTCACACTGTCAGCGGAGAGCCCAATACAGGGCTCCAACTCACGAACCGTGAGATAATGACCTGAGCTGAAACCAAGAGTTGGACGTTCAACTGACTGAGCCACCCAGGTGCCCCAAGAAAAACTAAATTTTAAAAGCTGTATCAGCAGCTAAAACTGAGGGGTTTTTTTCCATCTACTAGTTTGGCTTTTCCTGACCCATATTTTAGAATTGCTAGCGATTCTGGCAATAGCCTTCTTTCAATAATTCCAAATTATTTCTTGAAAAGTTTGAGCCTCCTCCCAAATCATTTAACATGCTTACTAATCATTAAAAGTATACATATTTAAAAACCCACATTTATGAAGCAATCAAATTACATTAAAAGACTGACTTTCTAGAAAAGGTTGCTGCTTGCCAAGAAAACTTTATGACTACAAAAATTTTCTATTTGCATTTCTTCATTTTCCCTTTTAGATTATCTGTGTAGACTTGTAAACACATAATCCCAAACAGTTGAGCTTTTTATATTAAACATAAATCGATTTTTAAAAAGCCAACTGCATAATTAAAACAGTACCACCAACCACCATCATCCCTCTTAAAAGCTGTCTTTAATTTACCAACAATCTATGTTCTAAAAATATATTTTCAAATCAGCGTTTGAAACTCAGTACAGAGTTTCCTGCTCCCATTTGGTTAAGTAAAAACAAGTTGATTATAAAACAATACAGTATAGGGGCATCTGGGTGGCTCAGCTGGTTGAGTATCCGACTTCAACTCAGGTCATGATCTCCCAGTTTGTGGGTTCGAGCCCCGCACTGGGCTCAATGCTATCAGCCTATCAGCACAGTGTCAACTTTGGATCCTATGTCCCCCTCTCTCTGCCCCTTCCCTGCTTTCGCTCTTCTCAAAAATAAACAAACACTGGGGTGCCCGAGTGGCTCAGTTGGTTAAGCGTCCGACTTCGACTCAAGTCATGATCTTCCCCGTTCATGGGTTCGGGCCCTGTGTCGGGCTCTGTGCTGATGATGGCTTGGAGCCTGGAGCCTGCTTCAGATTCTGTGTCTCCCTCGCCTTCTGCCCCTCCCCCACTCACACTCTATTGCTCTCTCTCAAAAATAAACAAAACACTTTAAAAATTTTTAATAAATATTTTTTAAAATCTTAATTAAAAAAAAAAAACCTGTTATTTCATGTACCCTAGTACACACATAGCTCATCTTGAGCCTAAGATCCAGTATAGACACGTTTGCCCAAAACGCCACTCTCTGGTTGAGAAAGAAATGTAAATGCTAAGGCATAGAACATCCTTTGCTGTCAACTGCTAATTGGATTAGAAATCCTTAATAACATTTCTAGTGCTGAAATTCTATTATTCTATATAAAACAATTAAAATAGATATACATTTGTGGCGCCTGGCTGGCTCAGTGAGTAGAGCATGTGACTCAATCTTGGGGTTGTAGGTTCGAGCCCCATGTTGAGTACAGAGACTGCTTAAAAATCTTAAAAAATAGGGGCGCCTGGGTGGCTCAGTCGGTTAAGCGTCCGACTTCGGCTCAGGTCATGATCTCACGATTCGTGAGTTTGAGCCCCACGTTGGGCTCTGTGCTGACCGCTCAGAGCCTGGAGCCTGCTTCAGATTCTGTGTCTCCCTCTCTCTCTGGCCCTCCCCCGTTCATGCTCTGTCTCTCTCTGTCTCAAAAATAAATAAACATTAAAAAAAAATTTTTTTTTTTAAATCTTAAAAAATAAATAAGTTTAGGGGCGCCTGGGTGGCTCAGTCGGTTAAGCGTCCGACTTCAGCTCAGGTCATGATCTCACAATTAGTGAGTTCAACCCCACATCGGACTCTGTGCTGACAGCTTAGAGCGTGGAGCCTGCTTCAAATTCTGTGTCTCCCTCTCTCTCTGTTCCTCCCCCCAGCTCAAGCTCTGTGTCTCTCTCTCCCTTTCTCTCTCCTTCAAAAATCAATGAAAACATTAAAAAAAATTTTTTTTAATAAATAAGTTCACATTATCATTTCACACCCATTAGGATGGCTACTATAAAAAAAAAAAAAAAAAAAAGCCCAGAAAATAACAAGTGTTGGTGAGGATGTGAACAAATTGGACTCCTTGTACACTGCTGGTGGGACATACGATGGTGTTACTACTTTGGAAAACATTAAGTACAGAATTACCACAAGATCCAACAATTCTACTTCTGGGTTAATATCCAAAAGAACTAAAAGCAGGGACTGGAACAAATATTTGTACACCCATGTTCACAGCAGCATTATGTCTAACAGCCAAAAGGTGGAAACAACCCAAGTGTCCATCCGCAGATGAATGGATTAAAAATGTGGCATTTACATACAATGGCACATTATTTAGCCTTAAGAAGGAAGGAAATGCTGACACGTGCCACAACATAGGTGAGCCCTGAAGACACCACGGTAGGTGAAAAAAGCCACGCACAAAGGACAATGTATGATTGTACTTATATGAGGGACCTAGAATGGCAAATTCATAGAGACAGAAAATAGAATGCTGGTTGCCAGAGGCTTGCAGGAGGGGGAAATGGAGAGTTGTTTAACAGCTACACAGTTTCGGTTTGGGGCAATGAGAGAGTTTTAGAGACAGATGGTGGAGGCAGTTCAACAACACGATTGTACTTACTGCCGCTGAAATGAATACAAAAATGGCTAAAATGGTAAATTTCTTGTCATGCATATTTAACCAAAATTTCTAAAAACTACAAGTACACAAGCCTTGATAACCTCCTTATAAGCAGTGAGGCCCATGGCTTAATCCAGAAACAAACTTAAGGACTCCTCATGGTCCATTTCCCAGTATGCCCTACCCATGAAGAAGGACTAAGAGCAGGGGCGCCTGGGTGGCTGAGTTGGTTAAGCATCCGACTTAGGCTCAGGTCATGATCTTGCAGTTCTTGAGTTTGAGCCCCGTGTTGGGCTCTGTGCTGACAGCTCAGAGCCTGGAGCCCACTTTGGATTCTGTGTCTCCCTCTCTCTCTGCCCCTTCCCTGCTTGTGCTCTCTCAAAAATAAATGAACATTTAAAAAAAATTTTTTTTAAATAAAAAAAGGACCAAGAGCCAGAGTCAAAGGTGAGACATTAGTCCCACTAAATAAACTCAGAAAAGCCAAAACACAGGACCGAGTCCAAGGTGGTTGGCGAGCGGCAAGCTAGGAAAGAGAAGGCGGGGGGGGGGGGCGGGCGCCTGGGTGGCTCAGTCGGTTAAGCTTCCGACTTCGGTTCAGGTCATGATCTCGCGGTCCGTGAGTTTGAGCCCTGCGTTGGGCTCTGTGCTGATGGCTCAGAGTCTGGAGACTGCTTCGGATTCTGTGTCTCCCTCTCTCTCTGACCCTCCCCCGTCCATGCTCTGTCTCTCTCTATCTCAAAAATAAATAAACGTTAAAAAAAAAAAAAAAAAAAAAGGAAAGAGAAGGCGGGAGGCAGGGACTCTCTCAGGACATGGCCAGCTGATGAGACTGGTGAGGACAGAAGAGCGGTGAGAACAAGGCAGAACAGAGAGCAGGAGAGATCGGAGAAGGGAATTGCCCCTAAGATAACAAAAGGGAGGGGAGTGGAGGCAAAGGTAAAAACGGTAAAAAAGGTAAAAAATCAAGAAGGGGATTCATTCAAGAAGAGATTCTGTCCAAGTGTCAGCAGAAAAATTACTTCCTTCCATTAACATGGCCATTTGTATCTAAAGAAACCAAAAAAGTTGATGAAGCCTATGAAAAGTTAGGGAGAAAAATTTTTTTCTATGAAAGACTACTACTGTGTCACCATCCCCAGAGAACTAACATCATTTTTCATGGGTTTTTGTTTTGTTTTTTTTACAAGAAAAACTTATTTGCTTAGAATTAATTTCGATGTGGGCCTACCTTTTCTGTTATTAAACATTAGTATACCATGAATGAATTTAAAATGTTCTACAGAACAGGAGTTAAGAGTATGCAAGCTTGAGGGGGTGCCTGGGTGGCTCAGTCGGTTAAGCACCGAACTTCAGCTTAGGTCATGATCTCGTGGTTTGTGGGTTCAAGCCCCACATCGGGTTCTCTGCTGTCAGCATCAAGCCCGCTTTGGATCCTCCGTCCCCCCCCTCTCTGCCCTTCCCCAGCTCATGCTCTCTCCTCCCTCTCTCTCAAAAATAAACATTAAAAATTTAAGAAAAAAAAAGAGTTTACAAGCTTGAAACCAGATCTGCCTGAATTTCAATCTTGGCATGGCAACCTGAGACAACCTACATAACTCTGCCTCAATCTCCCAATCTGCAAAATAGGGATAATAACAGTATCTACCTTGCAAGCCTCTTGCAAGAATTAAATAGGTTAAATTATAAAAGTACTTAGAACAGTGTCTCGCCACTGTTATAAAAGCATCAGCTCACTATTACCCCCCAGGTCTAGAATATGAGCTCCATGGGAGGTGGGATTTTGTCTGCTTTGTTCACTATTGAAGCCCCAGGTTCCTGACCTAAGTATGTGCTGAAAAATAAAAATTTGTTGAATCAGATACACTTTATGCCAGCAACACAGAACCCTGAAGTTGAAGAGCACGACTTTTTTGTTACTACTGACAACTAAAACCCGCATAATAATTTAGCCCCAAAGTTTAGAGTTCATAGAGGGTTTTGACATACCTTGTCTCAAGGCATTTTACAAAGCTGATATTATTTATCTCCATCTCACAAACTAAGAAGACTTCAGGGGTTTGCCCAAAACACAAAGTCTGAGGCAGAACAGGAATTCTGAGCATGGAGTCTGCGGGGATTCTCTCTCTCTTTCTCTCTTTCCCTCTCCCCTGCTCGCTCACTCTCTAAAATAAAATAAATAAAAAATAATAAAATAATTTTTTAAAGTTAAAAATAAAAAAAGCAAGTCCTCATTCCCCAACGTAAACTCCGCCACTCCCAACTTTCTACTGAGTACACCTGAATGTGAGGACAACAGCCAGATGACAACCTTCAGCTCTTGGCAGTGAGGGAGGGAAGGGGACACTGGACTGGGAGTCAGGAAGCTTCATGTGTGCCTGGTTTTAGTAAGTACGAGACCTCTCTGGTTCCTCTAATGCCTCTGGGCCCTGAACTTCCTCATCTGTTCCTTCTAGGACTAAAATTCTGACTTCGGCTTTCTCCTAGCTTCTGGAACTCAACAAACAAAACCAAATTCATCTTTTCTCTATTCCAAACCCCTAAGACGTGTTCTTGCTTCTGATGTCCCTATTCCTGATGCCCATTCTGCCAGCCACCCAAGCATAAACACCTCAACATCACCTCTGACTTAGAACTGACTGTTTCCTTCCCCTCCTGCCTAATTAGTCACCACAACCCTGTTCAACCTCCAAAATATCTTCTGAATCTGTCACCTCCTTTCCATCCCCAAGGCCATCGACTCAATTCAGGCCCTCGCCTGAACTATTGCCATGAGCACAACTAAGTCCCTCTCTGTGTCTCCTCACGGCCAACCCATCATACTCGTCCTCGGTTTGGCACTCAACACCCTCCAAGACCCAGTCCTGACCTCTCTGCGGCCTCATCTTCCACCGCCTTCCGTGATGTCTCCCCGGGTCCAACGAGTTTAGATGCACAGTTTCCTGGCACCCACCTCATTCTGGCACCAACCCCAGCCTCTGCCCAAGCTATCCTTCCCTCCAGAATGCCTCCTTCCATCGCTTCTCCTCTTCGGGGGGGCCAATTTAAATGCCGCTTCTTCAACTGAAGTGTTCCCTGATATCCCCAAGGGGACAGTATCACTCCCTCTACTTAACCCCTAAGCACCTTGGTGGAACCTCTTTTAGAGCACCTATCAAACTCCTAGTAGTCCTTTCATTTTCTGGTGCCCCTGTTCTCCCTACGAGCGGATTCGTTCCTTGTGAGTAGGAAATAGGTTTTATTCATCTTCGTATTCCTCACAAGACAGTTTCTCAAAGACTGTGTGAAGACATGATGGTATGCCATGAATGAGCTACAGATATTCCACACGGTGATCCCCTCGGCCCTCCAAGCAGCCACAAAGCGACTTCGGCAGCCAGAGTCCCCACTGGTCAAGTCTCAAGCATTCTCAAGTAGCCTCCGCCTCCAACCAGGCAGATGCCGAGACGACGACTTGAGAAGCGCTCAGAGGACGCACGTGGCACACTGTATAAAGTGGATGCCCAAGAAACATTTGCTGAATTGAATCTTGGAATAATCCATCTGTTCCCCCTCAACCACTGTCCCCAAGATTCCTGACCATCTAGACCTCTTTGAACGTTTTCACTGAATTGGTTCTGGTTATTTTTTATTAACTACCTATCATCACCTGGTTATACTCGCCTTACTATCCAAAGCTTACATTGATACTGTATTGCGCAAAACAGCAGAGGATACGCACGATTTACCATGAAGAGATTCAAAGAATGAAATTCAACGCCATAGAACAAAGAAAAGCAGGGGCGCCTGGGTGGCGCAGTCGGTTAGGCGTCCGACTTCGGCTCAGGTCACGATCTCACGGTCCGTGAGCTCGAGCCCCACGTCGGGCTCTGCGCTGACAGCTCAGAGCCTGGAGCCTGCTTCAGATTCTATGTCGCCCCCTCTCTCTGAGCCTCCCCCGTTCATGCTCTGTCTCTCTCTGTCCCAAAAATAAATAAACGTTGAAAAAAAAAATTTAAAAAAAGAACAAAGAAAAGAAAATGCCATTTTACACTACCAAATGAGCAAAAACTTTTTTAAAAAAATTTTTTTAGGGGCACCTGGGTGGCTCAGTCGGTTAGGCGTCCGACTTCGGCTCAGGTCACGATCTCACGGTCCGTGAGTTCGAGCCCCGCGTCGGGCTCTGCGCTGACAGCTCAGAGCCTGGAGCCTGCTTCGGATTCTATGTCTCCCCCTCTCTCTGACCCTCCCCCGTTCATGTTCTGCCTCTCCATGTCTCAAAAATAAATAAACATTAAAAATTTTTTTTTAAATATTTTTTAATGCTTATTTATTTTTGAGAGAGGGAGAGAGACGGAGCGTGAGCAGGGGGCAGAGGTGCAGAGAGAGAGGGAGACACAGAATCTGAAGCAGGCTCCAGGCTCTGAGCTGTCAGCACAGAGCCCGACGCCGGGCTCGAACCCGCAAACTGTGAGACCATGACCGGAGCCGAAGTCAGATGCCCAACTGACTGAGCCACCCAGGCGCCCCAGTGAGCAAAAACTTTTAAGGAAAAAATGTATTTCTGTCCAGTTATGGTAAAACAGGTACGTCCGTGTTTCTGCTAATAGTACAAACTGGTACAACATTCTTGAAAAACAGCGTGGCAACACATATCAAAAGTCATAATAACATTCATTCCATTTAACACAATACACTCAGGGGGAGCCTGGGTGGCTCAGTCAGTTAAGCAACCTACTTCAGCTCAGGTCATGATCTCATGGTTTGTGGGTTCGGGCCCCACATCAGGCTCCGGGTGGACAGCTCAGAGCCCGGAGCCGGCTTTTGATTCTGTCTCCCTCTCTCTGCCCCTTCCCTGCTCACACCCTGTCTCTCTCTCTCAAAAAATAAACATTAAAAAAAAAAAAAGTATAACACAACACTCAGAAATGTGTCCTAGAACTATAATTAGTCAAAAAATAATAAACATCTACAATAATGTAGATTAAAGTATTAAGTGAAAACCAGGGAGCAACATGTTTAACCTAACATTAAAAAATTTAAGTAAATTATGGGAGCATGACTTGATGAAATATTTTGCACCCTTTCAAAATGTAAGCATATAAATTAAAATTGTGACACCTATAACATGAAAATGTTCCATGATCTAACAAGCAGAAAAAATTCCAATTACATGCACTATAATTAGACACGAATAAAATATATATATATGTACACACATATATACATGTAAATGCTTGTATGTGTACACGTGTATACATACATATATAGTTTTTAATGGAACACCAAAAAGAAAATCAACGATTTTATGGTAATAATCTAAATATTTAACAATTTAATATCCATTCCTCTTAACTTAAAAAAGAAAGTCCCCCCATACTCAAGAAAGAGGGGTTCCAGGATACAAGCTTGACAGAACCTCAGGAAAGGTCCAACCTATCACTGAGCATTTTGGCCTTACCTGAGAACTCATACATTCCTTATCACAATGACCTCTATATGACAACCCCAGACCATAGCTTTCCAAGGACCAACGAACCATCTCGAATGGTCTTCAGATCACACCCATGAACCCATGAATCATGCAAAACAAGCATAGCCTCAAAAACAAAGACTATCAGCAAAGAGCCAAGCCCACATTCAATTATAAAACCTGAAAGGATACAGTAGCGTCACATTCAAGTTTCAGGTATTCTCAAAGCCAACTTGCTGCCTCAGTGAGGGACTGTATCACATTTAAAAAGCAGTCTGAAATCATGGACAAATCAAAGAACTAAGGGCCAAGAGACCAAGGTACAGTGAAAGGGAAAAAGAAAAGTTATTCCAGCTACAAAGAACAGAAAACTGGAAACTCCAGCTGAAAGCAGATGGGTAAAAAGTAGCTGGCCATGTCTTGTAAACCAGAGGCCAGAGGCCATAAGGCAGGATGGCAAGATATTTTATCAACAGACGAAGCTTCCTTGAGCTGGTGAGATTTAAAAAAGACTAGCACTGAAAATGTATCAAAACATAATTTTAGCACTGACGCCCCACAAGGACAGTATCAAAACAGTCTTCTAATTGTTTTTGCTGTAGTATCACCATTGTCCGAATTTAAAATGAAAGACCAAGATGCTACAATGGACCAAGAAAATTAGTTCTTGTGAATTACAAATAGTGAAGATTAAATGGCCTTTCTTAGCAGGGCATTTCAGCAAAAGACAACAAATATGAAGGACTAATTAAAACAACCAGTAGGAAAGAAAGTTCAGCCTTTTGTTTCTATTGCTGTGTTCTCACTATCTAGATGCACAAAAATGCAGATATATACAGTCATCCGTGACAACACACACACAGCAGATAACAGGAAAAACAAAACTATTCAATACTTCCCCAAGTTCATGGGAGCACAGGGGGATTACCACTCCAGAATGCTGACTCAGAAACTGAAGGGCCTCTCAAGTTCTAATCATATGCAGATAGGAGTCGTCTCTGTGCGGTTACTCAATCAGAACGTAAGTAGAAGATTAACCTACCCTGGCTTCTCTTCAAACACACTCTGGCAGAGCGGCCCCCGGGCTCCTCAGAGTATGTTCATCCTCATCCAGTCTGTTCCAGAAGCAGCCAATTCAGTCAGGACCCGCATCTTCAGGTTTCCACAGCTTCCCTACCATCCAGCATCACTGCACCTTGTCCCAGCTTATGCTTCCTGGCCAGACACTCTACATTTAAAGTCTCTCCTCGCTTCCTCAGGCATCACCAAGTTCTTGTTTTCTAAATAAAGCTCTCCTAAACCTTACTCACCTGCAGTTCACTGCACTGGGTATCACCCAAATAGCCCATCAGAGCTCTTTATAATTTCTGAAAGAGAGAAAAGGAAGCTTTTCAATACATAGTAGGAAACACCTTTGCTGATGTATCAGTTCTGAAGCGTTTGTATCCAATATTCACAGCGTATGGTCTTCTGGTCCGTAGTATTTCAGTAAAATGTAGCCTGATCAGCCAGGACCAAAAGTCCTGAGATAAGAGACCAGAGATAAAAGTTTGGTTTATTGTTGCTATTGCTTAGCTGTGTGACCTTGGGCAAGTCACTTGACTTCTGCAGGCCTAAATCTCCTCATCTGGAAAATCAGACAGACCAGGGATGAGCAGCAGAGCACACTGCAGTGGGAAGAGCACAGGCCTTCCAAGACAGGCCAGCACCACAAGTTACTTGTCATCATGACATCTGTTAGCTAGTTGTTCACATTTGGCCTAAATCTCCTCCTGGGCAAAACAGAAATAACAACAAGTATCTTCGGGTTGTTCCGAAAATTAAAGGAGAGATGATGAGTTATAAAGAGACTATAGTAAACACACTGTGTGGTTTATCATAAAATTCTACAGGTGGTAATTACCACCATTACCCCCAGCCCTAAGGTTATATAAATTCAATTCACAAATATTTTTTTTTTCCTTACGGGATCAACAAATCAAAAGTGTACCATCCCGACCATGGAATTAACCGGGTGTCTCACTAACAATTCAATTACAGTTATCTTAAACTGATGGTACTTTACGATTATCAGTATTACTTAACATCAGCAGGAAAGAGATGTTAGCCCCTGCATAACATCTGAACTGGTTCAGTGGCCATGCCTTCCGTGACTTCTCCCTCTGCTTTCCCTACTACTAGTATAAATACCCAGTAACAGGTCTTCCAAAAGCCAAATGACACCAACTGCTTTCCATGGTCAGCTCAAGGGAATACAACTAAAGATGGAGGAAAAGGAACAAAGGCTTTTTTTTTTTTCCATCTTTTTTAACTTTACACACTTAAGTACTGTTCAAATTTGTTTACCACAGCATGCGTCAGTTTTGCATAAAAACAACTGTTTAAAACTATGTTACTTATACATTTTGCCTAGTGACAGGAAGCTCCCCTTACAGGAATATTGTCACCACAAGGAGAATTTCCACAGAAGAAAGCAAAAAGGCAAATTCAGATGTGCTGAGAACACCTAAAATATGGCACCAAAATAACAAAAATCACAAACATTCACACTTCAGAATGGTTCAGTCAAAAAAGATGCCATGCATTCTCTGAAGATCTAATGATGAATCGGGGGTTTTTTTGGTTCAAAGCAGGATGAATATATAAACGTTGGTTTTACCAGACAACTTCCTGCTCTTAGAGAAATGACCCAGTACAATTTATACAAGTAAACAAGTTAGTATGACTCTGAAAAACTGTCAGCTAGTTTTAGACAACTGACAGCTTTTAAAAATTATATTACATATAGAAATTAAAAGTCTTCACACCACATCTACAATTTGTTAAAAAAGGAATAATAACTCTATTAAAATTCAGGATTACTCAGAAGTATTACCCCAGCCACTCCTGAAGTGACAAACCACTGTGTTTTATGTTGCTTCTAGCCAATGCTACATAAATCCTGACTACACCCATCAATTTAAATGAACTGTAAGCTGGTGTGTCCACATTCTCCACACATAACATAGTTCTTTCCCAGAAAACATTTCAAAATATTACTTAGAAATCAAACTGTATTTGCAGGCACACTTATCTACGTTTATGAGAATAAACAACCATAACAATTTGCTCGTAATTTTTAAGTAGCCCCTCCCCCTACCTTGTTTATCAACAAGTTAATAAACTTGGCCCAAAATCTTCTATGCATTTGAAACAAGAGGCCAAGGATGTGATTTCTTGTGCTGAGCCCGTATTTGGATCTTAAATATAGTCAGACAATTATAGACTAACTTGCATTTAATATTAATACCAAGCCTACCTCTTAAACAGGGGATAAAAATGCATGTACAAGATCTGGTCTACTTATTTGTAGGTCCCTCTGCAATATTCTTAGCCTTTCATGAATATGCTGTGTATTTTTAAACTACACAAGGCCCTCTGCCTGATGATCTGTCCTGTTGTTTTAGCATCCCTCCCCTCTCCAGTAAAACACTGGCCGGTCCATAAATGTATACAGACTTTATAATGATGCAGACTGAATATTTTTGATATTAGAAAACGAAAAATCTTGCTAACAGTGGCAAAAAACAAGTTTGCCACCTGACAGAGAGGTACTTAATGACTCCCCAAAACTACAGCCTCACCTAAAAATAGTGTCCTAGCTTCTCAGCCAAAAGGATAGACGAAAAAAGCTGCCTTTATGCAGCTAAAAGACAGACTTCTACTTTGCCTCAACCTTTAAGACGAAGGTACTTCTTATTTTAGAATACTTTGTGTAACAACTTGTTTGATGGCCAACCACTAACTTCACTTTGAAGTGACTACTGACAATTTACATGGTCTACACGTACGAAAATTGTGGAAAATGTCTTGACACAATGCAGGCCAAACAACACTAGCCACAAGAGACTACCTATGTCTAAATACTCAATTTTTTTAAGTTTTTCCTTATTTATTTTTTTAGCATTCTCTACACCCAACATAAGGCTCAAACTCATGACCCCAGAGATCAAGAGTCTCATGCTCTTCCAACTGAACCAGGCAGGTGTCCTAAATATTCAATTTTTCAGACCACAAACAAACATCTCCATCAGCCAAGACATAGATCACTGGCTCCTTTCCACAAAGTAATCTGCAAAATTAAATAGATAAATAAATAAAAATAAAAGGTCTTGATTGGGAGGTCTAAGGCATGAATATGCCCCTATCTGTAAGCTGAAAATAAATTTTAAAATCCACATTTGCTCGGCAAAGAATAAAAATAAAAATCTATGGGGGCTCCTGGGTGGCTCAGTCGGTTAAACGTCCGGCTTCAGCTCAGGTCACGATCTCTCGGTTTGTGAGTTCGAGCCCGGCATCAGGCTGTGTGCTGACAGCTCAGAGCCTGGAGCCTGGAGCCTGGAGCCTGCTTCGGATTCTGTGTCTCCCTCTCTCTCTACCCCTTGCCCTCTCACACTGTCTGTCTCTCAAAAATAAACATTAAAAAAAAACTTTTTTAACAAAAAATAAATAAAAATCTATGTAATACACACAAGTTTCAAACACAAGCAAATGTGGCCTGTGCACTTACAGAAGGATGATTGATTTATGTCCACCTTCCCCTCCCAGGTTTTTGTGTGTACGGTTTTGTTTTGTTTTTGTTGTTTTTGGGGTTTCCTTTTTTTTTTTTTTTTTTTGGTAAAGCAAAATGTCAATAGTATGCCTCAATCTGGAAAAAAAATAAAGCACAGCTTATTCTTCTTAAATAGAGATTGTGACAGATAGGAAGTTTGTGACAGGATCTCAAAATCCAAAGGCTACCCAGATGTGTTGGGGAAAAAACACACACACACAGACACAAACAATGACCAATTTCCCATGATAACTTTACATTTTCTCAATAAACCATAACAAAATATTTTTAAAGTTGAGAAAAGTGCTTGTGAAAAATGTAAAATTAGCAAACTTCTCTCCTCCTCCTTACTGAAATATAACTGTTCACGAACACTCTATCAATGTCCTTTAAATCCAAAGCATTCTAAATTAGATTAAAGCAACACTTCCAATTCACATATCACATATGACCAAAAATTGACAGACCAGTCTTAGCCCTAGTAAGCTAAAATCTCAACACCCTTGTTTTTTTATTTCAAAATAACCACGTGACAAGTATTATTCCAGTTTTTATAAAACAAAAGGAGAGACTGATGCCTAAAATAAATCTTTCCAAAGGAAAGGTTATATTTGACAAGAGTCCCAGGAACTGTGGACACCCAAAATCCACATAAACAATCACTAACGCTCAATGTGGAGTATGTGATGGCTCCCAATACACACAAGAAATTAAGACATCCAACTGAAATTACACAAGGAAATTTAAATATAATGACCCCTGGTGAGGATACTGATCAAGGAGAGTTGCAAATAACATTTGGCTGTGGATACGCTCCACTATAGCTGAGGATGTTCGACAACTGGAAAGTTTGGTCCACAGGACACATTTCTCCTTTCTAAATGGAGCCCTGCCTATACACCCATGTGATTGATTGAGATGTTTGGAAAATAAAGATGGTTATTATGGTCAATTTAGTTTCAGCCTCACCCTTATGCATTAGTTAAAATAAAGAAGGGGGAAAAAAGGTAAATCATTCTTAACTCCAGTCTCACCTTACACATCTCATCAGCACTGTAGTTCTTTAGTGATCAATTACTTCATCCAATTCCTGAGGCAAATAGAAAAGTAAAATGCGTCTGTACACCACCAATAACAGGCATCACCAGTAGCAAATAACTTTATCAGCCCCAAGTAAAAGGGCTTCTAAAACTTAAATGGAAAAAGTTACCAAAATGGTACAGTAAGCAGTTTTGTAAATGATGGTTTTAGTTTAAAATAAAAGCACTTCTCCTTTCTGTGTGATGGCAGAATAGACTATAAAATTCTCTTAAGATCCAAAATGTAAAAAAAAAAAACAAAAAAAAAGTCATCTCTTTCAACACTGACTGATTTTACTTTCAAAGAAGGAAAAAAAAAGAAATAAAGGACAAGAAACCTCATTAATGTGAGTTTAAGACAGGGCAAAATTAAGAACAAACTAGCCAGAACAACTCCTCCCTCCCCACCCACCCCACCTCCCACCCACACCCGGCATCCACTGTCTCTGGAATTATACATATTAACGATTTGCCCGAAAAGTCTAAGTTGTGAAGGAGAAGGAATAACAATTTTGAGTTTCAAACAAAACCGGAGGATCCCAATCCAAGAATCCTAAGACCCTTGGCTTCCAGCCCTGTCTGAAGGATCCTCAGCTAAGGGTAGGGTGCAGAAAGCTCAAATAATTTGAGGAGAGAGGAATCAAAGTTCCCTAAATAAAACTGCAGTCCCTTACCCCGAGGAAAGGGGAGTCTTAAAAGAATCTCCAGGAAAAGATAGTCTTTTTTTTTTTTTGATAGTTTTTATTTTTGTTGATGCGCTTGTGGGCCAATGAGAATTTCCGAGGAGGGGGCGGAGAAAGGGGGGGGGGAGAAAAGTGAAGCTCGGGCAACAGCCCCGGGCGGGGGAGGAAGGGGGCGCACCCCTGACCCACTTTTGCCGACGCCCACCCTCGGCCCCCGCCCCACCGCTGCAAGTCCGAGCCCAGAGGGGGCGATCGAGCGGGGCGTGGGAGGCCCGCACGCTCCCCACCCCCAGCCGCGACCCGGAGGAGGGCAGCGTGCAAGGCGGCTCGACCCCCCCCCCCCACCCGAGTGCCCGCGGCTGGAGAAACCTCCCACAGGCTCGCGGCCCAGGTCTGCAAAGCCCCCTCCACCGCCTGGGCCCCGGGCGCCGCGGCCCCCAGCGGAGGGGAAGGGGACCGAGGAGGGGAAGAAGCTGTAAACAGCCCCAGCGTCCGGGCCTCGCCTCGAAGAGCCCCGCTTCCCAGGCCCCGCCGCGGCCGCCTGAGTCCCCAGCCCGTCCGAGGGACGCCCCTCCCGGGGCCTCGGGGACCGGAGGGGAGTCAGGTCTCCTCCCCAGAGGGCTCCGGCAGCTCGCGGAGCGGTCCCAGCAGCAGAGAAGGGGGAAGTCAGGACTTACCTGTCATTACTTTCTACGCCATCTTGGATCCACTTGTCAACGTCCCCACAAAGCATTATGGGTAAGAAAGAGCCTTTAAAGTGACTCCCCCCCTCGGCCCCCGACTCCCGCCTCCCGCCTCCCGCCGCCGGCGCCGCCCCTCCGGCCGCACCTCCCGCCCGGAAAGTTGCCCCGGCAGGCGGGCCGGCCCGGGCGCCTGCAGACCGGCCCCCTCCCCTCCTCCGGGCTGTTTGCATTTAAAATTCACCCCCATTTTTAAAATGTGGCTTTGGGTTTTCCTCTTTGCTCCTGCCTCTGGGCTCCCTTCCCCCTACCCCTCGTCTCCACGCCTGTTCCCTTTGCCCCGCCGCCCTCCTGCCCTGGCAGACACCCCACGTCTGCATTTAATCAGCCCGAGGTTTCCCTACTGCTGGCAGCAGAGAGCTGCTCATTGATTTATTTATGCGCATTTATGCGTCTGTTACTGCTCTAGATCCTCGGTGCCCGGCGGCGGGCTCGTGGCCGGCTCCCTGCCCCGGGGCATCCGGGGGTCGCTTGCAGGGCCCTGGAGCCCCGCAGCCCCGTAGGCGCTCTGACTCCGGCATCCGCGGGTGGAAAGGTGCTTCTGTCCTAGCAAAGCGCTCCGAGGCCCTCGGGCTCCAGGACCTGGGCGGACACTATCCCCGGCGTCAAAGCGTGTTTGGGGGTTGGGGGGAAGTAAGAAGCTGAATGCAACTTTTACCCGTCTGCTCTCCCTTCAGCTGTCTCCTCCCCTCGGCCGGTAACGTGATCCGTGACCCTCTAGGTGGGGACCCCTCCCCTAGGAATGTGGCTTTGGGCACTGCCGTATCCACCCATTTGCAGTCCCGGCTGAGAGTGGACTGTGACTTCCTGGGGCAGGTAACTCGGGGGCGCAGGCTGCGGGCTCTGGCCCGGACGGGGAGGCGCGCCAGGGCTCCGGGAGAGTCCTCGAGCGGAGAGAGTCCAGGGCTGGGAGGAGGGTGCGCCCACCCGGGTCCACCTGCCGGGTCCCAGCGGGGCGGCGAGCCCGGGAGGCAGAGCTAGGGGAGGACCGCGGGCGCCACTCCCGCCGGGGGGTTGTGGGGGGACGTCCGGAGTTGCCCGGGTTCGCTTTAAGGAGGGGGCTACGAGACGCGGAGCGAGCAACCCTGCAGCCCACGCACGCCGGAGGGGCCTCTGCTCCCGCCCGCGGATTCTTTGTAGGGCGCAGAGCTCTGCCCGATACCCGCCGCCGGCTTTCGATTGAGCGCGGCGACCACACCACGCGTCCTCACTCAAGCGCAGTGGTCCCATACCCCCTGAAGCCTCGTAGTCAGTCCCGCAGCTCTTTCCCTTTACGGCGACTCTGGTTGCTCCCCCCCCCCCCCGCCCCATCCCCCACCAAGCAAGCGTTTACAAAGAAGTGTCCAAGGGAGAATCCTCTAGGACATCAGTGCTTGTGAAACTGTGTTCCCTACCAAATGCTGTTCAAGGGCTCTGAAATTAGAAGAATGCATGGGCATTAAAGCCCTCTTCGGGGCACGGGGAGTGCCTAGGGCCTGGGTCTACTCTAGGGTTTTGCTCTGTTCCAGACCCACAGCCCTCTCTCGAGGAACCTAGATGGTTGCGGACACGAGCCCTGCCCCAGGGAGCAAAAAAAAAAAAAAAAAAAAAAAAAATCCACCAGGCAATTGTCCCGGCCAAATGAGTAGAATGAGGTGTAGACTCATTAAGGGATTGGCCCAGGGTCAGCCGTGAGGGAGGGAACAAGGTAATGAGTCACTCCAGGCAAAGAACAAGGCGTGCTGGGGAGGGACCTCCCCTGAGTCACCCACTTCTCTGAGCTTGGGAAACTGAAGCCTGGAGCCAGGTTCTTAGCTGTTGGGCTCAGGCATCCACATGGGGCCTGTGGACAAGGGGGCGTGGCCCAGAGGGCCCTCTGTTGCTGCCATCTGAATAATGGCCTTCCCCTCCCATCTAAAGGAGGCCCCCAAGGTTTTTGGGCTGATGGGGGGCTCGTGGGGTCCAGAGCCAAGAAAGAATTCTTGAAGACGTCTTTGGTGCAAAACGTGATTTTATTAAAGCTGGGGGACAGGATCCATGGGCAGGAACAGCTGCACTGCAAGTTGGGGAGGGGGGGGTGACCATTTTATGGAGTCGGGGGAGATAAAGTCCACAGGGAGTTTCCAAAGAGACTTTCACATGCTAAAGACTTACTTAAGGCCTAGCTATTGTCAAGCTAAGGTTGTTTTTCCCTCTAGCAAAGCATTAACATTAAGACTGTAGGGAGTTCCTGGACTTTAGGCCAGTGATAAGATTGTCTTTTTCTTGTAAACTATGCAGACTCATTTGTTTTTTGTCCTTTCCTGTTATGGGGTAGCTGGGAGTGTCCAAGGAATATCCTACATGTCCCCCCCCCCCACCGGGGGTGGGGGAGGTATTGCTGTTAGCCTGTACTGTGCCCTCAGCTTGCCCCATGCTCCCTCATCACCCTCGTCCCAATACCCTCACTTGTTCCTTTTCCATTTCTCTTACACTTGCTTAGATACCCCTGTGTACTTACTTAATGGGTGCTTTGTGTTTACATAGCAGCACTTCAGGTGTGTGGTCTGAGTTTCCTAAAATTAAACGCTGAATAAAACGCCAGCAAGGACTGTGCCTTTCCCACGTTTCCTTGGTGGGTACCTTTCTTTGCCTTGCATAGGCCTTGACCCAGAGAGGCACACAATTTATTCTGTGACTGCCTGACCCATTCTTCCACTCCAGGCTGCATCCTGCTTTATCCCTGTCCAAGACACCACCTGTTGCCTGACTTAGATGGCAACTCTTCTCCCGGCCTCCACTCGGCCCCCTGTGGTCCATTCTCCCTCCACCCGACCAATCCTGTGGCCTGCCTGAAATGTTCATGGAAATACCTGACTCTTCTGCTTCACCCCATCAAAGGCAGCCCCTTAACAGTCGAAATAAAATCCAAATGCCCAACTGTGGCCCATAGGCTCTTGTGTGAGGTAGATCTTGCCTCCCTCCTTCACCTTGATCCCGCACACTGGCCTTGTCTCCCCCTGCAGCACCTCAAGCTTCCTTCCACTTAGGACCCAGTTGCCCCAGATCTGATGACCATGATCTTTTCAACACTCAGCTCTCAAATGTCACCTCCTCCACCAGGACTTTCCTGATCCTCTTAACCAAAGCACGTCACTCTATTCTCTTACCCTGCATTAGAAATGATGGTGCTTGTCGGTTATCTGCCCCAAACCCCATTAGAGTGTAAGCTCCACAACCGACACATGCTTCGTCTGGTTTGTTCACTCAGGGTCCAGACCTGGGCCTGCCACATAAATAGACGCTTAGCAAAATATTTGTTGAATGAATGGCCATACATTGATTTTTTTTTTTTTAAGTAATCTCTACCCCCAGCGTGGGGCTCGAACTCACAACCCGGAGATCAAGAGTCGCTTGCTGTACTGACTGAGCCAGCTAGGGACCCCTGAACCACACGTTTATCAGAGTAGGGTGGTGGTGGTGAAATAGTGCTGAAGTATGGAATAGTGGTGAAGTATGGAAGGAAGGGCTGAGGGCCCGCCATCCCATCTCTTCAGGCCACACTGACCACCCACAACTAGAGATGCACAAATAGGAATGAAGTTGGGGGGGGAAACAGACCCCCTGGCCAACATTAGTGGCACTTCATTGTGATTCTGATCTGATGAAAACACTGCTCCAGCCCTTCCTCCCCATCCCCCTCACTGGCTACACTTTCTTTTCAATCCCAAGCCTCTGTCCTTGGGTCTCTTGTTTGCTGCACTCCCCTGACCCCCCCCCCCCCAATCTCCGTCTTAAGGCTTTAAATACCATCTTTAGCCTAAAGTAGGGCTTCCAACCTACAGCTCGAGTCCAGGGCTTTCTCCTGAGCTTCAGACTCTTGGCCTTCCCACTTCGATCTCTCATAAACATCCCAAACTCCTTGTGTCCAGTGTTGCATCCACACGACTCCTGAAACAGAATGCTACGGGCACCAGTGACAGTCACAACAAAATTTAGTGCCATGAGAGGCAAAGCCAGCCGATTGGGACCGGCACTCTTGACCAGAGTGCGGTCTCAAACAGCCGGGGTACAGGGGTACAGAGTTTTTATAGCTGACCACATCATCTTGTCATCACCTGGGGACAAAACAAAGAAATAGTTCCCAGATGGGGGTGGAAACAGTTCAGACATTTCCTTGCCCCAGTCCAATCAAACACTAAACCAGTTGATTTCCCTTAAACTTTTGTTCCCTTGATTGATAGGACAAGGCTGTTATCTCTTAATCTACAGTGTTAAAACAAAGCTGTTACTTCTTAAGGCTACAGGTTAGCCCTACACTACAATTTAACCCTTACATCCAGAACCAAATTCTTGATTTTCACCCACAAACACGCTCCACCACGGTCTTCCCCAGCTCCCTTCTTGGCAACTCCATCCTTGAAATTGATCAGGCCACAGTCTCTCCTAACTTCCTGCCAAACTCCACCTTCAGTCCATCTGCAAATCCTGCTTTGCCTTCAAAACGTACCCCGAATCCTGCCGTTTCTCATCACAACCATCATTGCCACTTTGGTCCAGTCCACGGACATCTTCTCCCCTTTGATGCCTTCCAGGGCATTCTGAGGGTAGCTGCGACAGCTGGTCTGGCTAATAAAATGCATATCAAATCCTTTCTGTCCTCTGCATGTGACCCTCTGATTTCCTTCCTCTCTTGCCATTCGGAAAAGAAACCAGAGTCCCGCACCATCAGCCTCTTTGACCCCATCGCCCACCTCTCTCAGCCTTGCTCTGCCTCAGCCATGATGGCCTCCTTTTTTAGTGTTCCCTCCTCCAGTAATATGTCCACATGATTCGCTCCCTCCCCTGCTTCAAGCCTTTGCTCACCCAAGTGAGTCTACTCACTATTCTGTGAATTTCAATATTCCTCAAACACATGCTGTATTTTTTTTTTTAATTTTAATCATTTTTGAGAGAGAGCATGAGTGGGGGTAGGGCAGAGAGAGGGGGACGGAGGATCCGAAGCAGGCTCTGTGCTGACAGCAGCAAACCCAACGAGGGACTCTAACTCAGGAACCCTGAGATCGTGACCTGAGCTGAAGTCGGGTATGTAACCGACTGAGCCACCCAGGGACCCCACGTGCTCTGTATTTCTTCCCATGCTTTTCTTCCAAGGCATTTACCACCTTCTAACATAAAAAGTAATTGGCTTAGTTATTCAGTTTCTTGTCTGTCTCTCTCCATGCGAGGAGTCAACTTGCTGATCACCAAAGATGTCCGTTTGCTGCTGAGAGCAACATTTCCCAGCTATGCCCTTGCAGCTGGCTGGGGCCTTGTGACTAGTTCTTACAAATGGACTTAGAGCAAAAGTATGACTATGGAAATCTGCCTTATCAAAAATACATGCATCAGAGTCTAAACTGAGCAGACAATAGACCTTTATTACGGTTGATCCATTGAGAACTTGTCCATTTGCTGTAGCATCCAGCACCTAATGATTACACCAAGATTCCTACAGCCCGCTAGCACGCGAGTTCAATGAAGGCAAGGATTTGCTTATGCTTTCTTCATTTACTGTGTCTATCCTTACTGCCCACAACAGAGTTTATCATACAGTACTTAATAACTACTTGTTGAGTAAGGGACTGAATACCCTTCTCCACAACCAGTCATGAAAATCAGTAAATGGTTGACAAAGAAAGGATGGGGCGCCTGGGTGGTGCAGTCGGTTAAGCATCCGACTTCAGCCAGGTCACGATCTCGCGGTCCGTGAGTTCGAGCCCCGCGTCAGGCTCTGGGCTGATGGCTCGGAGCCTGGAACCTGTTTCCAACTCTGTGTCTCCCTCTCTCTCTGCCCCTCCCCCGTTCATGCTCTGTCTCTCTCTGTCCCAAAAATAAATAAAAAACATTGAAAAAAGTTTTTTTTTTTTTTTTTTTTTTTTTTTAAAAGAAAGGACAATGGTGGGAGGGGGGCGTAGTGCTGGGTAGCTCAGTTGCTTAAGCTTCTGACTCGATCTCGGCTCAGGTCACGATTTCACAGTTCATGGAATCAGGCCCCACATCAGGGGCCCCACATCATTGACAGCATGGAGCCTGCTTAGGATTCTCTCTCTCTCTCTCTCTCTCTCTCTGCCCCTTCCCCACTTGCTCACTCTCTCACACTCTTTCTCTCTCGCTCTCAAAATAAATAAATAAATAAATGAAAAAAAATGAAATGAAAATGGGAAGCAATTTACTTTTTATACAAAAGCAGAAACTGTGGGTTGCTAGAGCATCGTTGGCTACAAGGCTTTGATAAAAACTAAAGAGAATTCCATAGAATTTTATTCTTCCCTGTTTTCACCTTTTTCTTCTTTTCTTCCTCCCACATTTCCACCTCCTCCGTCTCTATTCTGCCCAAATCCTTCTTCATTCTCCCCTTCTCCCTTTCTCACTCCTTTTTCTTTCCTGGATTTTGTCTTTTTCTTCTCACTTAATCTAACAAGAATTTACTGCCTAGTCTGAAACCATACAAAATCCTATAAGAGAGTACAGGCATGAATGTCTCTGACATCAGCCATGGCAACATTTTTCTAGATCTCTCTCCTGAGGTAAGGGAAATAAAAACAAAAATAAACTATTGGGACTACATCAAAATAAAAACCTGCACAGTGAAGGAAACAACAGAACTAAAAAAAACAACCTACCGAATGGGAGAAAATATTTGCAAATGACACATCCAATAAAGGGTTAGTATCTAAAATACATAAAGAACTGATACAACACAACACCAAAAAAACACAAATAATCCAATTTAAAAATGGGCAAAAGAGGGCCATCTGGGTAGCTCAGTTAATTGGGCATCTGACTCTTGATATCACCTCAGGTCATGATCCCAGGATCATGCGATCAAGCCCCACATCAGGCTCCACACTGAACATGAAGCCTGCTGAAGATTCTCTCTTTTCTCTTCTCCCTTCCTCTCTCCTTCTGCCCCTACCCCACTCATGTGCTCTCTTCGTTCTTAATAGCAACAGCAAAAAAAAAAAAAAAAAAAAATGGGCAGAAGATTTAAACAGACCCTTCTTCAAAGAAGACCTACATATAGCCAACCAACATGTGAAAAGCTCAAAATCACTCATCATCAGGGAAACACAAATCCAAACTACAATGAGGTAACATCTCACACCAGTCAGAATGGCTAAAAAAAAAAAAAAAAAAAAATGTGTTGGGGAGGATGTGGAGAAAAAGGAACCCTTGTGCACTGTTGGTGGTGCTGCAGTGGAAAATAGTACAGAGTTTCCTCAAAAACTTAAAAATAGAACTGCCTTACAATCCAGTAATGGCACTACTGGCCATTTACCAAAAAAATACCAAGTTTATTCAAATGTTTATTGCAGCATTATTTATAATAGCCAAATTATGGAAGCAACCCAAGGGTCCATTGATAGATGAATGGATAGAAAAAAAGGTGGTGTATATATATATATATATATATATATATATATATATATATGCAGTGGCATATTATACAGCCATAAAGAAAATGAAATCTTGCCATTTGCAATGACCTGGATAGAGCTAGAGAGAATAATGCTAAGCAAAGTAAGTCAG
This sequence comes from Felis catus, assembly GCF_018350175.1. Classification (NCBI taxonomy): domain Eukaryota; kingdom Metazoa; phylum Chordata; class Mammalia; order Carnivora; family Felidae; genus Felis; species Felis catus. The sequence continues at coordinate 47,992,074 of NC_058381.1, read as the reverse complement.
TTACAGAAAGATATGTGTGATTTCACTCATGTGGAATTTAAGAAACAAAACAAGCAAAGAAAAAGAGACAAACCAAGAAACAGACTCTTAACTATAGAGAACACACGGTTTACCAGAGAGGAGGTAGGTGGGGGGGGATGGGGGAAATAGGTGATGGGAATTAATGAGTATACTTATCGTGATGAGCACTGAGTAATGTATAAAACTGTAGAGTCCCTATATTGTATACCTGAAACTAATACAATGCTGCATGTTGGGGTGCCCGGGTGGCTCAGTCGGTTGAGCATCCGACTTCGGCTCAAGTCATGATCTTGCAGTTGGGGAGTTCGAGCCTTAACATTGGGCTTGCTGCTGTCAGTGCAGAGCCCACTTTGGATCCTCTGTCACCCTCTCTCTGCCCCTCCCCTGCTTGCGCTCTCTCAAAAATAAGTAGACATAAAAAAAAAAAAAAAGCTATGGCAGTTCCTCGAGATCAAAAAGAATGAGCATATGACCTTGCAACTCCACTACTGAGTATATACCCAAAAGCAAGGACTCAAACACGTTATTTAGTTGTAGACCCTTGTTCGTATGAGCGTTCTTCACAATAGCAAAAAGGTAGAAGTAACCCGAGTGTCCATCAACAGATGAATGGATTAAAAAAATGTGATCTGCACATACAATGGAATATTATCCAGTCTTGAAAAGGAAGCGAATGCTGACACCTGCTACAACGTGGAAGGACCTTGAGCACATTGTGTTACTTGAGATAAGGCAGGACCAAAAACACAAATTACATATGATTCTACTTATATGAGATACCTAAGTTAATCAAAATCATACAAAGTAGAGGGTAATTGCCAGGGCCTGGTGGGAGGGCAGATTGGGGGATTGTTGTTAAATGGGTACAGCTTTCAGTTTGGCAAGAAAGAGTTATAGAGAGAAATCACAAAACATTGTGAACGTACTTAACACTCCTTAACTGTATGCTTTGAAAGTGATTAAAATGGTAAAGTTTATGTGTTTCTTACCATAAAAAAAAAAATGTTTTAGGGGCGCCTGGGTGGCTTAGTCAGTTGAGCATCTGACTTTGGCTCAGGTCATGATCTCGCGGTTCATGAGTTTAAGCCCCGTGTCAGGGCTCTGTGCTGACAGCTCAGCCTGGAGCTGGCTTCAGATTCTGTCTCCCTCTCTCTGCCCCACCCCCATTCCTTCTCTCTCTCTCTCTCTCTCTCTCTCTCTCTCAAAAATAAATAAAATAGCAAACTTTTTTTTTTTCAAATTTTTAATGGTTAAGATGGTAAACTGTGTGTTAGGTGTATTTTACCACTATTTTTTTTTTAATGTTTATATATATTGAGAGGGAGTGCACAAGTGGGAGAAGAGCAGAAAAAGAGGCTCCGCCTTGTCAGCCAGAACCCCACGAAGGGCTCAGTCTCCCCAACCGTAAGATCATGACCTGGGCCGAAATGAAGAGTCAGACGCTTAACCACCTGAGCCATCCAGACACCCCCATGATTTTTCAAACAAAAACAAATTTGAAAAGACACAAACTATGCAAAAACTAACCAAAACAAAGCGGGTTTACTGCAAAAGGCATTACTAGAAATTTTTATGAGGGACACATCATAATGAAAATATGCTTAATTCACCAAGAAGATAAAACAACTCTAAATTTGTCCAAGCCTAACACACATATCCTCAAAATCTGCAAAGCAAAACCATGGGCAGAATTGCAAGACGATAAAGACAAATCTACAATTCTAGCAGACGATATGTGTATCAGCAACTGTGAGAACACACAGATGTAAAACTAGTAAGAAGTAGATTTGGATAACTGGACAAGCAAAGCTTTACCTAAGAGATATAGAGAGAGAGAATACTGGGCTCACAACCGCAGATCACAGATTCTTTTCACGTGAACACGGAATGTTTATGAAAAGGCCAGGCAATATAGCAAGTCTCAACAAATTTCAAATGCTCTGAATTATACAGAGTACATTCTCAGACAATGATGCAATTAAGGTAGAAAAACGAGAAGAAAAAAGGTAAGTAAAAAAATACCAACATATTTGAAAGCTGTGTATACTCCTGAATAACGCATGGATGTTTTTTTTCTTTTGAAATCACAATAGGGGGCGCCTGAGTGGCTCAGTAGGTTAAGTGTCTTGACTTCCTGGGTTCGCACCCCCGCAGGCCTGGAGCCTGCTTCAGATTCTGTGTCTCCCTCTCTCTCCGCCCCTCCCCCACTCTCGCTCTGCCTCTCGCTCTGTCTCTCTCTCAAAAAATAAATAAATCTTTTAAAAAAATGTTTAATCACAATAGGAATTAGAAAATATTTTAAGCTGAAAAAATTTTCAAATGCTACATTCTCAAATTAAGGTGCAACTAAAGCCATACTAACATTGAAAGTTATGTTTCTTCATAGAAAATAAGACAAAAATAAGCCAAGTATTCTTCATGAGAAATTAGAAAGAGAGCGGCTAATTAAGCACAATGAAAGTGCGAATAAATGGAAACGTAGTCAAAAGTTCTTTCTTAGATGAGACTAATAACATTATTAAGCCCCTGGTGAGACTAATTTTAAAAAGCACAAATAATGCCAACAAATTTGAAAGGCAACATTTCTACAGATTTTCAGTCGTTACAAATGAGATCCTACTGAGCTTTATGACAATAAGTCTAAAAATTTGATTAAAAAAGACAGGTTCCTTGAAAATACAGTTTACCAATAAGAAATACAAAGGTACATAAAAATAAGAAACATAAAACCTAAATAGTCCTGTATCTACTGTTTAAAATGAAGTCTATAATTTAAAATCTTCAGGAACGCCTGACTGGCTCAGTCAATGGAGCACATGAGTCTTGACATTGGGTTTGTGAGTTCAAGCCCCACATTGGGTGTAGAGATCACTTAAAAATAAAATCTTTTCGGGGCACCTGGGTGGCGCAGTCGGTTAAGTGTCCGACTTCAGCCAGGTCACGATCTCGCGGTCCGTGGGTTCGAGCCCCGCGTCGGGCTCTGGGCTGATGGCTCAGAGCCTGGAGCCTGTTTCCGATTCTGTGTCTCCCTCTCTCTCTGCCCCTCCCCCGTTCGTGCTCTGTCTCTCTCTGTCCCAAAAATAAATAAACGTTGAAAAAAAATTTTTTTTAAATAAAAAATAAAATCTTTTCAAAATAATAATTAAATAAAATCTTCAAAGAAAACTCCAGGCCTAGATAGTTTTGTCAGGGTGTTCTATTTAATGAAGAAATAGCACCAACCTTAGATAAACTTGAGAGAATAGGAAAAGGAAATAATCCCTAACTCATTCTGAGGCCAACATAATATTGATACCAAAACCTAAAAAAGACATTACAGAAAAAGGAAAATAGACTGACCTCACTTATAAATGTAGACACCAAACTCCTAAACAATCAGCAAAATGAATCCAGCAATATATAAACATAATACATCATTGCCAGTCTGGACTTTTAATTTTTTTATTTTGGGAAAGAGAAAGAGCGCAAGCGGGTGAGGGGCAGAGAGACAGAGGGAGAGAGGATTCCAAGCAGGCTCTGTGATATCCGTGCAGAGCCCGCCAGCATGGATTTATTGTAGGATGTTAGCTTGCCTTCACATTTGAGAAATTGATCTGTGTAATTCACTATCTTAATGGACTAAAAGGGAAGAATCACATGATCATCTGAAGAGTTGTAAAAAAAAAAAAAGAGTGTTGAATACATTCAACACCATTTATGATTTTTTTTTAAATATATGTGCTAGCCAAGTAGGAATGGAAAAGAGTTTTCTTTTTTTTTAATGTTTGTTTTTGAGAGAGAGAAAGCGTGGGGAGGGGCAGAGAGAGGAGACACAGAATCTGAAACAGGCTCCAGGCTATGAGCTGTCAGCACAGAGCGGGCTCGAACCCATGAACTGGTGAGATCATGACCTGAGCTGAAGTCTAGCACTTAACCAACTGAGCCACCCGGGCGCCCCAAGAAAGGGGTTTTCTTAACTTCATTTAAGGTTGTACAAAACCTTTGACAAACAAAGTGTAGGTATACAAAAACCTACAAGCATTACACCAAATAGCCAAATATTAAAAATTCTCCCTTTAAATTGGCAACAAGGATGCCTGCTTTGACCACTTCTGTTTCTTTTTAAGTAAGCTGTATGCCCAACGTGGGGCTCAAACTCACAACCCCAAGATCAAGAGTCACATGCTCCACCAACTGAGCCAGCCAGGTGCCCCTTCTTTGACCATTTCTGTCCAGCATCCTTATGAAGGACCAAGCCAGTGCAGTAAGTAGGAAAAAAAATAATAAAAAAGTAAAAGATGTAAGTCTGAAAAGAAAGAACTCTCATTGTTTACAAGATAACCTGATTATGTATGTAGAAAAATCCAAAAATGCATAATTTGGATTAACAAGTGAGTTCAGTAAGGCTGCTAATATCAGTAATAAAATGTATTTCTAGGGGCTCTGGATTTCGGCTCAAATCATGATCTCATGGTTCATGGGGCTGAGTCCCAAGTCAGGCTCCACACTGATAGCGTGGAGATTGCTGGGGATTCTCTCTCCCTCTTTCTCTGCCCCTCTCCCCTACTCACACATGCTCACGTATACATCCTGTCTCTCAAAATAAATAAACTTTTTTTTTTTTTTAAATAGGGACACCCAGGTAGCTCAATCGGCTAAGCCTCCGACTTTGGCTCAGGTCATGACCTCATGGTTTGTGGATTTGAGCCCCTCATTGGGCCCTATGCTGACCCAATGCTCAGATCCTGGAGCCTGCTTCAGCTTCTGTGTCTCCCTGTCTCCTTCCCTTTCCTGCTCGCAGTCTCTCTCTCTCTCTCTCTCTCTCTCTCTCTCTCTCTCAAAAATAAACATTAAAAAATAAATTTTTAAAAATAATAAATAAAAATTAAAAAATGAAGCAATGATCACGTTAATTCTAAAAAGCTTAAAAAGATGCTACAATGTCAAAATACTGAGTACACAGGAATAAATCTAATGAAACATGGCAGACCTCGATGTAGAACTAAACACAGGAAGGAAGGAAGGAAGGAAGGAAGGAAGGAAGGAAGGAAGGAAAGAACTTTGTGCCCAACCTCCAGCTACCAGCTCCTTCAGGATCTGTCTCAGCTGCAGCGCTGCCTTGGTTGAGGGCACATGGGGCCCAGAGCAGCACACGTGCAGTGACCGAATGAGACAGGAACATGAAAGTGCCGTTTCGACCTCATGCAGGACACTCCAAAGCCCTGGAGACAGAAGGCAACTTCCTGCCACATCACTGACCGAAGCTTTGTTGGGCCAGCGTCGCCGTTTTCACTCTCCTTTGCGTGATCTCGCTGCCCCCAGTACCGATACCTATAAACATCTTGCACCCCACACTGTGTCTCTGCCTCTGGAGAGCATCACCCACCACAGCTGACACCGGCAGTTCCAGGGAGCGGGTGACAAGATGGGTGTGGAATAGGCCGACAAGGAGGTCCCCTTCACCGGCGGTAAGTTGGTGGGTCTCAAAACAGCCCTTGACGTAAGGTGCTGGTTCAGTTGCTCAGAGCCTTACTGTTGGTGCATGAGAATGTGTGTCTGGGTCCAAGTGAAAGCACACACTGAAGCAACATATCAGGCACTTGAGACTTTTGGAGGAAATGGTTACTATAGAGATCAAAGATTTCGGTGCTGATCGATAATTACCACGCGTGTTCTACAAGAAGATGATGAACAGCGGGAGGTAATAAGCAATGGAAAGCCAAGTGTCAAAAACAGACCCCTTGGTTGCATCTAATGAAGTGCTCAACTCCTGCAGTGGCAAGGCAGAGAAAGCTAAGGACCACGCCAAAGAAGATTAAACACCCAACAAAGTCAGGTCTGTTATGTCAGGACCCTAGATGGGATAAAGACCTATGGACAATAGCTCTGAAGATTACTCCCTCGTGTCCTGTGAACCTTCTGATCCTGCAGAAGTGGTCCATCACCCCCTAACCTCCCAAGTGGGAGCCTCTCCCTGAGAAGAGTATAGGCCCCTCTGAGAATTCCCCCTCCCCCGCCACCGTGCCTATAGCGTAAGTCATGGCATATGCCAGCAAGGACATGCCAAGGGATTATACCCCGTAAGAGGGCTTCAAGACGTCTCCAGTAGGCGCTGGCTGCAGCCAGGGACTGGATTCTAAGCATGCTTCATCAAAGGGGCCAGAAGATTAAACTGGGTAACTCTGTTGACTTGGGAGTGCTCTGTTGAGATACGGGATTTAGTAGTTCTGTTAAGGATCCAGAATTGCCATGGTAGAAGGTGGAGAAGTGAATGAAAAGGTTTAGGGTAGTAGGAACACTGAACAGCAGGACCCACTGGATATTTGTTAGGTTTCACAGAAAGGCTCAAAAGACATACTGTTTATCAGGCCATAAGGAATGTGCTGGTTCGAAGGGTACCAGCTCCACCAAGAAGTTCAATAATGGTGACTCTCCTAGAGAATGCCAAGGCTGACAATAGGGCAGGCTGTTACAGACCCAGGGACTGAATTTTTTTCTTCATTTTATTTCATTTTAATTAATCTCACTTAAACAGCCACAAGTAGCTACTATATTGAACAATTTAGAAGTAGAAGATAATACCAAAAACGATCTCCACAACCTGAGAATAAGAAGAACTTCTTTTTTTTTTTTTAATTTTTTAAACGTTTATTTATTTTTGAGACAGAGAGAGACAGAGCATGAATGGGGGGAGGGTCAGAGAGAAAGGGAGACACAGAATCGGAAGCAGGCTCCAGGCTCCGAGCTGTCAGCACAGAGCCCGGCGCGGGGTGCGAACCCATGAACCACAAGATCATGACCCGAGCCGAAGTCGGACACTTAACCAACTGAGCCACCCGGGCGCCCCAAGAAGAACTTCTTAAACAGAACAACAACAACAACAACAAAAAACACACACTAACCAAACAGAAGACAATAAACTTCACTACATAAAACTGTTCTCATAAAAAAAATAAGTAAACTGCCATACTCACGTAATGGCATACCACATAGCAATGAGAAAGAATGAACTACTGTTTCATTGAACAACATGAATGAATCTCACAAACTGTGCTGAGCCAAACACAGCAATTACAATACAGTCTATACTGTGTAAGTCCATTTATACAAAGTTCAAAATGCAAACAAAACCCTAGTGTTGACGAATACCTCTGTTTACCAAGGAGATGATTGTCTTCAAAAGGAGGTAGAAGGCGGGAGTGAGAGGTCTAAGTTGCTTGACCGAATGTTTTGTGATGTGGCTCTTTCCATAAAACAATGAGCTGAACATTTCCGTCTCCTATGTGTTTCCGGAAGGGTGTTCTATTTCACAATGAAAAAGTTTAAAACAAAAACTTGGGGGCGCCTGGGTGGCTCAGGTGGTTAAGTGCAGGACTCTTGATCTTGGCTTAGGGAATGATCTCAAGAACACGGAGATCGAGCCCTTGGAGAGCCTGCATGGGTTTCTCTCTCTCCCTCTCTCACTGTCCCTCCCCCCCTCAAAATAAATAAACATTTGGGCCACCTGGGTGACTCAGTCAGTTAAGCGTCCGACTTCAGCTCAGGTCATGATCTTACGGCTCATGAGTTCGAGCCCGGCCTAGGGCTCTGTGCTGACAGTTCAGAGCCAGGAACCAGCTTTAGATTCTGTGTTTCCCTCTCTCTCTGACCCTCCCACCCCGCTGCCCCTCACACTCTGTCTCTCTCTCTCCTTCAAAAATAAATACACATTTTTTTAAAAGTTCAAAATAAATAAACATTTATAAATAAAACAAAGTTGTAAAATATGGGGCTGGATATTTGGTTTTATAAATATATAAATATGTATATAAAACCAATATTTGGTTTTATATATGTAAATATTTGTATTTTTGTATTTTTTGTATTTGTATACAAATATTTGTATATTTGTATATATATAAATATTTGTATATTTATATATAACTAAATATATATTTATATATATAAATATATATAAAACCAATATTTGGTTTTATATATATATAACCAATATTTGGTTTTATATATATGTATTTGGTATTTTGGCACCTTTTTTTTTTTTTTTTTTTTACCATGGTCTTTTCATTTATTTAAGCTTCAGTGATACGCTACTGGGGGTCCTAAAGCTTATCTATTCATGCCCGGCCAGAGCGTTTGGATGGTGTTGAAATTCTGGAGTTCCAAGAGGCCCAGGCTGCAGCAAGAGACCGTGCGTGTGGGTGGGCACGGAACTTCAGTCCGGCCTAGAGAAAGGACCAACATCGGTGCAACAAAACCAGCACTGGCCACGGGTGTTCTCCCTTTCAGCCTCAGTGAAGGCAGGACAGGAGAAGCAGTCCCTTACTCCAGTGTTATGGTCCTGTCACCCACTCTTCCCAGCTGTCTGTGGGGGATAGAGGAAGACGGTACTTTCTGCCAACTCACTAGGCATTTTAAAAGTTTCTACAGTTGCCAAGGGCTGGGGGCAGGAAAGAACGAAGAGCAGTTGTTTGACGGATTCGGCGTTTGCTTTTGGAGTGAACATGTTTTGGAACTACGGGTGGTAAGTGTAATAAGCCGTGTACTAAATGCCACTGAATTGTACACTTTAAAATGGTTCCTCTTAGGGGCGCCTGGGTGGCTCAGGCGGTTCAGCGGCCAACTTCGGCTCAGGTCATGATCTCACACTCCATGGGTTCGAGCCCCACGTCAGGCTCCGTGCTGACAGCTCAGAGCCTGGAGCCCGCTTCGGATTCTGTGTCTCCCTCTCTCTCTGCCCCTCCCCAACTCGGGCTCTGTCTCTCTCTGTCTTTCAAAAATAAATAAATGTTAAAAAATTTTTAATAAAAAATAAATAAAATAAAACAAAATAAAATGGTTCATCTTAAGGATACCTAGCTCACTCAGTCAGTGGAGAATGCGACTTTTTTTTTTTTAATGTGTATTTATTTATTTTTGAGAGAAAGAGAGAGAGGTAGAGAGCAAGCAGGGGAGGGACAGAGAGAGGAAGACAGAATCCCAAGCAGGCTCCGTGCCATTGGCACAGAGGCGGATGCGGGGCTTGAACCCACAAACCATGAGATCATGACCTGAGCCTAAACCAAGAGTTGGACGCTTAACCAACTGAGCCACCCAGGCACCCCCATGTGACTCTTGATCTTGAGGTTGTAAGTTTGAGTCCCACATTGGGTGTAGAGATTACTTAAAAATAATATCTTTTTTGGGGCACCTGGGTGGCTCAGTCGGTTAAGCGTCCGACTTCAGCTCAGGTCACGATCTCGCGGTCCGTGAGTTCAAGCCCCTCATCGGGCTCTGGGCTGATGGCTCAGAGCCTGGAGCCTGCTTCCGATCCTGTGTCTCCTTCTCTCTCTGCCCCTCCCCCGTTCATGCTCGGTCTCTCTCTGTCTCAAAAATAAATAAACGTTAAAAAAAAATTTTTTTTAAATAATATCTTTTTTAAAGATGGTTAAACTTATGTTTAACAGTTCTCCCTGTCTCTGTGCTCCCCCCTCACTCGTTCTCTCTCTCTCAAAATAAATGAATAAATATCTCTTAATATATTTTTTAATGTTTGTTTATTTTTGAGAGAGAGAGAGAGAGAGAGAGTGTGAACGGTGGCAAGTCAGAGAGAGGGAGACACAGAATCCGAAGCAGACTCCAGGCTCTGAGCTGTCAGCACAAAGCTCGACGCGAGGCTTGAACTCAGTGGACCGCAAGATCATGACCTGAGCCAGTCATATGCTTAAACAACTGAGCCACCCAGGTGCCTGTAAATATTTTTTTTAATATTAAAAAATAAAAATAATGCAAAACTCATTGGGCATCTTTGACAAACAAGCAAAAGACTATGTACTTTTCTTTTGACATAAAGGCAGAACATACCTTTCTAAAAAGAAATAGACTTTTAAAGTTTCTGGCAACCCTTCTCGCTCAGTCAGAAGAGCATGCAACTCTTAATCTCAGGTTCGGGAGTTTGAGCCCCACATTGGGTGTAGAGATTACTTAAACATAAAATCTTAAAATAGTAAAAAATAATAAAAAATTTAACAATGAAAAATAAAGTGTCTGGCATCCCTAAACCTATCAAGTTGCTTCTTTTTTTTTTAAGGTTGCGCAAGGTGATTTTTTAAGGTGTACAATGTGATGATTTAATACGTGTATACCTGGTGAAATGATTATCATAATCAAGTTAATTAACGCATCCATCTGCTTACATAGTTTACTTTTCTGAGGGGTGACTTAAGAACTACTCTGCTCGCACATTTCAAGTATACAATATAGTATTATTAACTATAGCCACCACACCATTCATCAGATCCCCAGAGCCTTGCCATCTTAGGAAACGTGAAAATTTGTAGCCTTTGACAAACATCTCCTCATTTCCCTGATCCCACAGTTTCTGGCAATTACCATTCTACTCTGGTTCAAGGATTTGACTTTTTTATTTTTATTTAAAGCAATTTTTTTAATGTTTATTTTTCAGAGTGTGTGTGTGCGTGCGTGCGTGTGTGTGTGTGTGTGTGTGCGCGCACGTCACTGGGTGGAAAGAAAGAACAAAGGATCTGAAGCCAGCTCTGTGCTCACAGCAGAGAGCCTGCTGAAGGACTCAAATTCACAAACTGTGAGATCATGGTCTGAGCCGAAGTCGGACGATTCAACTACCCAGGCGCCCCTGGGTAGTTTTTTTTGTTTTGTTTTGTTTTGTTTTAAGAGAAAGAGAGAGCACAAGCAGGAGAGGGGCCGGGAGATTGGGACAGAGAGAATTGCAAGAAGGCTTCTCACCGTCAAGTGCCAGGAGCCCCGTGTGGGGCTCGAACTCATGAACCGTGAGATCACGACCTGAGCCGAAACCGAGAATCAGACGCTCAACCTACTGAGGCACCCAGGCTCCCCAGAGGAGTTTGACTTTTTTAGATTCCACATAGAAGCGAGATCATGCAGTGTTTCTCTTTCTGTGTCTGGCTTATGTCACTCGGCCTAACGTCCTCCAGCTTGAGCCATGCTGTGTTTGCTTTTCAGTCCTGTACCCACCACCTTTCCTTCTCTCTGCCAGTTAGATATTTTCAGTGCGTCTGTGTTTGTGAGCATGCACAGGCACCTCTGTGGTTTGCCTTTGCCTCAGTTCTCTGACCTTTCGCAGGCTCTCCTGTGGGGAGCGTGCTTTGCTGAGTCTGCATGTCTACAGGCGGTCCTCAAACTGATCGCCAGAGGAAGCCAGGCTTCCTGGGGTCCTGAATCAACAGAGCAGGAAGGAAATAAAAAGGCCACAGAACTGTCGAAGAGGAAGAAGGCAACTTGAAGGCAGAATCTGTACCTCTAGGGACAGGTCTGAGAAAAAGAAACCATGTTATGCCCGGAGTCCCATCATCCGCGAATAGAGGCAGAGGCTCCAGAGCAAGGCTCCAGCGATGCTGTTTCTTCCGATCAAACGACCCTGAGTAAGTCCTTTGCCTCTCTCCCTCCTTTAGTTTCCCCATCTGGAAAATGGGAACGATAAAACAGCCTTTCCCGTTGGTTGTCGTGAGGATCCTAGGCATCTGAAACCAGAGCTTGGTGAGAGTTAAGTGCGTAACGAGGTTACCTCCTCCTACTTTCAAACGTTTCAGTTTCAAAGTCGAGAATTGGAAAATACCCATTTATTTTCTTCCTGCCTTTCATCTCTTGTGTTCCAGTTAATAACGAACATCAAATGAGCAAACCAGTGAACAAACCAGAAACACCCTGCCAGCCTATTTTTGGCATCTGCCATGGAACCAAGATTTCTTCCACAGGCACAGGGCACCCAAACAGGGTGAAGTCAGAGGAAACTGTCATCCTGGGTCCTATTGCCATTGGAACTGAGGGCCACAAGTCCAAATCCCATATTCTAGCAGTGGAAGGTTCAGAGTGGATGCTTTTCTTCAACAAGCACAGCATGAAATACACAATTCAGGGATGAAGCCTTACATGGCAAACCTCATCTTTACAAGTATCAGGATTGGGGTGCTTGGGTGGCTCAGTCAGTTAAAGCGTCCGACTCTTGATCTAGGCTCAGATAATGATCTCATGGTTCCTGAGATCGAGCCCCTCATCAGGCTCTGCTCTGATAGGGCGGAGCCTGCTTGGGATTCGTCTCTGTCTCTCTCTCTTTCTGCCCTGCCCCAGCGCGCTCTCTCCCTCTTTCTCTCTCTCCTCTCAAAATAAATAAACTTTAGAAATGTTAGGATGTACCAGGAAAAGTGTTTAGGTCTTGAGCGGCCATGAGACCTGGGCCTTACTGCCCATCGGATTGGGGTTGTTGGAGGGGTGCCTGGCTGGCTCAGTCAGTGGAGCATGTGACTTGATCTCAGGGTGGTGAGTTCGAGCCCCACGTGTAGTGTGGAGTTTACTAAAAAGAAACAAAAAATAGTCGTGAGGGTTTTGGCTAAGAACCAGCTTGAAGGGGTGGGAGAACAGTGTTTTAATTACAAGTCAAACTTCACTTTCAGGGAAAAAACAACCCTAAGGCTTTTTCTGTTCTATTTAGCTTAATTTTAATCTTTCTCTCCAGCAGGTAACTCTTCCGTAGAAAGGGTCAAGGTTCCTCACAGTTTCTATCTACAGGCCAGTTATATACCAAAGACTCCCCCTCTCCCAGAAACTGATTTCCCATTTTTACATAAAGTCCTGCAAAGAAACTCTCCCTGTTCAAGTGCCTTGAGTCAATTTCTTCTGCCATTTCTGATGCTACAGGGTTAATCCGGTATGAAGAGAGTGACAAAGTGCAGGGGGTTTTTGTTTTGTTTTGTTTTGTTTTTTTAGATTCCACATTCATAACCAAGTACTTGGCAACCGGCCCTCTCATATGTTGCGAAACACAAATGTGTTGCCTTCAGTGTGTTTTTAATAGGCCAAGCAGTTTATTTGATCACAGTGCTTGGGTCTAGACTCAGAGACACCAGAACTTTCCCACTGTGTTGTCACTGCTTTGGTTAGTATCTTGGTTTCCCTTTGTCTTTCTAAAGAACCATTTGGGGACTGGGAGAGTGATTTCCTGGGAGTAGCTACAGGCCCTTGACCACGACCTAAACTCTTCAAAGGAATTCGCATCCAGGCTTGCAAAATATTTTGCAAAACTTGCAAAAATTCACCAGTTCTAGATTTTGAAATTACTGGCACAGGCAAGCGTCTGCGATCGTGAAATTCTCATGAGTGGGGCAGAGCAAATTTCTATAAACAAAGTAAACTCCAATCTCTGCAGCCCTTTGTGGAAATATTTATGCCCAGCGAAAAGGGTCCCTTTCAGCTCTAGGATGCTATAATATAAACATTTACTATAAATGAAGTGCTTTGTGAAAACACCCATTCCCTCAGAAAGCTTCTAGTACCTAATTTTACCTAAACACCTCTCTTTCTCCATAGGTTTGGCGGAAAGGTAACTATCCCTTGTGATTCTCCGGACAAGAAAGGAGCCAAATGTATATTGGATGTAAGTCCGTTTTATTAAGGAGCCTGAAAGTATAAACAACAACCAAAAAAACCTTACAGACCCACGAGCCTTGTGACCCAGCTTTCATGGAACTCAGCGGTCCTCCTCAGAGCCACAACCAGAGGCCCTCCCATAAGAGTGAACCCCGGTGTCCCAGAAGACAGCAGCAGGGCCAAGGGTTGATTTATCAGCCGTTATTCAAATCCCCACTTGCACACAGCCGGATTTCTTTTCAGCGCAGCCTAATTATTTTTTGCTGGCCCTTGTATCACGTCCGCTCGCCTGATTTACTTGAATAAAGGCTTGTGTGAAGTGAAGAGTCTCCAACCAAATGACCACTGGAAGTAGATAGTGGTTCAGTCCTGGAACTCTCCTTCCAGAAGGGTCAAAAGCCATAGCCCCGGAGACCAAGGAGCCAGCCTCAGGCCGACGGGAACAGCTGAGCTTTCTCCCCTGCCATTCCCGACCTCTCTCCCTTGCTTGGCCCATCTCGTGCTTTCTTGCCTGCCTCTTTCCTTTTCCTGTTTTCCTTCCCTCCCCTTCCTCCCTTAGCAGCCGCAGTCTGCTCTTAACCAGACGTCTTACTGTCCTTCATCCTCCTTTCCGGGGCATCTTTGGACTTGTTCCTGTTTTCTTCTCCTCTTTCCAAACATCTCCTGTCTCCACGTACGGGGCCCAGGCCACCCCCACCCAAATCTAGCGTCTTGTATGCCACCAGTCCCGATACTGTCCCCGGAGTCAGAGTTGTTAAATTGTCCTTGGTGATTACTTCCTTCTGGCTTTTGGAATGCAGGCTTGTCACACACCCCAATAGCCATTTTTCTTCTCCTCCACTTTTGGATGGAACATGGCTGCCCAGACTGCAATTCACAGCCTCTCTGGCAGCCAGAAGTTGCCCTGAACAAAGAGGTGACCCCAGAACTGCCGTGTGGAGTGCCTAGCAAACGTCCTTAAAGGGTAACGTGAAGCACCCAAGTTCTTTGCTCCTTCCTAGTTCCTACCGACTAGAATATGAGTGTTGTCTGGAGGTTCAGTAGCCAGCTTAGATCATGAGGCTGCTCACCGAGCCACAGAGCAGTAAGACCGGGGCGGGGTCTCCGGTCTCTTGATTCGAAGGCCTCCGTACCAGCCCTGGACTGACTGCCGAGTTCTGTTACTGGAGGAAGAAGCTAACCTTCCATCACATTTAAGCCACTATTGTCTTTGAAAGATAGATGTAGCCAAATGTACATTCTAACATGGAATGTATAAAATCATATGGCACATAAATCAAATTTGCTGAGAGCCATGCCCAAGGTTGGGCCTTGCAAAGAGAACAGACATAAAGGAAAGAAATTCTAGTTACTCAAAACCCTGGTGACCATTTTTTCATAGGTTTACCAGATTCCCTCAGTGCCACAAATGATGAGCAATAATATAGCCTTTCGGTCCAGAGGCAGAAGATATTTTAATGTTCTAGAACTTTGGGGGGGAGGAAGAGGAGACTGCAGTCTTAGCAACAAATTGCAAGAAGACCACAAGGAAGGGGGCCGCCTGGGTAGCTCAGCCCGTTGGGCGTCCGACTTCGCCTCAGGTCACGATCTCGCGGTTCATGAGTTCGAGTCCCTCGTCGGGCTCTGTGCTAACAGCTCTGTTTAGCCTGTTTCGGATTCTGCCTCTCCCTCTCTCTCTGTCCCTTCCCCGCTCACGCTCTGTCTCTCTCTTCCTCAAAAAATAAATAAACCTTTAAAAATTAAAAAAGAATAAGGAGGGGCTTAGTCAGCAGAGCCTGTGACTCTTGAACTCAGGGTCTTGAGTTTAAGCTCCACGTTGGGTATGCAGTCTACTTTAAAAATAAATAAATAAATAAATAAATAAATAAATAAATAAATAAATATTAAAATAAAAAAAGAAGAATAGTGCAAGCAGTTCCCATACAATCTTTACCCGCATTCCTCAAATATTAACATTAAAAAAAAAGAAAGTTACCATTTTACTGCATTCACTTTATCACTCTCTGTTACCCAATGTTTCTCTCCTGAAACATTTGAGAGTACGTTACAGACACATTGGCCCTTCACCAAGAAATACCTTAAGCATGTTTCCTAAAAATAAGGGCTTATATGACACCATAACCACAGTAACATTATCCAAATCAGAAAATCAGCCCTCATGTAATGCTATTACCTAACCAAGAGACTTCTCTTAGTTTTTACTGGTGGCCCAGATCGAGTCCTTGACTACAAAAGATAATCCCAAATCACATGTTGCAGTCTCTTGCGTGTCTCTCTATCCCTCTTCAATCTGGAAAAATGTGTCTTACCCCGTCTTTCATAGTCTTGACATTTTTGAAGAGTTGGTTATTATGTAAAATGTCCCTCAGTTTGGGTACATCCAATGGTTTTTTTATGATTAGATTCAGTTTGTGAATTGGGGGCCAGAATACTCCAGAACTAATGCTCTGTTGATTCTCAGTGCATCCACCCTATCAGGAGGCATATGGCACCAATTTCTCCTGTTAGTGGTGATGTTAACCTTGACCATTGGTTAGCTTTGTGTCTGCCAGGTTTGGCCATTGCAAGGTTATTGTTTTCTCTTTGAAAAATTAATAAGGGGGCGCCTGGGTGGCGCAGTCGGTTAAGCGTCCGACTTCAGCCAGGTCACGATCTCGCGGTCCGGGAGTTCGAGCCCCGCGTCAGGCTCTGGGCTGATGGCTCAGAGCCTGGAGCCTGTTTCCGATTCTGTCTCCCTCTCTCTCTGCCCCTCCCCCGTTCATGCTCTGTCTCTCTCTGTCCCCAAAATAAAAAAAAAAAATAAAACGTTGAAAAAGAAAAATTAATAGGTATCTTGTGGAGAGATACTTGGAGGCTGTGGAAATATCCTGCTAATCCTCCAGCTTTTACCCACTAATTTTAGCATCCATTGATGATTCTTGCGTGAATCGATTATTACTCTACTGGTTGCCCAATAATGATTTTACTTACTATCATTATTATTTTTTAGTGCTGATTTATTTTTGAGAGAGGGAGCGGGGTAGGGACAGAGAGAAAGGGAGGCACAGAATATGAAGCAGGCTTCAGGCTCTGAGCTGTCAGCCCAGAGCCCAACACGGGGCTCAGACTCGTTAACCGTGAAATCATGACCTAAGCTGAAGTCAGACGCTTAACCGACTGAGCCACCCAGGCATGCTCCCCCCGCCAAAGTGATTTTATAACAGTTTTTCATTTCTAAGGAGGATCAAATTTTCTTCATTTTTTAAATTTTTATCTATTTGCTTCTGAACCCACTTGATTGACATATAAGATTGAAATTTAGAACATGAAAGCAAAAACCCAGGCAGGTGGTGATTCTCTCCATGAACACTATAAATAAAAATGATTTACCCGAGGGCACCTGTCTGGCTCAGTAGGCAGAGCATGCAACTCTTGATCTGGAGGTTGTAAATTTGAGTCTCACGTTGGGTGTAAGCATTACTTAGAAGTATTTTTAAGGTCGCCTGGGTGGTTCAGTCAGTTAAGCATCCCGCTCTCGATGTTGGCTCAGGTCATGGCCTGACGTTCATGAGTTCGAGCCCCGCATGGGGCTCTGCGCTGACAGTATGGAGCCTGCTTGAGATTCTCTCTCTCTTTCCCTGTCTCTCTGCTCCTCCCTGCATCTCTCTCTCTGTCTCTCTCTCAAAATAAATAAATAAACTAAACAAAAAAAATTTTTTTTAATTTTTAAAAAAGTAAATAATTTACCCATTAAGAAATCTCTTTATGAGGGGCGCCTGAGTGACTCAGTCAGGAGTCACTCAGTCAGGAGTGAGCATCCGACTTTGGCTCAGGTCATGATTTCACAGTTCATGGGTTCGAGCCCCACATCGGGCTCTGTGCTGACAGTTCAGAGCCTGGAGCCTGCTTCTGATTCTGTGTCTCCCTCTCTCTCTGCCCCTCCCCCGCTTGCTCTCTCTCTCTCTCTCTCTCTCTCTCTCTCTTAAAAACAAATAAATAAATAAATTTTTTTAAAATTTAATTAAAAGAAAGAATTGGCTAGGTGTCAGCCTTCCCATCCCAGTATCTTCATGGTCCTAGCACCTACCTGGGGAGATCTCACCCGGCATTGTACCAAACATGAAATACACCCACATCCTGTAATCACATCAATTCATAGGTATCTGTGTTATATTATATGTGTCGGTTTTCACTGGTTAGTTGGCCTATTTTGTCAGCATTTGATTAGTTGTAGTAAGTTTTGAGTGTAAAGGCAATGCATTTTCTTGAGGTCTCAAATCTTTTTGTAGGCTTCTGCACAGCTCATAGGACTAAGGGACCACATCTGCAGTACCTAATGAATTTTAAGTTGCAAGAAGTTTTATTTACTTTATCTTAGAGACAAATGTCCCTGAATTAATCAAACTTACTTTTTTTTTAATTTTTTTTAATGTTTATTTATTTTTGAGACAGAGAGAGACAGAGCATGAATGGGGGAGGGGCAGAGAGAGAGGGAGACACAAAATCGGAAACAGGCTCCAGGCTCTGAGCCATCAGCCCAGAGCCCAACGTGGGGCTTGAACTCACAAACCGCGAGATCGTGCCCTGAGCTGAAGTCGGACGCCCAACCGACTGAGCCACCCAGGCGCCCCTCAAACTTACCTCTTAAAAAAACAGACAACAACAACAACAACAACAACAAAACGGCTTTATTGAGATTTAATTTCCATACCATTAAAGTGTACAATTCAGGGCATCTGGGTGGCTCAGCCATTTAAGCATCGGACTCTTGGTTTTGACTCAGGGTGTGATCTCACGGTTTGTGACTTCCAGCCCCGAATCGGGCTCTGTGCTGACAGCAAGGAGCCTGCTTAGGATTCTCTCTCTCTCTCTCTCTCTCTCTCTCTCTCTCTCTCCCTCCCCTTTCTCTCTGCCCCTCCCCTGCTCACACACACAGACACACACACACTCTCTCTCTCTCTCTCTCTTTCTCAAAATAAATAAGCTTAAAAAAAATAAAAATAAAGTGTACAATTCAATGGTCTTTAGTGCATTTACAGACTTATGCAATCATCAGCACTATCTAATTTTAGAACATTTCATCACTCCAGATAGAAACCTTGTGCCCACTTAACGTCACTCCCCCATCCTTCCCCTAATCCCTGGCAACCGCACAACTACTTTCTTGTCTCTATAGATTTGTCTTTTCTAGACTTTTCGTATAAATGGAATCATATAATATGTGGTCTTTGTGATTGACTTCTTTCAACGTAGTCTAATGTTTTTGAGGTTTATCCATGCAGTAGCATGTATCAGTATTTCATTCATTTTTATTACTCATTAAGTATTACTTAGTATGGATGGAACACATTTCATTATCCATTCACCGGCGGCTGGGCACTTGGGTTGTTTACACTTTGGGGCTATTGTAAGCCATGCAGCTGTGAACATTTTGTGCAAGGCTTTGTGTGGATATATATTTTTGTTTATCCAGGAATGGAACTGCTGGGTCATGTGAGAACATTTAGGGAAATTGCCAAACCGTTTTCCACAGTGATTGCACCATTTTCCATTCCTGCCAGCAGTGAATGAGGGTTCCACTTTCTCTACGTTCTCACCAACACTTGTTGTTCTCTTTTTTTATTCCAGCCATTCTGGTGGGTATAGAGTAGTAGATCATTTGGGGTGGTTTGTGTTTTTTTTTTTAAGTTTATTTATTTTGAGAGAGAGAGACAGAGAGAGAGATTGTGCACACGTGCAGACTCTCACACGGGGAAGGAGGGAGGGGGGAGGGGGAAGGGCGCAGAGAATCCAAAGAAAGCTCTGTTCTCCTGGGGCTCAAGCTCAGGAACCCTGAGATCCAGACCTGAGCTGAAACCAAGAGTCAGGTGCTTAACCGACTGAACCGCCCTGGTGCCCACCATTTTGGTTTTACTCTGCATTTCCCTAATGATTAGTGATGTCAAACATCTTTTCACGTGTTTATTGGCCGTTTGTGTATCTTCTTTGAGACATATTTATTCAAATCCTTTGCCCATTTATTGTATTTCATTTCATTTCATTTCATTTTTAATTTGAGAGACAGTGTGAGCAGGGGAGAGGGGCAGAGAGAGAGAAAGGGAGAGAATCTTAAGCAGGCTCCACACTCAGCATGGAGCCCAATTCGGGGCTCAATCCTACAACCCTGGGATCATGACTTGAGCTGAAATCAAGAGTTGGACACTCAACCGATTGAGCCACCCAGGTTCCCCTGCCCATTTTTAGTTTTTAAGATTTTAGTTTTAAGTAATTTCTACACCCAACATGGGGCTCGAGCCCACAACCCCAAGATCAAGAGTCCCATGCTCCAGCAACTGAGCCAGCCATGTGCCCCCGAATTCTTCCTTTTATTGTTTGTGCTTTTGGTGTCATATCTAAGAAATCATTCCCCAAGCCAGGATCATGAAGATTTATTCCTATGTTTTATTCTAAGAGTATTATAATTTTGGGGTTGTCTGGCTGGCTCAGTCAGTGAACAGTCGACCCCTGATCTCGGGCTTGTGAGCTTAAGCCCTGCGTTGGGTGTAGAGATTACTTGAAAATACAATCTTTAAAAAAGAGAGAAAGAATTTTAGCATTTTACCCTTCTGTGATCCAGTGTGAGTGAGTGTTTGTGCATGGTGTCAGATAGGAGTTCAATTTAATTCTTTTACAGGTAGGTATTCAGTTGTTGGAGCCGAATTTGTTGAAAAGACTATCCTTCCTGGGGCGCCTGGGTGGCTCAGTCGGTTAAGCATCTGACTTCGGCTCAGGTCATGATCTCGCCATCCCGTGAGTTCGAGCCCCGTGTCGGGCTGTGCTGATGGTTCAGTGCCTGGAGCCTGTTTCGGATTCTGTGTCTCCCTCTCTCTCTGACCCTCCCCCGTTTATGCTCTGTCTCTCTCTCTCTCTCAAAAATAAATAAATGTTAAAAAAAATTAAAAAAAAAAAAAAAAGAAAAGACTATCCTTCCCCCCATTGACTTATCTTGTCCTCTGAATTTTACAACGGTCCTAAAAGTCTTAAATCCAATGGCAGGATCTGAAAATTAGGGAAAAGTGGTTATTTCCAGGTCTGATGTGACTGCTGGTACTTGAACCTGTCCTGGAGACCCCTCAGATGGTAAGCTTGCTCTTGCAAGAAAAGTAATGGCCTTCTGCTTCCCAAGGTGGCAACAGAGATTTCTGGTTATTTATTTATTAAAGTTTATGTATTTATTTATAGATTTATTTCGGTATTTTATTTATTTTATTTTTTTTTAATTACATCCAAGTTAGTTAGCATATAGTGCGACAGTATCAGTAGATTCCTTAATGCAGCGGACCCATTTAGCCCATAGCCCCTCCCACCACCCCTCCAAAGTTTATTTGTTGAGAGGGAGAGAGACACAGAAGGAGAGAACGAGTGGGGGAGGGGCAGAGAGAGAGGGAGACAGAGGATCTGAAGCAGGCTTTGTGCTGACAGCAGACAGCCTGATGCGGGGCTCAGCCTCAGGAACCGTGAGACCATGACCTGAGCCAAAATCAGACACTTAACCGACTGAGCCACCCAGTCGCCCCAGATTGCTGGTTTTTTAGAACACCGGTGGTGTTCCAGTTTTACTGGCTTTGTGCATGGGGGTTTCCCGTCCCATCAGCACCTAGGTGGTGATCATAGCAATGGAAGCTAAGTATTACCCACAGAGCAGCGCCGTGTATAACTGTCAGGACCTGGCTCCATTAGGTCCAAACTCAGGTAGCCAACGTGGCCACCATGACTGCTGGTGACTATGCCTAAGGACCCTGGTATTTCCGGAAGTGATTTTGCAAACATAGGCGAGGCTACTATAAAGGATTGAAAAAGTGAGAGCTCATGGGAACTGAGATTTGGACATTTATTTAAATGAGGTCCTACGTATAGTCACAGGCCCTGCCTGTGCACTGTGTGTGTGTGTAACAGTGTGCAGTGGGGGCCCAATGCATTCTTCCCGGTGACAAAACTTGTCCAGACCTAGGATCGGAACAGAGCAAGAAACCAGCCGGGCACACCGAGATCAAGAATTTGGAGCTGGAATCCGAGGCCAAAGAGCATAGATGGGCCAAAGCTAAAACCAGGAGTGAAACAAAGATCTTTATCAGGAGCCAGACGTCAGGATCCAGGAAGGCAGGATACAACAGAGACATTGAGTGTGGACAAGAGTGTGGTAAGAATGAGACACTCGAGACAGAAACCAAGGATCACGTTGTGCCTGGGAGTCTAGGTAATCTTGTAGTTGGATTTAGAGGAAAACTGGGTGATTTTCCCGCTGACCAGCCTTTTAGGAACTGCAGAGATGTTCATTTCTACATTCCAGACAGGTGGGTTCCTGGCATGTGCATGGCGAGTGCCTAGGATGTGTCTCATGTGGCAGCAGGTACATTTGGAGGTAGAAGCGACTGTCAGAGTATAAGACAAATCCTGCTCTCAGGAAGCTGAGAAGTCGGCTGGCTTAGACTACTTCCAGGGTGGGGGTGCCTGGCTAGCTCAGCCGCCAGACCACGCAACTCTTGATCTCAGGGTTGGGAGTTCAAGCCCCACACTGGGTAGAGAGTTTACTTTAAAAAAAAAAATTGAGGGGGGTGGTACACCTGGGTGGCTCACTTGGTTAAGTAGCTGACTCTTGATTTCAGCTCAGATCATGATCTCACGGTTCATGAGTTCGAGCCCCACACTGGGCTCTGTGCTGACAGTGTGGAGTCTGCTTAGGATTCTCTCTCTCTCTCTCTCTCTCTCTCTCTGTTCCTCCCCCACTTGTGCTCTCTCTTTCTCTCTCAAAATAAATACACTTAAAAGAAATTTTTTTAGGGGTGCCCGGGTGGCTCAGTCAGTTAAGCGTCCAACTCTGGGTTTCGGCTCAGGTCACGATCTAGAGTTCAAGTCCTGCATCACACTGTCTCTGACTCTCTCAAAATAAATAAATAAACTTTAAAACAAAAAAATGCTTTAATAAAATAAAGAATACTTCTGGACTGGACACAGGTCCTGGGGCTGTGAAGTCTCCATTCAGCTTAACCATAATGGCAAACAATGATCAGCCCTAATTCATGTCCAGGTCAACACAGCTAATAAACGGAAGAGCCAAGATTAAAATTTAACTTTCTTTATTCTCCAATGGGGCTCTTTCCTTCTTCTGCACCAAGACTCAGAGGCACAGTAGAAGGAGAGAATGAAAAGGGCTGAAATTTGATTATTTCCGTAGGGAAGAATGATAAGAGAAGAAAGTTAAGAAGGAAGAGACAGTGTAGGGGAGAGGGTTAACAGGAGGGCAAGCAGTGAAAGAGAAGGGGAAATGTTAGGGAACTTATTAGTTACGGTTCTGCAGAGAGATGGAACCAGATTATATAATGTATGTAACATACTTAGTACACACACACACACACACACACATACATATACGTGTTCATAAAGAGATTGATTGTAAGAAATTGACTCACAGAATTACAGAAGTTAAGGGGCACCTGGGTGGCTCAGTCAGTTGGGCGTCCGACTTTGGCTCAGGTCATGATCTCGCGGTCCGTGAGTTCGAGCCCCGCATCGGGCTCTGGGCTGACAGCTCAGAGCCTGGAGCCTGTTTCGGATTCTGTGTCTCCCTCTCTCTCTGACCCTCCCCTGCTCATGCTCTGTCTCTCTCTGTCTCAAAAATAAATAAATGTTAAAAAAATTTTTTTAAAGAATTACAGAAGTTAAGAAATCTCAAGATCTGGGGCACCTGGGTGGCTCAGTCA
Organism: Felis catus; assembly: GCF_018350175.1. Classification (NCBI taxonomy): domain Eukaryota; kingdom Metazoa; phylum Chordata; class Mammalia; order Carnivora; family Felidae; genus Felis; species Felis catus. The sequence continues at coordinate 47,968,957 of NC_058381.1, read as the reverse complement.
CTTGAGTGTCCAACTTTTGATTTTGGCTCAGGTCATGATCTCGTGGTTCCTGGGATGGGGCTGCATGCTGACAGCACACTCTGCTTGGGATTCTCTCTCCCTCTCTGTCTGCCCCTCCCCTACTCTCCCTCTCTCTCCCTCTCCCTTTTTTAAGTTAAATAAACTTAAAAAAAAAAAACACCTCAAGATCTGCAATCAGCAAGCTGGAGACCCCAGTCCAATGCCGTAGTGCCATCCAAGTTGGAAGACCTGAGAACCAGGAGAGCCAATGGTGCAAGTTATAGTCTGCGAGCAGGAAAAGGCAGATGTTCCAGCTCAAGCAGAGAGGCAGGTCTCTCTTACTCAGCCTTTTTGTTCTATTCAGGTCTTCAACAGATGGGGTGAGGCCCACCCACATTAGGGAGGGCAATCTGCTTTACTCAGTCTACAATTGAATTGGTAACCTCATCCAGAAACATTCTCACAGATATACCCAGAGAAATGTTTGACCAAATGTCTAGGTACCCCGTGACCCAGTCCAGCTGACACATAAAATCAACCATCACAGGGAACAAGGAAGTATCAATGCATCGATTTCCAATGGATCCCAAAGACCCAAGCTACTGGCTTCATCCCGTGGTGGGGAACTTTGTAGGTAGAGAAGAGATTCTCTGAGAGGCTGGTACTACTCCCTATGAGACTTTTGAAATCTGTACAGAGTTTTTCTTTTCAAAATCAATGGGGAATTTGCAAAATCAAGTTGGAAACCAGGCATGCCAGACATCCTGCAATACACATGGTAGGCAGCACAGGACTTTCAAACATCCCACTGGATGTTCAGAGGCAAAAATTATCATTTAGGTGTGAATTATCATATAGGTTTTATCTCAGCCTAGAACCTGTTTTACATTATAATCTTAGAGTCTTACCATATTTTCATTAAACATAAACGTTTGGGGGATCCAGCTATCATATAAATTCAGGGACAATTGTGCTTGGTTTTGTACACGTGCGTCTTAGTCCATTTGGGCAGCTCTTACAAAATACCATAAGGGCACCTGGCAAGCTCAGATCTCAGGGTCGTGTGTTTGAGCCCCACACTGGGTGCAGAGTTTACTTAAGAAACAAACAAACCAACCGTAAACTGTGTGGTTTATAAACAACAGAAATTTATTTCTCACGGTTCCGCAGGCTGGAAGTCCAAGATCAAGATGGCTGCTTAGTTGGGTTCTGGTGAAGGTGGTCTTTCAGGTTGGGGACTGCCAGATTCTCCTTGCATCTTCACACATCCTCCTTGCAGTAGAAGGGGCAAGCTAGCTCAGGGGGGGGGGGGGGGGTCTCTTATTAAAAAAATAAGCACCAATTCCATTCCTGAAGGCTCCACCCTAATGACCTCATTACTTCTCAAAGGCCCCACCTCCTAATACCATTACCTTGGGCATTAGGTCTTCAACATATGAATGGGGGGGTAGGACACAAACATTCAGCCCAAGCAATAAGCCACTCCCAAAGGTTTACTTTTTTGGAAAGGATGTCTTTAATGGCCACATTCCTCGTGATATTTAAGTCCATAACCATCCACCTATACCAATCTGCCTTCATAGTGTCTCCCTCAAGGGGATTCTATACAGACGTACAAACATCTGCTTAGTTCCTTATGTCTTCTAGTGTAGTTGAGCCCAAGCACTTACATATGAAAATATTTTATTTATAAAATTTATTTACTTATTTATTTTTAAGTAGGCACTCCACACCCAACACGGAGCTTGAACTCAAGACTTTGAGATCAAGAGACACATGCTCTACCAACTGAGCCAGGCAGGGACCCCTGTTTATATTATTTTATTATAAATTACTTTCCATTTATTTCTCCTTTATATTGAGGCTTCATATGTGGGGTTTTGTTTGGGGAATGATGTGTGTAGGTTTGTTATTTTATGTATGAATTTCGTTTCAGAACTGAGAGGGTATTGGGGTGCCTGGGTGGCTCAGTCGGTTGAGCGTCCAACTTCAGCTCAGGTCATGATCTCACAGCTTATGAGTTCAAGCCTCACGTCAGGCTCTGTGCTGACAGCTCGGAGCCTGGAGCCTGCTTCAGATTCTGTGCCTCCCTCTCTCTCTGCCCCAACCCACTTGCATTCTGTCTCTGTCTCTCTCAAAAATAAATAAACATTAAAAAAAATTTTTTTTAAGAACTGAGAGGGCATTACAAAAATTTGGTTAAAAAGAAGGCACTGGTTCTGATCCTGGCAGAGAAGGATATGGTTCCCAACTACCCTCCCTTTCCCACTGTGACTTTGGGTATGTTCTTTTTTTTAATGTTTGTTGTTGAGAGAGAGAGAGAGAGAGAGAGAGAGAGTTTGAGCGGGGGAGGGGCAGAGAAAGAGGGAGACAGAATCTGAAGCAGGCTCCAGGCTCCCAGCGCCCAGCTCCCAGTGCCCAGCTCCGAGCTGTCAGCACAGAGCCCGAGGTGGGGCTCCAACTCACAAACTGTGAGATCATGACCTGAGCCGTTGTCGGATGCTTAACCAACTGAGCCACTCAGACGCCCCAACTTTGGGTATGGTCTTAAACCCTTCACAGAAGAGGTGCTTATACAGTAATTAGCGTTGAGTATGTAATTGGTTTAGAGAAAGATGAGCAAAGACTTACCCAGAGCAAGCAAAGGGTATCTCCTTTGTCCAAGATCTCCTCCACACATCAGCAACCCCCTATCATTAACAGCAAAGAGCACCCCCCCCAACGGTGAGCACACGACCCAGGAGAGGACTGCCCAATTACCTGTTCCACAAAGAACAGCTAGAAACACCATTTTGGAATGGAAGAGGACAAAGCATGGTTGGGGAGGGGGGTGCTGCTCCATGACTGCAAACAGACTTTGCCCTCCCCCTTCTCCCTGAGAAGTACTACAGAAGATTCCTTCATTCTCTTTTGGAGCCATTGCGGTTTTCCAAGGGCCACAGAAGGTCTTAGTGTCCACAGTGCTCATGCCGACTCTTACACTTCTGTCCATTCCTCTCCATAAAAGTTCTTGCCTACATAGATTTTCCTCTGACATCTTCCTAAACTCATTCTCCCACCCCTTCACATCCTGGTTTTGGGGGTGATGTTTTCAGTCCAAACTTGCTTCCTACTTTGCTCTTTCCCAAGACCCAACACCAGTTCCCCTTTTGCATCATGACCCAGCGCATGGACCTAACCCGCCCCTGTTCAGGACCCAGTTTCTCTCTGGTTCCATCGCCTTCTAACTGCTGACCAACCACACCCTTCCCCAAGCGCAGCCCCGACTCCCGAGCTCCTGGCTGGCCCTAGAAAAGAAGGCCCGATTGGTCAGGGAGAGAAAGATGGCCGCTATCCTGGCCTCTGCCTTTGCAGAAACCAGAGCCCCCCTCCCCATCATCTGCCTCACGGTTGCCATAGGGGCTCTCCCAACACCAACATCTTTATTTCATTTTTGCCAAAGAAATTCAGAGCAACCAGTGCCCAGTGTCTAGACTCATGAGCAGCCCTGACTGGAGAAGCCTAAGTCAGCTACTACTCGTCCTGCAAAGTTCTTCTCACCGTTTCTTTGAGAGGATTTCTGGGCTTTATATTGAACCTAGTTATTTCTGAAGGTTGCTAGACAACCCCAGATATATTCAGATTATCACTCCTTCCTATGGCTTCTCGGCCTTTTGGCTAAAATCAAGTGTAGTGCAGATTATCACTCCTTCCTTACGCCTCCAACCCCTGATCATGAACATCTAGCCTTTTGCCATATGTAAAATTCATGAAATCTGTTCGAATCCTGAATGTAACTGTCTTTTTTTTTTTTTTTTTCCTTTTGATAAATTAGAAACAGCATCTAGAGTATTCGGAGATGCCGTAGAGGATTCTTTTCTTGCAATTCTTTGCCTTCTCTCAGGCAGCCCCTGCCCTCAGACTCCCTCCCATTCCGACACCCTGCCCCCGCTCTCCTCCCCCATCCATCACCCTTCCTTTCAAAAATGGTCAAGCCTCAACTCTGTTGCTCCTTCTCTGTGTCTTGCAAATTTCACAAGCCTCTGATGTCACAAGATATTGACGGCCCTTCTCCTCGACCTAGTAACTGCGGCTTCTGCAGAGCTGCGGGGTGGAGGGCGGGTGGGGGGAGGGGAGGCTCCAGAAACTCAGTCTTCCAGGCTTTCCCAGGGAGCCGGCAAGAGGGAGCTCTGGTTTCAAAGATGGGGGCAGATTCCACTTGGAACCACAGCCCGTTTCTCCTAGTGCATTTAAATCAAACCTCTCTTTGCCTTGATGAGGATTAATTTTCTCCCCAAACCTTCCCCTGTCTGGACTACATAAGAAATTTGTATTCCTTCTATTAACACAGCTTTGACTGTTTCCAGTAAACTAATCCGTTAAGCCCCTTGCTTCGTGAGCGTGCACATTTTCCTTGCCCACAGTTGCATGACAAAGCGTCCCACCTCGGCCGACAAAGATTGCTAGCAGGCCCAAATTGCTAGGAAGTTTCTCCCTAGACCACAGGTCTGGCGCCTTGGGGGTGCGGGCAAGATAAAAGTTCAGTTCACCCAGTCTCATTACAATTGCCATTATTATTCATGCCTCTGCGCCCTCCCCACCGGGGCTGGGAGAGCCGGAGGAAGCACTGTTTGCAAATGCTTTAAAAATTGAGTCAGCAAATGTCTGACCTAAATAGTAAATCTGTAACAAATAGAACTCCAATGACAAAACGACCTCAATAAAACAACAACAATATTTCCAGGCTAGAAAATGTTATTACCCAGGTGAGGCCAGATAATCAAATTTATTGTACAAACTTTACTGTGTTGCTTTTGGGATACATGCACACCATAACCACTCTCTCAGTCCGGTTCCTGGTCGATTTCCTCTTCCTCCTCTTCCTCCTCCTTCTTCTCCTCCCCCTCCTTCTTCTTATCTCTTCTTCTTCTTCTTCTTCTTCTTCTTCTTCTTCTTCTTCTGTAAGCTCCTTCCTTGCCCATCATGGGGCTTGAAATCATGACCTTGAGTGTCATGCTCCTCCAACTGAGCCACCCAAGGTGCCCCAGTCAGTCAATTACACTTTTCGTCGGATATCAGTTTCCTAGGGTCCAGCCCTGTCCCTGGATTTAGAAAATCATCAATAAAGACTGGATCGATCATTAAAAAAAAAAAAAAAAAAAAAAATCATTGGAGGGAAATGGTAATCCAGCGGGCAAGCAGAATTGTGATCCATCTGGCCTGGGTTTATTTGCATTTTTGTGTTTTGTTTCGTTTTGTTTCCAAGTCCAATCGCAATCACAATGTGCCAACAGCACCCAGAGAGACTGTCTTGAGGGGTCACCTGCACCTCTGCCTTTTGCCTACAGAAAGCGCAACCAAAGTCCAAGATGCAAGGAACTGCCTGGCAAGGCAGGCTCTCCAGATAAAAAGCTGGGTACCCTTGTCTTAATTAATTACAGAATGCCTCACCCACACTTCCATAGTCCTACATGGCTCCCCTGCCATCGATCAGATAACCTTTTTTTTTTTTTTTTTCCCCGTGCAAAAAAGGTGGTTTTATTACAAGGACAGGACCCTTGGGCAGAAAGAGCTGCCCCTAGATCAGATAACCTTTTCATTAAAAGGCTGGCAAAGAAGTTCAAACATCCCAAGAAATCTGTTAGGCAACAAAAATTTCAACTGAGGAAATTTAAAGATTTGACTTTATTCAACAATTGGTGAAGGACGCAGCATCCCAACTAGAAACAGAAAGGAGATCGCCACTGAGCTGTAGAAAAGGAAAGGTTCCTCAAGGTAGGAAGGGGTTGGGGGGGGGGGATTATTAGCGAAGAATGCCTTGTTTCAGGCAAGGTTGCCTTCCTGAGGGGAATGGAAAGGGTGTATTACCTCACTGGTGTTTGATGTGGAAATATTCAGGTTCAGAACCAATGGCTAAGGATTCTTGAGGCATCTTCCAGTGCAAAAAGGTGGTTTTATTAAAGCACAGGGTCAGGACCCCTGGGCAGAAATAGCTGCACTGGGGTTGTGACAGGTAACTGATTATACACTTTCAAGTTGGGAGGGGGTTGGGGATAGCCTAAGTCTCTAAGGAATTTTGGAAGCAAGGTTTCCAGGACCTTCGGCGGGGGCTACTATTGTTAGGAAAAGGTCGCCTATTACTGTTTGGTAAAACATCAGTCATGAGGCCCTTCAGGTGCATATCAGGGGGCCGCGTGCTTGGAAGATGATTGCTAACATATATTTGGAAGGTAGAGAAAAAGGAAGTTTTCAAAGAAAGGTTTTTTTTTTAGTGTTTATTTATTTTTGAGAGAGAGCTAGCAAGCAGGGGAGGGGCAGAGAGAGGATCCAAAGCAGGCTCTGCACTGTCAGTGGAGAGCCCATTGCTGGGCTCAAACTCACGGACCTTGAGATCATGACCCGAGCTGAGGTCGGACACGTAACTGACTGAGCCACCCAGGCACCCCTGCAAAGAAATTTTTATATGTTAAAGTGGACTTCCTGGATCCTGCAGATTGGGCTAATATTCACCTAAAGTTGTCTTTTGCCCTTAGCAAAGTATCATAATGGAGGCAGCTGAACCCCTAGAGCAATGTCACTCTGCCTGTCTCAGGGACTTGTCAGTGGGCTGTAAGTTTTAAGAAAATTTGATTTTTTCTTTTGCCTTTGTTTCGCACATCAGTGCTGACCAGGTAATTCCATGTTGACTGGTTATAGGTTACATTCGTTGGGGGTGGACACTGAGATTAGGTATTAAGTCTTGGTTTGCTGATATGGGGTTTAGCACAAGTGACTCCATATTGGTCCTGCTATCTCGTTTTAACAAATCCCCCCCTTTTGGGGCACCTGGGTGGCTCAGTCGGTTTAGTGTCCAACTTTGGCTCCGGTCATAACTTCATGGTTCGTGAGTTCGAGCCCCACATTGGGCTCTCTGCTGTGGGCATGGAATCAGCTTCAGATCCTCAGTCTCCCTCTCTCTCTGCCCCTCACCAGTTTCTGCACTCTCTCTCACAAAAACGAACATTAAAAAAATAAAAAACAAAAACCAATTCCTTCAACTTAACTTGAGAAATGTGATCAAATTTTAAGGCATTAAAAAAAAAGGGGGTTGGTGGTGCCTGGGTGGCTCAGATGGTTAAGCGACCGACTTCAGCTCAGGTCATGATCTCACAGTTTGGGAGTTTGAGACCCGTATCGGGCTCTGTGCTGGCAGCTCAGAGCCTGGAATCTGCTTCGGATTCTGTGTCTTCCTCTTCTCTCGAGCTCTGTCTGTCTGTCTCTCTCTCAAAAATAAATAAGCATTTAAAAAATAATAATAAATAAATAAGTAAACATTTAAAAAATTAAAAATAAAGAATGTAATATCTATAAAAGCATAAACATAATTTTTCTTTCTATAGTTATTCCCATTTTCTTTTAAAGATAATCACAGTAAAACTAATTTGTTTGTATCAGACTTGGCCTGATTATTTACATACAGGCAACAAAAATAGTGATTGATCATTTAAGCTCTTTTTTTTTCTTTAAGTGTATTTATTTTGAGAGAGAGGGAGCATGCTATCAGCGGAGAAGCAGAGAGAGAGAGGGGGAAAGAGAGAGAATCCTAAGCAGGCTCCACACTGGGAGCGCAGAGCCTGACGTGGGGCTCAAACCCATGAACCGTGAGATCACGACCTGAGCCAAAACCAAGAGCTGGATGCTTACCCAAGAGTCACCCTATCCCTCTTGTAAGTTCTATTTAAGACTTTTTTGCTGGAACCTTGTAAGCAAAGTTCCAGGCTGGTTTATTGGTTCTGTAAAATCAACCTTAGTTCCTTAAAACTGTTGGGTCATGCCCAAGTCTACACACATCTCTCTCGAATGTGACTTTCTAGTCCAAGCTTTGATGATATAACCAGTATTTTCAATTGTATCATGTTATAAGGAGAACAGATTCTTATTAAATCATGTGAATAACTATACTGCCAGGAAAATAATATAAAAAAAAAGAATTTTCAGTAGTTTATGAATTTTGGAACGAGGCAAACCAATAAACAGACTCTTACTATGGAGAACAAACTGGTGGTTATCAGAGGGGCGGTGGGGGGTGCGGAATGGGTGAAATCAGTGATGGGGATTAAGTAGTGCACTTGAGGTGAGCACCAGGTGATGTATGGAATTGTTGAATCACTGTATTGCACACCAGAAACTAATAACACACTGTATTTTAACTAACTGGAATTTTTAAAAATATTTATTTTAGGGGCACCTGGGTGGCTCAGTCGGTTGGGCGGCCGACGTTGGCTCAGGTCACGATCTCGCGGTCGGTGAGTTCGAGCCCCGCGTCGGGCTCTGCGCTGATAGCTCGGAGCCTGGAGCCTGTTTCCGATTCTGTGTCTCCCTCTCTCTCTGCCCCTCCCCCGTTCATGCTCTGTCTCTTTCTGTCTCAAAAATAAATAAATGTTAAAAAAAATTTTTTTTTAAATATATATATTTTTTAATGTTTATTTGTTTTTGAGAAAGGGAGACAGAGCGTGAGCAGGGGAGGGGCAGAGAGAGGAGTCACAGAATCTGCAGGAGGCCCCAGGCTCTGAGCTGTTAGCACAGAGCCCAGCGCTGGGCTGGGCTCGAACCCACAGACTGTGAGATCATGACCTAAGGCCAAGTTGGACGTTTAGCCCACTGAGCCACCCAGGAGTCCCTTATCTAACTTGAATTTTATAAAAACTTTACAAAACGGGCACCTGGGTGGCTCAGTCATTTGAGCGACTGACTTTGGCTCAGGTCCCGATCTCAACAGTTCCTGAGTTGAGTCCCAAGTCAGGCTTTGTGCTCATAGCTCAGAGCCTAGAGCCTGCTCCAGATTCTGTTTCTATCTCTCTCTGCTCCTCCCCCGCTCCTCCACTGCCTCTCTCTTTTGCAAATATAAATAAAACTTTTTTTTTTAATTTTTAAAAACACTTAAAAGAGTTTAGGAATTTTGGAGAGATCTTGGAGGGAGAAAAAGCAAATGGTTCATCTTTGTTTACAAAGGTATACTTTACCACTCTGTCGTAGGCCATAGTAAAAGAAAAAGTTTCTTTAAATCTGGAAAAATAAAACATTAAAGAATCAGCAAGGTTTTAAACAAAAGCCATAAATAGTTATAACCCTCCTCCTTAGTTCATTCAGTCCTATGCCACATTTGCTCTGCTTGAATCTAATTTTTTCATTAGCTCTGGAAATTTTCACTTAGTTTGGGTTTGGGTTTTTTTTTTTTTTTTCCTTTGTTTTTTATCTCAAAGTTATCAGAAACCTGTCTTTTAGAGTACTTTCCATGAGTCCTTTTGAGATGACACATAACATCTTAAGATAATAACAGGATTTGTGAGTGATAACATTAAGCTAGGACATCAGATTTTCAGGAATGTTACACAATTTCTGGAACACTTATAACAAATACCTAAACGTATACAACGTAATGATGGCTTAGTCTTGTTTCTTATTCGACAATGCTTTCCATATAAATTTAACATATCAACTAAGCCTATTTAGTTTAACATCTCTCTTTTTACAAGTAGCATGCACAAATCTTTTGAGATGTTCCACGGACACTCTGGAAAATCCCAAAGTTAGTTCGAGGTCAAAAAGACTTCATTTAGGGGTGCCTGGGTGACTGAGTTGGTTAAGTGTCTGAGTCTTTGTTTTTTTTTTTTAATATTTATTTATTTTTGAGACAGAGAGAGACAGAGCATGAGCAGGAGACGGGCAGAGAGAGAGGGAGACACAGAATCCGAAGAAGGCTCCAGGCTCTGAGCTGTCAGCACACAGCCCGACACGGGGCTCGAACCCACGAACCTCCGTGAGATCATGACCTGAGCCAAAGTCGGATGCTTAACCGACTGAGCCACCCAGGCACCACTGTTTTTGTTTTTTTTTAATTTACATCCAAGTTAGTTAGCATATAGTGCAATAACGCTTTCAGGAGCAGAATCCAGTAATTTATCCCCCCCTACATATGACACCCAGTGCTCCCCCTGACAGATGTCTTCCTTAATGCCCCTTGTCCATTTAGCCCACCCCCCAAGCTTCCGACTTTTGACCTCGGCTCAGGTGGTGATCTCACAGTTCAAGGATTCCAGTCTGTGCTGGCAGTGCGGAGCCAGCTTGGGATTCTCTCTGTCTCCCTCTCCCTCTCTCTCTCTCTCTACCCCACCCCCCACCCCCCCACCCCCGCTCATGTACTCTGTTTCTCTCTCAAAATAAATAAATAGGTAAATAAATAAATAAAACCTCTAGAGGTTTTAGAAATTAAAAAAAAAAAAAAGACATCATTTAGAATCTGATTTCAAGGGACGTTTGTAAAAATTATCAAAACAGTTTTAAAACACTTGGTCAAATAGGGTCATAGGTCACTGTGAAAGGATATTTAGTTATCTAACCAAAGTGACAATTAAAGCCTTCACAGGCAAATATTGAAATTTACATAATTTTGAGCAAAACTTAGCTCTTTTAAAAAACTCAAGAGTATTCAGTTTAAATTATCAAAGACCTGAGAGAAACAATACAGGGAATTATTTTGCAAAACTCCAAATGCTTGTTTTCTAGGCAAATTACTTTCAAAGATCTAATAATAGGGGCACCTGGGTGGCTTAGACAGTAAAGTGTCTGACTTTGGCTCCGGTCATGATCTCGCGGCTTGTGAGTTCGAGCCCCACATCAGGCTCTGTGCTGACAGCTCAGAGCCCAGAGGCTGCTTCGGATTCTGTGTCTCTCTGTGCCTCCCCGCCCCCTCCACCCCGCTTGCTGTCTGTCTCTCTTTCTCAAAAAAAAAAAGAAAGAAAGAAAAGAAAAGAAATGTCTATTGTTCACTAAGCCCCCCAAATTAAATTAGCTTTAATATTGGATATTTTCCCAGATCATGTAAATCTGAAAAGCATTTGGATTAGTTTTTCTTACACTTTTGAGAATTGTTTTGAGTACTCAATTTATATGGGCTTGTTTGTTTAAGCCAATTAAACAGAGCTTTTTTACAAATTAATGTTGGTAATACCATCCAGAGGTAGAAAATACCACATACCCACAATATATATATTATATAAACCCACATAAACTTAGGGACAGACGCAAACAGATTATATCTTCTGTACACTTAAGATTTCCCATTAGCCCAAGTTCCTTTTTGTCTTTTTTAACGTTTATTTATTTTTGAGACAGGGAGAGACAGCATGAACGGGGGAGGGTCAGAGAGAGAGGGAGACACAGAATCTGAAACAGGATCCAGGCTCTGAGCTGTCAGCACAGAGCCCGACGCGGGGCTCGAACTCGCGGACCGCGAGATCGTGACCTGAGCCAAGGTCGGATGCTTAACCGACTGAGCCACCCAGGCGCCCCCCCCATTAGCCCAAGTTCTAACTGACCTACTGCAATCCCTGCCTTCCCCTCCCCCCCCCAAAAAAATTACCTCCCTGAAGTGTTTACTTTAATATTTACATCTCAAAGGCACAGGGAAGAATGCAAGTTAGAAGACTTGTAAGATAAATAGGGGAAGTTTGGGGATTGGTAAAAAAAAAAAAAAAAGGAATAAGTGAACTTTGAACTGCCTTTCTAGCTGCATTTTTAGTTTTGTAAAGAACTATAAAGACAAGGACTGCTCTCAACTGCTCAAAGAGCCACGCTGCAATTTAACCGGGATCGTAGGTTGATTCACCCGTAAATCCTTTTACAACCGTTTGGGAAGACTTTTTCTTCCCTCTGGGTTCATCACTGTATTGTAAGTGAAGGGAGAGGGGCCTAAAACGAATTCTCTCTTGCTCTGCAATTCGGCCGATTCCTGACCACAGGACTACGTTTGTAGTTTTTAGTCGGGACAAACAGTAAATATTTCTGGCGGTATCAGACAACTCCTTGGACTCCAGAGGCATCCCCAAAGAAGGTGCAGAAGGTATTTTATTTTCCCCTTTCTATCAGGCAGTGTAGACAAAGATCTGAAGTGCTACCCTCGCAAGAATTCTCACCCTCAGCCAGCTTCTGCCAGCTTTTTCAGGAGCCCATCTGTAGCTCTGGTATTTACCAGAATTTGGCAAGGTTTTTCACTATTTTTCATTTTCGTTTTCCCTTGGCTGGTTAAGAGAGTAACGTAGCAGTTTATCAGAAAATCCCTCGGAGTCCCGTCAACTTTGGGAGGGGTCCATATGCCCCCCCTTCCCCCTGCCCCTCCCCCTCCTTCTTCAAGGTAAGGTCATTAACGTGGCAGACTTCTGTTTACAGTCATACAAAGGCAATTCAGACAGGATTACTGGAATGAGTACTCAGATAATGGGTGATAGAGAACAGCAGTGAGGGTTGCATCAATCTTATTGTCTCTTTTATTTCTTTATTTATGTATTTCTTTATTTATTTTTAAGTAAGCTCTAAGCTCTGTGTGGGGCTTGAACTCATGACCCTGAGATCAAGAGTACGCTTGATCTCATGTAAGAGGCACCTAAAAATAAGAAACAAGGGGCCCCTGGCATGCTCTACTGACTGAGCCAGCCAGGCGTTCCTTGTTTCTTATTTTTAGGTGCCTCTCATCTCTCTAATTTTTCATTAGTTTTTTTCCACGAATCTTTTTCAAATTTTTTTGTTTATTAAAAAATCTTTTTTAATGTTTATTTATTTGAGAGAAAGAGACAGAGCATGAGCAGGGGAGGGGCAGAGAGAGAGGGAGACACAGAATCCTAAGCAGGTTCCAGCCTCGGAGGTGTCAGCACAGACCCCGACAGGGGGTTTCGAACTCACGAGCCTCAAGATCAAGACCTGAGCAGAAGTGGGAGGCTTAACCAACTGAGTCACCCAGGCGCCCCTATTCGTTTATTTTTAAGTCACCTCTCCACCAAATGTGTGGCTCGAACTCACGATCCCCAGATCAAGAGTTGCGCCAGGCACCCCTACCACCCATCATTTAATGAAGCTATTTTGGAAGTTTGGAGGCTTTGATATGCCAATGAAAATAGGTATTCCATCCTGTGTGATTTGGGAGCCCTTGCTTTTAAATGCACTTCTTAAAGGATCTTATCTAATTGGAACACTCTTTTTAAAGGCCTTTGTAATTCTAGGTTGTAATTCCCCTGAGAGCTGGCAGCAGTTTGGTAGGACCCTAGCCTCAAAAGGAATTTAACTCACATTTTCTGTCCAGCTATATCTGGTCACAAACAGGGTGTGACCTACATTTTTGTCAGGCCGTGTTTTGAGTCCCCCGATCCGGCGGTTACCAAGCCAAATTCTCAGGACACGAAACAAGCATAGTGAGATTTTGCCATTTTTGTAGATATTTATAGCTTCCGGGACCAAAGTTCTTGGACAGAAAATCAGAGGGGGTGCCAGAAGGTGGTATGTTTCACTGTATAGATTTCAAGAATTATTATTATTTTTCCAGCCAAGCCTTGGGATCTCTTGCAGCCAAAATAACACCCAACTGGGATGTGCTTTCGGGTTGGGGATGGTGAGTGTTTTTTTGGTGCACCTCGGGGAATGGAAGTTTTCTTGAAGTTGGCGGGTGACTTAGTGGCAATCTAACCCATTCCTCCACCAACTTATTCTAGCATGGGAGTCTTTGTGTGATGTGGCAAGCACTGTAATAGATTTTAAGGGCTTGGCCCATGACCACTGATTTTTGCAGCGTTTGGACCTCTGAGATCCCCGTGAACAATAGCATTTATATACAAAGACCAAGACAAACGTGCACCTAACATAGGGGCAGCAGCCAAAAGGAGTTACTGTGGACAGCCAGGAGAAGGCTATGCGCATGATCAGAAATTCTCAGCATGGATTAAATCTGCAGACTCCAGTACATGGGGATAGTAGCCTGGGATGGGGCTCAGGGCTAAACCAGCAAACCCCAGTACGTGGGGCCTGGGGATTGGAATTGGGAAAAGCGATTGCAAACAACAAGAGAATTTCACACTGAACCAAGAGTTCTGAATGGAACCATCCGCCAGCTCGAGCTGACCCGCTAAGCCCTGGACCAGAAAGCCCATTTGATCGGGAGCTCTGCAGAGAACACAGCGGCTCAGAACCAAGAGGAACTCACCCACAGCCCTCAGAAAGGATGAGAAAGACAGCGGACTCAAAAGTGCTGGCAGGGGACCACGTCTGTGTTTCTTGTTGTTCCTTGGAAGAATCCTTGGAAGTCTCCTTTGCTCCCAATCACTGACACCAAATCCATGAAACAACAAAAATTCAACTTCGTAAATTTGAAGATCAAATGGGCTTTATTCAACAATTTGTGAATCAGGCAGGGGTCCCATCTAGCAGTAGAAAGAAGCTCCCCTAAGCTATAGAAAAGGAAAGTGTTTTAAAGGTGGAAAGGGATTGGAAAAAGAACGTTATTAGCAAAGAATGCATTGTTTCCGGGCAAGGTCACCTTCCTAAAGGGAAGGGAGGGGGCTATCAGGTGGATTATCTTACTAGTGCTGACCAGGTAGTTCCAGGAAGAGTTTAAAGGTTACGTTCCTTGGGGGTGGGAACTACAATTAGATTAGGTATTAAGTCCTGGTTTGGTGATGTGAGGTTTAGCACAAGTGACTCCATTTTGGGCCTGCTGTCTCCTTTTTTTTTTTTTTTTTTAATTTTTTTTTTCAACGTTTATTTATTTTTGGGACAGAGAGAGACAGAGCATGAATGGGGGAGGGGCAGAGAGAGAGGGAGACACAGAATCGGAAACAGGCTCCAGGCTCTGAGCCATCAGCCCAGAGCCCGACTCGGGGCTTGAACTCCTGGACCGCGAGATTGTGACCTGGCTGAAGTCGGACGCTTAACCGACTGCGCCACCCAGGCGCCCCGCTGTCTCCTTTTTAACAAGTCAGTTGTTTAATTTGCTGACTGTATATGGCTTATGTTTTAAGGAAACCTATATAATGGATTCCAAATTTGTATCGGGTTTTCACCCAGCAAAACACCTGCGCCTCATTCTTGCAGTTGACAGAACCTGGTCAGAAGGCACCTAGGACCCGGGTCAACCCAGGACCCAGATATAACCACAGTTCGGAGCTAAAGCAGGTGGATCCCAGCCTTCTTCCCACTTTTCTGCCCACGAGTAGCCAACATCACTCCCGTGCTCCCATGCTGGCCTGCTTGCTGGTTCTCCAACAGGCCGGACTATTCCGGTGCTCCAGCCCAACGGCAGCCTCCCCCACTGCCCTTCCTGTCGCAGGACCCTGTTCTATAGAAGATGAAAAGGTCAAGGCTTGTTTCTCACCTTCCTTGGGACTGAGGGTAGGCATGTGGCAGGATCCTGGCCAACAGGACCTGTAGGAAAGGTTTCCCCTAATGCAGAGACTCATGGGAGCAAATGCCTTTCTTGGTTTGATGTGTGCCGGTCTGCGATGCCTGGAACTGCTCAGCCATCTGTCTTTGACCATGAGGATGGGATGCTGCTGGCCAGCTGAGCGTGGCCAAATGGAAAGTTGGAAAGCAACCTGGGTCCTCAGTGTCATGTTCTCCCCCACGCATGCTCATTCTCTCTCTCTCTCAAATAAAAAAATTAAAAAACAATTAAAAAATTTTTTAATTTAAAAATAACAGGGGCACCTGGGTGACTCAGTCAGTTGTGTCTGGCTCCCACCCAGGTTGTGATCTCGTGGTTTGTGAGTTCGAGCCCCGCGTCGGGTTCTCTGCTGTCAGCGTGGAGCCTGCTTGGGACCCTCTGTTCCCCTCTCTCTGTGCCCCTTCCCTACTACTTACGTGCTTTCTCTCTCTCAAAAATAGTAAATAAAAAAGTTTAAATTTAAAAATAATAAAATCGTAAACCCATTCCATGTTAGTATTAAACAACACAGTTTTGTGAAAAAATAATTACATTTTCCAAAAGCGAAAGAATTAGCAAGAAGAATTGTCCCGCCCTTTAGCAAATCTCTTTAACGTCTGAATTAACGGGAGACAGCTGGATTCTAATACCTGCTTCTGTACTTGATCTGTTGTGCCATCACACGTCACATAGCCACTGGAGCCCCCACAGTTTTGTACTCATTAAACAATGAGGGTGGTCTCGGTGCTATTATGAAAATACTTTCATCTCATGGATGCCTTGAAAGGGTCTTGGGAATTCCCAGGGGGTCCCCAGATCTCACTTTGAGAAAGGGCTGTCTAAGCCTTTCTTTTTTTTTTTTTAATTTAAAAAAAAATTTTTTTTAACGTTTATTTATTTTTGAGACAGAAAAAGACAGAGCATGAACGGGGGAGGGTCAGAGAGAGGGAGACACAGAATCTGAAACAGGCTCCAGGCTCTGAGCTGTCGGCACAGAGCCCGATGCGGGGCTCGAACTCACGGACCGCGAGATCATGACCTGAGCCGAAGTCGGATGCTTAACCGACTGAGCCACCCAGGCGCCCCTAAGCCTTTCTTAATTGTATGTCCTACTACGTGGAGCAAAGATCCAACAATTGCTACCCCTCCTCAGCACTGGTGTACCCATCCCTTCGCCCCCCCCCCCTCCCCGCCCATGCTCTTCTCTCAGATTTTTTTTTTTTCAACGTTTATTTATTTTTGGGACAGAGAGAGACAGAGCATGAACGGGGGAGGGGCAGAGAGAGAGGGAGACACAGAATCGGAAACAGGCTCCAGGCTCTGAGCCATCAGCCCAGAGCCCGATGCGGGGCTCGAACTCCCGGACCGCGAGATCCTGACCTGGCTGAAGTCGGACGCTTAACCGACTGCGCCACCCAGGCGCCCCTCTTCTCTCAGATTTTTGCATGACTCCCTCACTTCATTAAAGTCTCCATCAGAAATTTCACCTCCTTAGAGAAACCATCTTGGACCGTCTGGTAATTATTTTCTTACAAAGCATTTATTACTATCCCCCCCTCCCCACAATAGTAATCTCTACACCTGATGTGGGGCTCGAACGCACAACATTGAGATCAACAGTTACATTCTCCGCTGACTGAGTCACTCAGGTGCCCCTGTGTGTGTGTGTGTGTGTGTGTGTGTGTGTGTGTAGTATATATATGTACATACACATTTTTTTAAATTTTTAAATGTTTATTTTTGAGAGAGAGAGAGTGAGAGTGCTTGGGTGGGGGGAGGGACAGAAAGAGAGGGAGACACAGAATCCGAAGCAGGCTCCGGGCTCTGAACTGTCAGCACAGAGCCCGGCACGGGGCTCGAACTCAGGAGCCATGAGATCATGACCTGAGCCGAAGTCGGATGCCTAACCGACTGAGCCACCCACGCGCCCCTGTATTTTTTTAACTGGTTTATCGCCTAAGCACATAAGCTTCACATGGGCATGTGTTTTGTTCAATTTCTGGCACGGGCACTCAGTAAATATTTGTTAAATGAATAGGTAAATAGATAAATGTGAGGGATGGCATAAGGATAATCTAGGATATACTCTAAAGTCGTTTTCCAGAAAGAATAAAGGTTGCCAGAGGCTGGGGGAAAGGGGATGGGGATTTACTGTTTACTGGGTGTGGAGTTTCCGTTTGGGAGGATGAAAAGTTCTGAAGACGGATGGTGGTACTGGTCATTCAACAATGTGAATGCATTTAACCCACAGAAGTATACACCTCGACATGGTACACATGGCGGGGTTTATGTCACGCATGTTCTATCGCAGCGAAATCAGTTGCAAACCCTGGTACATTGGCAATTAGTACGAGGAACAAATTACCTACGACCCAGCTCACACCCGAGGAACCTGCCCATTTACGGAAACATCGGTTATTTTCATCAACAAAGCTCTGGTCCAGTTGTTGGTTGAATTCATTTGTAAACATGTTCATTCGGTCACTTCTTCTTCTTCACCACGGAGGCAGCTGGGGCGGGACAGCTCATCCACTTGGCATGAGAGCAGCAGGGAAACAGTGCTGTACTGTGCACCGAGCTGTTTCGTACGATCGCAGAAATAAACTCACAGGTTGAGACTCCCTTCACACACACACACACACACACACACACTCACACACATACACACACACAGAGTATCAGGAAACAGCCTGTCCATTTTGGCTTCAGAGGCAGGGATTTCGATTTCCTTGGCTTCTGAGCTGTTCTTGGAGCAGGGCCATCCAGGGAAACTGAGCAAGTACATGGGTCCATCGAACTTGGGCCGGATCCATCAAGGACACAAAAAACAGACTCTCCAGCCCTCTCCCCCAAGAGGAGCAGACAAAAGTGTCGTTGATGTTGAAGCTGTGGAAAGCTTCGGAAGGCCCCGTGGGAGGAAGCTTGGCATGAGCGGGCAGACAGCTCCGACCGACCCTGGAAGGGAGCACCAGGCTGGGGTCCCATCCAGCGCCTCTGCTCGGCCCTTGAGTGCTGACATCCTGTGCTTTCTCAGGGTAGCTTTCTCTGCCCGGTAGCTTTCTCCGATGTCTGAGGAATTCTTGCAAAAGGACGCCACCCATGGAAAAATGCTTACGATAAAACGTTAAATGGAAAAGTCAAGATAAAGTATATATATATATATATATATATATATATATATATAAAACATCTGTGTGAATATAATATAATGGAAATATAAATCACATCTATGTGGGTTTTTTTAATCGCATTTATGTTTAAAAAAAATTGTAAAGCATGTATTGAAAAACAAAAGCAGGGGTGGTGATTGGCTGCCTAGACTCTTGATCTAGGGGTCGGGAGTTCAATGGGGCGCCTGGGTGGTTCAGTCGGTTAAGCAGCCGACTTCAGCTCAGGTCACGATCTCACAGTCTGTGAGTTCGAGCCCTGTGTCGGGCTCTGTGCTGACAGCTCAGAGCCTGGAGCCTGCTTCGGATTCTGGGTCTCCCTCTCTTTCTACACCTCCCTCTCTCTCTCTCTGTCTCTCTATCTCTCTCTAAAAAATAAATATTAAAAAAAATGTTTCAGGGTCGTGAGTTGAACCTGTACATCGGACAAAAACAATTGTTTTTAATTAAAACAATTTTAAAAAGGAAAGAAAAACAAGACCAGGAGGAAATACATCACAATATTACCAGTGAGGCTCTCTGGGTGGTTGGACCACAGGTCTAGCTCTTATTTACATTTTTCTGTGGTTTAAAATTTTTCTGCAACTAGAATGTGTTATTTAAGTGGTGATACATTTTGAACTGTATCAACCCAGTAGCCCCTCGGCTTGGGAGAGGGGGGTGCAGTGTGGGCTACGGAAAAACGGGTGGGGAATGCCCTGGGAAAGATTTGCCCTTTGCAAAAAGCTTGCTGCCCAGGCGAAGAGCGGAAACGTCTGGAAGGCCGGAGGTGGGGGTACCCCCCCTTGATTTTTGCTCGGTAGTGTTTCTCGAAGTTATTCCACATTTCCGAAGCGTGGGCCTCCTGATCAAGAAACACGGTAGCAGATATTTTCCCCCGTAGAACACGGTCCAGACGCCCAGCGCTGAATTAGCTTCTTGCCTCGGTTGCCAGCCCTACGTCCCTCACCTGACATCACCCTCTCCCCGAAGGCCGCCTGGTCCTCGGATATCCACGTCCTGAGGCTCCAGAGAGTGTGGCCTACGTTCCGGGGCTGCTGGTTGTGTTCGGGCCCCACTCTGCCCCTGCTTCGATCCGAACCATCCCTCGGGTCTGCTCAGCCACGTCGGGACCACGTCGCTAACACCAGCCCGCAGCTGTGGAAAATGACATAGACAGTTTGTCCTTAGAAACACTTGGCTTCTTCCCTGGGAGGAAAAACTGAGCTCATCCCAAGGAACAACAGAGAGCTGGGGACGGTGCAGTAATCTCTGGGTTCCGCAGAAATCTATTTCTCGGCCTCCCCCCGCTCCCCCGTCATTATTAGATTTTTGCACAGCCCCTGATTTCCCACAAAACGGATTTTCCTCACATGGACGCTGTAGGGAAGCTGTATTTACGGCCACCTCAGAAGAGCAAAACCATTCCAGATGCTTCGTGAGAATTCTCACCGTGCGGTCGGGTGGGCTGCATGGAGCCTCCGAAGGTAACGTCGAGAATGTTCCAGTTGCTTCGGAAGGTGGTCTAATCGTCAAGAGTACTGTGAGGAGACATGGGTACGTCGGAAGCTGGGTGAGTGCGAGAGACCGGCCCTGGCTTGAGAGAAGGGTGTGGTAAGGAGGTGAGGAGAGCTAGAAAGTTCCTCCACTCACTGCCTCCAGGTGTAACACACACACACACGCACATGCACACGCACAGGCACATCACAGCACTTGGGAACAGGGGTTGCCCTCCTGCTAGGCTCTCTTGAAGTGTAGCTCCAGAGACGGAATGAAGGAGAGCAAGGCGGGGCGGAACGTTTCAACGTTAAAGTGGTTCCTGGGGTGCTTGGGTGGCTCGGTCGGTTGAGCGTCTGACTTCTTTTTTTTTTTTTTTTTTTTAGTTCTACCTTCTCTTTTTATTAAGTTTATTTATTTATTTTGAGAGAGAGAATGCAAGCAGGGGAAGGTCAGAGGGAGAGCGAGCCCGCGAGAGAATTCTAAGTAAGCTCTGCACTGTCCTCACGGAGCCTGACACGGGGCTCGAACCCATGAAGTGTGAGATCGTGGAGCATCCAACTCTTTGATATCAGCTCAGGTCGTGACCTCACGGTGTGGGGGCTCGGGCCCTGCTTCCGGCTCTGCATTGACAGTGCAGAGTTTGCTTGGGATTCTTTCTCCCTCTCTGTCTGCCCCTCTCCCACTTGGGCTCTCTCGAAACAAATATATAAACTTAAAACACACACACACACACACACACACACAAGACGGGTCCTGGTTCCCCTGGCCTCTTATCAAGTCTGGGCCTTTTCACGATCTCTCTAGGCGGTACAAATGCCCCTTGGACTGAGCCGGACCCCGCATATGTTTCCCACTGTCTGTGTCCCTTCCCTACCGCACAAAGGGCTTCATCCTAGGAGGGTGAAGAAAGGGATCATAGTCCCCACTCAAAGGACCAGACAGCAGCTTCAGGTGGTGCCTCTTGCCCTGGTGCAAGGGTGTGGGGGTGGGGGACAGCCCCACTCTACGCACCCACAGCGCTGCTCATACTACCTTCCTCACACAATTCTCCCTGGCCTTCCCACCAGCCCCAAAAGGCCACTCCTATCCTCATGGAGCTCCCTGCCCCCACCTCCCCTCCTTGCCTCTATCATGGGGGGGGGGGGGTTGGGGGGCGGCAGAATGTGAAATCTCTGGTGGTCTTTTTAGTTGTCCTTGACATTGAGGAGAACTGAGCCCAGTGAGTCACAGTCTATCTTGGGCTAAACTGTGACCCCAGAACTCCTGTAACAAAGGCCTAACTTGCGGTGCCTCGGCAAGTAACCATATTTGGAGATGAGGGCTTTATTTTTTTTATTTTTTTAATTAAAAAAATTTTTTTTAAATTTTTTCTTTAATTAAAAAAAATTTTTTTAACGTATTTATTTATTTTTGAGACAGAGCATGAACGGGGGAGGGTCAGAGAGAGGGAGACACAGAATCCGAAGTGGGCTCCAGGCTCTGAGCCCTCCGCACAGAGCCCAACATGGGGCTCAAACTCACGGACCGCGAGATCATGACCTGAGCCGAAGTCGGCCGCTTAACCGACTGAGCCACCCAGGCGCCCCAATTTTTTTTTTTTTTAAGAGAGAGAGAGTGAGAGTGTGAGTGGGGCAGGGGGCAGGGGTGGGGGGGTGGGGGGGACAGGGGATCTGAAGCAGGCTCCGCGCTGACAGCACAGAGCCGGATGTGGGGCTTGAACTCACCAACGGTGAAAGTCAGACACTCAACCCACTGAGCCACCCACGTGCCCCTTAACATAATCACTTCTTTAAAGACTTCATCCCCAGGGGCGCCTGGGTAGGGAGAGGACACCTGGCCTACTGCCTCTTTCCCTCCCTTTCTCTCCCATTCAACTTCCAGTCCCGTCCCTCCATATCACAAGGGAAAGTCCCCAAGGCCTCAGCCTCTGCGTCTCCTGTAGCCCCGTCATTCTTGGGACCGCGGGTCATGGATGGACCCAAGGCCACTGATCACCTGGGCCACTGGCCACCACAAACAGGAGACAGCATCTCTCTCCTGCTGCCGTTTGAGAGACTAGAGACGCGTCCGGTGCCCTGCACTTCCCTGGGGGAGAACAGGAGTGGGAAGAGAGTGGGAAGGGATTTCAGACCTTCTCACTTGCGGCCTATTTATAGCCCACCGCTGGGAGAGGGGCCGGGACCCACGAGCAGAGCTGCCCCCTAGTGGCGTCTAAGGGCCAGGCAGGCTTCTCCAGCAAGTCGTGTATTGGAATTAGAGTTCCCTAAAAGGGGTGGGGGGGGGGGGGGGAGACTTAAAAAAAAATGTAAATGTTGGAGGAAGTGTTTATTTCTCTCTTTTCTCCTATATCTCTAAGAGAGGAAGGAGACAGAAAGGAGAGAAAGAAGCAAGGTGGGAGGTGTGCATGAGGGACTGAGGGAATTTTTAACCTGTTTAGTAAATGTGAGGCAGGGTTAAATATTCTCCTAAAAGAAGCATGAGGCCATTTGCTTTTTGCCGCCTCAAGCCTGGCCCCTTTTTAGCAAACTAGCTCGGAATCCAGCCTGGTAACTGTGCCAATATTTACTGGCGTAGATAAATTTATCTAAGCCTTATGCAAACCCTGGGAAGAAGTAACATCATCATCATCATCCCCACACAAATGGGGAGACTGGAGTACAGAGAGGGGACGTGACTTACCCAGGGGTTACAGAGTTATTGACCAAGGGAAGTCTCAAGTCCGGATCGGTGTCCAGGCTCCAGTGATGCGACCACATGTTCATGCCTGTGCCGAGCCAGGCAGCGGCACTGAGGTCAAGGTTCTCAGGACACTCCTCCGGACACGTTGGGTCCTCTGTGTCTCAGGTCCCTCCTCCAAGCTCTGACACTCTCCAAGCCCATGACCTATGGGGAGAGGCACAGGATGATTTTTGCTTCTCACAGTGAGCTCTTTGGTGACCCCGACACTCTGAGCAAATTGTAAAGGTAATGAAGAAAGGCCGGGGAACTTTTATCTCTTCATGGGCAATAAAAGCCAGCTATGTCCAAAGATTGCAAACCACCTTCTGACCTCCTTTATTCTGTCTTTTATTATTATTATTTTTATTTTTAAGTTTATTTATTGAGCAGGAGAGGGGCAGAGAGGGAGAATCCCAAGCAGGCTCTGCACTGCCAGCACAGAGTCTGATGCGGGGCTGGAACTCACGAACCGTGATGAGCTGAAATCAAGAGTTGGACGCTTAACCGGCTAGGCCACCCAGGCGCCCTGATTCTTTTTTTATTATTATTATTATTATTTTTTTAACGTTTATTTATTTTTGAGACAGAGAGAGACAGAGCATGAATGGGGGAGGGTCAGAGAGAGGGAGACACAGAATCCGAAACAGGCTCCAGGCTCTGAGCCGTCAGCCCAGAGCCCGACGCGGGGCTCGAACTCACGCACCGCGAGATCGTGATCTGAGCCGAAGTCGGACGCTTAACCAACTCAGCCACCCAGGCGCCCCGAGTTCCTAGGGGCTTGGTTCTAGGCTTGATTCTATTCTACACTTCTGAGATATAGTAGGGAACAGGACAAAGGTCTACCCCTCCTGGGCCACTCAGTCTAGGAGATGGAGACTGTCACTACTTGCACAAGGGAATAAGGAAGGAGGAATATAAATAATGAGATAATTTCAGACGGTGACAAATGACAGGGTGAAATAAAGCTGGATAGTGGGATAGAGAGGATCAGGTCAGGTCATCCTTAATAAGAGACATCAGGGACGTCCTCTTGAAACGACCCTTGAGCTGAGCCCCAAGTGATAAGAAAGAACCCAAGAAGACCCACCCATGTCAAGATCTGGAGAAGAGTGGGGAAGAGAGGCATTAACGTGGGAAGGTGCCGACCCAAGAAAAAAAGCTCAACATGTTCCAGTGGCAGACGAGAAGAGGGAGAGGAAGGATCTAGGTGGCTCAATCAGGTGAGTGTCCAACTCGATTTCAGCTCAGGTTGTGATCCCAGGGTTGTGGGATTGAGCCCTGCGTTGGGCTTGAGATTCTCTCCCTCTCTCTTCCTCTGCTCCTAGGCTCTGTCTCTCTAAAAGCAAGCAAGCAAGCAAGCAAGCAAGAAAGAAGAGGGAGAGGAGGATCCAGATGAGAGATCAGAGAGATCAGCCAAGGACAGATCAGGTAGGGGCTTGTGGATTTCATCCTCCTTGCAAGGGACGCTGTTAGAAGACTTTTTAGCAGGAGTGAGAGAGATAATCAGAGTTAAGTTTTACAAAAATCACTCTGGTTGCATTTGGCCGGTGCAAGAGGCTCTTACGGTCCAGGCTAGATACAACGGTGGCATGGGTCCGGGTGTAGCAGTGGAGGTGATGAGAAGTGGCTGGATTCGGGATGAATTGTAGAGATTCAGGACTTGCTGATGGATAGGATGAGGGGAGAGGGAAAAAAATGACATCACCTGAGTTTTGGTCCTGAGTTACCACGTGGTATCATTTCCTGAAATGTGGGAAGAACAGGAAGAAGCAGGTTGATGGGGAAATCAGGAGGTGCTTTGAATAGGTTAAATTTGAGTTGCCTTTTTTTTTAATATTAAAAAAAATTGTTTAATGTTTGTTTATTTCTGAGACAGAGAGAGACAGAGCATGAGTGGGGGAGGGGCAGAGAGAGAGAGGGAGACACAGAATCCGAAGCAGGCTCCGGGCTCTGAGCCATCAGCACAGAGCCTGATGCGGGGCTCGAACTCACAAACCGTGAGATCATGACCTGAGCCGAAGTCGGTCGCTCAACTGACTGAGCCACCCAGGCGCCCCTTTTAGATATCCAAGTAGAAACATGTTGAGAGTCTGGGGTTTGAAAGAAAGGCAAAGGTAGAAAATAGTGTTTTGGAAGTCACCAGCCTAGAGAGATATGTGAAGGCACAGGATTGGATGAGATTATCTGGGGAGAGAGCATGGTTGGAAAAGAGGAGAAGGCTGAGGAGAGACCCTGGCACCCTTCAATGGCCAGCCATCCGGTGGCATTGGAGGAGGAGACAGCCATTGAGGTAGGGTGTGATGGTAGCTCTATCAGAGAAGTCTAGAAAATGTTTCAATAAGGCAGTCAGTGGTTAACTGAGCCAAACGCTGCTGAGAGACCACGTAAGAGGGGGACGCGATACCCCACCTTTGGATGTGACATGATGGTGGGCACGGGGGTCTTCGAAAGGGCCATTTCAGAAGGATAGTAGAGCTGAAAGCCAGATTGCAGTAGGCTGAGGAGAGAAAGCAGACCCAGTGAGGAAATCTATAGAAAGTGTTTGGGTCAGAGCCTCCACCCTCTGTTGGACTTCTTTCTACTCTCACCCCTCTCTCACCCAGAAGAAGAAGGAGCAGGTCTGCGTTTGTGATGTACCGTATTGTACAATCCCGAGAACTCGGGATTCTATTTCAACATCGATCGCTAGAAAGACTTACAGATGGCTTAATTTCAAGTTAGTAGAATCGTGTGGAAAATACCAACCGTCTCAGCCTGGATTCCCCAGGAAGCACAACCTGAGACAGAAGCTTAGGTGCTACTAACTTACTAGCGAGTGTGATTTCAGGGGGCGGGAGAGACGGGCCAGAGGAGGGAGGCGGGAGCAGGAGGAGACACTACCAGGAGGCAGATGCATTATTTGTTTTTTTTTAAGTTTGTTTATTTTGAGAGAGAGAGAGAGAGAGAGAGCAGGGGGAGGGGCAGAGAGAGAAAGAGAATCCCAAGCAGACCCCACGCTCTCAGTACGGAGCCCGACATGGGGCCCGAACCCATGATCCACGAGATCACGACCGAAGCCGAAGTTGGCCGCCCAACCAACTGAGCCATCCTGGCCCCCAAGAAATCGCGTGATCAAACCGGCCGCTGCTCAGTGCGGCTGACTGTGCCATCCTGGGGGGCTTGTCCTCTAAGACGTTATATGACCTGCGCTCAGGACGGTCCAGCAGGGAGAAGTGGGAAAGAGGCAACCCCTTGGTCAGGGGTTCACCTCAAGGGACGTCAACTCTCACTCTCTTTTGGTGGTGCCAGCTGAGCTCCCGTCAACAGGGAAGTCCTAGAGAAGAAGGAGAGAAGGGGGCTGGACCCAAGGCGACCCATGGTATGGTC
This sequence comes from Felis catus, assembly GCF_018350175.1. NCBI lineage: Eukaryota > Metazoa > Chordata > Mammalia > Carnivora > Felidae > Felis > Felis catus. Next base: position 47,943,025 of record NC_058381.1, on the reverse strand, counting down.
ACACCAGTTCCACATCACTTGTGTCTACAAAAGAGTGATTGCTGCCTTGGCGGCTGGAAAAGTGACAGAGGGTGCCCAGAAGGTCTGAAGTGGCGCCTACGAGTCATCTGATATGTCACTTGAATAATAGTCTGGACGTCACTTTATCAATTTTTTTAATGTTTTGATTGATTGATTGATTGAGAGAGACAGAGTGTGAGTGGGGGAGGGGCGGAGGGAGAGGGGGACACAGAATCTGAACCAGGATCCAGGCTCCAAGCTGTCAGCACAGGGCCCGACGTGGGGCTCGAACTCACAAACCACAAGATCATGACCTGAGCTGAAGTCGGACCCTTAAACGACTGAGCCACCCAGGCAGCCCTGGACGGTCACTTTAAAAAACATAATAATTAGGGGCTCCTGGGTGGTGCAGTCATTTAAGTGTCCAGCTCCTGATTCAGCTCAGGTCATGATCTCGGGTTTGTGAGTTCGAGGCCCCCATAGGGCTCTGTGTTGATGGTGGGGAGCCTGCTGGGATACTTTCTCTCCCACCTTCTCTCTGCCCCTCCCCCGCTTATGCGGGCTCTCTCCTGTGCGCCCTCTCTCACTCTCAAGATAAATAAACTAAAAAAAAAAAAAAAGAACATAATAATTAGAAATATCCATAACACCTCATGTCTTCAAGAGAACTGAACTAAGATAGGTACTCAAGGATGTTTACAGCAGCACTGTTTGTAATGGGGGTGGGGGAGGGTGGGAATCAAAATCCAGAACCAAAACTGGGAGGGCACCTGGCTCGCTCAGTCAGTAGAGCACGTGACTCTTGATCGCAGGGTTGTGAGTTTGAGCCCCACATTGGGTGTAGAAATTACTTAAAAGTAAAACTTTAAGAAATAATAACGATAAATAAAGAAAATCTTTTTAAAAACTGGGAAAAACCATTCAATGGGAACTCATTAATAAAATTGTATTCAACAAAATAAAAATATATGCCCTTATTATTATTTTTTAAAGTTTTAAACGTTTTTATTTATTTCTGAGAGAGAGAGAGCAGGGTAGGGGCACAGAGAGAGGGAGACAGAGGATCTGAAGCAGGCTCTGCACTGAGAACGGAGAGCCCGATGCGGGGTTCACAAACCGTGAGCTCATGACCTGAGCGGAAGTTGGACACTCAACCGACTGAGCCCCCCAGGCGCCCCTGGGCACTTTAAATATAATACAGTGTTTGTCAATCAGTCTCCAACAAAGTCAGGGTGAAAAAAGAAAAAGAATAAAAAATGTAAAATTTAAAAACCTAAAGATAACCATTTGGTCAATGGGGGACTGTTTAATAAATGATGGTATTTAATACCTTAAAAATCTATGCATCCAGGGGCACCTGGGTGGTTAAGCATCTGACTCTTGATTTCAACTCGGATCATGATCTCGAGGTTGAGTCAGGCTCTGTATGGGGTGTGGAGCCTGCTTGGGATTCTCTCTCTCTCTGTCTCTGTCTCTGTCTCTGTCTCTCTGTCTCTCTCTCTCTCTCTGTCTCTCTCTCTCTCTCCCCTCCCTCCCCTTTCTCTCTCTCTCTCAGAAAAAAATAAATAAACATTAAAAAAAGAAAAGAAACCAGGGCACCTGGGTGGTTCAGTTGGTTAAACGTCTGACTTCGGCTCAGGTCATGATGTCACAGTACGTGAGTTCAAGCCCCGGGTTGGAGTCTGGGCTGATGGTTCAGTGCCTGGAGCCTGTTTCGGATTCTGTGTCTCCCTCTCTCTCTGCCCCTCCCCCGCTCCTGCTCTGTCTCCTTCTGTCTCTCAAAAATAAATAATCATTAAAAAAAAAAAAGAGAGAATGCTTTTCAGAGAAAGAGCACTTGAATATAATATTGGCCAATGTTTTCCTCATCATAAACCCTGTCGTGAACATTCACAAATAGCATGGGAACTTAAAAACCAGGAAGGAAATGAATGATAGTTATCTCACGGGAAGGAACACAACTTCCTCACAAAGACATGAATGATGTACATTCACTTGTAGTTGTGTCCCACACAACCCCTTCCTGACAACTGAGTATACTTAGAATAACTTCAAGGAGTGGATAATTTGCCTGAATATATCAGCAAACATTCAATAGTGGTTGGAGTTCAGCAAATTATTTTACCAACGTGATGTATCTAAAAAACCAGAGAAGTACATATATGATTAAACACTTAATTTCAAGGTTTGGGGGGTGGGGGGAAAGTCCAGGCCACAAATGAAGTTGTTAAACGTCAAAATTAGAAAAAGAGTCTCTCTCTTCGGAGAGAAAAGAAACTGCCTCTCCAGAAGGACTTTACCGGATCATCTGAGTTTTCTCGGTTAATTTTTCTATAGGCCAAGCCTGGCCTCTGGACTTAGAGGCCCACGGGCTCTGTGTTTCCAGCTCACGGAGCAGATCTGTCTTTCAGAGACGGATGTCCATTATCCGTCCATGGTAATACTTGTGTATAAAACCACAGCAACCATTTACTTCTTCCTGAGAAGACATTTCACGGTCATCCAAGAAAACACCTCATCAACCCTCCCTCTCTCCTGGTTGATGAACATACATGATGTCAGAAAAAGTATTTAAAACTTGGAAATGGATAAAAGAGATTACTGGGCTTTGTCTCAGTGCAGTGGCTGAGCTTGACTCTGTATTGTCTGGGCTATTTAATAATTCTGTAGGAGCAGAGATTAACTTAGAGATTTTTGTTCACTGAAGACGGAAGTGATACCTGTCCGGCCAAAAGATAAGACACTCAACACATTACGATGCCTGGGCCTGTTTGACACGAACCATTTTTGTATCACGTGCAATTTTTTTTGTTAAGTTTATTTATTTTTGAGAGAGAGCACGCACACGAGAGCAGAGGAGGGGCAGAGAGAGAGGGAGAGAGACTCCAAGTGGGCTCCGTATTGTCAGCGTGGCCCGACTCGGGGCTCGAACACAGGCACGAACCTGAGCCAAAAGCAAAGGGTTGTACACTTAACCCACTGAGCCACCTGGGCGCCCCCGATTTTATTCTTAAATATCCTTTTGGAGTGGTTTTATTGTCATTTATTTTTAAAGTTTATTTTTATTTATTTATTTTTTTTAGACAGGCAGAGAGAGAATGAAAGAGAAGACCCCAAGCAGGTTCCCTGCTGTCAGCACGGAGCCCGAACGCCGCTGGGCCCAAACCCACCAACCCTGAGATCATGACCTGAGTCGAAATCAAGAGTCCGATGCTTCACTGATGAGTCACCCAGGTGCCGCCGCCCCCCCCCCCGCCCCCACCGCCTTTGAACTGGTTTTAAAATTTTACTGGTTCTCAGGGGCACCTGGGTAGCTCGGTTGAGCGTCAGAGTTTAGCTCAGGTCATGATCTCGCGGTTCGTGAGCTCGAGCCCAGCATCAGGGTCTGTGCTGACAGCTCGGAGCCTGGAGCCTGTTTTGGATGCTGTGTCTCCCTCTCTCTCTGCCCCTCCCCTGCTCGTGCTCTGTCTCTCCCTGTCTCTCAAAAATGAAGAGACGTCCACAAAATTTAAAAAATTTTTTTACTGGTTCTCTTATTCATTACTTGTAAGTTGAATCCAATCTTTGATGTACATATTTTATATTTACATGAGCCATGTTTTTACCTTTCTAAAAAAATTAAGGTGACATTAGCAAAACAGAAGTAACCATTCCAGAGGCCCTGGCTGGCTCAGTTGGTGGAGCATTCGACTCTTGATCTCGAGGTTGTGGGTTTGAGCCCCGTGTTGTGTGTAGAGATACTTCAACATTAAATCTTTATGGGGCACCTCCGTGGCTCAGTTAAGCATCTGACTTCAGCTCAGGTCATGATCTCATGGTTCATGAGTTCAAGCCCTGCATCGGGTTTTCCACTGTCAGTCCAGAGCCTGCCTCGGATCCTCTGTCCCCTCTTCCTCTTTTCCCCTCCCCTGGTTACACTGTCTCTCTGTCTCTCTCAAAATAAATAAACTTTGAAAATAAATAAAATCTTAAAAAAAAAAATTAACCATTTTAAAATGAAAAATTCAGTGGAATTTAGTACATCCACAGTATTGTATAACCATCATATCTACCTAGCTCATAAACATTTTTATCGCTCCAAAATAAAATTCCTTATCCATTAAACAGTTATTTAAAAAAATTTTTAATGTTTATTTTTGAGAGAGAGACAGTATGAGGAGGGGAGGGGCAGAGAGAGAGATGGAGACACAGAATGTGAAGCAGGCTCCAGGCCCCGAGCTGTCCGCACAAAGCCTGATGCGGGGCTTAAACTCACAAACTGGGAGATCATGACCTGAGCCGAAGTTGGACGCTTAACCAACTGAGCCACTCAGGTGCCCCAACAGTTATTTTAATTCTTCCCCGACACCTTCCCAGTCCCTGGAAATCATCATCTACTTTGTTTCTCTTGGATTTACATATTCTGGATATTTCATATAAATAGATTCATACCGTGTGTGATCTTTTGTGTCTGACTTTTCACTTGGCATGTTTTAAGGTTCATCCTCACTGTAGCATAGATCAGCATGATTTTTCATGGCTAAATAATATTCTATGGTATGGCTATGCCACCATTTACTTATCCATCCATACTCTGATGGCCATGTGGGTAGTTTCTACCTTTCGACTATTGCAAATAGTGCTGCTATGAATATTCCCTTGCAAGTATTTGAACACTGTTTTCACTGTTCTCTTGGGGATATACCTAGGAGTAGAATTGCTGGGTCATATGGTTTTATTTATTTTTATTTTTATTTTTATTTTTATTTTTATTTATTTAAGTAGGCTTCATGCCCAGCACGAAGCCCAACATGGGACTTGAACTCACGACCCCAAGGTCAAGACCTGAGACCAAGAGACGTTGGTCCCCAGAGCTGAGACCAAGAGTCCGACATTTACCTGACTGAGCCCCCCAGGAGCGCCTGTTATTCTGGGTTTTTTTTTAATTAATTTTTTTTAATGTTTATTTATTTTTGAGACAGAGACAGAGCATGAGCAGGGGAGGGCAGAGAGAGAGACACACACAGAATCCGAAGTAGGCTCCAGGCTCTGAGCTGTCAGCACAGAGTCCAACGTGGGGCTCGAACTCATGAACCATGGGATCATGATCTGAGCCGACATGGGACGCTTAATCCACTGAGCCGCCCAGGCTCTTTGTTCAAGTTTTCGAGGAGCCACGAAACCGTTTTCCACATGACTGAACCTTTTTACATTCAATTTTACCTTTTTGAAAAGAACACTTGGTAAGTTACCAAATAACACTTGGTAAATTGTCATGAACTTCATGATAAGGTAAATATCATCATTAGAAGTTTGCTTATAGAGCATGGGGTCAGATCAAGGTGAACTCCTTATATGATTTTAGGCCATTTGCACGTGCTGTCTCAATTTCATGAGACAAATGTTTCCAGCAAGGGGGTCACAGGGGTTTGGCTGTATTTCCTGTATCCATTTCCGTGGTTAGGATGGTCTTGACTGCAAGTCCAGAACACTTGGATTCAGTTCGCTAAGGATTCGTCCCCCCCGACACCATGAAGGTGTGCTTCCGAAACTCTTCTCCTAGCTTTCATGGCTAACTCCTTGATCGACACATTCTGTCTTCCAGGTCCATACCGCGAGGCTACTCAAGCCAGTTATCTGGTCATTTTTCAAAGTGCATACCTTTTGCAACTATACGCGGGGCATAAATGCCCCGTGTTGGGAAATTTTGTTGTCAACTCACCGTAAAAGATGTCCTCCAGACGCTTGCCTTTTTGTCGTCAGATTTTGCAAGCCAGGAGAAGGCCATTATGTCTGCTTATCCACTCTGGCCCAGAATATGCTGCTGTTATAATCTAAATCTTACAGGAGAAACTGATTTCCAAACTCTTCCTGTAATCCCCAAGTACTGACAGCAGGGGAAAAAAAAAAAAGTCACATCATCCTTCTCTTTCAAGATTTGCATTCTAAAAGGTGCAGGAAATGTGGTCTCATAGTGTTTCCATTAAGTGGAACACTTTGAATAAAATATCTGGCCTGCATTCCAGGCACAATGGAAATCAATGTGGAAGCGTCGGGAAACCAGATGGTTAGTATTCTGTAGTGAGGCGTTATGCAGCACATTCAGCAGTAGCAGACATGATATGCATTTTAAGAAACGTCTTACTCCTTTGCAACATCATCTTTGCTCTCTCTTGAAGGTGAACTCTTCTAAAGTTATCTAATTTGCAAATCCTAAAAACTTTCAAATGAATACAGTGCTAAAATCTTGATGAAGTAAAAGGAGTTTACATCATATTGCTTTAACCTTTTTACTTTCTGCACTGGCCAGTGACATTGAAGCATAAAAAAAAAAAAAAAAAGGTATTATGAAACCACAAAGTTTTCTTTCTCAGTTCAAGGAAAGTGTCCAGAGTTCAAATTAAGATGGGAAATTGAAGCAGGCTACTCAATTTAGAAAGGTTAAAACTCTTGAAGATGAGTTTTAAAAGTAGGGACCACGCTCAACTTGGGGCTTGAACCCATGTCCCGGAGATCAAGTCATATGGTCTACTGAGCCAGCCAGGTGCCTCTATTTAGCTCTTTTTTTTTTTTTTTTTTTTTTTTTTTTTGAGAGAAGGAGAGAGACAGACCTTGAGCCAGAGAGAGGGACATCGGGGGGGGGGGGGGGCGGGGGTAGAGAAGGGAGGAGAGAGCAGAAGAATCCCAAGCAGGCTTCATGTTCTATGTGAAGTCCGACTAGGGGCTTGATCCCATGACCCAGGGATCACGAACGGAGCGGAAATTAAGAGTTGCTCAACCGAGGGAGGCACCCAGGAGCCCCGTGGCTACTTTTGATTCATACTGAATAGTTCTTTTTATTTGTCCCAGTTATACCAAATGTTTAGACGTTTTGGTTCTGAACCCTAAAAAGTCCTTAAGGGTTTCAGATACAAGATCACCTATTATGGAGACAGGAATGCCTTATTTAATGCTAATTGTTCTGAGATATACATATGATATATGCTCCAAAAGGCTGAGATGTGGTCTGATAACTTGATCACAAGTAGTTCCTGTTCCACTGACTTTGGCCTCTCCTGGCAATAGGTGTAAGAGAACAAGAATTCTTGTGAAATTTGTCTTTATGTTTAGTGTTAAAATTGTTAGTAAGTTAGTGTTAAGATTGAAATAGCAACAGCTTGGCCAGAAATTGGTCTCTCTGGCCTACCACATCATTCCTTTGTACATATTTTTTTGAGAGAGAGTGCACAGGTGGGGGAGGGAGGGAGGGAGAGAAAGAGAGAGAGAGAAAGAGAGAGAGAGAGAGAAGGAGAGAGACTGAATCTCAAGCAGGCTCTGCACTGTCAGTGCAGAGCCCGATGGGGGGCTCAAACTCCCAACCTGCAAATCATGACCTGGGCCGAAGTGGGAAGCTTAACTGACTGAGCCACCCAGGCACCTGTTCTTTTGGTTTTAAAGACCAATATGCACCCGGCTGGTTCAGTACGTAGAACATGCGACTCGATCTCAAGGTTGTGTGAATTCAAGCCCCACACTGGGTGCAGAGATTACTTAAAAATAAAAATCTTTCGGACGCCGGGGTGGCCCAGTTGGTTGTGTCTGACTCTTGATTTCAGCTCAGGTCATGATCTCACGGTTGTGAGATCGAGCCCCATGTCGGGCTCTGCACTGACAGCATAGAGCCTGCTTGGAATCTTCTCTCTCCTTCTCTCTCTGCCCCTCTCCCATTCAGGCATGCACAATCTCTCTCAAAATAAATACAAAATAAACACTAAAAAAAATTTTTTTTTAAATAATAAAATCTTGAGGCACCTGGATGGCTCAGTTGGTTAAGCATCAGACTTTGGCTCCGGCCATGATCTCACAGTTCAAGTTTGAGCCCCCCATCAGGCTCTCTGCTGTCAGCACAGAGCTTGCTTAGGACCCTCTACACCCCCCTCTCTCTGCCTCTCTCCTGTTCACATGGTCTCTCTCCCTCTCAAAAATAAATAAAGTAAATAAATAATTAAAAAAAAATCTTTGGGGTGCCTAGCTGGCTCAATCAGAAAAGATGCAACTCTTGATCTCGGGATTGTGCGTTTGAGACTCAGGTTGGGTGTAGAGATGACGAAAAAAATAAACAAAAATTAAAAAAATAAAAATCTTAAAAAAAAAAAGCCAATGTGTAAACTGAGTGAAAAATATGCTGCACAATCTTTATAATTTCTTCTGAGTCTTTTTATTTTTTTAAATTTTTTTATTAAAAAAAATTTTTTTTTAATGTTTATTATTGAGAGACAGACAGACACAGAGCATGAGCAGGGGAGGGGTAGAGAGAGGGGGAGACACAGAATCCGAAGTAGTCTCCAGGCTCTGAGCTGTCAGCACAGAGCCCGGCGTGGGGCTCAAACTCATGGACTGTGAGATCATGACCTGAGCTGAAGTCGGACGCCCAACCGACTGAGCCACCCAGGTGCCCCTGAGTCTTTTTATTAAAAAAAAAAAAAAAAAAAAAAAAAAAAGCCAACATGCAGAAATGCCTAAAATAATTGTGAACAGGACTTCACATGTGTATACCGATCTTCATAGCAGCACTAGTCACAAGAGGCAGAAGCAGAAACCTAAGTGGCCACCGAAAGATGAATAAACAAAATGCGCTATTCAGCCATGAGAGAAACGAAGTTCTGATACATGCTGCATGGACGAACCTCGAAAACATTACTCTAGGTGAAGTAAGCCAGGCGCAAAAAGGCAAATTGTATGACTCCACTTACATGAAATATCTGGAGTAGGTGAATTCAGAGAAGCAGAAAATAGATTAGAAGCTACCAGGGGCAAGGGAAAGGGAGAGGGAGAGGGAGAGGGGGATGGGGAACGACCACCTAATAACTTCTGGTTGGGATAAAATTTCGCAAGTAGGGTCACCTGGCTGGCTCAGCCGGTAGAGCACACAACTCTTGACCTTGATCTTGGGGTTGTGAGTTCAAGCCCCATGTTGATTGTTGAGATGACTTAAAAAAAAATTAAAAAAGTTTTGGAGATATGAATGATGGTTGTACGTTATGAATGTAATTAATGCCACTGATTTGTATTACAATTACATAATATAAAGGTAATATACAGTGGGAAGTGAGGATCAAACAAAATCCCAGTAAGGTATAAGGAGAGATTTTTTTTTTCAATATATGAAGTTTATTGTCAAATTGGTGATCATCCCAAAAAGGTGCCCTCCTCAATACCCATCACCCACCCTCTCCTCCCTCCCACCCCCCATCAACCCTCAGTTTGTTCTCAGTTTTTAAGAGTCTCTTATGCTTTGGCTCTCTCCCACTCTAACCTCTTTTTTTTTCCTTCCCCTCCCCCATGGGTTTCTGTTAAGTTTCTCAGGATCCACATAAGAGTGAAAGCATACGGTATCTGTCTTTCTCTGTATGGCTTATTTCACTTAGCATCACACTCTCCAGTTCCATCCACGTTCCTACAAAGGGCCATATTTCATTCTTTCTCATTGCCACATAGTACTCCATTGTGTACATAAACCACAATTTTTTTTTATCCATTCATCAGTTGATGGACATTTAGGCTCTTTCCATAATTTGCCTATTGTTGAGAGTGCTGCTATAAACATTGGGGTATAAGTGCCCCTATGCATCAGCACTCCTGTATCCCTTGGGTAAATTCCTAGCAGTGTTATTGCTGGGTCATAGGGTAGGTCTATTTTTAATTTTTTGAGGAACCTCCACACTGCTTTCCAGAGCGGCTGCACCAATTTGCATTCCCACCAACAGTGTATAAGGAGAGATTTTACAAGATTAATTGGTTATGCAACAATTAAACTCAGCATTTACGTTTCTATGTAACAGAAATGATGGATAACAAGATAAACATGGTTCCCAATCTTATTTAAGTTTTTATTTTGCGTGTATGAGAGAGAGAGAGAGAGAGAGAGAGAGAGAGAGAGAGAGAGAGAAAATGAACGAGTGGGGGAGGGGCAGAGAGAGATGGAGAAAGGGAGAATTCCAAGGCTCTGCATGGTCAGCAATGCAGGGCTTGAACTCAGGAATCATGGAGATGGTGACCTGGGCTGAAATCAAGATTTGGTGGCTTAACCCACTGAACCACCCAGGAGTCCCAATTACTAATCTTACAGAGAGAAAAGAAATAGCAACATAATGAAACTTTTCCAATCCTCAATTCTTTCAACATGGTAAATATTGAGCCCCAGGTCAGGGACATTGCTTTGTATCCACTTAGAAAGCAAGAACATCTCTCTCCGTGTCCGCAAGCAAGATAACAAAACCCAGAACTTTGGATCACTAGACTCAGAAACAGCGGGCAAAGGATTTAAGAATCACGCTGGAGCATAAGCCTAACTGTACCGATGCCCATGTCCACGCAGTACTTTCTCACAAAGCCCTTTTGAAAACCCTACCGTTTATGCAAGTGTTCGTCTGCAACCCCTGAGAACTTGTTACAAATGGAAGTTCTTGGGCTCTACCCCAGACCTCCTGGATCAGAAACTCTGGGGGTAGGGCCCCACCATCTGTTTTAACAAGCCCCGCCGGTGACTCTGATGTGGGCTCCACTGGAGAACCGCTGGTCAAGGGCACAATAAGGTATGGCCTGTCGTGAACCCCAGATCAGAAAGGAGTCGGGGTGGGGGGAAGCCAACCAGTTGGCATGTAAAACATGCACAATGTTGTCCCCCGGCTTAAAAAACAGATTTATGGAGAGGACATGATTTTGACAGAACGAAAACCCTATGGCTTTTTGCTTTAGACGGCAAGAGAACTGAAAAAAGACATGATCTTTAAAAGTATGAGTTTATTCTCCAGGGTTTTACACACCCACAAATCAGTGCTTTTATTGCAGCTATATCCAGGAGCCAAACACAACGTAAAATACGTACTTGTTGTATCATACATGTAACACTTGTAAGAGATAGAATGGAACAGCATGATTTTTAAAGATTAGTTTTCAATGATTCAGTAAGCATATGGAAATTGAGGATAATTACAGAAATCGGTATTGAACTCTAAAATAAAAACATAAATTATATAAAAATAAAAGGGTAAAAAGTGTTTCATTTAAAAAACAAAAACAAAAAACAGTGGCTCATCATCTCTCTGTAGTTAGTAACCTAATGAAAACGAAAAGGAGTTAAGTATTATCTTCTCCATATTTAAAACAAAGTGGTTCTGTCCTTTTCACGAACAGCCAGCTGGAAGTCTGAAATGGAAGCCAGGGTTTGGGGTTCTGAACGTCTCAAATATTTTATTGCCCTGTGTTAGCTGATTCTTCTTCGTAACACTAAGAAATTTAAGTTGCTTGGATAGGAAAAACGCAAGAACTGGATGAGCAGTTAAATTAAATGAGATCCAGTGACTGGGACACCGTTACAAATGGCACGGAATCAGGACACACAAAGAGCTTAGTTCGAGGGCGAGCACGTTAAACAAAGACGAAAGAGGGTCATTTGAGAGCTTGACAACAATACATCTGGCCAAATGGCCTAGGTGTTTGCCAAGTACAAGGGTAACGAGTTAGTGAGTTAACGAGAAGCTAGATTCAAATTAGCTCCAATTTGGTTTACAAATGAACAATGCAAAATGATTTCATTTTCTATCCTTTTCATTCAGCGGAAAATTGAAACCATATTCTACTGCTAGTGTGAACTTCTGATGTTCCTGAACTTGCCACCACAGTTTGGGTTAGATTTTTAAAGATGAGTGGTAGCAGATGTTTGTCATCAATGTGACCGATACATAAATTTCCGAAGAATAGATTTGGATTTAATACTGGGTTATTACTCACAATGACTCAGCATAAATAGCAGAGGTCCCTACAATTGTCCCCAGCTCTGGATCACAGAACAGTTTAGTGACCACTAAATGAAAGCAAATTATGAAAAAAACGTTATTTCCACAAGGCCTTTTGTTCCCCCCTCCCTTCGTTTGGATTTTCAAAAAAGCAGACCTCCTACTTTCTTTACTTTAAATAACCTTCTCACATTGTTTCATTGTTCTGTTTTCCCTGAAATAAATCAAATTTTTTAAAAACTTCCAAAAATTTGCTCATATTAATTGATCTCAGATGTTTCTTTTGACAGTAAAACTACTTTTGTTTACTTCTGTAAAAGAAATGTCAATACTGTGCTATTTGCTTAGAGGATGGCTGAGTCCTTCTGGATCATTTTTAAAACGTGTTAGGTTGTTATCCAGTGTTCATGTAATGGAAATCAGTTCCTATAGAGTTAATGAATTTGGAACACTAATGATGTCATTAGACCTAGATGTGAAAGCCACGAACAAATCTTATAAAAATGACTTTGCGCGTTAACCTGTGTCAACACGACGTCACTTGATTTTGTTCAGTAACTGGTCAAGACGGGGAACGGAAAGAATCGAGCTACTGTGATCGAAACCAGTTTGACTCAAGGAAAAAAAATTAAGTCTACATTAAGTCTTTAGCCTACCAATCACTCTCTACACTCAGTCTAGAGGCCTTTTGCCACAATACTAAAATACAAATTCTTCACAAATTACAACTCTATCCCAAATGTTCTGATATGCCCTATGTTGTTTTTGAAATTCTACTAAATAATTGATAGCTTTACAACAGAATTTCTTTTATTTAAAAAATACTTAAATCCCTATCCCACAAAATGTTCAGAAACACAGGTAACTATAGAAAGTCAATGTGCATATACTGCTTTTATTATAATAATGACGGTTGTTAGCTGAATGAGAACAAATAATAGCTAAAAAGTTTTCAAATGATAGAAAAACACATTTGGGTAAGTTATGACACAAGTTTTTGAGTACGTAGACCATAGAAATAGAAATTTTTTTTTTTTTTGCACCAATTGCAAATGCAAAGTTAACGATAAAATCAGGGAAGTGAAAGGTCAAAAGGGGCCTTAAACATAGTCACTATCTTTTAAATTTTAGACAAAGGAGCTGAGAATAGAAAAAAAACCCCAACATATACACCATAACAGTCTTTTTTTGTTTGTTTTTAAATGACTTCCAATTTTAACTCTTTTCTAAAAGCATTAAGGGCACGGAGACCCTATTGTAGATTATGTATCATCTCCTCTTTGGCTATGAGGTGTGTAGTTTTGTTAACGAGAGACATCAGTGAGTTCAGTTTCTGAGACCAGTCATTTAATAAATTATTTGGATCCTTGGGTCTCTGGAAGTTGATAATTCCTGCCAACCTGTCTACTTTAGCAAAGATGGTCTTGTTAACTACTAGATTCGAAAGAAAAGCTTCTGACTCCTGCAAGAGAGAAAGACAAATTGGATTAAGACAGGATAATTAAAAAAAAAAAAAAAAAAAAAAAGGCGTAATTACAGAAAATAATTTAAGGAAAAATTTAAGGAAAGCATTTTCTGTCTTTTTTAAAAAAAAATGTTTATTTTTGAGAGAGACAGAATGTGAGCGGGGGAGGGGAAGAGACAGAGGGAGACACAGAATCCAAAGCAGGCTTCCTATAATAACGTATTTATTTTACTGCGAGTCTAGGAAATGTCTGCTCTTGGTCTACAATGGTCCCCCCACCCCCAGCATATTATGCAGTTAATTTGTTTCCAGAAACACTGGGTTACTATATATGCCCTGTCACTTGGCAGCTATGTAACTAAGGACAAGGCACTTTACTTCTAAGGACTCTCTCTGGTCCTCGTGGTCCAGAAATGTGAGGAGCTGATGAGCCAACCAACGATCAAGCCTTTGACCTCTAACATCCGTGATTCCTCTTTTTTAGCTAAACTGGAAAACACTATGCGATGACAGAAATGGCTTTTAGCTCACATCACTTAACTCCTATCTCTGTGGTGGGTGAACATTCCAGCAACAGGAACTCAGGCCTGAACGTAACATTCTTCTAATGTGACCTGGGCCCCCGGCAGGGGGGCTGCAGCAAAGTCTCTGTCACAGTTTACATCTCTATGGTTATTTCTGGGAACCCAGACATATTTATGACAGAAATATAAACCCCAGGCAAATGAATCAATGTAAAACTGCCATATTTCAGAGAAGATTTTAACTAGGACATAATATCAATGTAATTATAAACTTGGTGTTTAGGCTATTTTTTGATCCTCAAGATAGCCTGGAGAAACCTTCTGCCACCTAAGCTTAAAACTAAATAATGAAACAAAACTGATTTTCTCATTTGACTTTTGTAAGTCAGCTGATATTCAAGATGACTGGCTACAAACAGCTCCTGCAACATTTACCACTTACATCAACAGACAGATCGAGAAGCTGGGCCATCCTCGTCATTGTTATCCTCGTGTAATACTTGGCCATTATTCTAATATTCTGGGGAGAGAACAGAGGGCATATGAAGGACGGGTAGCAGTTGTCGATAAAGCTAACAGCCCATTTGTTTTCATTTCCAAACAGGTTTAGTTAAAATGTCGGATTCAGAGCTTTTGTTTCTCTATAGCCCACCACGGTTCTAAAGTTCAACAACAAAGTAAAAAATTTAGGTATTTTGACTTCTGTAGTTATTTGGAAGTTATTCTGAATACTCTCCACAACTTTTTTAAAGCTTATTTATCTATTTATTTATTTAGAGAGAGACAGAGATAGCATAAGCATGGAGGCACAGAGAGAGAGGGAAAATCCCCAGCAGCCTTCACACTGTCAGTGCAGGGCCTGATGCGGGGATCAAACTCATGAAACCATGAGACCATGTATGACCTGAGCCAAAATCAAGAGTCAGATGCTTAAGTGACTGAGCCACCAGTCGCCCCTACTCTCTCCAACTCTCTTTAAATATATATAGTCAAGGGCTGCCTGGGTGGCTCAGTCAGTTGAACATCCGACTCGTGATTTCAGCTCAGGTCATGATGCCAGGGTCGTGGGATCAAGCCCCGCATTGGGCTCTGTGCTGTGTGGAGCCTTCTTGAGATTCTCTTTCTCTCTCTGGACCTCTCCCCTGCTCATGCATGTGCTCGCTCACTCTCTAAAATAAAAAAAAAATAGAAATCTATTAAAAATACATACATGTGGTCAAAACCTAGGCTTATCTTAACTAAAACAATGGTTAAAAACTATAACGATACTAAACTATTTTTGCTAAATGCAAGAATCTAAAGTTAAACTTTCCTAATTATGACACAGATGTTTAAACGGCTCAGATTCAAAAAGTGATCGAGAGTATCTCAAAACACCACATTATCATAAGTGTTGAAAGGTAACTTGAAATTAAATGTCCCAATTTTCACTGGAAATGGTGCTCAAGTTAGAGACTTCCCTTTATCATTATGTTATTAACAAAACAATAGCGTTCACAGGGAAAATGGGGAACAGGGGGAAGAAAAATGAATGGATCTTTGAAGAAGCCGTGTCTTCTCCCGTCTCCGTTAGGGTCCAGGGCCACACCAGCTTCTTAGGAAGCAGGGGAATCATTCTGGACCCCTCTTCCTTCATAACTTTCAATTTAATCAGTGACCAAATTCGATTGATTTTCTTTCTTAAAATATCTCCACCTCATCCATTCTTCAATCCTCAGCTACTGCTTTGGCTGGAGCCCACAGGAGCCCTCGCTTCGTCTTCTCAGTTCCACTGTGGTCTCTCTCCAAACACACTCTCCACGCTTACTGCTAGAGGGCTCTGTGTCGGATATGGGCCTGGTCACCGTCCTCTCGGTTTCCACGACTGGAGTATATACACCTTGTTACGTTCCAGACCCTTACCGTATCTCCGACTTCCTTCCTGGCTGAGCCCTGTTCTTGGAGGCCCTAGGGTTCCCCTGCTGGTCGGTGGCTCCATGCCTTTGCTCAGACTATCCCACCTGCACGCTAACCTGGTTCTCTTCTTACGAATCTTCCCTCCTGTGTCAATTAACCGCAGCTCTTGCCTGACTGTTCTTTCAGGCAGAACCAATCAACTTTCTCCTCATGCCCTACTCCATTCGATATATACTTGTACCCGAATATCTGTAACATTTTTTAAAGTTTATTTATTTGTATTCTGAGAGAGAGCAAGAGCGTGTGCATGTCCACGAATGGGGGAGGGGCAGAGGGAGAGAGAGAGAAGCCCCAGCAGGCTCCACGCTGTCTGCAAAGAGCCCCATGCGGGGTGAACTCACAAACTGAAAGGACATGACCTGAGCTGAAATCAAGGGTCGAACGCTTTACCAACTGAGCCACCCGGGTGCCCCTGTAACGCTTTTATTTATAAATGCATCTTTCCTATGATTTCTGTTTAAGCTCTCTGAAAGCAGGGCCCAAGTCTTCCTTTCCCACATGCCTCAGCACTTTGAACAGTGTCTGGCACACAGAAGGCTCAATAGGATGTTATTTATTTTTTTTTTATTAAATTTTTTTTTTCAACGTTTTTTATTTATTTTTGGGACAGAGCGAGACAGAGCATGAACGGGGGAGGGGCAGAGAGAGAGGGAGACACAGAATCGGAAACAGGCTCCAGGCTCTGAGCCATCAGCCCAGAGCCCGACGCGGGGCTCGAACCCACGGACCGTGAGATCGTGACCTGGCTGAAGTCGGACGCTTAACCGACTGCGCCACCCAGGCACCCCTCAATAGGATGTTATATGAATGAATGCTGAGCTAATTCAATTTGTAGTGACACCAAGATCAAAGGTCAGGTTTAAGACATGTTACCCATTCTCCAAACTACCAAGCGAGTATCAGATGGAAAACACTCCTTTCACCCACAACTACCCCCCACATTCTTAAGAATTTCCTGCTGGTTTATACGCCGAAAAATTTTGGATTCTCGAGAGGTCCCCACAAAATAAACATGCTAAAACATAGTTTTCTGAGAAGACAAAAATGGGGGAATGTGGTGGTGGGGGGGGAAGAGGGAGTAAGAGGGAGGTGATAAATTCTGATGTGCTTTGGGAAAACATACAATAAACATTTAAATAGCAAATTTACATCTCTACTACATTGGGAATAGCCTCCCTACCTCCAAAAAATCCTAAAGCAAAGAACTAAAGACATAACCTCCAAAGAAACATTGGACTATCAAACTTAAAAATCAAAGTTTATGCTCAACTTTACTTCCAGGTTGGCAACTCTGTCATGCCTTTTTTTTTCTTCACTATTTATTTTTTTCGGCCATCTCTATGCCCAACATGGGGCTCGAACGCATGACCCTGAGATCAAGAGTCGCACACTCTTCTGACTGAGCCAGGTGCCCCATCCACCATGCCAGATTCTTACATGTTCAACGACTCTGTTCTTCAGGTCTTTCCACCTTCTTTCACCTTCCTCCGTAGAACCAAACACATCAGTTGCCGGACTCTCGGGAGACCCTTTCCTTAATTCCAGTCCATAGTCTTCAACAAGCGTGGACCAGCGCATCAGCTCCATTGTGGTAAAAAGCTTTAAAAGATCCCTGTAAATTGTATAAAACTTAATATTCCCAATCTGTAAAAATTGTTTTATCTAATATAACAGCAAATGTTTAAAAACTGACAAAGACTGTACTTATAAAATCTCTACACTCAATGGGGACTCAAAGTTAGGACCCTGAGATCAAGAGTCGCACACTCTTCCGACTGAGCCAGCCAGGAGCCCCTGATTATTTTTTATTTTGCCTACTTTACTATCATTTTTTCCATAGTAATTCTGAACGGAGCATTCCCCTACTTAACATTCTATCCCCTACTGCAACGTATTTGCCAATCTCTGGAATAATTAATGTAAACTTACTAATGAGGCAGATAAAAGAAAAAAACAGCTTTTAAATAAAAGCCCACTGTGCTTATGAAGCGTGTGTGTGTTTCATATAGTATGTACGTCTGAAAATCACGAAGCCCCAAATTACTAAAACTTTATCAAATGGTTAATTAACCAAAAGCTGCTAAAGTGAGCTTGAAATGCAACTTCTACTTGATAAGTGGTTTAGAACGAAGAGTGTAATTTCGAATACAGTGCGAAAACACATTTCTATATTTTATGAACTCTAGCTTTATTCGCCAATACAATCTATCAGCAACCAAGTTAAGAAGGTGCACACTTAGATTAACCAATTTTCTTTCATGATGGTGTTTCTGCTACTTTAGCTATAAATGTACTTACTTGTATTTAGGAATTTCTTCTAACTTCTTGTCGCCACTTATTCGGTGAACCAAATCTGACTGTTCATTGTCAAAAGGAGCCAAGATCACATAGAGGACAACACTTTTCAGAGCCTACAAATGTTTTATAACACAATGGATTATATGTAAGCTTAGAAACAAAATGGAAACTTTGGCAGGAACTAAAAAAAATCACAAGAGAATTGTCTATATTCATGTTTGATATTGTACTCCAGTCTTAGGGAATAAACACCCTACCAAGCTGATCTTTACACAGTGGCTTTCTGCCATAAGTTTTTCTGGAGCAATTACGTAAATCCTCGCTAATCTGAATTACTCTCTGGGCTGACATCTTTTTCGGTGACAAATGTATAAAGAAAAAGTTCTTATAACAAGTTAGCAGCACAAATGTGGAATAGACCTATCAACTATTTGAAACAGTATTGTGAAATAATTTTCCAAAGTAATGCCAGGTCTTTGCTTGTAACCTTATTAGCAAGTGACCTGCTATACATATTTTATTTACTTTCATTTATTTTATTATTTTTAACTTTTAAAAATAGTTATTTTTGAGAGAGAGAAAGAGTATGAACAGGGGAGGGTGAGAGAGAGAGAGGGAGACACAGAACTCAAAGAGGCTCCAGGCTCTGTGCCGTTGGCACCGAACCTGACACGGGGCTCCAACCCACAAGCCTCAAGATCATGACCTAAGCCGAAGTCGAATGCTGAACTGATTTGAGCCACCCAGGTGCCCTGTATTTTAAGTAATCTCTATATCCAACATGGGGCTTGAGCTCACAACCTCAAGAGTTGCATGCTCTACCGACTGAACCATCCAGGTGCCGCTATACACACTTTAAATAGCAAACCTACATTCTTCAAAAGTGACAAAGAACTTAGAGTATTGCCACAATTTGTTTGAATCAGTAAAGATAAACTGAGTTGTCAACACACTGAATAGAAAGCAGCACCATACAACTGCTTATGATTACTGAAGTTAAACTTATTTCAAAATAAAAATTGCAAATTCTTTCTAATAAGTATCGACGTCCAGTATAAGAATATATTCTTACCTGTTGCCACTTTTCACTTTCTGCCTGTATACAGGGAGTATCATATATTGCTCTGTAGTGCTTACAAATAGACAAATAGGACCCCTCATGTTGATCCAGCTGAATCATTAAGTTATAATATTTCAACTTTAATTTCTGGGAAAAAAAAAAAAGTTGATAAAATAAATTGGGGCTTATGGTTTTTCCCCCCAAATACTCCTATAGTAAACTTGTAGTTAAGAGACATGCTTACCTCTGTATTTTCTTCCTGGAAAAATTTGGTGTTTATTTTCTTGCTGATGATTTGTGTACGAATGTAATCCTTCACAGCTAGACAGAGCCTCATCTGCTCCAAAATAAACTCCACTCGCTCTTTCTTTTCCATTGATCCATAGGTTTCCACCTAGCGAAGTCCCCAAATAAGTTTATATTTGTTAATTTTTAAAAACTACAAAGTTAAATGTATTAAAACATTCACGCCTGTCCAATAACAAGAAACTTCTCGCACACTGACAGAGTACTGATGATGATCTAAAAAGCTGGTTTCCTCCAGGAAATTACAATTTTAAAAAATATATAGTAAATGGCTATTTTTTTTCTTCTGGTATAAAAAGTTCTGTGACTTTTCACCTACGTAGTTAACAATAGTAGAACTATGTAGTTAACCTATGTAGTTTAACCGCCATCACAATCAAGATACAGAACAGTTCTTTCAGCCCCAAATACTCCCTCGTGCTACCCCTTTACAGTCACGTAGTTCCCCCACTTTGAACCCTCGACAGCCAATGATTCTGAAACAACAGGTCCATTCCTTCTTACGGCCACGAAGTGTTCCACTGTGTGGAGGAACCAGTTTATCCACTCCCCAGCTGAAGGACAGCTGGGCCGTTTCCAACCTGTGCCCATCACTAACAAGGCTACTCTGAACACCACTGGACAGGTTGAGTGTGAACTTAAGTTTTCATTTCTCTTGGGCACAAGAAGCGGGACTGCTCGGTCGCCTGGCAAGCATACGTTCAGCTTCATAAGAAACTGCGAAACTGCAGACGATGGCCCTTTCTCACGATGGTCTGTGGATGGCACTGTGGCCAGCGCCGATAATGCCAATGGCTCAGCCGATGCCAGGAAAAGAAAAAAAGAAAAAGAAGGAAACTGCCAAACTGTTTCCCAGAGTGACTGCACCATTTCTCATTCCCATCAGCAACGGATGAGAGTTCTCATCACTTCGCATCCCTGCCAGCGCTTGGTATTGTATTTTTTTTTCTGAGCTGTTCTAATACGCGTGTAGGGATATCTCACTGTGGTTTTAATTTGCGTTTTCCTCATGGCTAGTGAGGAAATTACAATTCTGAACCCAAAATACGATGCCACTTGCAGGCTATTTATATAATAAAAAAATTAAGGAAAAAAAGAGGTTCTAGCCTTTTTACAATTCGGATAACAAGGCTGACATGACTCCAAACGGATGCAGGATGTACAGTTACAGTCAATATGCAACAGATACACCACAGAAAACCAGTTATGCCAAATACCATAAAAACATTTTTAATACTTGGTACACACATATTGCAAATGAATTTACAAAATGTAGAATAACAAAGTAAAATGAAGTAAGGCTATTATTATTAGGTCTGAAAAGGTTTTTCATGGTCTTTGTAATTTTTTTATTAAAGAAAATAAAAACGTATACACTGATGAATGTATGTATGCAAATCCCTAAGGAATGAAACCATCGATGTTCCATCGATGTATGTTCCCTCACTCTGCATGTGTCAAGTATTTTGAAGCAAATTTCAGGTAACATCTTACATTTATTTCAGTATGTATTTCTAAAAGAGAAACTGAAAAAAAAAAATGATCATACCTAAAAATTTCTTAGATCACTAAATATCTAGTCAGTCCTCAATAGCTCATTTAATTAAATCAGAATCCAAATAAGGCTTATACTTTGCAAGTGGTAGGTAAGTTTCTTTTAGCCTTGCCATTTATTTATTGACAAAATCAAGCCAATCATCCTACAGTTTCCTGGAGTCTAAATTACACTGATTGCATCCCTGTGGTATCATTTAATAAGCTCCTCTGTCCCCAGTGTATCTTGTAAACTGGTAGTTAAACCTAGAAGCTTTATATAATTGAGGCGATTTTTTCTGGCAAGAGTATTTCAGAGGATGTTAAATCGTGGGGCACATAATCCTCCTGGTTGAAAGACAAAACTATGGAGATGGTAGAAAGATCAGTGGTTGCCAGGCGGTGGGGGAGTGGAGAGAGGGAGGAACAGTTAGAGCACAGAGAATTTTTAGGGCAGTGAACTATTTTGTATGGTACTACACTGAAAAACACACGTCATTAGACATTTGTCAAAATCCACAGAATGTACAACATCAAGAGTGAACCTTAAGGCAAACTATAGACTTTGGGTGATCACGTGTTGACACAGGTTCATCAACCGTAACTAACGAACCACCCTGGTTCGAGATGCTGGCAGGAGGGGAAGTGGTGCGTGTGTATGTGTGGGTGTGGGTGTGGGGGGGATGGTGCATCGGGGGCTATATGGGAACTCTCTGTACTTGCCACTCAGCTTTGTTGTGAACCTAAAACTGCTCCAAAAAATACAGTCTTTTAATTAAAAAGAAGAAAAGAAGTTTGAAGTCAAACAGAACTAGTATGAATCTGAACTCTACCAATTCTTGGCAATGACTTTAGGCACATTACTTACTCCTTTTAAATTTCAGTTTCCTTGGCAGAAAAATGGGGATAGAAATAGTGTCGTGTGTGAACATTAAATAAGTAAAGTGTATAGAGAACTCAAGACGTGCTTCGAAAAAAAGAACACAGACAACGCAGAGCACACAAGATCCTCTCAGTATTATGGTTCCCCTTCCTTTGGCTAAAATGGCACATGACTTGAAAAATCAGAATAAGCAATTCAACTTACTGGGGAAACCTTGATGGGCCAAAATTATAAGCAAAATTTTGAGTGTAGTTCAGGTACATTTTTTTATTAGGGAGTCTATGGCTTTTCTCAGATTTCTTAGCTCTTTGCTATCTCATTTTAAGATCTCTCCTAAAAATCTGTCCTGAAACATAGCAAATTATGATGCAATTTGTCTTTGTTAAACCAATTTAGTCTAGAAATTGACCAACAATCAAGTATTCATTTAAAACGAAACTGATGATTAACAGCAAATCCCTAACGCATCAGTAAACAGTACGTGAATTACTGATTTAAGTTCTAAAGAGGATGAAAATGTTAAAATAATAGCACACATCAAGACTGATTCATCGCTTCTAACTTTTCTTCACAACCTTTTTTAGCAGGTTAGTTGGGACCATAATGACATAATTCTCAGGTACTTGAATAGCCCCACCCTCCACTGCCCTCCCCCTCAACCTTGGTAGTTTTGAAGAAGTGACCGGGTGCCAAAATAAGCTCTATCTACAAGAAACGCTGCCGACTAAATATCAGGATTTTCACATAAATACAACTCCTTACCTGTAACTCTTGTAAAATGGAGGCTGCCTCTTTCACATCACCATTTTGTTCTTTTATGGTTGCTAACGTTTTAGTCAGTCGAGCACGCTCAATTTCAACATAAATCTACAAATATGAGAAATCTGTATTATGAAAATTCTCAGACATGTATTAAAAGTTTTTTAAATGTTTATTTTTGAGAGTGAGCAAGCACACGAGCAGGGGAGGGGTGGAGAGGGAGACTGAAACGGCGAATCCCAAGTGGGCTCCGTGCTGTCAGTGCAGAGCCTAACGCGGGACTGGAACTCATGAACCATGAGCCAAAATCAAGAGTTGGACACTTAACCAACTGAGCCACCCCGGTGCCCCTAGTTTTGAGAGAGAACAAGCGAGTGAGGCAGAGGGGCAGAGGGAAAGAGAGAAAGTTCAAGCAGGCTCCAAGCGCAGGGCAAAGCTAGATGCAGGGCTTGATCCATGACCCTGGGATCTTCACCTGAGTGGGTGAAAACCAAGAGTGGGATGGTCAAGGGGCACCTGCGTGGCTCAGTCAGTTGGGCATCCAACTTTGGCTCAGGTCATGATCTCGCAGTTCATGTGCTGTCAGCTCAGGCCTGGAGCCTGCTTTGGATTCTGTGCCTCCCTCTGTCTCTGCCCCTCTCCTGTTCACGCTGTCTCTCTCTCTCAAAAATAAACACCAAAAAACATTAAAAAAAAAAAAAAAAAAGTGGGATGCTCAACTGACCGAGCCACTGAGGTGCCCCAAAATGTGTTAAATTTGTGTGAGTGTGTGTTAAAATTTTAAAGGTAGAATTGAACTATTATTCAAACCAAGCCTAATAGTATTAGTATTTACTAATGGCTTAACTGAGCCACCCAGGTGCCCCAAATTTCTATTCATTCTTAAAAAGCCAGCTCAGCCATCACATCCTGCCTCTGTGACATGGGAACGGCAGACCCACTGCCACTGTCGAGACACAGCGCAGTGACTATTTTTCTGATGGATCTCTTTGCGGTGGTAAAGAACAGCGTCATGTTCATTCTGGATCTAGCACAACACAGGTGCTCAATAAACATTTACTGAACTGATGGGACAGTCAAACCAAGACCCAAGAAGTTAAACATAAGCTAAAGTTTTGTCCTCAAATCACAAATATCTGTCCAGGAAAAAAATATATTTACCTCAGTCACCATTTTATATTTGCCGTTTTTAAAGAAACAAGATTAGGAGGGAAAAAAAAAAAGCATCAAAACAAATACAAACAGATTCTGGTAAGACAGTGAAAGTTTTAAAATTAAGTTTACACTGCAAATACTCAATTACTTTGTTTTGAGAGCGAGCGAGCACAAGCAGGGAAGGGGCAGAGAGAGAGGGAGAGACAGGATCCCAAGCAGGCTCTGCACTGTCAGCGCTTGACACAGGGCTTAACTCATGAACCATGAGATCATGACCGAACCGAAATTCAGTCGGATGCTTAACTAAGTAAGCCACCCAGGCACCCCTGTTACTATTAATTCTTAAGTAAACTACACTCATCATGGGGCTGGAACTCAGGACTCCAAGAGTCACAAGCTCTCCCAACTGAGCCAGACATGCACCCCAATACTCTTTTTTTTTATTTGTTTTGAGAGAGCGAGTACATGTGCACGTGAGCTGGGGAGGGGCAGAGAGAGAGGGAGACAGATAATCCCAAGCAGGCTCCATACTCCCCATGGAGCCTGACAAAGGGCTCCATCCCAGGAATGAGATCATGATCTGAGCTGAAATCAAGAGTCAGATGCTTAACTGAGACACCCAGGAGCCCCTCTATTAATTTAAATAGTAGACTAAAACTGTAGCTATCCCAAGCATAGATTTCTCAAGCAGATCTAGGCCAGGGTGAAGAATTAACTTTAATTATTGCCACATGTAAATTTGGAGTAAGATCACTAATTCCCAGAAAAATCTGGATATATCAAGACCGCCACTATTTTAAATATATTCATGTGTAAATGGGAAGATACTACAAGGAAAAGTACAAAGATAATGGTTGAATCAAGGTGATGACCTATTTTGTCATCTTAAATATATATTGATCTAATGTCTGCATATCTAAATATCTCTGAACACAGAAAGGATAGTAATTTCCACTATGAGTTACGCCAATGGAAAACTTACCTTGCCTTCTGTAACCATTCGCAGAGTATCAATTAATCGAAGCTTGATCGGAAGGTCTGTGATTTCCTCGACGTAAGTACAGCACTGTTGAACCATTTTTGCAACAGCCTAAAATAATAAAAACCATTCATAAGCAAGATTCATTTTTCATACAGTCAAAAAAGAAGTATTATGCCCATAATGAAACATAAGGGGTGCCTGGCTGGCTCTGTTCGTAGAGCATGCAACTCTTAATGTGATCTCTGGGTTGTGGATTCGAGTTGGGTGAAGAGGTTACTTAAAAGTAAGGGGTGTCTGGCTGGCTCAGTCAGTGGAGCGTGCAACTCTTGATCTTGGGATTATAGGTTAGAGCCTGATGTTGGGTGTAGAAATTACTTAAAAAAATAAAATCTTGGGGGCACTTTGGTGGCTCAGTTGGTTGTGTCCAACTTCAGCGCAGGTCATGATCTCATGGTTCATGAGTTGGAGCCCCATATCGGGCTCTGCCCTGACAGTGTAGAGCCTTCTTGGGATTTTCTCTCTCTCCCTCCACTCCTCCCTCACTTGCTCGCTCTCCCCAAATAAATAATAAACCTTAAGGAAAAAAAAAAAAGGATAGGTATACTTTCCATTCTGTTAAATAAATACACAAATAAATAAAATCTTAAAAAAATAAAAGGGAGGGGGTGCCTGGTGCCTGGCTAGCTCAGTTGGTAGAACATGCAACATGTTTTATTTATTTTTGAGAGAGACAGAGTGAGCAGGGAGGGGCAGAGAGAGAGAGGGAGATGCAGAATCTGAAGCAGGCTCCAGGCTCTGAGTTGTCAGCACAAGCCTGACATGGGGCTTCAACTCACAAACCGCGAGATCATGGCCTGACTTGAAGTCAGACGCTTAACAGACTGAGCCACCCAGGTGCCCCTAGAGCATGCAACTCTTAATCTCAAGAGCCGTGAGTTCTACCCCCATGTTTGGCATAGAGCTTGCTTAAACAAAAAAAATCAAAATGTCTCTGACAGCTAAGATGTACTGAACACCCAGGAATAACGTAAAAAGGTTAGGAAAACCTCAGGTGCAAAGACTTTACCCCTCCCCACTACAAAGAGCGAACATACATGATTACATAAAAGGGGTATTTGACGATGTCTATTAGAAGGCTTCCTAGCTAGCTTTTTTGGAGCCAAACAAAAAAGCATGGAAGAAGTTGTAACAGACGAAAGGGGGAAAAAGGACAAGAGAAAAGCAGGGGTCACCAGTGGCTATGAACAGCAATGAAGCCACAGCTAGCAGATACTGTGAGTTAAGAAAGAGTCCGTAGCAGAGGCAGAGGGTTTAGCAGCCACCCCCCCGCCGGGCCTCAGGAGGGCGGAGAAGCCACAATCACCCATACTCCCCTCAATGAAACAGGACATTGAAAGTCACAGCATCCCCTGCCCAGGTTTCTCAGATAATGTAAGTGGGTTGGATACATTTCCTCTAGCTCTAACATTCTAGGTCAGGGGTCAGCAAAACTTCTCTGTACGTTTTAGTAAACATTTACACAGTAAATATTTTAAACTTTGTGGGCCATAGGGTTTCTGCCTCAACTATTCAACTGCCTTTGTAACCCCAGAAGCTGCCAGACAATATATAACAAATGGGTGTGGCTGTGTTCCAAAAACTCTATTTACAAAGCTGGCAGGTGGGATTTGGACCGTGGCCTGTAGTTTGCAACCTCGAATATAGACTCTGAACAGCATTATCAGTTATGATAATCATTGAGAATAATAATTAGGACTCTTTGTCATAAAGAAAATGTTAAACTATATTAAATATATTTTGTTTAAGACAGCAGAAAAGTAAACAGAATATCTTGCTGTCAACTGTACCTCAATCATGCTGGGAAAAAAAAATCCCATTGTATATCTTGCAAAGATTTCCTTAAAAAACAATATTCATGTAGTTCAGGTCAAATTTCTAATTAACTGAAAAAATGGCCATTCAGAGACACACAGGAGTTCCAGAAAATAAAGGTTTTATTGTAAAACACAACTCTTTCAGCAAGGGTCTGGGACACTTTGTATCTCAAAACATGATCCTTCTGGGGTGCCTGGGTGGCTCAGTCGGTTAAGCGTCCGACTTCGGCTCAGGTCGTGATCTCGCAGTCCGTGAGTTCGAGCCCCATGTCGGGCTCTGTGCTGACAGCTCAGAGCCTGGAGCCCATTTCAGATTCTGTGTCTCCCTCTCTCTGACCCTCCCCCATTCATGCTCTGTCAATCTCTGTCTCAAAAATAAACGTTAAAAAAAAAATTAAAAAAAAACACACAAAAAACCATGATCCTTCCAACACTAATTATAATAATGATTTCTACAAGGGCATACAAATTAGTAATTCTAAAAGCTGTGCAAAAACTACATTAACAGAAATCAGATGGGGTAAAAGAAAAACAAACAAAACAGTTATATCAATACTCTAATGATAAGTGAACATCCTGCTGCTCTCTGAGAAAAACACAAGTCATTAGGTAAGTCATGGTAGGAGTGAGGCTTACCCCCTGGGCTCAAGTGACAGACAGTGAATTAGAAACCATTAATTTTAAGCAATCCAGAAAAGGTTATTTTAAGAAAATCATTACTTTCTAAGTCTGGTAAAGCAGAAAGAAAAGCTTTAGGTAAAAAGTAATTATGGGAAAAGGAAAGAGACATTCTGAGTCCCTAAGCACCTTCCAGAGCTAAGACATAACATTGTTGTCACGGTGAAAAGGGCAGTGCCACTGCAGTCGGGGTCATCTGTCAGCCAGCTGGGAGATGGGCTCACACTCCTCTTTCTCCGGGACGCTCCCCCCCACCCCCGCCCCCCGACAAATGTAATCAAAACCCTCTCTTCCTCCTATCAGGTCTCCTAGCACTGCTGACATTGTGTGTCACTTACTGTATACTGCTGGGAGTGTGTGTGTAACTTAAAAAAAGTAAAATAAAAAATAAGTTACCTTTAGGGCACTTGTTAAAGAGGTACTACACTACTATCAGGGATCATATTCTGTACTGAACCAAAGGTGACCTGGCACATTTCTTCACATTCCAAGAGTCTTACATAGAAATGTCAGTTTCTCAATCAGAAAAGGGACAGAGTTAACAGTCCCTCTACTAGTTCTGAAATGCTAGGACTCTATTAAACCTTTAGTTTAGGATACATGCTTTGTTTGAACGGCATCAGTCCTATACAAAACACATTTTCGTTTAAGCCAGGCTACCTCAAGATGTCTAGGGAAGCAGCCCTTTCCAAATCGTCCCATAGCAAGCAAATCTCAGAAAACCAGAGGAAGGCAATGACTCATCTATGCCAGTCTCTCAACCAACTCTATGATGGTCTCTGAAAGCACAGAACTGAGCAACAAAAGGCATATTTAAAGGAATTTCGCATTCACATGTACTAGATTGCTTCCAATCGATGTGAATTCTGTTTTATTTTTTTTTTATTTTTATTTTATTTATTTATTTTTTTCAACGTTTATTTATTTTTGGGACAGAGAGAGACAGAGCATGAACGGGGGAGGGGCAGAGAGAGAGGGAGACACAGAATCGGAAACAGGAAACAGGCTCCAGGCTCTGAGCCATCAGCCCAGAGCCCGACACAGGGCTCGAACTCACGGACCGCGAGATCGTGACCTGGCTGAAGTCGGACGCTTAACCGACTGCGCCACCCAGGCGCCCCTGTGAATTCTTTTTTAAAAAATATTTTAAGTAATCTCTACACCCAACACGGGGCTCGAACTCACGACCCCGAGGTCAAAAGTCGCACGCTCCACTGACTGAGCCAGCCAGGTGTCCCTCTATGTTAATTCTTGACAACAAATTATATGCATGTAAACTTATCTAAAAAAAGAACAACAAATTGTTTTTTGCAAAAAATAATTTAACCCACTCTATCACTAAGTTCACTCTAGCAGAAAACTAACAAAACAAGGGATTTGAACAAGAACACCCTATTTATTTTTTGGTTCTACTACTCCCCTTTTTACAACGTCAATACCTTTATTTGAAAGCAAAAAATAAAAACCCAGAAGCTACTCAGGGAACAGTACTTGAAAGATGAGATATAAATGACAAAAGTGGACTCTTTTGTACAGAGGATCATTTAAATATCTCAAGCGAAAGGGGTGCCGGCCAACTCAGTTCATAGAACATGGGGCTCTTGATGCTGGGGTCATGGGTTCAAGCCCCATGTTGGGCATGGAGTTTACTTAAAAAACAAAACAAAAAACCTTAAGCAAAAGAACAGGGAAACAGTAAAATCTAGCTTCCCCAAAACACCAAAAGAGAACATACATAATCTTTAAACAAAATAAGTAGTTAAAATGTCTGAAAAACTGCCTCAAAATAAGTGAAATATTAATTAAATGTTTAATAAAAGACATGATTAAAAAAAATTTTTTTAACCTTTATTTTTGAGATACAGACAGGCAGAGTGCGAGCAAGGGAGGGGCAGAGAGAGAGGGAGACACAGGATCTGAAGCAGGCTCCAGGCTCTTGAGCTGTCAGCACAGAGCCCGATGCGGGGCTCGAACCCACAGACCACGAGATCATGACCTGAGCCTAAGCCGGAGGCTTATCTGACTGAGCCACTCAGATGCCCCAAAATACATGATTAAGTAAATGATAGACTATCAGCTTGATGGCTTATAACACAATCACTTAAAATAATAAATATGAAGATAGGGAGCAACACGGAAACAGAACAAAGCTGCACCAACATTCTCAGCACAATTTTGTAAAAATATGCAAATATATGAAAACTAGAAGAAAAAACAACATAAAAGCAGCTGCCATGAAAATATGGACAGAATTTTTAAAAACTGTCTAGAACGTTGTAATGCTGATTTAACAGTAATTTAAAACAGATTCACAGAAAGGTTTTCTAAATGTCCTTATTTAAATGCAAATGTATTTGTTTTATGAGCAGTCACGAACTCACTTGCTTTAATTGGCTCCGTCTTTTTGACAAAAGCATAATATTTTCATTAAGTAAATCCCATTCTTTAGCCTCATAGCACATCTTCACCACTGCAACTAGGATACGGGATGTAGACACCATATCAGAAGCCTGTAAGAATGAAAATATGCTGAGAGTCAACGGCACACTGTTAAATAAAATCAATGATAATTGCGGTTTTCACTATCATCTACTCACGGTGCGGGTCTGTTTCTCCAAAGAGAGAAGGGTTTCAATGACTTCTTGAAGTCTTCCTTCCTAAAACAAAAGATACAAACGAACAATGAAAACACTACCAGCAACACAAAACCAAACAACAGTCTAAAATGAGAGGCTTCTGGGGCGCCTGGGTGGCTCAGTCGGTTAAGCGTCCGACTTCAGCCAGGTCACGATCTCGCAGTCCGGGAGTTCGAGCCCCGCATCGGGCTCTGGGCTGATGGCTCAGAGCCTGGAGCCTGCTTCCGATTCTGTGTCTCCCTCTCTCTCTGCCCCTCCCCCGTTCACGCTCTCTGTCTCAAAAATAAATAAAAACGTTAAA
Organism: Felis catus; assembly: GCF_018350175.1. NCBI lineage: Eukaryota > Metazoa > Chordata > Mammalia > Carnivora > Felidae > Felis > Felis catus. The sequence goes on along the minus strand of NC_058381.1, from coordinate 47,912,859 downwards.
AAAAATTTTTTTAAATGAGAGGCTTCTGACACAAAAAGAAAAAAAATCCATTTTTGAGGAGAAGGTCCATCCCCATTACTATTATTGTTCTGTTCCCTTCCATCGTAGTGCTTGCTTTTCCTGTGGACTCCTTAAGTCAGTGGTTTCCAACTTGGGGTCCACAAGCTATTTTTAACATTTCAAATCACCTAAGAGAAACTGAATATAGAACAATAATTTAACACCTGAGAAAAACCTCAAGTCTTTGTTTTGGATTCTAATTATCAACTCAGTGTGGTAATACCAGATATCTTGTTCTGAATAGACTCTTAATTGGCAGTCACACGTGTCTTTAAAGAAGAAAAATGGGGAAAATGAGTGATTTCTCTATGAAGTCACCATAACAAATACTTTAATACACGAAGTTCTGAGGGGCACCTGAGTGGCTCAGTCAGTTAAGCTTCTAACTCTTGATCTCGGCTCAGGTCACGATCTCACGGTTGGGGAGTTCAAACCCCGTGCTGGGCTTAGCACACTGGTAGCAGAGAGCTTGTTTCGGATTCTCTCTTCTTGCTCCTCCCCCTCTCGCTCTGTCTCTCTCAAAACAAATAAATAAACTTAAAACATGAAGTTTTGAGGAAAAATAAAAAGGATATCTGGTGGTAAAAAGACAAGAAACCCTGGTTTTATTTTTCAATGACTTTTTTTTTTTTTTAAAGTAAGCTGTATGGCCAAAGTGGGGCTTGAACTCACGACCCTGAGATCACGAGTTGCAGGTTCTGCTGAGTCTGCCAGGTGCCCCTAATTTTTCAATGCCTTTAAAAATAAATTATAACTGGGGCACCTGGGTGGCTCAGTCGGTTGAACATCCGACTTCAGCCAGGTCACGATCTCGCAGTCCGTGAGTTCGAGCCCCGCGTCAGGCTCTGTGCTGACAGCTCGGAGCCTGGAGCCTGTTTCAGATTCTGTGTCTCTTTCTCTCTGACCCTCCCCCATTCATGCTCTGTCTCTCTCTGTCTCAAAAATAAATAAACGTTAAAAAAAATTAAAAAAAAATTATAACTGTGCTTAAAGGAAATAAAGACCACCTGAGAATATCCATACATGCTATACCAAAGGTCATTCATGCCTTTAAGCAGATACTGATCCAAATGGAATATACCCCTTTTGGTCAACTGATAATGACCTCCATCTCATATGCAAAAACAAAATATTCCCCCTGGGGCGCACATTAGGAAACAGGAGTAACAAAATTCAAATCATATAAACCTAAATGATAATACACCAGGACTAAAATAAGCCATCCTATTAGAAACCACACATTTTAATAAAAACAAAACCAGCCCACAGCAAAAAAAAATTACAAGTATTTAAGATACTGGTATTAATAACAATGAATGAATCAAAAGTGATGAGGATTTTATTTTGAAATTGTTTTTCTAACTATAAATGAAAAAAAAATAAGTTTATTTATTTTGAGAGAGAGAGAGAGAGAGAGAGAGAGAGAGCGAGCGCGTGCCTGTGCAGGACAGCAGGGCAGGGACAGAGAGAGAGAGGTAGAGAGAGGGAGAATCCCAAGCAGGCTCCGGGCTGTCAGTGTGGGGGGGAAGGGGGGCTCCAATTCACGTACTGTGAGATTCAGAACTGAGCCCAAATCAAGAGCTGGATGCTTAACCGATTGAGCCTTTTTTTAAGATTTTATTTTTAGGTAATCTCTACACCCAACATGGGCTCAAACTCACAACCCTGAGATCAAGAGCCATGTACTCCACCAACTGAGCCAGCCAGGAGCCCCAGAACTTTTTTTTATTTTAATGACATTCATGGACAGTACATGAGTACTACTCTTTTACTGATCAAAGAAAATAAAGTTTTTGAATTAAGGACACAAATAATGTTTGGATTTTTCAAAATACTTTCTATATTTTGCAAAATAACGTTTAAACTATGAATTTTCTATGGAGTACAGATTATGTACTGTATGGTCACTGTTTGAATTTTCTTTAACTCTGAAATATATGATTACTGTAATTAAATCTGAAACATGATGACTAGCGTTGTAACAATGTTTCCTATGCAAAGGAGAGCATCAGTTCTGAAAACTCTACAGATTCATGGGTACAATAAAGGCTTAACTAAATGCCCATCAGAGGAAAAGAACAAAGAACAAATCGATAAATTCTCCAAAGTTAAAAGCTAATAAATCATAGAAGATCAAAGAATCTTAGAACTTAAAGACTGCCACAGATTATTTAATCCAATCAACTCATTTTAGATTTTTTTTTAACGTTCATTTATTTTTGAGAGAGAGAGATAGACTGCGAGCAGGAAAGATGTAGAGAGAGAGGAAGACAGAATCCGAAGCAGGCTCCAGGCTCTGTGCTGTCAGCACAAAGCTCGAGGCTAATAAGCCATGAAATCATGACCTTAGCCAAAGTCGGATGTTTAATGACTGAGCCACCCAGGCACCCGCTGTTTATGGTATTTTAATTCAGAAGTACGGTTTTTTTTGGTAAGTTGATTTATTTTGAGAGACAGCACACAAGAGCACAGGAGGGGGAGAGGGAGAGAGAGTCCCAGGTGGGCCCCACACTATTAGTGCAGAGCCCAATGTGGGACTTGAACCCACAAACTGTGAGATCATGACTTGAGCCAAAATCAAGAGTCAGCCACTTAACTGACTGAGCCATCCAGGTGCCCCAGAAGTATAGGTTTTAAAGAACTGCATTCTAGGGGCACCTGGGTGGTTCAGTCAGTTAAGTGGCCAACTCAGGCTCAGGTCATGATGTCACAGTTCATGAGTTTGAGCCCCATGTCGTGCTCTTTCCTGACAGCTTGGAGTCTGCTAAGGATTCTGTGTCTTCCTCTCTCTCTACCCCTCCCCACTTAAACTCTCTCTCTCTCTCTCTCTCAAACAAACAAACAAACAAACAAACAACAGGGGCACCTGGGTGGCTCAGTCGGTTGAGTGCCCGACTTCGGCTCAGTTCATGATCTCATGGTTCAGTGAGTTCGAGCCCTTTGTTAGGCTCTGTGCTGACAGTTCAGAGCCTGGAGCCTGCTTCAGATTCTGTGTCCCCCTCTCTCTCTGTCCCACCCCTGCTTGTGCTGTCTCTCTCTTTCAAAAATGAATAAACATAAAGAAAATTAAAACAAAATACATTAAAAAAAAAAAAGCAGAAAAAACAAACCAGTAAAAGAACTGTATTCTTCATGTGAAGAAATCACATACTGCTTTAGAGCCATCATCTGCGGGTATCAACAAAACATCAGAGGTCACCTTCTCAGGAAGGCATTCTTAAATAACTCTCCGGAAGTCAGTAGTCATTCAGCACTTCCTTAACTAACAAGCCCACTGACTTTCTGCTTTGTAATGACCCCAAACTCTTTTCTCTTTCAATGTTCATGGTCTCTCTAATCTCACTAGAATGTAAATTCTGCAAGAGGAGGGACTGTTCATCAATGCAGCTCAGTACCTGGCTGGCCAAGCACATGATGTTGCTTCTGTAGCTACTATGGTACATCCCTTTATACCTTGTACTACAGTCATTAATGTGCATGTCTTGCCTCCTAAATGGTCCATAACTTCCTTCAGGGGTGGACCTTGTTCGATTGTTTCCCTCACACCAACTTGTACATAGTATGCACTGAATGGCTGGACCACAACTAGCAGATGATCTTAATGGCTTACAATTCCTGACTCACCTCGAGATTATGACCTAAGCCGAAGTCAGACACTCAACCAACCGAGCCACCCAGGTACCCAAAATTCCTGATTCTTACTGTCAAGGTAAGTAGGATGTGATAAGTTATATGGCCGGCAATTCAGTTCTATCTGGGGGATGCTACCATCAACTTCAATAAATACAACTCCCAATTCTCTAATTATTCCACTTTTTTCTCCAAATCTTCCATGGTCAATGCTATGGCTAACCACCTTCCTCCTTTCCTAACTATTCACAGTTCTTGAAATTCCACCCCACCCCACCTTGCTGCCTTTCAACTCAGAGGAAGGAGACGGCAAAGCTACCAAAACCAACTCATTAGAACATGTGACTTTTGTGACTCACTTTTCTCATTAAAATCTTTGTAAATGAGGTAACTTACTAAGGAGTTTGTTCAACATACATATCAATGTATATTTGTTCAACATACATATCAACATACATATCAATGTATGTTATGTATCTGTAAGTTCTCTATGTTTCTACCTTTTACCTCCTAAATGGATCCAACCTTTTAATGACTTGTTAAACAACCTACACAAGAAAAAGGCCAATAAAAAGTTAACCACAAGTAGTTGAAATTTAAAGCTAATCCAATATTTTTACATGACCTATTTCTTTAAAAAAAATTTTTTTTTACTGTTATTTTTGAGATAGAGAGAGAGAGAGACAGACAGAGCATGAGCAGGCAGAGAGAGAGGGAGACAGGCTCCAGGATCTGAAGCAGGCTCCAGGCTCCAGCTATCAGCACAGAGCCCGACATGGGGCTCAAACTCACCAACTGTGAGATCGTGACCTGGCTGAGGTCAGATGCTCAACCAAATGTGCCACCCAAAAGCCCCTAATGTTACCTATTTCTTAAGAGGGTCTTTTTGTCCGAGCTGCTGGCAATCAATAAACTGTTTTACATTTCACCTCCTCTGGGAGAAGAGGCTTCAGGTAACCAAATGAAATGAAAAGACATGAAGAAGGAGAACCAAAGGATACGTTCAATTTAAGAATACAATCCCCAAACAACCACGTACCAAATATAGTGTAATCGAAAAGGGGGTGGTGATCCTCTGTGTAGTAAGAACTACTAAATACTACATACAGTTCAGAAAAGGCCCTCGTCAGATTAATTTTTAACTCCTTAGCTAATAGGACGGTGAAGCCCTAACCATTATCAAGAACTAGTATCACTTTTATTGTTTCATCAATCAAATACCAATCACAGAGGCAGCAGAGGAGAACGTAACGGTTAAAAACACAGGCTCTGCAGCCAGACTGCTTGGGTCTAAATCCCAGGCCCACCACTGTGCTACCTAGGGCAAGACCCTCATGCTCTCTGACCCTTAATTTTCTCTTAAGTGAAATGAGTATAATAAAAATAATTCCTGCCCCACAGGGTTGCTGTAAGGATTAAAGCAATACTTATGAAGACATGCCTGGAATATCCTAGGTACGTTATCGTCATCATAACAGCTAACATTATATAGAAAGTACACAGCAATAGATATTAGTGACTGGTGTTCTATGTTGAGTGTTAGGACACAGAAACAGAGTCGTAGTAAGTCACAACTGCAGGAGATTCAAATGGCCTGGATTTGTCAATTTTACCACCCAGGTCTAGACTTCAGGATGCCTTCTGAAGGTTTCTGCTCTCTGTGCTTTTCTCACTGGGTATATTCCTATTAAGTTTCTATACACACAATTTTTACCTGCAAATGTTGTTCACATTAAGAATAAAAATTGTCTTGGGGCACCCAGGTGGCTCAGTCAGTTGAGCATCTGACTCTTGGTTTTGGCTCAGGTCATAATCTCGAGGTTAGTGGAATCAAGTCCCAAGTCGGCTCTGCACTGATAATGGAGAGCTTGCTTGGGATTCATTCATTCATTCTCTCTCTCTCTCTCTCTCTCTCCTCTACCCCACTCATTAGTGCAAGAACTCGTACTCTCACTCTCTTAAAATAAACATCATAAAAATAAAAAATAAATTAAAAATGCTGTAAGGAAAATAAGCACGGAAGCAAGTCTCTTAAAGATATCGTGAGATGTAGCAAAACAAACACTACCTGTTGCCAGGAGACCTGAGCTTGATCTGGCTTTGCTGTAGACCTTGGATAAACCACTTAAGCTGCCCGAACCTTAGTTTTTTCACAAGTAAAGTAAAAACAACAAAACTTTCTTCAGTTTTATTGATGGGCTTAAAGTGAAAAAGCAAAAGAATGTATGCTAAAGTGTCCCATACATTCCAGTGTAAAAATACAATGCTTTAAATAGGTATTTTCTTTCATTTGGCAGAATGGTTAGAAAATATAAGATGACAAACAGAAGGCAAAACAAAACTTAAAAAAATTAACTAGACTGTAAGACAATCGTCTAATCCAAAATTGAAAATTGTGGGTTTGCATTAAAAAACAAAACCACAAACATTTATGCCCTCCTGTCCCCAGCCCTCTACCTTCCTCCCTCACAAAAAGAATCCACACCTGTACCCTGTTTTGTTCCACTGGCACACTGGCTTAAAAAAAATAAATAAAAAATCCAGGAGCACCTGGGTGGCTTAGTGGGTTGAGCCTCTGACTCTTGACTTCGGCTCAGGTCATGATCTAATGGTTTGTGGGATGGAACCCCTTGGCAGAGCTTGCTTGGGATGCTCTCGCTCTCTCTCTGTCCTTCTCCAGCTTGTGCACACGTGTCTTCTCTCTCTCAAAAATAAACAAACTTAAAAAAAAAATTCAAACGGCTTTATCTTACATAGTTTAACAGGCCACAACATTCCCTGTTTTAAACATTTCTGCTACCCACTTGACACCTAAAAAGGCATTTGAGTTTGCAAGTCTTTCCAACTATCTTGAACACATAACCATAATATCCTACATAAATGCCATACACGTGATTACTACAACCGTAGCAGTGAAATTTTTTTTTTTTTCTTACTGGCCTATAAGCTCTCTGAGGGCAAGAGCTTTGTCTAATAACCTTTATACTCCCCACAACGTCTAGCACGGACTACTGACAGTAGGCTATCAGAAATTGGTAAAGGGAAGATTTTTTTTCTCCCAGGTCTCAGCTCTAGACATAGCTGTACTTCTTTTCAGCAAACGGTTTCTTCCTTATGGAAACCGGCAATCTATTAATTCCAAAGTGCTGGTTCAGGGGCTGACTCTGGACCGTAGGTATGTTTTGTCTGATCTATGTGGTATTGGCTCAAAAGGTGTTTTAAAACACATCTGTGTCCGGATTCTAAATACTGAGGCAATTCGTATAAAACAAATCCATACCCCTGGTTTCTCCCTCAAATTAGAAGAGTTGAGGTCTGGCTGTCATGCCCAACTGGCAAAGATTAACTGGAGGTGAGGAGTTACTCCCCCCCCCCCTTCCCTGGATAAGTGGTCAGAAGTTGGCTCAGGATTTCATTACACTTGGCTCACTAGGCAGGAGAGCATGGAGACGGCACAAGCTTCAGAATCAGTCTGCTTGCTCTGCATCCTGGCCCCATCACTCGACTAACTGTATGACCTTGGGGCACGTGACCCAACTTCTCTTAGACTCTTTTCTTGTCTGTGAAACAACAACACCTATCACATGGGGCTAAGGTGAGGCCCGAACGTGCTAATGCACGCAAGCACGCAGAAGGTTGCCTGGCAGCGTAGAAAATACTCGACAAATGCCAGCTATCGTTATCTGCCTGGCACTGTCGGGGTTTTCCAACTCTCATGTAAGTGAGGATGTTTCTTTACACAAGCTGCTAGAAAGTTCAGAGATGAATTTATGGCTCCCCGCCATCAAGTGTACCGAAGCTAAGAAATTCAGGTGTATCAACTTCATCAGCCTTCCCTATCCCTGTCTTTTTAAAGCCCCACTAAATCCTTTACCAGAAAAAAAGGGAAGCAGTGGAAAGGTTGTTTTTTTAAGAAATATTACTGTGAAATATTACTTGACACTCCTCCTGTCCCTGAATTAGTTGCACTTAAATGTACTTCTGTGGTAAGCACCTTAAGAGACAAAAACAACCCTATTAGTACATGCATCCCAGGTGAATAGCAATAAATATTTGTGGCTAGATTGATCAAGGAATTTAATGAGGCCTGAGCGTAATCCTTAGCAACAGCCCATGATGGGAATTGATTCCACAACCATTCAAACCCTAGTCAGACAAATCTAGTTTTGAAACCCTGGTTCTGTTCCTACCTGTGTTCCAAATACCTCCAGAAGGCTTGGTTTCTTTATATGTAAAATGGTACATAAAGTTGCCTGACACATATCAGGAGACGTGACAAATGTTCGGATCAAGTTCAATTTCTATTCCAGAGGAGATAAGCAGTTGGACTAAACCACGGTTCGTGACCTCCCCTAATTAGGTTATTCTGCACTGCTGTGCCTGTTAGTCTTTGCGGCTGCAGTTCCCGCTCCGGGGACGACTCCTCCCCATCCCAATTTTCTTCTTCAAGGCCCAAAACAAACGTCAACTTCTCCGTAAAACCTTCCCTTATCCCACCAGTAAAAAAACAACAGCTTCCTTCTCTGCGTTCCAATAAGCACTTTTATACTTGTGTAACACGCACCACCATGCCTGACTCGTCTAATTCGTTATATATACGAACTCCTTAAGGGCAGGGGTCCTGCGCTCATCACCTTCGTCCTGTTTCACTTTCCTACTGCTTCTCCTGGCTATAGGCCAGGAACATCCCATGATCCATAAACAACTTAACGACATACGTTCATTCAGCCAGAGTAAGAGAACTCAACTCTCTGATCTAGCTAAAGCGGCCGTAACCCCTGGGAAACTGTTAAAGTAAACGATAAACAGTACCGAGAAAAGGCAAAGAGTACTATGAGGCCCCAACTCCTCCGGGAAGTGGCCATCAGTCCAGGGGAAGAGTTTGGGAAGCTGTCCGCACCAGCGTACTCCCGCTGCGGGGCACACCTGGGACCTCCTGCTCACGCAGGCCCAACTCGGGCTGGGCAGGCAGTGGGGGACGCACCCTTCAGCCCGCAGGCCCCCTGAGGCCTAAGCAAGCTCCGCGCCGTGACTCAGCCCTTGGCGCCCGCGAACAGCCAGCCGGCCTCCCCTCACCTTGGCCAGCTTCTCGCACTCTGGCAGTCGCTGATCCACCGTGGCGCTGTAGTCCACCTCCATCTTGACGATGCGCCCATCAGCCCGCTCTGAGCCGCCGTCCGCCATGGTCCCGGCTTGAACGTCCCTTGATGTCCCCCTGCTTCGGCCACCACTCGTCACCCACACCGGAAGCCGCCTGCTCACCCACTCAGGCAGTGCGTCGGGAGCCCGCGCGAAGGACCCCCACGAGGCCCCCTGCGCTGGCCGCCAGTCAGGCACTGCCTCAGACAGCCCTGGGGGCGGGGCGGAGGGCGGAGCTCGCCCTCGAGCCTGCAGCTCACGTCCGGTTTTGCCTTGATAACCGACTTTCATCCACGGCTTTTGCGGTGAGAAAAGCTAGTGTAATAGAATAGGCCATCCCATATACTCTTACGTCTCCCTGCTTTGCAAATATTATTTCTCAGAGCCGTGGGCAAGTCGCTTAGCTTTCCTTGGATCTCTGTTTTCTCATCTCTGCATGAGCAGGCTGAAATCCTAAAGAAAAAAGTTTCATCTGGTTGAGAATCTTGGTTTAATCTGTGGGATCTCTCAAAGCTCAAAGAGAAGGTATGACAGCGGCTCAGTAATATAACAAGTACTTTTTGTTTGTTTTCATTTTTACTATAATCCACCACGTGGGTAAGAAGAATCTTTAGAAAGATTTTGTTGACTTTTCTTTGTAGGACTCTTGTGAGCATCAAATGAGATTTTACGCATGCAGGATTATTTCCATTTTTAAGGACCGTGCAAGTTTTCATTATCATCTGCATCGTCTGGGTCCCTATTTAACAGCTTAGGATGCTTGAAAGTGAAAATGAGGTTGTGTGTGGTGTGGTCAAAGTATAAACCGTAGCTTCCAAAGCAAATGGGAAATCTTGGAATGGTCTACCTGTTAGCGAATTAAATCAGCACCAACATCCCTTTTTGTATACTGAATAGACCTCCTTTTATTGTTTTTGTTTGTTTTTACTGTTCTGTAATGAAAATCATGGGTAATATAACCCACCTGCACACATAATTAAACACAACAACAAAACACCCTAGCTGTAAGGTAAAGGAGAAATATCGCAAAATAGCAAAATAATAATACTTCAGAATATAAAGGCTAGGGGCGCCTGGCGGGCTCAGTTGGAGGAGCAGGCAACTCTTGATCTCTGGGTCCTGAGTTCCAGCCCAACCTCAGGTGTAGAGATTACTTACGTAAATAAGTGAATAAACTTCAAAATTTAAAGGCTAAGACATGTCTACTATAGAAAATAAAAAAGAAGCAGTTGTGTGGTTGTTCACACACATAACAACTGTGAAATCAGAAGTTGCAACCTCAATAGGTTGGTTCCCCAACCATCGTAAGGATTTACTGTGGGTGACGTGATTTCTCCAAAATGGTGTACAACTTCTTGGTAAAGTTCTGACTCTGTGAAAGTACAATTTTCCATTGTTTTTTTACATAGAAGAATTCTTAGAAACTTTAGTGTATATTAAAACGTCAAAAAAGAGCATATGTAAAGTGAAGTTCGAGTCTAGGCCTCAGACACGTAAGTGGGTGTCTGGCAGGACATTGAAAAGTCAGGTGGAGGGGCGCCTGGGTGGCTCTGTCGCTTAAGCAGCCGACTTTGGCTCAGGTCGTGATCTCGCCGTTTGTGGGCTGGAGCTCTATGTCCGGGTCTGTGCTGACAGCTCAGAGCCTGCAGGCTGTTTGGAATTTGTGTCTCCCTCTCTCTCTGCCCCTCCCTCACTCACACTCTGTCTTTCTTCTTCAAAATTTGTTAAGGAAAACAAATTTTTTTAAAAGAAAGAAAAATCCGACGGATTGTGGGACAATATTTTACCATGCAGGTTTGTCGCATCGTAGATGTCTGGCATCCCAATTACATGCTGATCCCCCTTACCCCCCAGTGATCGTGACAACCTGAAATACCCACACAAATTTCTAAAACGCATTTCTAGGAGCCAGTATTGTTGAGAGCACTAGGCTGAGCTGTTTCTGGCTCTGTATTGAGTGTGCAGTTGGTTTGGTGAAGAGTAGACAAAGCATTTAGAGGTCTACCGTTTTGTGTCAAGAATGTGAAAAGACAAAAAGTAACAAAGTTGGGGTAGAGTAAATCTGGAGTAAACCCTGGTTTCCAGGACTCAAAAAGTAAGAGTGAGAGAGGGTGGAGAAAACACCAAACTGAAGCCCTTCCTTGCTAGGCCTGGAGGAAATGAACAATGAAAGCACTTTGAAATCTAAGGGAAAGCTTACAAAGGAAGCAACAACAACAAAGTGAAATAAATAAAGAAGAAACCCGGTGAAAGACTGAGCAAGAGAGAAAATAGGTGAGACGGTTACGTAGTGCGGTTACGTAGACGCTTTATAAATCCTTTATTTGTCTGACTCGGACATCGTAAGAAAGAATTTAGTTTCAGGGGAGAAAAATTAGCAAAGAATAAGGAATCTAAAAGGTAGAGATGAAACCTCTATAGAAATGTAAAGAGGGATGGAAATTAAGATGCACACACTGGGGGTGCCCGCGTGGCTCAGCCGTTTAGGCGTCCAACTCTTAATTTTGGCTCAGGTCATGATTTCATGATGCCTGCATTCGAGCCCCTGGGATTCTCGGTCTCCCTCCCTCTGCCTCTCTCTTTCTCTCTCTCAGAACTAAACAAATAAACATTAAAAAGAGAGAGATGGACAACTAGTTGGGACACCTGGCCGGCTCAGTCGGTAGAGCATGCGACTTTTAGTCTTGGGGTTCTGAGTTCAAGCTCCACGTTGGAGCTAGAGATTTAAAAAACAAAGAAATCAGGGTGGTGAGTTTGACCCCCCACTTGAGCAGTAGAGATTACTTAAAAATAAATAACAAAAAAAAGGTGAACGTGCTAGTCCCCCAGCAAGGCTTGACTTTATCACTATTTTTTGTTTTGGTTTGGACTTTATAAACTGAACAAATTTTTCTCTTCCTCATTCTTGAAAGCCTCCTCCTCCCCTTCCCTTTCACTTGTTTTTCTGTGGAATCCTTTGTTCCAAGAACTCAGTACAGATATTGACATGCCGCCCTCAATGTATACTTAGTAACGAGACTCAGACGGCCCCGCCAGCTCTAGTCATGAGACCACCTTGAGGAACCAGGCTGGCAGCGGGGACCAGACTGCTATCCAAATCGCCCAGATCCTGTATTTTCCTATAAAAGCCCTCAGCCCTTTCCCCCAGGAGGGCTTGCAGTCTTGGAGACATTAGTCTGCTGTAACCTCCTTTGCCTGGCAAAGTAGTAAACTATCTTCCTTCTGTATACCCCAACTCTGTCTTCCAGTTCCTGCTCTGAGCACAGACGTCAGTTTTCGACAACAGAGAGAAAAACTGATTGGAAAAGCAGGGGTAATGTATATTATGATACTAATTATTGAAAATAATGTGTCTATATATTATTATTTTTTCCATATTTGGCATCTTTGGCCCGTTCAGCTTATTGGCTGTGCACACATCTGACCCGAAGTTCCCGCCTCTGTGAAGTGAACCTTATAAAGGGGGCGGGAGGGTAGAGGGGAGATAGAAAATAAACATGTAAATAATGTAGCAGGGGTGATAGTGAGTGGGAGGTGGTCAAGGAAGGCCTCGCTAGTGAGCCAAGACCTGAAGTAAGTAAGGGAGTCTTTTTTGGTTTCTTTTTACCTTTTTCTATGTGATCTCTACCCCCAACACGGGGCTGGAACTCACGACCCTTAGACCGGCGTGACCGGAAGTCGTATGCTCCACCAACTGAGCCAGCCAGGTGCCCCAGTAAAGGAGTCTTGCGGATAGTTTGCAGGGGAGAAGATTCCAGGCAGAGGCAGGAGCAAGAACCCTGAGGTTAGAGCAATCAGGTCACCCTGTCTGAAGACCAGAATACGCGAGGGTAGGAGTTACCGGAGATGAAGTTTGGGGCAATTCAACCATTATAAAGACTTTTTTTTTTTTTTTTTTTTTTATGTTTGTTTATTTTGAGAGGGAGAGAGAGAAAGGGAGAATGAGCAGGGGAGGGGCAGAGAGAGAGGGAGACACAGAATCTAAAGCAGGCTCCGTGCTGTCAACACAGAGCCCGTTGCAGGACTTGAACTCACAGAACTGCGAGATCGTGACCTGAGCCAAAGTCGGACGCATAACCGGCTGAGCCACCCAGGTGCCCCAGGACTTGGTTTTTAACCTAAGTAAGATGGGGAGCCAATGGGGGGGTTGGGCGAAGGAGTGGTATGAGCTGACTTACATAGTAAAAGAGTCTCTGCCATGTGGTGACTAGGTTGGGGAGAAGCTGGGAGACTGGCTGGGGGGTTATTGCGGTAGTTCGGGAGGAACACGATGGTGGCCTGGACTAGGGTGGAGGCAGTGGAAGTGGTAAGCAGCAGCTAGATCCTGGATATAATCTGAAGGTGGTGCCAAGATTGTTGGCCTTGAGGGCAGAGAGGTCAACTATGTCGGCAAGATTTTTGGGCTGAGCGTCTGGAAAGATGGAGTTGCCATTTACCAAGGAGGAAGCCGACTGGGGACAATCAAGCCAGGCAGAAAAGGACAGGAGTCCACAGTTTGGGATATGTTAAGTTTGAGGGCCCTATTGGGTATCCAGTGACAGTGACAGTGTTGAAAAGGCAAATGCATGTACAAGGGTCAAATTAGGGGGAGTCATTTGGGCTAGAGGTTTGAAGTTGGGAGTCACGTAACGTAAGCCACAAGGTCTGCGTTACAGAAATGTTCCCGAGGGACGCCTGGGTGGCTCCGTCGGTTGAGCATCCAACTCTCCAATTTGGTGAGCCAAATTTCAGTTCATGATGCCAGGGTTGTGGGATTGAGCCCCACGTTGGGCTGTGTGCTGAGCATGAAGCCTGCTTGAGATTCTTTTCTTTCTCTCCTTCTGTCCCTCTCCCCCATTTGCTTGCTCTCTCTCTCTCTCTCTCTCTCTGTAAAATAAAATTAGGGGCGCCACCTGGGTGGCTGAGTCAGTTAAGTGTTCAACTCAACTTTAGCTCAGGTCATGATCTCATGGTTGTGAGTTCTAGCCCCACATCTGGCTTTGCCCTGACAGCGTGGAGCCTGCTTGGTATTCTCTCTCCCTCTCTGCCCCTCCCCACCCTCAAAATAAATAAGTAAACATTTAAAAAAATGTTCCACAAAAAGTCGAATTACATGCTATTCCTATGGCACTACACTGCTGAGAAATACTATTTCCAGGGGCGCCTGGCTGGACCGGTCGGGAGAGCATGTGACTTGATCATCTTAGGGTCATGAGTTTGAGCCCTATGTTGGGTGTAGAGATAACTTAAAAGTAAAATCTTAAAAAAAAAAAAGAAAAGAAATACTATTTCCAGATCTGTGTTGACATCATTTGATGATACTACGTCAAATATGCTTTGGCATTAAATAGCTACAATCAGTTATGGTTGCATAGGTGCCTCCCTTTAAAGGACACTTAGGATCAAGGACAGTGTCTTCTTTCATCACTAAAACTTCTCTCCAGTGAGTATAGTTACATATAGTCTAAGAATTTATTTCAGATTATTCCAGTGTTTTGCAAATTTCTGTAAAAACAGGAAATACAATAAAAGGACAAATTTATTACTAGCTAATTTATTCATTTTTAAAACCTTAAAAAAATATTTATTTTTGAGAGAGAGAGAGACAGAGCACGAGTAGGGGAGGGGCAGAGAGAGAGGGAGACACAATCCAAAGCAGGCTCCAGGCTCTGAGCTGTCAGCATGGAGCCCCATGTGGGGCTCGAACCCATGAACCGTGAGATCATGACCTGAGCCGAAGTCTGATGCTTAACTGACTAAGCCAACCAGGCGCCCTGCTAATTTATTTTTTTTAAAAAAGACAAAACTATACCTTTGGCCACAGAACTTCCTGTTGTTTTTTTTTTTTTTGTATGTGAAGCAATTTATACCACATCATCATGGATGAATTTTTATTTTATGAGCATTTAATGCACAGCTATAAGCAATTACATGTCAGTTATTCTCTGTATTTAACAGAGGCCTGATAAATGGGTCTACATGTAAGAATTGCCTTGGGACTTGCTTTTTGTAGTTGTGTTAAGAATGAATTTAACATTTGCTTATTTCCTAACAAAATCAGACACACAGGTGTTTAAAACATGCACAAAGGGGAGCCAGGGTGCCTCAGTCAGTTAAATGTCCAAACTCTTGATTTCGGCTCAGGTCATGATTTCACAGTTGGTTCACGGATTTGAGCCTTGCGTCAGGCTCTATGCTGATCGTGCAGAGCCTGGTTGGGATTCTCTCCCTCCCTTTCTGCCCCTCCCCTGCTCGTGATCTCTCTCTCTCAAAATAAATAAACCTAAAACACACACACACACACACACACACACACACACACACACAGAGGCTTAGACTTTGCTGGAATTAAAACAATATTTATTAAAACAAAATTTAATTGCAAAGGATAATATTTGATTTTCAAAAACAGCCCTTGAAAAGGGGGTATGTGAAATGGACACAGGAACCTGGGAGAGCTACCACAGCTTGTCCACAGCAGAAACGATCTGAGCAAGAAAACTCACACAGTATTCAGTTGTTACTCAGAGTATAAAATAAATATAGATTATTGAATGAATAAATAAATGGAGAAGAGACAAATCTCACAGAACGTCCCATTATATATGTAGATACCCTCTCCTCAGGACACAGGCTTAATTCTCCCTCCCTTGATTGTGGGCTGGACCTAATGACTTACTTCCAAAGAACAGAGCATGGAAAGGGAAAAATAGTAATTTTATGGTGGAAAAAAAATGGGCAGACATGACCTTAACCAAGTGATCAAGGTTAAAATCAAGCCCTTTTTCAAGGGCCACTTTGGTAATGTGAAGAGAAGCATGGGAATGAGAAGGTACATCTTTATGTTACTATGGTGTAACAGTTTTGTCTTATCCTTCTCTCCTTAGCCCCAATTTTGACAAGTTGAAAGTCAGTCTCTCCCAAAGCTTCTTCTTGGAGAAGCGAAACATTTAGATAAGATTAACGAATGTTACACAGATACAGCAGGTCTCCGCAGCAAGACTTGCCCCCTCCATATGCACCCCCATATTTGGCAGTGTGTGTGTGGGGGGGGGTGGGGGCGGATGATACTGATACTCAGTGGGTCGAGATCAGGAATGTTGCTGAGTATCCTACAGTGACCTCCACAACAAAGAATTAACCTGGCACCAGGGGCCAAGTAGCTCGGAGGTTGAGAACCCTGAACTAATATATACACACATCTAATAGATGTTTATTAGGTACCTACACTACCCCTTCTAGCAGAAAACAGTTTCCAGATGATTCAGGGAGGATATGGTCTGTGTCCTCTGGAAGCTTAAAACCATTTCGGGCAGTTGGAGAACAGGTGGCATTTTGTATACAAAGGCCACACTTGTATAACAAACCAGAACCAAAAATGAATAGTCCAGATAAATGTTCTGGGCAGCTAGAAAGGTAAAGAATTGTCTGGAATGGTTCTGTGTAGGAGATGGGACTTTGAATGGGCTTTGACAAGCCCACACAACTTAGAGAGTAGAAAAGAGGAAGATGGAAGAAACTGTAATATTTTACTTCAGCAGTGCCAGGGATATTCTAGGAATAAAACATGACTTGAACGGTCACAAAGACTGTTGCTACATTCTTCTTTCAGATGTAACTTACAGGGTGGGTCCTATTTTTATTCACAGGGACTGAGAAAGGTTTCAGTGTGTGTGTGGGGTGCACATAATCAGAATCCAGGTGAAGACAATGGATTGAAAAAGCTCCTTAGAGGATCGGTTTTGATGTGCACCTCCCCCACCTCACCTTCTGAGAACCCGTGCCTTCACAGCTTGTCACTTATCCAAGAATATATGCTGTCAGAGACTTGTATAGGCTGATACTCTTTTCTTACTGCTCATGTCATTCCTCACTGATAACTCTTTGTTCCTCTTTTTGCTTTGTGCCCCATCCTATTTTTTAATATGTGATAATCAGTAACTGTAGATTATACAGTTGTTAATGTATCATCACACTATTCCCTTTTTAAAACTTTTTAAAAGTTTATTTATTTTGAGAGACAGAGACACAGAGAGAGAGAGAACATGCAAATGGGAGAGGGGCAGAGAGAGAGAGAGAGAGAGAGAGAGAGAGAGAGAATCCCAAGCATGCTCTGCACTGTAAGCACAGAGTCCTACATGGGGCTCGAACCCAGCAACCCTGACATCATGACCTGAGCCGAAATCAAGAGTCAGACATTCAACCCACTGAGCCATCCAGGCACCCCTCATCAGTACTATTCCTGGTGATGATAGCAACACCTTCAAAGCTCTTTGGCAGTAGATATTGGGGATTCCACTGGTGGAAAAGAAACAAAGATGGAATTCTTGCCAGACTCTTGCTGACGAGAGGACTGAGAACATTTTAAACAGCGTATCTGACCAGTAGATGGCGCTCTCCTCCCTTTGTGCGATTGCATTATGAATGAATAAGCTCTCCCTTTGCCCTCCCCTCCCCCAAGCACTGTTGTAGTGAAAACGGATTCTCCCCAAGTCCTTACCGAATCTTCAAAATTCATCGTCTTTTCTTTCTGTGCTAATTCAGATCCTCCTCATAGGTCTCCTGTAGTGTTCTAATAACCAATAACCTCCTGCCTCTGGTATCTTTCTGCCTTGTCCCATCCAATACACTGTCCTCAGAGTCACTTTCCAAAAACAGACTGCTGAAAGATGGTGTCATGGGGGAAGAACTGGGGGGAGGGATTCTCTGTGAAGGCAGTGACAGGAGCAGAAGGGTCAAGGTAAAGTGGATGCCTTCCCAGGCCAACAGATTTGTCTCACTTGGCTGCAGAAGGACAGGGGAAAGGTAACTGGCGAACAGGGGAAAGGTAGATTCAGAGCCTTGATCTTCCTGCCAAGGAATTTTAACGGGCTCAGTAGGCCACAGAGAATCAGCGAGAGGTTTTGAAGGTGGCAGGATTAGTGCAGTGCTTGAACAAGATTAATGTGACCAGGCATGCGGATGGACTGAATGAAAAGGAAGTTCAGGCAGCTTACCAGAGTCAGGAGAGAAGTGTATAAAGCGTAATTTGCAGTTTGGGAAGTGAGGGGAGGGAGTTCCTCAACCTTCATATCAATTTCAGTAAAAAACAAACACAAACAAACAGTTACAGAATCAATGTCAGGAAACATCTAGGAAGCTAGGAATATATCTACCCGTTCTGATGTCCTGTGTGCATGTGTATGTGTGGCTAGCCAGCACATCGCCTCGCTGCCTCTGGGAAGAGGACTGGGTACCAGAAGCGAAGCCGCTACACTTGTTTTCAAGTAAGAAGTAGGAAAAAAGGAAAAACAGCTTGAGCTTCCGTATCACAGGCTTTCAATGTGTTATTATTCACCACTACGGTGTCGGTGTCAGATTTAGATTTTCCACTTCGAGGAATTTGGTTTGGCTTTAATTAGTTGCTGTGAATTATTTCGGGGCCAACTCTGGGAAGCATCTATCTAGAAAAATAGTTGTCACTAAAATATAAACTGGATATAGGGTGTTGTTTTTCTATGAGGCTTTGTATCATGTTCACACAGTTATAAATTCCCTCCAGCCATCTGGGATGATTTTTGCCACAGCCCACCATAGTTCTTCTGGTTAACTATTTATTAATCATAATTTTAAATACTGTGACACTGAGATCATCCGCAGCACCATCCAAGCTCTGTGGGTAGCGGCGGGACTCTAGAGCACAAATATTTCCTCTGAGAAAAGATGATGCTTTGCTGGTTATTCTGCACAGAGGCAAACGATGCATTTTTTTCATCCAGCAACTTTTCAGAAAAACAAGCTTAAAAATACCAGACAAATGAAAAACAGACTTCAGCAGTTACATGCAGCTTCCTGAGTAACTGAAGAATGTGCCTCTTGTGGTTAAAACGAGGGATCTGTTTAATATGGATGAAATACCAACACGCCAGGCATTTTCATTGACATTTCACTGTGACTTTTTGAACTTAGGAGTGCTGACAGGAAAACCTCTTCTTGCAGCCCTGTGGACCGGGAGAGGTAAAAGGCTATGTCCGGTTCACGTTCCCTCTGGTCGTGTGCTTTCTGTTTGTACTTCATTTTCTTCCACGCTGTTGCACTTCCCAGTTTAACAGGATTCCTCCTCTGAAATCAGTCAGGAACCCAGGCGAGAGTTCGTTCTCAGGCTCCCCAAAGCTCATCGCCTCTCCAGCGCTGGGCTTGCTCCCTGGACCCAAGTGAAAACAATCGCGGTGGGCAGTTGCAAAGACCTTTTCTCCCCCAAAGGTCAAGCCTCGCTTTTGTGCACCTGGCAACCAGAAGCTACCCAGAGTGGCCGGGCGGAGCACCGTGGCACCCAGGGAACACTGGAGAACGGACTCCAAGGGTAGGGGAGTCAGGGAAAAGCCCCCTTTCCCGATCCACCCCAGCGCCGGCCGAGCTCAGCTCCGGGGCAGCCCTGCCGTCTGGCAGGAGCCGGGGAGAGAGAGAGAGAGAGAGAGAGAGAGAGAGAGACATGCTGTTTTGTTTAAATCCTCCACATTCTTTGCCATTTCCCCATTGGCCGGATGGGGCTACCCTCCCCACCGCGGCCGCTGCTGATGTCAGCCTCGCTGGCGCTCGCTCCTCCCGCACCCACCTCCCCGGCCCGAGGCACACTGCAGCTCCGCGCGGACTCTCCGGCTCCGGCGCGGTGGCTGCAAACTCGCGGGCACGCACGGCGCTCGGGGAGCCAAGGGACCCAGGGGAGGGGACGTGCGCGGAAGGCGCCAGCTTCCTCTCGCCCGCCCCTCGCCGCCGCGAGCCCGGGTTGGAGGAACCCCGGGCCCCAGCCCGACAGAGCCGAGCGGCGGCGGCGGCGGCGGCGGCAGCTTCCCTTTTCTCCTGCTGAGAGCCCCGGAGCGCCTCGGGGACCGGCCCTAAAAGAGCAGGAAATCTTGTTTACCGCCCAGGGAGAGGAGCCGATCGAGCCTTTGTCTGGAAAGTCAGCATCTCCAGCTCCGGCTGCAATGTGTTCCTGGTGACATTAGCATTGGCAGACCCGCCGGAGAAGGAGGGGGGGTCGCCAGGTTCATGTCTGCTTTCGGAGGCGGATCGAGCGGGTGACTTTTGTGCATTCGTTTCAATTTTTGGAAATCTCTCTTTTTTCCTCCATTGCCCGCCACCGGGCATGTCCTGATCCGGTGGCCGCTCCTACCGCCCAGGGCTGCCGATCTGAGCGGTTTCCAGCGGGTCTCCCTCCCGCCCGCCCCGATCCCTCCCTGACTTTGCAACACCGCGTACCGGGAGGACCGACCTCGGCGAGGAAGGAGGCGGGGGAGCCCCGAACACTCGGACCCGAACCTTGACATGCTCTCGGGCGGAGAGGAGGAAGCCAGGAGCTGAGCGCAGCGCCGGGACTGCTTCGCCGGCCGGCTCCCGAACGGGGGGCTACGGGCGCCCTGCCCTGCGTCTGGGAGGCAGCCTTGTTGGTCTCGGGGGCGCCCCTCGCTTCCCGCCCCGGGGGCCCGCGGCCGGCAGGACCATGCTGCTGAAGGAGTACCGGATCTGCATGCCGCTCACCGTGGACGAGGTAAGCGCCGCGCCGGCCCGGCCTCGCCCGCTTCGGGGCCCTTCGCCCCGGGGCGCCGCGTACCCCGCTGCCGCCTCCCGGTCGGCGGGTCCTCTGCGGGCCGCAGGGAGACCCTGCTGGAGCATTACCTCCCCAGCGGGGAGGAGGAAGAGAGGGGGTTGCTGTTTCCACTTGTCACCCCAGAGGGGGAGGGCGGCGTTGGGTGGGGCGGTGGACTCCAGGTGGGTTCTTGGGGGGCACCCAGAATCCTGACTGTGGGGGATCGGATGCACCAAAGGGAGTTGGTGCGCCCCTCCCTCCGATTAAGAAAATGAATAAAACAAACCCAAGCGTCGCAAGAGCGCCCTGGTAGCTTGGGGGTCGAGGGGAGGCATCCGGTCCTGTCGTGGGCCCTGGCTCCCCTCCCGCGCTTTGCTGTGTGGCCGGGGTACGGGGGAAGCCTTTGCTCTCGGGATCTCGAGGCCCCGAACCCGTTGGGGGGGAGCACCTCAGAGCCCTACGGGAGTCCTCCTGGGCCCGCACTGCTCGCCCTCGCCGCCGGCCTTGGGCGCCGCTCCCGCCACGCCCGCGCATCGAGGCTCCCAGACCTGGCTTCGACCTTTCGCTAACCGCCTGGCTCGGAAACTTTCTGCGTCTCTTGTTTCTTCAGCGGCGGGGAGCGTGGTCTGCGGGCGAGCCGGGAGCGGCGGGGACTGCGGCGCGGCCACAGGAGGGCGCTCCAGCACGTGGGTGCGGGCCCGGCCCGGGTCTGGGTCCTGCAGCTGCAGGGCGGGCGGGGGCTCGTCCTCCACCCGCCGCTCCGGTTCCATTCTCCAGATCCCCCGAAGCAGCAAGCTCCATCATTCAGGAAATGATGACTCAGTGAGGATTATTCAGGCCCCGGCTTCCCTTTCTTCCCTTCTTCCCCCTCGCCTCCCTACCTTTTTGGTGATTTCACAATTGCTTAGCGCCTGTCCAGGGACATCAAGGAAGCATGAAGCCAATCAGGGAAATTTGAAACTCACCAGTGTGTTTTGGTGTGCCACACCAAAGAAACGGGTGAGCCAAACCGTATTTATATTTAATTACAGAGCATTTAATGTATCAGATGCGTTATTTGAGCCACTACCTTGTGGCGCGGGCTTGGTGCTTTGGGAAAGAAAAGGATATTTAACCGGTAAAGTAAGTGGCTGTGCTCCCGAGGGGCAGGCTTCATCTGTCATCTGGAGCAAGTGTTCAGGCAAGACCCCAGGACAGTCCAAGGCAAGATCAAAGTAGCTCCGGGTTGACAAAACATATATCCCAAGAACACTGGCTGCCAAAGAGAGAGGACAGCCCCCACCGGAATGATGAACCGAGCGTTCTTGCCTGGTGGCGTTTGAGAGAACATTGGAGTAGAGTCTTGAAGGATGGAATCCATGTGGACAGGCAGAGTTTGGAGGGTGCATCCGGAAGGTGTAAATCAAGTGGAGGGAGCAGCACACAGCTGTGGGGGTGGGGAGACAAATGAGTGAATCCGGTTAATCAGAGTGTTTCTAGAAAGAGTTGAGATGTTCCCACCGTGGGCAGCTGAAGCTGGAGCAGGTCCGCCTGGAGGTATGAGAGCTTCTTCATCTCTTCCTAATGACTTTATTTATGGAGAGGAGTTTGGAAGCTAGGGACAGTGTTGGTACTGTGTGAAAGAACCCACAATGCAGGTGATAATTGAAAAAAATAGCCAGTTCTAGAATCTTCTTACTACCTACAAATTTTTTTAAATGCTTATTTGTTTTTGAGAGAGAGAGAGCGAGTGAGCACAAGCCGGGGGAGGGACAGAGGGAGAGAGGGAGACACAGAATCCCAAGCAGGCTCCAGGCTCCCAGCTCTCAGCACAGAGCCTGACGCGGGGCCTGAACCCACAAACTGCAAGATAATGACCTGAGCCGAAATCGGGCGCTCAACCGACTGAGACACGCAGGCACCCCAACGTCTTTTTATTCTCTTTATTCTGTTTGGTTTTATTCCCAGGCTTTCGTGAATGCTCAGGCACACCTCTTACCGCACTTACTTATTTATTTTTGGTGCTGAAATACCCACCGCTTCAGGGTGAAGTAATCACATTTGAATGGTGCAGGCGGAGGCCCTTTCTTAATTGGCAAATGAAATCAGGCTCCGCTTAACAATAAAATGCGTAATTATAATTTACCTAATGTATAATTCATTCAGACTAGCGCATGATTCAGTTACTATAAAAGTTGAATTTTGAAGTTAGTCTTCTACTTGGTTAGGGAAGCTGCAGGACAGTGTATGGATCGATAGAGGGTTTCACACCGATAGGATTCAGATTTTCCGCCAGATGATGGATGAGGAAACTAGGCCCAGCTGGTCGGAGGTTAGATCCCTGGAGTCTGACTCAGTCTCTCTTGTGCTGCGTCCTACCGTCCTTAACATTAAAAACTGGGAAGGAACTGAACGGTACCTTCAAAGAAGCCAGTTACATCGACCTAGGTAGACTCTTAGAAGCCTAACTTTTGCTTCAACACTTCATTTGCTTTGGGCCTGATTCCGTCTACACAGGAATTTGTTCCTAACCAGCAAGGTTAATTAGCGGCGCCCATAGTTTTGAAAATGAGGCAAACGCCCTCAATTTGGAGAGTCAGTGAGAGAACTGAACCAACACTGTCCATTCTTCTTCCCTGGCCTTGTTATCCCCTTTCACTCCCAGTGGAGGGGAGTGTCAGGGGAACTCGTGTGCTAGGATCCACATTTTTGCAGATAAGTAAACAGAGTAATAGAGGTTAAGTATTGTGTGCCAGGTCACGCAACTAATTAATTGCCAAGCCGCAACCAGAGCCATGGCAAAACCCATTGTTTTTCTTTATGCTGCCCTTTGCCTGTTCCTGGTATTTAATGCGGAAAAAGGAAAAAAAAAACAAACACTTTTCTTGAAAACCGATAACATTGCCTCTGTCAACTAAATGAAAAATCAAAGACCTTTTGAATTGTTCTAGAGGGTACTAGATTCTACTATTTCTCTAAACCTTATTTTAACTCATGAAATGTTCCCTAGTTCCAGGAAAGAGGAAAAGCATTGGGAGGTAAAGAAAATAAAGCTGAACCACGGTCTAGATCAGAGTGTTGGTGTTTTGTTTTTTTAGACAATTTCGGATTAAAGGGTTTTAAGATCCTAATTAACATCCCATGCATCAATTTTATTTCATTATTTTTTTAATTAAAAAATTTTTAAATGTTTATGTATTTTTGAGAGAGAGAGAGAGCGTGAGTGTGTGAGCAGGGAAGGGGCAGAGAGAGAGGGAGACCCAGAATCTGAAGCAGGCTCCAGGCTCTGAGCTGTCAGCACAGAGCCCGACCCGGGGCTCGAACCCACGGGCTGTGAGACCGTGACCTGAGCCTGACCCTTCACTGACTGAGCCACCCAGGTGCCCCTCATGGGTTAATTTTAATAAAAGACTTCACTGGAATAGTTTCCTCATTTATGTTTAGTGTCGTCTCTGAACTGGATATATATATTCCCCTCCACTGGAAAGTTCTAAACAGGAAAGGTTCCCGAGGGCTGATAGTTGATTTCAAAGAGACAGTTGTCACTGTCTTCCTTTGGAACATTTGGTGATGTAGATTCTTTAATTTTAGAAGGGCTGGTAGAGATCTTCTGTAGTTGAGCCATTTCATTCCGTGGAGAAGACTACGGTTGTAGAAGGTCCATCTCGTAGCTAAGGGCAGGGTCTAGGCCAGAACCCGGGTCTTGTGATTTCCGGTGCACAGCTGTTTTACTGTTGGCCAGCGGTTCTCCCACTTTTCCTTCTCTGGGGGCTTCCTCGTTGGAAGGAAATATTATCCCTCAGCCTGTTTACAAAAGCAGGGCCACTAGAGAAGTCTAAGTAGTCTCTAGTTGAAGGTGGGTCGAAGACGCTGACCTTCTGTCTACTTAGGGGACATTAAGTCAGCTGACCAGAAGGATGGCCAGGGGCTCCATTTGAGGCTGATTTAGTATAACTCATCTACTGCTTTTCCTTAGATTGTGTATTTATTTGGGGTGGCTTTGGGATGTGTGGCTCAATGGAGCTCATGGTGGAGTTCAAGGCCCCTTCCCCACAAGTTTCTCTTTGCTGCTGCCAGCATCCCAGACTCCACCTTCCTTGGACTCCTTGCAGCGGTCTGAAGATCACCTCCCCCCTGCCAGGTTCTTGCCCGTAAGATCAGCATCATCAAGAGTGAATGAAGCACATCCTAATATTATCTAAGGCAGGACCCCTTTTATTTTCATTGCTTGCTCTGGTGTTTTAACAGTTCCTGTTCTGACTGCATTAACGTTAATGGGAGCACTTTAAGGGACTTATTTGTGGTCCTTAGGGATTTGTTGCACAATGAAAGATAGAAACACTCCCCTCCCCTCCAAGAAGAGAAGAAAGAGAAAGAAAGAAAGGAAAGAAAAACAACTTTTTAAATACAGAATATTATTTTGTTCTTTGCCCTGGCCAGGAGCCAGTGCACTTTATCCAGGCTCCCCTGGGTCCCGGGAGAATTTTCTTGCGCACATTTCTGAGAACAGATTTGGGATTGGGGTAGTGCCGGCTCTGGAATGACCTAAATGGAGATTCCAAAATGCCCAATAATGCTCCTTAAATCTGTTCTAAACGATTTTCATGAAATGCGTCTGCAAATATTGGAGCACAAATTCTTTAAGGAAAGGGAGTTTAAGTTTAATGCCGGCATTGACACTGTATGTTGTACAAAGCGATACCCTGAATATAAAGAATAAAGCCTCCTTGGGTTAATCTCACCTCTCCCGGGGTTCCTCATAAACATAATTTTGAAAAGGTTTTTAAGAACAAGCACTATTTTGACTCCCCCCCCCCCCCCCCGCCGGACTCTCAGCCTAGTTGGGAGGGACCAAGGCCAGGGTCATGAGTTTGGTTTCTGAGTGATCATGGTGGCTTCTCTTGCCTGTCCCACAGTCGGAGAAGCACGTTCTGCATGCTGCCCAGCTGTCTTGCAAAGAAAGGTCCCTTGCCTTGCTGGTTGGGAGCGGCACCTGGGCGGGTTAATGGATAAGTGCAAACCTTTCACCACTAATGGAACTGACAAGGAGCAGATGTTGACCTCCTGGCTGGTCAGTGAAATTGACTTTCGTGTGCGAAGGACACTGCCATTTCCCCTGTGATTTGGGAGCACGAAACAGATGCTGGGGCTTGGGGGAAAAAAAAAGGACATTATTGTTAACAAAACCTTAGTTAAAAGCAGGTGGTAATTAACTTTTGCTTTTCATTACAAAAGGATCGAGTGAGTCCCTAAGGCTCTTGAAAATCTACTTAAAAACCCTGTGTCTGATTAAATGAGTAATACTGATATTCAAAGAAAAGCAAGTCGCCTTCATTTCAGAAAAGCTCTTGTTTCAGGGGAACGGAGAATACTATTTTTTGTAAGCAGTTTTGAGAAAATTAATATATTTTCAACACTCAATCTCTTTAAGATCCACCGTGACCTACCCTCCCTCCCCCCCCAACTCTTTGCCCCAGAATGGCAATGTGGAAAGTGTGTGTAAGGGGAAAAGTGTTCACAAAGTTCTTCTTCTTCTTCTTCTTTTTTTTAAATATAAAATTGTGTGCACAGTGACAGGCAGTAAACGTGTTTTTCAGGGGCAGTGATTACTGGAAAAGTACGTCGAGGTTCATTGCTTTAGCCGCCTGAGTGAGGGCGCAGGTGACCTGGTTGTGGTCTGTGTGGGCTTTGGCCTGCTTTCAGTAGCCTGGAGGTTTATACGGTCAAGTAACTTGGGAAACTTTTTTGGAAACTAGCTAACACTTCTGCCCCTGTTTGGAGAAAACGACAGATATAGAAATCAGCTGATTTGTAGCAAGAAGTCAGGAAGGTTTTATATATCTTTT
Source organism: Felis catus (assembly GCF_018350175.1). Lineage (NCBI taxonomy): Eukaryota > Metazoa > Chordata > Mammalia > Carnivora > Felidae > Felis > Felis catus. The sequence continues at coordinate 47,886,660 of NC_058381.1, read as the reverse complement.
GTAAATTCAGCCCACTGGGAGAGGAAAAGGAGAATTTCAGATTATTGTAGATTGCCAGCTGCCCGCCCTCCCTGTCGCCTGCTGGCAGAGGGGAATTTTGTGGTATTCCCAAGTGGAGATTTTCTTTTCTTTCTTTCTTTTTTTTTTTTTTTTTTTGGTAGGCTACATGGCAGATGAGGCTCTAGTGAGTTACAGATATAAAAACTGGAGGGGCGCCTGGGTGGCTCAGTTGGCTGAGCGTCTGACTCTTGATTTCGGCTCAGGTCAGGATCTCACCGCTTGGGAGATCGAGCCCCGCCCCCGTTGGGCTCTGTGCTGACAGCGTGGAGCCTGCTTGGGATTCTCTCTCTCTCTCCCTCTCTCTCTCTACCCACCCCTGCTCCGCGCTCTCTCTCTCTCTCAAAATGAATAAGTAAACATTAAAAAAAAAATATTTGGAAGTTTACAGCAAACTTGTGGGTTTCTAAGTGGAAGTGTCCCCTCTTTAGAGATGTCTTTTCCTGAGCACTCCATCTAAAATGGCTTTCTCCTATTATTATCTCTGAACTTAATTTGTTTCCTTTCAGAGCATTTATCATAATCTGTGCTTATCTCTTTGTTTCCTCGTACGGCGTTCATTTCCACCATCATCTTTTCAGCATGAAATCCACATGGGAAGATGCTGAACATAGTTTAACTTACTTTTCTTTCATACTACGTCTTTGACACCCAGTGTGTATTTTCTGTTTGGCGGCACGTGTCAGTTCCCACCAGCCGTGGTTGGTGGCTGCCATTCGGGACAGGGCGCCTCTAAATGCTTAAACCTCTGGTCTGGCACGTAGTAAGTGCTTAATGCACGGATGGGAAGAAGCAGGGATAAGGGATCAGGAAAGCTGATCGCATTGTCCTCCTTCACATTGTTTACACTTTTTTCCACTTAGGTTTTATGCCACCTGAAAAGTTTGCAAGCTAGAGATTCTTTTATATTAAAAAACATCTTCATTGTAAGACTCCTCAGCCATACCCTACCCCTGAGAAGCTTGAGGCCAGTCTTTCCTGGGAGTTAACATAGTCATTTTGCTTCCCTCCTAACTTCTGGAGGAGAGTACTCGGTTTCTATTACTCTGTAACAAGTTATCACAAACTCAGTGGCTCAAAACAATACCCATTTATTACTTCAGCCTCTGTAGGCCTGAAGTCTGGGGATGGCGTGGCTGGATTCTCTGTTCAGGGCCTCGCAGAGTTGCGATTAAGGTGTCCGGCAGGCTGCATTTCCTTCAGGAGCTTGGTGTCTCTTCAAAGCTTGTGTGGTTATTGACAGGACTCAGTTCCTCACTGTTGTAGGACCAAGATCCACCCTCCCTGCCCCGCACCCCCCCCCCCCCCAGCCCCACCATTTTTTTTTTTTTTTTTTTTTTTTTGCCAGCCATCAGCTAGGGGCCAGCTCCTAGAGGCCACCTGCTATTTCCTGTGACCTGGCCTTCTCCACAACTTGGCAGTTTGCCCCTTCAAGTCCAAGAGGAGAGCATCTGCTGCGACTCTGAATCTCTCTGATGTGTTATCTCTGACCTTCAGACTCTTTTTCAAAAAGCCTGGCCTGATGAGGTCAGGCCCACCCACATTCAAGGGGGAAGGAATTAACAGATAAACAGGGTGTGCACGCCAGGGAGCAGGAATCTTGGGGGGCCTTTCTGCCTACCACAGGGAGAATAGCTGGATTGACAGCATCTATTAGAGGAGAGGAGAAGTAGTTATTTCTTGTACCTAACTTGGTGCTCTGGATGGCACGAAAGTGTTCATATCACAAATGTGTTTTGGACTCTGTATGTCGGGTGCTAGGCCAGGTGCTAGGATGGAGCAGCAAACGCGGCAGACGTGGTTCCTGTCCTCCTAAAGCTTCCAGTCTAGAGGCCATGAGAGAAGTTTTGCTGCCATTTTAAAATAGATTATGACCGTGGTTGCAGAACTCTGTGTAACTAGATTAAAAACCATTGAGTAGGTATATAAAATACATCTCAAAACTTTTTTTTTAAATTTTTTTTAATGTTTATTTATTTTTGAGACAGAGACAGAGCATGAACAGGGGAGGGTCAGAGAGAGAAGGAGGCACAGAATCTGAAACAGGCTCCAGGCTCCGAGCTGTCAGCACAGAGCCCGACGCGGGGTTCGAACTCACGGACTGTGAGATCCTGACCTGAGCCAAAGTCGGCCGCTTAATTAACCGACTGAGCCACCCAGGCGCCCCTAAAACTTTTTTTTCTAGTTTTTTAATTTGTTTTTGAGAGAGAGAGAGAGCGAGCGAGAGTGAGACAGAGTGTGAGCAGGGGAGGGGCAGAGAGAGAGTGGGAGACACAGACTCTGAAGGAGGCTCCGGGCCCTGAGCTGTCAGCACAGGGCCCGATGTGGGGCTCGAACTTACAAGACCATGAGATCATGACCTGAGCTGAAGTTGGACGCTTAACCGACTGAGCCACCCAGGCACCCCTCAATAAAACTGGTTTTAAAAACTTTAGGTGGCTATGGATTTTTTTTTTTTTTCTCAGCAGAATAGACATCTGTGTTTAGAGAAAGAACCACTGACAGAAGGTGCTGAATTTGAATTATCAGTATACTGAAAAGTTGTGGGTCCCTGTCCTCAAGGAGATGGCTCTAGTCATCCTGAATTTAGCTAGCTTTCCGAAGGAGGTTGTTCCTGTCTGCAGCAGTGTGGGCAGAAAATCTGCCAGATTTGGACCAGAATGACCGCAATTTAGGTCAGAACTTGATACTTAGGGGAAAGAAGCAGTCCAGCTTGAATAGCTGCCTTAAGGCCAACCGTAGGGCTTTGGAGTACTGGGGAACCTTCACTGACCGATTTCACAACCCTCGGGAGTACCTGCCCCCCACTTCCCACCCCAAGGGGACAGGCTGGTGGCCATCATGGGTGGAAGGAACAGTACCTGGGGACCTTTCTGCTATAGCTCTAAGTGCATTTCTCTCCTCTTTTTTTTTTTTTTTTCCAACTCTTTTCCCCACTTTATTTAGTTTGAGAGAGAGAGCACACATAAGCAGGAGAGGGGCAGAGAGAAAGAGAGAGTCTCAAGCAGGCTCTGTGCTCAGCGCAGAGCCCAAGGTGGGGCTCAGTCCCACGACTCTGGGATCATGACCCGGGCCAAAATCAAGAGCCTGATGCTTAACCAACTGAGCCACCCAGGAACCCCGCATTTCTCTGCTTTCTATGCACGTTGAATGAGAAGTATATGTGTTAGCCGAATGAATCCTAGAAAACACATTCTGGAGGAGATGGTCCTACATGGGAGTTGAATCTTCTGCCTTACTCATCTCAGACAGATGTCCTGAAGCCTTCCCATCACTGGTTTTATCGCAAAGGAGGCTTACTGACTATTTAAAATCTGTCCCAGGGTGCCTGGTTGGCTCCGTCGGTGGAGCATACGGCTCTTGATCTCAGAGTTGTGAGTTAGAGCCCCATGTTGGGTGTGGAGATTACTTAAAAATAAATCTTAAAATAAAAACAAAAATCTGTCTCAACAATCTCCGTCTGGGATGGCAAGATCGTACCACACTAGGCTGGGCAAATCTCCCGGGATGCCAGACTGCCCCACTGCATAGGACACAAGGTCTTGGCCATTGACTTCACCCATGTCACAGGAAGGAGTCTAGCCCTCCCCCCCCCCCACCTCCCGCCCCTCGACTTTCTGGCAGACTGCCCGAACAGCATTATCCAATGCTGTTTGTTGATACAGAAACACGAAAGCCAGCGCTCACCGAGGGTTTTGACATCAAGTACTAAAGTGACTCATTCTTTCATTTCCCAGCCCTCTGACAAAAGGGGGCCTGCTCTTGAAACTCCTTTTCAGACTTTAGTGGAAGTCGACTCGTAATCTAAACAAGTACCTAAGTTCTTGATCCAGTTTTTCTAATGACTCTGCACTTCTTCTTTTATGTCTCTCTTTTTGCTCCTTTTAAGTTTCAAGACCTTCTAGATTCTTCTTGTTCCTGAGCAAAGAAAAAAAAAAAATCATCCTTTAATTTCTTTGGATTATATCTGACAATCTTTAGGGTGTTGTTTCTTTCCCAGAATGAATCACCTAGAGAAGTAAGATTGGTCTAACAAATGTAATTTGATGACAGCCTATAATAATGTTGTTTAAGCACCTAATCTAAGCAGCTAATCTCCAAACACTGGTCCCCGCCCCATGTCATCTACGCATACACCTCTCCCCCCATTGAAGTCTCATTATATTTGCTGTAGTAAGGCCAGATCCAGGTGTTTCTAAGCACTAATTTGTGTATTTTTACACCCCAGATAACTAATCTGTGTTTATTTAGAAGAAAATTTAAGGGCACCTGGGTGGCTCAGTCATTGGAGCGTGCAACTCGATCTTGGGGTTGTGAGTTCAAGCCCCACCTTGGGTGTAGAGGTTACTTAAAAATAATATCTTAAAGGGGCGCCTGGGTGGCTCGGTCGGTTGAGCGTCCGACTTCGGCTCAGGTCATGATCTCATGGTCCGTGAGTTCGAGCCCCGCGTCGGGCTCTGTGCCGACAGCTCAGAGCCTGGAGCCTGCTTCTGATTCTGTGTCTCCCTGTCTCTCTGACCCTCCCCCGTTCATGCTCTGTCTCTCTCTGTCTCAAAAATAAATAAACATTAAAAAAAAAATTAAAAATAAAATCTTAAAAAAAAAGAAAAAAATTAACCAGGGAATGAGAAGTCCCTATTAACTTGGATAAAATTAAGTTGTTGAAAACCTCAAATTCACTGGATCTTATTTGCTGGATTGTTTGTATTCCTCAGAGCGCTCCCATATTGTATAGTTTTTTGTGTTTTTTTTTTTAACTTTTTTTTTAATGCTTATTTTTGACAGAGAGAGACAGGGACAGAGCATGAGCCGGGGAGGGGCAGAGAGAGGGAGACGCAGAATCCGAAGCAGGCTCCAGGCTCCGAGCTGTCAGCACAGAGCCCGACGTGGGGCTCGGACCCACGAACCGTGAGATCACGACCTGAGCCGAAGTCGGACGTTCAATGGACTGAGCCACCCAGGCATCCCAGTATTTTATAGTTTTAACTCCTGTAGTCAGATTTATTTATTGGTTTTGTTTTTTGTTTTGTGTGTATGTGTGTGTGGTTGGGGGGGATTTATTTATTGTTAACATAGCGAAGCTTCACTTGTCACTCTGGCAAAAATGTTTCCAACTCGTGTAGACAGTTTACAGAGACAGTGATACCTGCTCATCTGAGCTATCTTACAGAAACTGTGGAAGTTCCTTGCCCTGCCTCTCTTGATCACAGCATCCAGAAGCTAGGTACTTACCCTGTGTCACGAGGTCATGGTTGAGTGTAGTCTCACAGTAACCTTGCTCTTATGTACACGATAAAATAGCATTGTACGCCTCAGCAATGCATCCCACGAAACATGCTTTTTGGAAAGTGTTTTAAAATTTGGTTTCTGTTTTTATAGCTTGGACTGATAGCAGTCACATTGTACAGGCGAAGGAGAGAGAGAAATTACATGTGTTGAGTGCCTTTCGGTTTTATTTAGTCTTCATAATGGTCCTGTGAGTTAGATGTTATCATCCCACTTTCCAGATGGATCATGGGTACTTGCATGGCTGGTCAGTGGTGGGTCTGTATCCACACCTGGGCTGATCAGACAGCAGAGCCCAAGCTCTTTGTTCTACCCAGCTCTGCTCTGCCTTCCCTACAATCTGGAAGCTGGAAAGAACGAGGAAAGGTTATCCAGTTCCATCAGACAGAGAGGCAGATAGGCACACACACACACACACACACACACACACACACTCTCACACACACACGAATCTTCAAGATTGGAGAACTTATTGAGGATTATCAAAGGAAATGTTTGGCGGGGGGGGGGGTGGAAGTGGGGGGGGCAGGTAGGTAGTTCTTCCATCCCAGTTAAGCTAAGAGCATGGTCCGTAAGTTTTATCTTCCATTGAATGATCCATTTTACCCAAGTATTAAACCAAGTGACAGTCCTCTGTTTAACTTTGAGAAATGAATCATGTTCCTTTGAAAATACCTTTTGTGGTTCATGCTCTAAAAAGAGAACCACCCCTACACTTTTGGAAATTATTCCTTTTAATGGGTGTAAAAGCCTTTGGCTTTCACAGACCTCATCAGCAGAGATGTTCGCTGATGAGCACCAGTGACTTTGTCAAAATTAGTATCAGGAAATAATGATGGGAACAGACAAGTGACACCATGTTTTGGGCACATTTAGTTGAAAACTTAAAAGACTCTTCACAGGCAGGTAGGTAAGCAAATTGGAGGATCTGAAAATGATCAAAATGTGCTATTCAAAGTTGTGTATTTACCTCTTGCTGCTGAGTTAGCTGCTCCTTGGAAACTTCTGGCTCCCCTTTACTAGCATTGCCTCCAGAGGCAGTTTACAACCCACACTCACAAATTAATGTTGTTCTTTTAAAGTCACACCTCATGCAGACCTAAAATTTTTTAACTTGATAATTATTTTGAAAATGGAGCTGTCACATTTTTTTTTCCAAATTAAAAATTATCCTCAAGAGACATTTACCATTATCAAAAATGTGTTTTGAAGAAACCCGAACAAACCTGCCCCTACCAAGTTTCACAGTGGCGATTCAGAGACGTTTTGCTCTGTCTCGGCACTGTTGAAATGAAGGGGTACATAATCTAAAATGAACTATTTGTGGGGCGCCTGGGTGGCGCAGTCGGTTAAGCGTCCGACTTCAGCCGGGTCACGATCTCGCGGTCCGTGAGTTCGAGCCCCGCGTCGGGCTCTGGGCTGATGGCTCAGAGCCTGGAGCCTGTTTCCGATTCTGTGTCTCCCTCTCTCTCTGCCCCTCCCCCGTTCATGCTCTGTCTCTCTCTGTCCCAAAAATTAATAAACGTTGAAAAAAAAATTTTTTTAAATGAACTATTTGAGGGACACCTGGGTGGTTCAGTCGGTTAAGCGTCCGACTTCAGCTCCGGTCATGATCTCACGGATCGTGGGTCCGAGCCCCGCGTCGGGCTCTGTGCTGACAGCTCGGAGCCTGGAGCCTGCTCCGGATTCTGCGTCTCCCCCCCTCTCTTCCCCTTCCCTACTTACGATCGGTCTCTCTCCTTCAAAAATGAATAAACATTTAAAACAGATTTTTAAATGAACTATTTGAAGGGGTCCACTCGTAGTTGGATGTGTACATTCTGGTCATTTTTTAAATTGTGGTAAGATACATATAACACAAAATTTGCCGTCTTAGCCAGTTTTTAAGTGTAGGGTTCAGTGGCATTGAGTGCATTTGTGTCGTTGGGCAACCATCACCACCATCCATGCACTGAACTCTCTGTGTCTTGCAGAACTGAAACTCTATACCCAGGAAAAAAGAAATCTCCACTCCACCTTCCTGCAGCACCTGAGAATCAGCATTCTACTTTCTTTCCATATACATTTACTACTCTGGGTATCTGCTCAGTTTGTTTAAAAAATTTTTTTTAATGTTTATTTTTGAGAAAGAGAGAGAGTGCGAGGGTGGAGAGACGCAGAGAGAGGGAGACACAGAATCCAAAGCAGGCTCCAGGCCCTGAGCTGTCAGCACAAGCTTGACGCGCGGGGCTCCCAACTCGTGAGCTGTGAGATCGTGATCTGAGCCGGAGTAGGATACTTAACCAACTGAGCCACCCAGGCGCCCGTTTGGTTGTTTCTTAAAGTATTGCTTGTATTACTTTATCATTAAACTCATACGCCATTTCCGAAAACATACCTAATAAAAGCTAAATTAATGGGATCTAACGAAATAGAATTTTTTCCCCTGAATTTTGCCTTCTTTCAAGGAAGAAAAACTACAAAATGGGTTCATATCCATACTCTGGGTGACATTAATGACTCAGTGACCTCTACCTTTGTAGCAACAGCTGAAGTGGTTGGCAGCTTAAATTCAGGGCTACTACTCTATTGTCACGCAACAGAAAAAGGGCATTTTGTTCAGAATCCTTACTAAGGCAGGAAAAAAGTACCAGTGCATTCTGGAAGCATTTCAAAGAAACAGGATTGGCACTGAAAAATGTTCTTCTGTTAAAGCAGAAGACAGAGTATTTGATTAATGATAATGCTTTATTCCTGTTCCAGGTGGAAATAGACATTAATTGGACCCTTTTTCTGAATAAAGAAATACAGTTGACTTTTTTTTTTTTTTGATTTTGTAAATGTTTAATGCAGGAGAAAAAAATAATTTGTCAGTATGATGGCTTATTAAGAAATTAACTTTGGGGGCGCCTGGCTGGCTCTGTTGGTTAAGAGCCTGTGATTCTTGATCTTGGGGTTGTAGGTTGGGGTCCCACCTTGGGGTGGAGAGATTACTTAAAAATAAAACTTTTTTTTTTTAAACATTTGTTTATTATTGAGAGACAGAGAGAGACAGAACATGAGCACGGGAGGGGCTGAGATATGGGGAGACACAGAATCTGAAGCAGGCTCCAAGCTCTGAGCTGTTGGCACAGAGCCTGACAACGGGGTTTGAACCCACAAACCGCGAGATCATGACCTGAGCCGAATTCGGATGCTTAACTGACTGAGCCACCCAGGCGCCCCTAAAAATAAAACTCTTGAAAAATATAAATTAACGTTGTAATCATTTTCATTCTTGTTAATTCTCTTCGTGATGTCTGCACATAGTTTTCAACTCACTAGCCAACAACTTGGATTTCGTTAGATTGTATAGGATGATGGACTTGGACTTGGACTTGGATGATGGCTCAAGGACTTGTTTTACTGTACCCAAGCAGGGAGGGGGATGTAATGAGATGTTTGTCCTCAGTTTGCATTCTGTCTCAGAAGCACTTTCCAGTGTGCCTCAGCAGCTTACAGGCATATTCAGCCTCTAATGCACCTGAAATACAAAACCACAGAAAACAACACTCTTGTTAAACTAGTAATTAGCGATTAAACAAAATAGAGAAATAATTTTGGGTGGATGTTTGAGAAAGGTAAATTTGTAACCACCTACTTGTCTTGACAGATAGTTGGGAAGCTAGGGGTTATCACTAACTACTTGAGCCTGTGGGCATGTCCTCTGTCTGAAATGTGAGTTTCCTATGGTCACTGCCTCCATTGGAAACATTCTGCGGAGTTCGTCCTCATCCAGAATAACGATGATGCTGGTGTTGATGAAGAGTGAATGTGACCCTTAGTATCACCTCACACGGACGTTCATTGGGGAGTATTTCAGCCTCCGTAAAAGGGACGTGGTGGATAAAGGTGGTTTTCTTCCTACTTAGCAAGTGCTGTGAAAATAGTCTTTTTGCTCAGTGAGACAGGCTTAAAGATGTGAAATGTAGTTATTTAATCCTCCCCTCGCAAAGTGCAAAGAGTTTGATAACTGGAATTGCATTTAATCATTGGGGTACAGATTGTACCGTGCATGCTAGAAACCCAAACCCTGTTCTGTTGAAGGCCGTGATGAATGCTCATTTTTTTTTTTTTAAATATATTACGTTTTCACTGCTCATAAAGAGGCATCATGTCCAAAATGAAAAAACCTCTAGATTCAGGATTTAATAGCTCACCTCTTTCGGATCGTGGTTCACAGCAACTTGGACACAGCTGAGTGTAATTATGTTTTTCAGCAGTGTGACTTATGGTGCTGCGGATAGGGGCGCACTTAGAGACTTCTTGCCAAGATCCAGTTGAAAAGGAGCTTGGTGGTTGTTTTTTTTAAAGAAAAAAAAAAAAGTAATTAGGCTATTAGTTGCCCAAATGGAATAATCCCCTTAAGCCTTTTCAAGAAAAACATTTCCAAAAGGGTCAGGTGTATTTAAAATTAGTCATTATTTACATAGGTGCCTAGCCTTTTATCCATGCTTGCCTAGGAGTTGTTTCTTTTAAAAAAGATGTTGGTTGGGGGCACCTGGGTGGCTCAGTTGGTTACAGGTCCGACCTCGGCTCGGGTCATGATCTCACAGTTCGTGGGTTCAAGCCCCCAGTCGGGTTTTGTGCTGACCGCTCAGAGCCTGGAGCCTGCTTTGGATTCTGTGTCTCCTTCTCTCTCTCTCTGCTCCTCTCCCACTCATGCTCTGTCTCTCACTCTTTCAAAAATAAATAAACATTAAAAAAAAAGTGTAAAAAGATGTTGGTTACCGTGTGTCAGAAACCACCTTATTTTTTCAAGGGGTTCAGTACTGGTTCTTAGAGCAAAAGCAGCCATCTTCTGGGTGCTGGGCATCCCAGAAGCTATATTGGAGATCTATTTTTCATCAGCAGAATGGCTCCTTTCAGGGTTCTGGCCTTCAGACAGCCTTTTCCGTGCACCTGGAGGAGGAACTGCCCAAGGGCCTTACCGGCCTCTGTTTTTGAGGAAAGTTGAGAACAAAGTGAAAAGAGGCCAGGAGTCAGGGGAGGGAAGTGGTGGCCAGGGCTAATGGACTGTGGTTTGGGGCTGGAGTCCAGGCCTGTATTGCTGACTCCTGGGCTCAGGATCCTCCCCTGAATGGAGCCTACTCGCCCTGAAGCGGACTCCACACCGAGTTGCCACCACCCCCAGATCCCCCCTCTGGCTCACCTTTTGGGTGTGTCTCATCTTTAAGCTGGATGATCCGCTTTCTTTCTGCTTTTGTTGGATCTTTTTGAATTGCAGATCAGCCACACCTTACAATGTTCACGTTTTAAGTCCTGGAAATTTGCTCCACCTCGCATGCACACCGAGTTAGCATCCCTGAAAAAAAGGCATAATTACTTTCAAACAGATTTTCCTTTCATTTTTCTCCACCCTTTCCTTTAATTAAGCACCTTTGCGTTTTATCTCCTTGAACCCAAAGTACGTATGTTGCTCTATGTTCTGGGTTGCTGGTTTAGGGCGGTGCAGTATATCGAGGAGTAGGAACAAGAATGTAGAACAAGTTGAGTCCTTCCTGGGTGATAGTCATGAGTTGATTTAGGAAGACTCGGAATTTCCTGTACCTCCGTTTCCCCTACTGGTAAATGCCTCTCTGTTTTACTTCCATCAGGGGCTGATCATAGGAGATAGGGAGCTTCCTTGGCAAATGTTAAGTACTGATGATTGTCCATCAGTGGGTGCCGCGTGAGTTCCTGGTGATGCAGTCCCTGAGCTATGCAGGAAATGATACTGTCTCACATTTTAAATACCTTAATATTAGGGGACCATACAGTGCAATAGACATTTTGGAGCCTACTTTCCAAATGGTCCATGGGAAGGAAACCTAAGGTATCCATGGGATCTGACTTTGCCCAGTGGAAATGTTATGTCATAGTAACACATGTTTAAGGATTAGTTTATTTCCAAGCATGCGGGGGCTATAAATTGCTTCTTAAAATTTTACTCTCCAGCACCGTGATGTTTATGTTGCTATGGTGTCAGGATTGACACTCTTGCTTGAGTGTCAGGATTGTCATTGAAAATAGATAGGCCAAAATAACAGCTTAACAGGTGGTTGTGCTTTGTGATGTTTGTAAAACCATTTTGTGAAGAGGTCCAGTACAAGTAAATCACACAACTGTGCCCTTTACTGCATTTTATATCTTACCCATGCTTGCCTTCTTCTTCTTCTTCTTCTTCTTCTTCTTCTTCTTCTTCTAACACATGCCTCCCTTTTTAATTTTATATATAGATTTCCCTTCTCTTTCCAGCGGTGCTATGCCAGTTTCCTGTAGTAACACAAGGTTTCAGCTCATTTTATTTAGTGGTGAATGTCCTTTCCTTATTTGTGTAACCGGAGCCCTCCTCCTAAAAATAACCCTTCTTTGCCTAACGTGACTCTTTTTATAGCCGATGCACTCTTTATTTAAATGGAAGACCTCTTTTTAATGTGCCATTTACATACACACACGCATGTATTATATTTCATATCCATAAATACCTATTATGTATGTATTTCCTTGTGAGGTGTAATCCTTAGTGAATTTGGTAGGAGTTGTTTCCAATGACCTATCGTTAAGCGTTCACCCGCCGTTAAATGACAGTTTTCTTTCTTTTTAGATAAAATCATAGAACCCTACCGTTAAAACCGTTCAGCTTCCTGCCCACTGTAAGAATCTTTCCTACAATGATCTTGCACGGTGATCATCTTGCCTTTTAGCCTAAATACCAGCATGGCACGGTCGCTCACTCTTCTGCGGTATGACCCCAAAAGCCATGATTGTCCTATGATTGTCCGCTCGTGATCGTCTTTTCATTTGTTTCATTGACGTCTGCCTCCCCGGAACTTTCATGGTCGTCACTCATTTCCCCCTCTATAATGACACAGATACGAGACACTTCCACATGCTGGCTCTTGAAGTATTTTAAAGAAAACTCGAATGCCCTTTGGTTTTCTCTTCTGCTGGCTTTAACATCCACAGTTCTGTCAATGACTCACCTTACAAAATGGTTTCCAGATGCCCTCACCCTTCCCGTGGTTCTCCTTTGTCATTGGCATTTAATTTTTTTTTTTTTTTAACATTTTATTTATTTTTGAGACGGAGAGAGACAGAGCATGAACGGGGAAGGGGCAGAGAGAGAGGGAGACACAGAATCAGAAGCAGGCTCCAGGCTCTGAGCCATCAGCCCAGAGCCTGACGCGGGGCTCGAACTCATGGACCGCGAGATCGTGACCTGAGCCGAAGTCGGATGCTTAACCGATTGAGCCACCTACGCGCCCCTGTCATTGGCATTTAAAAAATACTGACCACAATGCTCTAGAGCAAGAGTCAGCAAACTTTCTGTAAAGGCCCAGAGGGACACACTGTAGACCTGCCATCACATCCCTATCACAACAAATCACCCCTGGCCTGTAACACAAAAAAGCAGGCGAAGGCAGTTCTGTAAATGCATGGGCATGGCTCTGTTCTGATGACATTTTATTTGTTTATGGGTACTGAAATTTGAATTTCGTATAATGTTCGCACTTGACAAGGTATTATTCTAATTCTAATTTAATTCAACCATTGAAAAACACAAAACCCATATGTAGCTCAAGGGCCATACAAAAACAGGCATGGGCCGGGTTTGGTCCAAGATCTGGGAGGACCCGGGCTGAAAACAAGGGGAACTGTTACTTCAGCACCTAAGGCTTTGTGGATGCTTTAGCGTTAGCCGTTGCCATTTTCAGAAGCTGCGTTCAACTGCTGGTTGCTGGGGCGCCTGGGTGGCTCAGTCGGTTACGCCTCCAACTTTGGCCCAGGTCCTGATCTCACAGTTCCGTGAGTTCGAGCCCCGCGTCGGGCTCTGTGCTGACAGCTCAGAGCCTGGAGCCTGCTTCCGATTCTGTGTCTCCCTCTCTCTCTGCCCCTCCCCTGCTCACACTCTGTGTCTCTTTCTCTCTCTCTGTCAAAACACAAACAAAACTGCTGGCTGCTTCTGACATGGTGATCAGCTCCCTTAAGCCTCCTGGCAAAGCTCAGTCTCTCTACCCGGAGCCTGTAAGATCTACAAAAATGTCACCTTATAGCAACAACGGTCATTACCAAATGTCACCTTATAGCAACAACGGTCATTACCATAGGACTTTGAAATGTAAATGTGATGGATGCTGTCTGCTGATTTCAAGTTGGACAAAATGTTTTTTGATTCTTGCTTCTGTTATTTACTGTGTTGGTGAATTCTCTTAGCTTAGTGGCAGATGTAATGAGCATGCCTTTCTGTCTTTATCCAAGCCACCAACTTTTCGGTAGCATCCAAATCACAAAATATAGCTCGTAATTGCTTACCTCAGTTGCAGAAACCAATAGGCATTTGGGTATAAAAATAAAGCCCTCCATTCTATTTTCATAAGCTTAAGAATGGATTATTCTCTACTTCCTCATTAGTTTTAATTTTTAAAAAATGGTCCTCATTAGATTTTGTGAAACGGTTTTGTGAAACTGTTTAACTAAGATTATAATTTAGCATTGCGGAGGAGAAAATTTAGTAAATGGTGAAGCCAGTTTTTTTTTTAAGTGTATAAACATTTAATTAAAATTATATGTTTGTTTATGTGGGCATTTCCTTAGCAAGGCTTTGCTTTCATAGGGGAAGGGGAAAGCACAGTAGGCCAACATTTGTGGAACATTCAAGTGTACCAGGACCACTGTGTTTTTTATTAATATTTATTTATTTTTTGAGAGTCAGAGAGAGACAGAACATGAGCAGGGGAGGTGCAGAGAGAGGGAGACACAGAATCGGAAGCAGGCTCCAGGCTCTGAGCTGTCAGCACAGAGCCCGATGCGGGGCTCGAACCCACGAACTGTGAGATGATGACCCGAGCGAAGTCAGTCGCCCAACCGACCACTATGTTAATTGTCTCATTTTATCCTTACAAGTCAGTGTCCAAGGTGGATCCTATTATCTTCATTTTACAGATACGGAAATCGAGGCTCACAGGATTTGCTAAAGTCACTCAGAGAGTCAATGGCAGAACTAGATTCAAACCCAGGGGTCTTTGACTACAAATTCCATTTGCTTTCTCCCCCTACACCATTGCTTTCTACAGCCAGAGAAGTTGACATTTGTTCATTAGCAAGTTAATTGCATCAGCACAGACCATTGATCCTAAAATGGATATACTGTATATTCCTGAGGTATTTACTCAAATGGACATATTTTGCAAGGTATGTCCTAGAAACAGTATAAAATGAGAAAATTGCCCTCCTTCATAGAAAGAGAGTGATCAAGTTAAAACTATTTGCATTTGCCATTCTTTGGTAAAACTGGGAACATAGATACAATTGTGGATTACCTTAAAGCTATTATAAGTCTTGAGGGAAACCTTGATTGTTTTTAGAAAGCTTCTATATTTATCTAGACTCTATCTTGCAACAAGGCACTTCAAGATGCCATTATATGAATATTCAAAAACTAATAGAGCCTAGATGAGAATGTGTGATAATCTAAAGATATTTAAATCAGGGCTTTAAAAATACATTACTTCAAGTGAAAAGGGAAGTCTCGTAAACAAATTTTTTATAATTCACTATGCATTCTAATTCCACTTCTGAGTCTTTAAAAGCAGATTTATAGAAGGGGGATGAAACAAATTTTCCGAATGAAAATTCGGAGCTCTGAAAATAAAATGTATTTAATATTTTAATTGTCAACAGCTTGCCATTTTTTTCTGTTAAATTTCTGTGTTGAGATATAATTCACGTATCATAATATTGAGATACAATTCACCTATCATAAAATTCACTTTTAGTTTTTTATTTAAAATGTTTTTTCTAATTATTTTATTTATTATTTATTTTTTAATTTAAAAGTTTTAACGTTTACTTAATTATTTTGAGAGAGAGAGAGAGAGCACAAACAGGGGAGGGGCAGAGAGAAGGGGAGAGAGAGAATCCCAGCAGGCCCTGCGCTGTCAACGCAGAGTCCGACGCGGGGCTTGAACTCACGAACCGTGAGTCAGACGCTCAACCGACTGAGCCACCCAGGCACCCTTAGAATTCACTCTTATAAATAAGTGTACAGGTCAGTGGTTTTAGTATATTTACAAGGTTGTGCAACCATCACCGCTATCTAATTCCAGAACATTGTTTTTCATGTTTATTTATTTATTTTGAGAGAGAGAGAGCATGCAAGTGAGGGAGGGGCAGAGAGAGCGGGAGGGAGAGAATCCAAGCAGGCTCTGCACTGGGCTTGATCTCACGAACCATGAAATAATGACCTGAGCTGAAATCAAGAGTCGGATGCTTAACCAACTGAACCACCCATGCGCCCGTAATTCCAGAACATTTTCATTGCCCCCCAAAAGCCCATACGCCCATTGGCAGTCACTCCCTATTAGCCCTTTTCCCCAGCCCTTGGCAACCAAAGTCTACTTTCTATCTTTATGAATTTGCATAATCTGGACATTTCATATAAATGGAATCATGCCATATACGGCCTTCTGTGCCTGGCGTCTTTCCCTTCGCGTAATGTTTTCAGGGTTCATCCATGTTGTAGCATGAATCAGTGCTTCATTCCTTTTTATGGCCGAATAATATTCCGTTGTATGGATCTACCACATTTTGTTTGTATCCAGTCATCAGTGGATGGACATTTGGATTGTTCCCACTTTTTTGGCTGTTGTCGAATAATGCTATGAACATTCATGTGCAAGCTTTTTTTGGACACTGGCTTTCAAATCTTTTGGATCTATATACCTCTTGGTGAAATTGTTGGTCCTGTGGAAATTCTGTTTAACTTCCTGAGGAATCACCAAACCGTTTCGCACAGTGGATGGCACTGTTTTACATTTTCACCAGCCGCGTATGAGGGCTCCAGTGTCTCCACCACCTCACTAACACTGTTTATTTTCTGTCTTTTTTATTCTAGGCATCCTCATGAGTGTGAAGGACCATCTTATTGTGGTTTCAATTTGTATTTCCTTAATGACTAATACTGCTGAGCATCTTTTTCACGTGCTTAGTGGGCTGTTTATAAATCTTGGGAGAAAGTTCTGTTCCAGTTACGTATCTGTTTATCGTTGGGTTGAAGAGTGCCTGTATTCTGGATGTTAGACCTTATCAGATACATAATTCGCAGATTATTTCCGCCCATTGTGGGGGTTGTCTTTTTTAGTTTCTGGATAATGTCCTTCGAAGCACAAGCACTTTAAATTTTGATGAAGTCCAATGTATCTATTTTCTTTTTTTTTTTTTTTTTTTTTTTTTTTTTTTTTTCAATGTATCTATTTTCACTTTGGCTCTTTTCGCTCTCTGTGTCCTAAGAAACCATTCCCTAATCCAAGGTCACAAAGATTTACACTTAAGGTTTCTTCTAAGAGTTTTATAGTTTCAGTTCTTACATTTAGGTCTTTGGTCCGTTTTTTGAGTTAATTTTGTATATGGTGTGAGGTAGTGATCCAAATTCATTCTGTTGCACGTGGCTTTCCATTTGTCCCACCACCATGTGTTGGAAAAGATTGTTTTTCCCCACTGTATTGCAGAACTTGCTCTTTCTCCCTCAACATTTTGATCCTGAGATTGATGCATATAACTATCATTCATTCATTTTTATGGCTGTGTAGTATACTTAAAAAGTTTTATTTATTTAAGCAGTCTCTTAAAAAATTTTTTAAAAAAAATTTTTTTTTCAACGTTTATTTATTTTTGGGACAGAGAGAGACAGAGCATGAACGGGGGAGGGGCAGAGAGAGAGGGAGACACAGAATCGGAAACAGGCTCCAGGCTCCGAGCCATCAGCCCAGAGCCCGACGCGGGGCTCGAACTCACGGACCGCGAGATCGTGACCTGGCTGAAGTCGGACGCTTAACCGACTGCGCCACCCAGGCGCCCCTTAAAATTTTTTTTTAATGTATATTTATGAAAAACAATTTTTTCATGTTTATTTTTGAGAGAGAGAGAGAGAGAGACTGACAGACAGAGTGTGAGTCGGGGAGGGGCAGATTGCTAGGGAGACTTAGAATCTGAAGCAGGCTCCAGGCTCTGAGCTGTCAGCACAGAGCCCTATGCGGGGCTTGAACCCACGGGCTGTGAGATCGTGACCTGAGCCGAAGTCGGAAGCTTAACCCCGGTGCCCCAATGTATATTTATTTTTGAGAGAGAAAGGCAGAGTGCGAGAGGGAGACACAGAGTCCTAAGCAGGCCTCAGGCTCTGAGCTGTCAGCACAGAGCCCTATGCGGGGCTTGAACCCACGGACTGTGAGATCGTGACCTGAGCTGAAGTCGGAAGCTTAACCCCGGTGCCCCTAATGTATATTTATTTTTGAGAGAGAAAGGCAGAGTACGAGAGGGAGACACAGAGTCCTAAGCAGGCCTCAGGCTCTGAGCTGTCAACACAGAGCCCGATGCAGAGCTCAAACCCACCAACCGCAAGACCATGACCTGAGCTGAAGTTGGACACTTAACTGAGTCACCCAGGCGCCCCTATTTATTTAAGCAATGTCTACACCCAACGTGGGGCTGGAACTCATAGCCCCAAGATCAAGAGTCCTGTGCTTTTTCTGACTGAACCAGCCAGGCACCCCTTATGGCTGTAATATCCTTTTATATGAATCTGCCAAAATGTTTTTATCCGCTGTTTGATCCATGCACACTGGGCTGTTCCTAGAGTTTTGCTTTTAGGAACACTGGTGCTGAGAACAGACTTGAAACTATTTCTTACTACCCATGTGTGAGAATGTGTGGGGAATATACCTAGAAGTGTAGAGTTACACACATGTTCTCCAAAGTGATGGTAATATTTATGCTCCTATCAGCTACGTATAAGAGTTACATTTGGGAGAACTCAGTTTTTAAACATTCTGTTTGTTTAGTGTCTGTCTGAAAACAGTCATTACCTAAAGGAAAGTTGTAGTATTTGCAAGTGAAATCTGCCTTTTGGGCTTCTGATATTTTATTAGTAAGAATTCTTCTGAACGAGTGAAAGGTCCTTAGCTGGAAAACCTAGTATGCAATCAGTGTCTCTTTAATTTGTGAATATCAGTGTGAGGCTTGAACAGATCTTTGGCTGGTCGAGGTCCTGAAACTTTCTGCTAATAGTAAATGAGCGTGTGTGTGCTTCATCATGGCCAGCCCACTGTTGCTGTCTTACACAGAGCCTGAAGCAAGTGTGATATAACAGTTGGTGGAACCAGGGTATGGAGGGGTGGGTGGGAGGATGCTTCCCTTTCTTGGCATCCACATGTTCGCACACAGTGGTGATGCTGAGTAAAATTGTGTCCATGATGTTGGGAAGCATGGCCTATCTTATCTTGTAGTATTGTGTGAAAAGGTTGATGACAGTTTGGGCCAATGGTGCTCAGAGCTCGAAAGGAGATGGAAATGCCCTCTGGGCTGGGGACACATCCACTGCTTATGATTAAAGGGAGTTGCGCCAGACCTCCAGCGTGGTCCAGGCAGATGGGTAGCGACAGGCTGGTGGCCGTCAGGAGGTGGCCAGAGGCCTCTGGAGGGCAAGCGGGTGGGGGGCGCGGACCTCTTGCCCAGCAGCATCAGAGAAGCACGCGGGGAGGTGCTCCAGCTCAGAGTGGGGCTTAGTGACAGGGTGCCAGTTACGAAGCAGGAGTGAGGGTGGAGGGAAGGAGGATGTTGGCAAGACGCTCCGCCCTCCCCAACCTTAGGGGCTCTTCAGTAGGTCATCAGGCCCCGTATTAAAGAAAATGGAACTAGGATGGAAGGAAGCAACTTAGTCTCAGGAATTAGTTGATGTTATGCCTCATGCTATATAGACTGAACATTTATATATGCGCCCCCCTGCACCCCCACCCCCCACCAGATTCATTTGAAACCCAGTCCCCGATGTGATGGTGTTTGGAGCTGGGGCCTCTGAGAGCCCTCAAGAATGGGGTTAGGGTAGGGGCGCCTGGGTGGCGCAGTCGGTTAAGCGTCCGGCTTCAGCCAGGTCACGATCTCGCGGTCTGGGAGTTCGAGCCCCGCGTCAGGCTCTGGGCTGATGGCTCAGAGCCTGGAGCTTGTTTCCAATTCTGTGTCTCCCTCTCTCTCTGCCCCTCCCCCATTCATGCTCTGTCTCTCTCTGTCCCAAAAATAAATAAACGTTGAAAAAAAAAAAATTAAAAAAAAAAAAAAAAAAAAAAAGAATGGGGTTAGGGTTTTTATCAAAGAGACCCCAGAGTGCCGCCTCGACCCTTCTTCCGTGTGAGGGCACAGGGAGAACATAGCCATTTATGAACCAGGAAGCAGGCCTTCGACCAGACACTGAATGTGCTGATGCCTTGATCTCGGACTTCTTAGCCTCCAGAACTGTGAGGAATAAATTTGTTTGCTTATGAGCCACCCAGTGTGTGGTATTTTGTTACATCAGCCCGAATGGACCGAGACAGCTCGTTCCTGGAACCGGCTCACGATAGCAAAACTAGGTGGGCCCGACCTCTACTCCTCCCACAAATCGTAGCCGTCCTTGTTTTGGGTGCTTCATATGGGCTAAGCGTTTATGTATATTCATTTGTTCGCTCCACACAATCATCCTATGAAGTGGATTCTGTTACTGTTTGTTACAGATGGGAAAACCGAGGCACAGAGCCGCTAGATGACTTTTCAAACAGGCAGTCATGCCTTCACTTCAACCTCGTGTTATCTTTATGGTCTTAGATAAGACAACTCCATTTTCTGTTACAGTTTATTTATAAAGTAAGAGCCTGGTTTGCCCATCATATGTGGAAGTGCCTCACACCTTTGCCTAGTCTACGGTGTTTGTTAATACTTCTACTGAGGGGCGCCTGGGTGGCCCAGTCGGTTGGGCGTCTGACTTCGGCTCAGGTCATGATCTCAGGGTTTGTGGTTCGAGCCCCGTGTTGGGCTCTGTGCTGACGGCTCAGCCTGGAGCCTGCTTCAGATTCTGTGTCTCCCTCTTTCTGCCCCTCCCTACACATGCTCTGTCTCTCTTTCTCTCAAAGGTGAATAAACATTAAAAAAAAAAAAATACTTCTACTGAAAAACCTTTCCGGACTGAGGAAAGGACTTGGCCTGGGGCCTGGAGCAGGGTTTAATGTGTGTGCAAAAATCAGGTAGTTTGTCTAGAGAGAGAAGAGAGACATGGCGGGGGTGGGGGTGGGGTCAACATTCCAAGCAAGTACTGACAAAACTCGATGCGTTTTCCAACTAGCCTCAGGATGCCTGGCATTAACCCAGTCCTCCAACTCAACTGGAAAGTAGATGCTTGACAATTTCTCACTTGTTTGCACACTCCTGATCTCCATGACCTTACACACACACAAGTAGGGGAGGGGCAGAGAGAAGGAGAGACAGAATCCCAAGCAGGCTCCGTGCCATGAGCGCAGAGCCCGATGCAGGGTTTGAACTCATGAACTGTGGGATCACGACCTGAGCGGAGATTGAGAGTCAGATGCTTAACTGACTGAGCCACCAAGGCACCTCCTTTTTTTTTTTTTTAAAAAAAAACAATTGCTTTTCTTTTTCTTTTTCAAATGTTTATTTATTTCTGAGAGAGAGAGAATGTGCGCATGTGTGGGAGGGGCAGATGGGGGTCCGGGAGAGATCTGAAGCAGGTCCTGTGCTGACAGCAGAGAACCTCATGTGGGGCTCAAACTCACAAACTGTGAGGTCATGACCTGACCAAAGTCAGATGCTTAACTGACTGAGCCACTTGGATATGCCCCCTCATTTTTTTTTTTTAAAGTAAACTCTGCCCTCAGTGTGGGGAATCGAACTCATGACCCTGAGATCAAGATCTGCACGGTCTGTGACTGAGCCAGCCAGCTGCCCCTCTCCTGCCTTTCTTTAGCTCATGAATCTCATGGTGTTGCTTCGATTAGATTGTAAGATTCCTAATAACAAGACCCACGTCCCCCTTCTCTGAATCCCTTGGATCAGCATAGCCCCCTTTATGAGTCTATGTCCATTTAAAGTCCTCCTGGACAGACTTTTCCTATCACCCTCTGCCCTCCCTTGTACCCCGCGCTAATAAAGTGTTGGCTATATTACAGCTACATGGACATGGTTATATACTGGCCTCAAGATACCCTTACAAATGAAATCTAAAGTGGTGGACCTTTGGGGCGCCTGGGTGGCTCAGTCGGTTGAGCATGCAACTTCTCTTCAGGTCATGATCTCGCAGTTAGTGGATTTGAGCCCCGCGTCGAGCTCTGTGATGACAGCTCGGAGTCTGGAGCCTGCTTCGGATTCTGTGTCTCCCTCTCTCTCTCTGCCCTTCCCCTGCTCATGCTCTGTCTCTCTCTGTCTCTCTCTCTCAAATAAATAAACATTAAAAAAAAAAAATAAAGTGGCAAATCTTTTTGAACCCCCAAACTCATTCTAGATTCACACTTTATTCTGTCTGAAGGTTTATAACATTTTCTGAAAGCTCATGTTTTACTCCTCTCTCTTCTGGATGATTTGCAAGGAGCTTTGGCCGAAAGCGATAAAGTCCTGACTGAGACGTGCTACCTGTGCAGTAGGTCACATCTTTCAGAATGAAAATGTTGACTTTAAAAAAATCATGCTTGCCCGACAAACAAACCTGAATACTTTTTATATGTGGTAGATGTGTCAAAAGGTCTTAATTTTTTTTTTTTTTTTTTTTTTTTTTTTTTTTTTTTACTTCATTTGCTCGTACGTTGAAGGACAATCACAAAGTTGAAGGCAGTATCAGTGTTACATATGGAATAATATGGAAAACGGCATGGCTGTGACTGGAGTGTAAAGAACACAGGAACCGACTGAAAATTCACTTAACTTTCCAAATCAGGCTTTGTACTTTGTGTAGATAAATGTACGCCTCCTTTTCTTTTCTTTTCCTTTCCTTTCTTTCTTTTTTTTTTATTACAATTTTTTTTAACGTTTATTTATTTTTGAGACAGAGAGAGACAGAGCATGAACAGGGGAAGGTCAGAGAGAGAGCGAGACACAGAATTTGAAACAGGCTCCAGGCTCTGAGCTGTCAGCACAGAGCCCGACGCGGGGCTCGAACTCACAGACCGCGAGATCACGACCTGAGACGAAGTCAGCCGCTTAACTGACTGAGCCACCCAGGTGTCCCTCTTTTTTTTTTTTTTAATTTGAGAGAATGAAAGCGAGGGAGTGGGGCAGAGGGAGAGAGAGAGGGAGAGAGAGAGGGAGAGAGAGAGAGAGAGAGAGAGAGAGAGAGAGAGAGAGAGAGAGAGAATATCGGAAGCAGGCTTCACATTCAGCACAGAGTCCGACCTGGGATCAAGACCTGAGCCAAAATCAAGAGTCAGATGCTCAACTGATGGAGCCACCCAGGCGCCTCTCTCTCTTTCTTGCTCTCTCTTTTTTAAGATTTTATTTAATTTATTTTTAATTTAATTGATTTTTTTTTAACTTCCATCCAAGTTAGTGGATGCATATAGTTAGCATGTAGTTAGCATATAGTGCAACAGTGATTTCAGGAGTAGATTCCTTACTGCCCCTCTTACCCATTTACCCCCATCCCCCCTCCCACAACCCCTCCAGCGACCCCTGTTTATTCTCCATATTTAAGAGTCTCTTATGTTTTTGTCCCCCTCCCTGTTTTTATATTATTTTTGCTTCCCTTCTGCTATGTTAAGATTTTATTTTTAAGAAATCTCGACACCCAACACGGGGCTCAAACTTGCAACACCAAGATCAAGAGTCGCAGGCTCAGGGGCGCCTGGGTGGCTCAGTCGTTTAAGTGTCTGACTTCGGCTCAGGTCATGATCTCACGGTCCGTGGGTTCTAGCCCCACATAGGGCTCTGTGCCGACAGCTCAGAGCCTGGAGCCTGCTTCTTGATTCTGTGTCTCCCTCTCTCTCTGCCCCTCCCCCACTCATGCTCTGTTTCTCTCTGTCTCTCAAAAGTGAATAAACGTTTAAAAAAGAAAAGAGTCACAGGCTCTACTGACTGAGTTAGGCCAGGAAGCCCTATGCCTCCTTTTTGTTATTTATATATATTTGACTTACAATGGACGATGAAGAAGCTGTATTTTTTACTTAAGGATGTATAACCTAGGAGAAACAAGGTGGTCATAGGGAGATGTGGTGTATTTTTGCATAAATTCCTTGCCCCACCCCAGCTCTTGTCCAGGTTCCCAGGTGGAGGGATGCTGATGTGCTGGGGTGGGGTCCTGCCATATTTGAGAAATTCGACTTTTGCTTTATCACCTTCCTCTCTCATGTAACTTGGCATCTATATCCCCATTCAAGAAGAATTTATATCAGTGATCTAAGTTGCCCTTAAGAACAAATTTCCCAACATTCGGGACCCTCCTGGTTCTTGAGCCCAACGTGGTGTCAGTGAGGGTAGCAGAGGCACAGTTAACTTGATCTCCATTTCATCTCTTGGTTGGGTCTCCTGTTGCACAAACCTTGAGTATTTAAAGTCTTGAATCTGTTCTTTTTTTGTTTTTTTTTTTTTTCTATAACATTCTAGGTGTCCTTTGCTGTGGATCGTATTTGTGTTTGCATCCTTTTTAAATAGTTTCTCATCAATTGTCCTGCTGATAGCATACCTTTGAGGTCATTACCATTGTAAAGATCTCCTTGGTATCCTGCCGACCTGGTTTTGACTGCTCAGCTGATGGAACTAGACCTATTGGAGTATCCTTTCTTTGGGAAGTACAAGTCATAAATCTTCTTATCCACAGATGATTTGAGTCTTTAGGCTCCCAGGCACATGACTTCATTATTAGGCAGTAGATTAAGGTCTCCTTATTACCTTGCAGACTATATAAAGCCTCCAGAATACCTATTTTTTTAAGAGACTAAATTTCTAACTTGCTCAGTTGGTTTGTTTATGGCCGTGCTGCTCTGCTGGCCCTGGGAGAAGACAATTTTACATTTAAATGGAATATTCCAACTTTGCTTAGTAAGTAGTGACCGAAAAATTACAACGCATGGAAAGGGAACTTCAGTGTTTCACACGAAAAGTTCTGTCACAAGAGAATCCCCATTTTCCATTCTTTGGGTAGGTAGGTAGGCACATTTCCATGCGTTGCACCAAACAGTCTTGCTGGAGGGGAGGAAACAAACGAGAAATCAGCAACCACCGAGTATGGGGTCGTATTAGGAATCCGGCTTACTGTGACCATGATGAAAGCAAATGCCCTTGACCAGTGGAAATGGACACTGGCGATCCCTTGGGTTGTTGTTTAGGATTAGGTTGGTGTTACAGAGTAACCGCTTCTTTCTAGGCCAGGTGACGTGGTAAGGGGCAGAGAGCAGCCTCCTCTGCCCCCAATTAACACCAGATGGACAACTCCGGGAAATTACGCAGAGACCGTGGCTCGAAACCACGGTAAAAGTTTGCTTAGGGAGAGCAAGGGGAAGGGAGCGAGAAATGTGAGAGCAAAAAGGGAGGTGGCCGGGCAAGGTTGGAAAAGACAGGCAGGTGTAGGAGCTGAGGGGAGGAAATAGGTGCATATGGCGGGGAAATGGAAGCTTTCTCGGTTGCTCCGTCAGCAGCATTTCATTGGCACCGATTCTAGAAGTTTCCTATTTCTGGGGCAGAGCGTAGATCTGGTGCATTTCCTAGGAAGACAGATTTACATCCAGCGAACGGCATCTCAAATTGCTGTGCCAGACTCGCGGATCCTTCTCTGTGTCCTTGTCTCAAGTTTTGTGGCTTCAGGACATGCATTAGATGAGAGGGGTAGCCAGACTTTCATAGCTCCTGGGGGGACACTTTCTAGTTCTGACCTTAAATATGATATCAGGAAAATTCTGAGAAAAGGAAGACCCTCTTTCTCCTGAATCACACGGTACGTTGACTCATGAGACAGCAACAACAACAAAAAAACGTTTTGTTCCAGAAAGATCCACTTGTGGCTGCACTTAAAGCACAAAGTAATCAGAGACAAGTCACGCTCTCATTTTGCTTTGTGCTCGTGGGCCTGACATTAGTCTGTCTTTGATCCCTGAGGGGGTGGGAAGAAGGCAATGCTTTTCAGGTTGGAGCTAAAAAAAGGCACTCTGTGGAAGGGAATATATTTTATTGATCAATGATTAGTGAGCCTTTTTATGACATGCTTGGTATGAAATACAATTTGAAAACCTTCAAAGAAAGGTTCTTGGGAATTACTAAGTCACGGCCGGGTCGGCATGCCCCTAAACACAGCCAGAAACATTGGCGCAAAAATCTCAATGTGCAGCCAAGTTCCTAAATTCTTGGGGGGCGTACAGAGACGAAGCAGTGCGATTTCCTGCTTGTGTCTTTATTTACATGGCATTTCCTGACATTTAATGTGTTTTCTCATCACAGAGCACTTAGTGTGTCAGTATTCAGGCTTCTTCTCCAGTATTCCTTTGGATCAAATCAATAGTCCTTTACTCATATCCGTGTGTAGTGCAGAGAAAATCAGCAATGGCTCATGTGGGTCCTCATGTGCAATGAAGCTACCAGGACGATGACGTATTACCGCTGATGTGAACTAGAACATACTTGGCCCTAGTCTTGGGGGGGTGGGGCTCTGTAGGGTCCTTATGGGTATGGAGGGAAAATGGCTCTTGGAGAGACCTCTGTGTCCTCGTCTCTGGCTTCCTCCCAGGTCGGCTGAGTGAAGGCTTTCCTCCTCATAGCATGAGTGATTGCTTGGCAGGTGGAAGAAGAACTTTAGGTTTTTACTCTGTGTTGGATTCATCCACACACACAGCCCGTATCTAGGATGCACGTCTTTTTTTTTTTTTTTTTTAATGTTTATTCTTTTTGAGAGACAGAGAGCAGGGAGATGGACAGAGAGAGAGGGAGACCCAGAATCTGAAGCAGGCTCCAGGCTCCGAGCTATCAGCACAGGCTTGAACCTGTGAACCACGAGATTGTGACCTGGGCCGAAGTCGGACGTTTAACCGACTGAGCCACCCAGGCGCTCTCCTCCCCCACCTTTAAAAAAAAATATTTATCTATTTTTGAGAGAGCACAAGCGGGGGAGGGGTAGAGAGAGAGGGGCCGGACAGAGGATCCAAAGCAGGCTTGGAGTGGTCCTCACAGAGCCCGTCGTGGGGTTCCAACTCCCAAACCACAAGATCGTGACCTGAGCTGAAGTTGGGCACCCTATAGACTGAGCCACCCAGGCACCCCTAGGGTGCATGTCTTTTACCTGGGTGTCAAAGACTCGGAAACAGAGGACGGTAACTTCTGGAACCCATTTATGTTGTTTCAGAACACTTGTGCCCAGTGTGGTATCGAGAGGCAGGTTGCTGCTCTACAAGGTAACCCTCCTGCAGATTATGACTGTCCTTAAATCACTTTGCCTGCAGCCGCACTCTTGCGTGGCCTTAGCGAAGTTACTTTGATCTTGAAATGTGGCAAAGAGACAGTGTCGATCTAGTAAATATGTATCAAGTTCTGGGAACGCTGTGGCGAATGAGCCAGCACAGCCTTCCTTCCACAATCTAGCACGGCCAAGGCAATTAGAGACCTTCCAGAAATAGTATTGAGAGGCAAATCCCACGTATAGGTGATGCATGAAGGCCACAGGAAATGACCTCAAACTGAAGTTAAGATTCACAGTATGAGAGACGAGCCCAGAATCTGTGAACTCAGAACCCAGCAAGTGAGCCGGTAGAACTTGCAGGAAGGATGACTCAATTGTGACTGTAATGAAGAAGGCTTAAGCCAAGTCATCTGAAGAAACGACACTAGCATATGCTTCGAAAGAATAAAAGGAGAGACGGAGAAAAACAAAGCAAGTGTCTTCTCAGGCCTCTTCCAGGAAGGGAGGGGGTCAGAGCCCTTTGACATTGTCGAACTTCCTTCCGTGGTGTAGAGTTGGGGGCAGTGGGCGGGGTGGAGGCAAAACAGGGCTTTGGAGCCAGACTAAGTTGGAATCCCAGTTCTGCCACTTCTTATTAGGTGTTTGACCTTGAACAAGTCATTTCAACCTCCTGAGCTTCAATGTGCTCGTCCTTAAAAGTGGGCTGAAAGAGGGGCACCTGGGTGCCTCAGTCGGTTGAATGTCCCGCTCTTTTTTTTTTTTTTTTTTTGAGAGTGAGTGAGAGAGCACGTGGGAGGGGCAGAGAGAGAGAGAGAGAGAGAGAGAGAGGGAGGGAGACAGAGAATCCCAAGCAGGATCTGCAGTGTCAGCACAGAGCCTATTACATGAACTGTAAGTTCATGACCTGAGCCAAAATCAAGGGTCAGATGCCAGCAGACGCCCTGAGTGTCCAGCTCTTGATTTTCAGCTTAGATCATGATCCCAGGGTTGTGGGATTGAGCCCTACATTGGGCTCCGCACTGAGCACTGAGCGCGGAGCCTATTTGAGATGCTCCCATTCTCTCTCCCTCTCTCTCTCTGTCTCCCCCCCCCCACTTTTTTCCCCTCTCCCCCACTTGTGTGTGCTATCCCTCTCTCTATAGTAAAAAAAAAAGTGGCGGGGGGGGGGGGTGCGTGCCTGGGTGGCCCAGTCGGTTAAGTTATCTGACTCTGATTTTAGCTCAGGTCACGATCTCACAGTTTGTGGGTTCAAGCACTGCATGGGGCTCTGTGCTGGCAGGGCAGAACCTGCTTGGGATTCTCTCTCTCCTTTTCCCTCTGTCCTTCCACCGCTCGTGTCTCCCCCTGCCCCCAAAGAAATAAACATTTAAAAAATTAAAAAAACTGAAAAATAGTGTACGTGCCTAAATGTGATGTACATTCAGCAGGTGCTGCTGCTCTAAGGGGTGGAGCTCGGGTTTGAAAACCCAGTTATGTCTGGGTTCTGTTACTCCCAGACTTCAGCATACTTTCTTTCAAAAAAGTTTTTTTAAAATTTTAATTATTTTGCTCTTTTTTTTTTAAATATGAGAAAGAATATAAGGATTTTAATTGTATTACTGTTCAGTTGCCAACTGTTTTGATATGTTGAACAAAGTCCATTGATTCTTCGTGGAGGAGGGCTTGCTGGAGCGTGTGAGTCAGGCACCTGCATCATTAACTTGTCCAGAAGCTCTTTGCGGCAGATTGATTTTAAAAGCCCCCAGCAAAACAGGATTTCATTCAATGGAAGGAAATATTGTCAGGATGGCACTGAGATTTGGATTTGGCTTTCAAATCATGTGTTACAAGTCAACTAAAGGTCTTTTCCCTGACACGATACCTTGCAACTTCTGTTGTCTCTAAGGGCCTTGCCTGGGGGTGATATTCACCCGGAGCATCCTTGGGACCTTGCTCGGCAGGTGTGGCTTTTCTAAGGGCGAGAACATGGGCTTGGTATGTAGAGTTGGTGACATCTGATGACCAGTATTTTCAGCCTACAAGGGTGCGTGGTCTACCTGCATTGGAGTGGGGATCTGTGTGCGTCCAGATGTGTCCCTGTGGGTTTCCATCCAAAGGCGAAGGACAAATAAATACAAGGAAGTTGCTAAAAGGGGACACCTGGGTGGCTCACTCGGTTAAGTGTCCGGCTTTTGGTTTTTGCTCATGACCTCACGTTTCGTGGGTTTGAGCCCGCCACGTGCTCTGTGATGATGGTGCAGAGCCCTCTTGGGATTCTCTCTCTCTCCTTCTCTCTCTCTCCTTCTCTCTCTCTCTCTCTCTGCCCATCCCACGCATGCTCTCTCTCTTTCAACATAAATAAACGAAAGAAAAGAAAAAGTTGCTAGAAGAAAGAGGAGAGCTTGAAAAGTAGGCTCCAGATTGGTATCCAGCCTGGAAGGAATATGCACACCCCCCCACCCCCTTTCTACATGCAGAGCATTGCAATGTTACTTCTTGGGTGTCTTTATCCTTACGTAGATTTAGTACCGAAACATCAAGATTGGTTTCACAGGAGAGGTTTTGAGTAGGTTCCTTGCAACACTGCAAGTCATGCTTTTCTGAAATTGGTTTAACACCCATCCAAACCCCACTGGTGTTTCTGTTACATCTTACAGCTATTCCTGTGCGCCCCGTAATAAATGACCTCTGTAGAGGAAGAAGAGTCACCAGTTCATTGTACAGAAGGATGAGGCCCTCGGAAATGGCGACAGATGACTCAAGATATGCCACCTGTTAACGAGGCGCATTGCTTCCGCAGAAATCTAGCTATAGGCAAACTTTCTCTCAGAGGGTCAACAAGTAACTGTTTTTTGGCTCTGCAGGCCATAACACGTCTTGTCACAGTCATTCAGCTCTGTTGTTGTAGCTCAGGACAGCCATAGACGATGGTTTAATGGAATGAGTGTGACCGTGTTTCGATAAAACTTTATTTAACAAACGGGCCTCTGGCATGGAGCCCCTGGTGGGGTGACACATGCATAGGTTATCATAAACTTCCTGTACCCCTGTGAGTATGAAAGTTCATACTTTGGAGTAAGAAACTCTTTTGAATATAACAGAGAAAGAGAGTTTTCGTATTTACACGTCACAGTTTTTCTTACAGCCTATTTAATTTTTAGATAAGTGGTCCACATTTATTTCCTGGAAACTGGATTCCTCATAAAAGCTTGGTAAGGGTACCCACGTTTGATACGAAACTAATTGATGACGGTTGAACTCTTGGTAACTTTGAAGTTAATTTTCACGTGCCAGCAACGTTCTCAGTAGCACGTTTCACGCATGTCTCCTTTGTAGCAAGCACAAGCGTGGGATCCCTGAAATTCCTTGCTGCCATCCCAGGTGACTCTCTTAATCCTGAGAGTGTCCACGATTCCCCTGGGAGAAGTTCTCCTGGTCGTCTGGGCTAAGTCCACACTAATACGTAGGGCTTTGTGGTGTTGTGAGACTCTATTCCTCTCACACAGTTTACACTTCCTTACTACTGAACCCTCCTCTGACCCGATTCCTCGCACAAGAGAGCGCAAGCCGGATCTGCCATATTTTCAAAGTCATCCTTCATTGCCCACGAACATTGGCTGCACCCCGAGCTTGGCTGTGAACTGATTATTCTCACCAGGACCTGTTAACACAAGTTTCATCGCTCCCAAGGCTAAAAATAAGCCATATTTAACACTTGGAAGCAAAATTCCAGGCGAATATATAACCTGATTTGATTGAATCTTCGTTGAAAATGTTAACGGTGGAATCAGATGCTTACCTTTAGGGTGGAATGTTGCATTTTTTCTGTGAACGGGTGGAGAGAAATCAATTCCACCTATCAATTGATAACAATCAGAGATGGGTGGATGCCTAAGCATCTGAAATGACAGTAGTTCCTCTTGTTTGAGGGCCTTCCCCTCAACCCCCTGCTTCCCATTTGTGGCACACTGCCATTGAGTGACAGTCTTTTTTTTTTTTTTTTAACTTCTTTTTTTTTTTTAATGTTTATTCTTTTGAGAGAGAAATAGAGCCTGAGTGGGGGAGGGGCAGAGACAGAGGGAGACACAGAATCTGAACCAGGATCCAGGCTCCAAGCTGTGAGCACAGAGCCCCACGTGGGGCCCGAACTCATGAACCATGAGATCATGACCTGAGCCGAAGCCGGATGCTTAACCGACTGAGCCACCCAGGCGCCCCTGACTGACAGTCTTTTATTTAAATCATGCTGCTACATTATAGGATTTCGGGATATTTAGTGTCTGCTACGGTAGAGAAACAGAATGTGCCTAGGAGATAACAGGTATTAATTATAGTCATTTGTGAGTGATGGCATTATAGGTGACTTCTATGAGTTTTCTGTTTCACACATGCTCTGTAGTGAATATGTATTGCTCTAAGAAAAACCGTGCTACGGCTTTCAAAGTTTGTTGCCAGTAAGTACATTTTACGACCTGACCCAGTACAAACCTGCATTTCTGTGTTTATCAAATTAAAACAAAGAGTCTCATGAAACATTAGTTAACCTTTCTGCTACCTGTCCTCACCTCTGACTTTTTTTTTTTTTTTTTTTTTTTTACTACTTGTCTATTCTGTTTTACCGAATGCAGAGAAAGAAAGAAGAAAGTATAGGTATTGACCAACTGAAATGATTTCATGAGCCACTGATGGGTAAATTGAAAAATACTGATTATATCGTGCAGTCATGCCAGACTTTTATTTCACGGGTCAGTAAAATTTCAGAAGAAATTTCAGCGATTGATGTAAGATCATTCACTTATGATGTTGCAGAATAAGGATATTCTAGGGGCGCCTGGGTGGCTTAGTTGGTCTGACTCTTGATTTCAGCTCAGGTCATGATCTCACAGTTTGTGAGTTTGAGCCCCGCACCGGGCTATGTGCTGGCAGTGTGGAGCCTGCTTGAGATTCTCTCTCCCTCTCTCTGCCCTTTCCTGCTCACTCTCTCTTCCAAAAAATAAAAATAAAAAAAATTTTTTTTAAAGATATTCTAAAACTTAAATTGCTATTCCGTCATTAATTTTTTATTTTTTTATTTTTTTTAATTTTTTTTTATTTTTAAATTTTTTTTTCAACGTTTATTTTTTTTATTTTTGGGACAGAGAGAGACAGAGCATGAACAGGGGAGGGGCAGAGAGAGAGGGAGACACAGAATCGGAAACAGGCTCCAGGCTCTGAGCCATCAGCCCAGAGCCCGACGCGGGGCTCGAACTCACGGACTGCGAGATCGTGACCTGGCTGAAGTTGGACGCTTAACCGACTGCGCCACCCAGGCGCCCCCCGTCATTAATTTTTCATGTTTACGATTTGGGGGGAATTTTCATGTCAAAATATCCTTTCTTTTATGAAAGACTATTTCGTGGGTTTTTTTTTTTTTTATTATTATTCTTGAGAGAGAGAGAGAGAGAGAGAGAGAGAGAGAGAGAACACAAGCAGGGGAGGGGCAGACAGAGGGAGACACTGAATCGGAAGCAGGCTCCAGGCTCCGAGCTGTCAGCACAGAGCCCAACACGGGACTCAAACTCATGAACTGCGAGATCATGACCTGAGCCAAAATTGGACACTTGACCGACTGAGCCACCCAGGCCTCCCAAGAAACATTTATTGGTTAAAAAAAAATTTTTTTTAACATCTATTTGTTATTGTGAGACAGAGAAAGACAGAGCATGAGTGAGGGAGGGGCAGAGAGGGGGAGACACAGAATCCGAAGCAGGCTCCAGGCTCTGAGCTGTCAGCACAGGGCCCGATGCGGGGCTCAAACTCACAGAGGGCGAGATCATGACCTGAGCTGAAGTCGGACGCTTAACCAACTGAGCCACCCAGGCGCCCCTATGAAAGAATATTTAAATGTGAAACTTTGAAAAGGGTACAGTTTTGGGATGTAAATAGTGAATATATTTAGCTTTCTGAAAACAGACAGCACTCACTTTGTTTTTTTCTCTCTGGCAGTGAACTGGTGCAGATTTTGCAAAGCAGTAGCATTTAGGAATCATCGAGAAGTTATCAGTGTTGCCAAAAGAGCGTTGCTTTGGGACGGTACCATGTCAGCAACCAGTTCTGAATCCTGGCCACTTAGGACACATCACTCAACTTTTCAGAGCCTCCCTCTTTCTGTTCATCTGCAAAAGGGGTGCCTTTCAGAGGTATAGAGATAAGATTTATAAAGGGTTTAAGACCATTGCAGATGCAGAGGAGTTGATAAATGTTACCCGCTCAGGATCATTCCCTCTCTCTGCTGCTTTTGTGATTATGAGCTTCTGGAATGTGGGAAGAAGTCTATTATTATGTGCTTCTGCACGATGATGTGCTATCCCATTAAGGACCTTTAACGTGAAGAACACTTGTTTGCTTCTTGTCTTGTCTTACCCTCAAGATTTAGCCCTGTTTTCACGTCCTGCCGGCCTCTTCCTACAATATCACTCATGACAGGAGCGCAGCTCGCTGGGTCGTCTGGTTTTAGGGCACGATTAGAAAACGTTCCTTGATAGTACAGTGAGGTTGAAGTTTTGAAGCTGGCGGTTTGGCTGGTAAGGCCTTGGAAGTTGAGCAGAAAACCAAGACTAAGGAAAAGGATGTGCTTAAAATAGTTCTCATGCGCCCTCTGTTTAATGACATGGTAATTTGTAAAACAGACTGGCTTCTGTGGCCTTGACTGCTGATAGAGGTTTGTCCCCTACTACAGTTCCTCTTCAGAGTACAAACACGGACACGTGCACAACTCATACATCTCTGCACCTACCTCATTTCAAAGGGTTTGATGAGGATCGTTTATGCCAAAAGTCATGCCTTTCTTTCTTTTTTTTTTTTTTTTTTTTAATTTTTTTTTTCAACGTTTATTTATTTTTGGGACAGAGAGAGACAGAGCATGAACGGGGGAGGGGCAGAGAGAGAGGGAGACACAGAATCGGAAACAGGCTCCAGGCTCTGAGCCATCAGCCCAGAGCCCGACGCGGGGCTCGAACTCACGGACCGCGAGATCATGACCTGGCTGAAGTCGGACGCTTAACCGACTGCGCCACCCAGGCGCCCCAAGTCGTGCCTTTCTTGACCACGGACTCTGTTTATTTCAGCAACATCTTTGTTTACTTAAAGTCACCTCTCGTTGGCCAATGTCTTTTTCAAAAAAAAAATTTGAATTTGAAAAAATTCAACAACTTTTTTTAAATGTTTATTTATTTTTGAGAGAGAGACCGGGTGCGAGAAGGGGAGGGGCAGAGAGAGAGGGAGACACAGAATCCGAAGCGGGCTCCAGGCTCCGAGCTGCCAGCACAGAGCCCGACGTGGGGCTCGATCCCACGAACTGTGAGATCATGACCTGAGCCGAAGTCTGACGCTTAGCCGACTGAGCCACCCAGGCGCCCCAGCAAATATCTTTATCAGATATTTTCAGTTTTGTCCAGCACCGACCATCCCCGCATTACCTTCTATTTTGTTCCCATTGGGTTTGCCCTCCGGGAAAGCTCCAAGCATCTGAAACTCAGGAAATGACCTGGGTGTTCCTGGGAAGGAAGGTTTATATTTATCCAGATCCTGTAAATGTTTCTAGAATGTTTCCTATAATAATAGCTAACCTTTTGGTGGGCTTGCTGTGTTCTAGAAACTTTGTTACTGCCTTTGTTACCGGAACATGATCTCATTCAACTCTAAGAAAAAAGAAATACAGTAAAACCTTGGATTGCTGGTAACTTGTTCTGCCGGTGGTGTTCCACGAGACGAGCAGACGTTTCTAAATACATTTTAACTTGATAAAAGAGCGATGTCTTGCAATTTGAGTTAGTACCTGCCGCCGAATGTCACATGATCACAGCTGAGCCAATGGCTCTTGAAATCTGCCTTGATCTACAAGTGCTTTGGATTACAAGCACGTTTCCAGAACGAATTATGCTCACAAACCAAGGTTTTACCATACTTCCCTGCCTTGATTTCTTGAGAGATCTTTGTAAACGTCAGCTATTACAGTGTGTTCTACCTAGCGATTTCAGACTTCAGGTTCATGGGGACTGCTGTTGTCCCGCAGCTTACCACTCTTTATTGAGTGATTGTTATGTGCCAGGCACTGCTCTGAGCACTGCAGATACACGGCAATGACTAAAACAAACTCTCTGTCCTCTGCTGGGGACGGGGGTGGTGGTGATGGGAGAGATCCCGGCAATAACATGTAAGTATACAAAACTACAGATATGTCAGGGAGAGATTAAACAACAACAACAACAACAACAACAGTAAAGGGACAGGAAGTGGGCATGGGGAGAGAGATGCAGGAAGGCGTTTGATGAGGTGACATTTGAACAGAGACCCGAATGCATCGCAGAACGGGACTGGAAGGTGTTTGGCCAAAGAGCCATTTACTCCTGCACGAAATAGTTCTCCTCCTTCCGTTTTTTTTTTTTTAACTTTTTTTTTTTCAACGTTTATTTATTTTTGGGACAGAGAGAGACAGAGCATGAACGGGGGTGGGGCAGAGAGAGAGGGAGACACAGAATCGGAAACAGGCTCCAGGCTTTGAGCCATCAGCCCAGAGCCCGACGCGGGGCTCGAACTCACGGACCGCGAGATCGTGACCTGGCTGAAGTCGGACGCTTAACCGACTGCGCCACCCAGGCGCCCCCTTCCTTCCGTTTTTGATAGTTTTCTTGTCTCCTCCCAGCCATCCGTGTCAGAAATGGGCTCAGGGGAGCCAGACTGAGAGAAGCCAGCTGTAGAAAGGAGAGAGAGAGAGAGAGAGAGAGAGAGAGAGAGAGAGAGAGACCCACAAGGTATCAGCTGGCAGATGGCGTTGCTCCTGGGGCTTAGACCAGGACCCCCGCGCTCCACAGAACGGAGCAGAGCGAGGCCGGCTCCCAGAAGCAGAAGCCGTGTCTGGTTTCAGAGAGAGCCTCGTTAAGGAGGCAAGAGCTTAGTGCTCAGAACCAGGATGCAGTTGGGGAAGGAGCCTTGCAGCAACAGGACTTAATGCTGACACCTTAGACTTGGAACCAGAGTCCTGTGTCCCCTCCCCGTGCGCACAGGGGATGACCAGAAACACCTTAGCATTCCATTTGGTGCGGTCTGCTTTCTGCCACACTCTTGTGCCGGCTGTCTGTCTTCACTTGTTGATTGCCTCCTCTGCCTGAGAACTCAGCTGCAAAAGGAAGCCCCCGCCCCGACTCGGGCGGAGTTTCCTCATCCGGCCCCCACAGGCCTATTGCATAACCTTTACCCCTTGGCAAAGTGCTGTATGTAATCTTTGTTTGCGCGGCAGGCCCTGATGAGGGAGCCCAGAGCGTGGGATCTAGAGTCAGACCCACTGGTTTGAACGCTGGCTTCCCTTGGGCAAGTTACCCCATCTCCCTTGTTCCACCTGTAAAATAGCAATAACGATAGTACCTGCCTGGTGGGATGGTCGTGAAGATACATTCCACAGCACAGTTCCGGCCCCATGAGCGTTTCCGCTTCGGACGAATCCGTATCCCCTTCACTAAACCGCGGAGCCCTCGTGGGGCTGACATTCTATCGCTGGACACAAGCTACACATTAGCAGACATGGAAATAAATAAGATGTTTTTGGATGGTATTACGTGCTGTAAAGAAAAAACTAAATTAGGGTAATGTGGTCAAGAGTGACCTAAGGCGTGTGTGTGTGTGTGTGTGTGTGTGTGGGTGGGTGGGTGGGTGGGTGTGGCTGGGGGCATGCATTGTTTTAAATAGGATAAACGGAAGCTTCTCTGAGGATTTGACATGTGGACAAGGGTCTGATCCGTGTGATAGTCTGGAGGGCAGTTGTCCAGACAGAGGGATCGGCAAGTGTTGGAATGACCTTGGTGTGTTTGGGCAAGGAGGTGAGAAAAGGTAAAGCTGGGTGTACCCAGGAGGAGAGCAGGAAGTAGTGAAGCAGGGGAGGGAGAAAGAAGGGAAGATGGGGGGAGGGCACCCAGCGCAGATGGTGCAGGGCTCTGGAGGGTGGCCAGGAAGTGTCCCCTTGCAGTGGGAGTCACTGGGAGTTATAAACAAGGGAGTGATACGATTTGACTTATATTTATTATATAATATATATCAAATACTACGTAACTATATATTTAGCTATATACAATTGTATGTAGTTTTTCTGTTTGCTGTGTGGAAAGTTGAGGTAACAGTGGGAAGGGGTAAAAGTCAGGGGCGCAGGGGATTCTTGGACTTTCGTGGAGGCTGAGGTAAAGGGGCTTGTTCTGACAGCTTTTTGGGGGAAGATGGAGAATCAGTAGGGGGGTTTAATAGTGTCCCCTCAAAATTCACATCCACCTGGAACCTCAGAATGAGACCTTATTTGGAAACAGGGTCTTTGTAGATATGATTAGTTAAGGACCTCCAGATGAAATCATCCTGGGTTGAAATCCAACGACTGGTGTCCTTCTCAGAAGAGGAGAGGACACACAGAGGCACAGAAGATGCCACATGAAGACACAGGCAGATATTTGGAGTGATGCAGCCAGAAGCCAAGGACTGTCAGGGCCACCAGAAGATGGAAGAGGAGAGAAAGGATTCTTCCCTAGAGCCTTCAGGGGAAGGGAGACCCTGCTGACACCTCGACTGTGGATTCCAGCCTCCAGACCTGCAGGGGAATCCATTTCTGTGGCTTCAAGCCATGTAGTCCATAGTACTCTGTTACAGAAGCCGCAGGAAACTAATACACCTCCTAAGGGTCTTTGGTTCAGGAGATTTGCACTGGCATGGGGGTGGGGGGCACGGTCTTACCAGGAGCGCCAGCAACTCTGTAGACATCCCTTGAAGTCAGAGAGGGTGGTATTAGCAGGAACTTGAAGGAGCTGGAGGAGCCCAGAGGAGGCTTCTGATGGATGTGGTTGAATGAATCAGTGAATGAATCAGTGAATGAATGAATGAGTTAGTGAGTGAGCGAGTCAATGAGTGAGTGAGTGAATGAATGAATGAGTTAGTGAGTGAGTCAATGAGTGAGTGAATGAATGAATGAGTTAATGAGTGAGTGAGTCAATGAGTGCCTGCCCTTCAGGTCATTAAATATGATATATATAATTGGCCATCCAGGGGCGCCTGGGTGGCTCAGTCAGTTAAACGTCAGACTTCAGCTCAGGTCATGATCTTACAGCTCGTGAGTTCGAGCCCTGCCTTGGGCTCTGTGCCGACAGCTCAGAGCCTGGAGCCTGCTTCGGCTTCTGTGTCTCCCTCTCTTCTGCCCCTCCACTGCTCTCTCCTTCAAAAATAAACATTAAAAAAAAAATTGGCCATCCATAGGGCGAGGGCTGAGTTAGTGAGTAGAGCCACCACCCCTTCTCCTATGTGCCCTCTAAACTCCTGTGAGTTGAAAAACCAGATTAATTAAGATCTTTGTTAGAATTCAGGTGAAGGGGACAGAGTGAGGGCCTCCTAAATGACTTTCTAATGCATAGAATGTGTGGGACTTAGAGTCTGGACTTTTAACATTGATTTTCTGAGCCCAGAGGTAATTTTTCTTTGCTCCCTTTTAAATTTTTTTTTTCAACGTTTATTTATTTTTGGGACAGAGAGAGACAGAGCATGAACGGGGGAGGGGCAGAGAGAGAGGGAGACACAGAATCGGAAACAGGCTCCAGGCTCTGAGCCATCAGCCCAGAACCTGATGCGGGGCTCGAACTCACGGACCGCGAGATCGTGACCTGGCTGAAGTCGGACGCTTAACCGACTGCGCCACCCAGGCGCCCCTCTATGCTCCCTTTTAAATGTCGGTCAGATAAGTCAAGTTAGGAGAAGTGGAGGAGACATCCAGAAGTGTAATCTGCCCCAGCAACAAAAAGCAGTCCTGTTGCTGGTTTATTGCTCCTGGTTTTCGTTTTTGTGTGTGTGTGTGTGTTTTTTTAATTTTGTTTTTGTTTGGAGTTGAAAGTGCTGAAAAGGGACAGGAAACTCCAGGCCACGAGCATTTAATTTTGTTGTAACCCTGCCAGAGGTCTGCCCCCTCTGCTTCTATAAATTTCTCTTGGCCTGTCTTACAGAAAGTGTATATGGACTGAGATCAAGCTTTTTTTTTTTTTTTTTTTTTTTTTAATTAAACAAATAGACTGCACTCTCCTCTGTAAAACATGGGTCCAAAGGGTGATGCCCTGAAAACCTGGCTTTTTGTCCTGGTGACTCAAATTCCTGGCTGTGTTTGGACACACAGTAGGTGCTGAATGAATGCCGTTTTTATCGACATCAGCGCTGAAATGGCAAAGTGGTTATGTATGGGTACCTGAACCTAGTCAATTTCTATATCAGTTTCTCTCCCGTGTAATTGATGAGCGTCCCACTGTTGATTTTTTTTTTAATCAAACACTGTATTTAGTTAATAAAAAAAAAAAAAGCCCACAGAATACAAATCAAAACAGCTGTGTTTGCTGTTGGCGTGGCTGTTCCCTCCTCATCCTGGAGTATGTCATAACAGCACCACATTTGTAGCAACAAAAGTTTAGAAACAAAAAGGATGACTTTTCTCCCTGCAGCTACCAGCGACAACCCACAGCCCCAGCTCATAGCATTTATTTAATTTTGTGTCTGGTAATGGGGCTCAGAGATAATTTTGTGAAGCAGATGTGTGAAGATCTGATCATTATGGAAGCTCATCTGTTACAAAAATAAATACATTCTCCAGCTTTGGGCGGGGGGCAAGACATTACTGTAAGACACTTCCTTTTTAAATGTGCTTGCATATATTCATGGACGGTGTGGAATTTTTTGCAGCCCATGTTCCAGTTTACCACCTTTTGCCACATTTCTTGCTTGTAGGTATCCTGACCAGTGTTGAGGGAAAAAGGGAGGGCAAAGGAAAAAACAAAACAAACAACAATAACAACAACAAATGAAAGAAGCAAATAAGCAAATAAAAAAACAACAACAAACACCTCTTTCCCAGTACGCAGTATAGACAGGAGGAAAGTGAAAAGTCAGCAGTGAAAACACAGGCTTCATTCAGGTTATTACAGGTCATTGGCAGCCCGGAACAGAGCCAAACGGAGGGTGAGGCCAGTGAGACATGCCTCTTGGGTGCAAAAAAAAAACCTCATAAATAATATCTTAATGTGGGACACTTAAAAAATCATAATTCATGCAAATACTCCACGATGAACAAAGTATTAAAATGTTGAAGACGGGAATCTCACCCAGCACTGGCAACCTCGACCTCATTCGCTTCCCTCTAATTAAAAGTAGGGTCATCAAGGGGCGCCTGGGTGGCTCAGTCGGTTGAGTGTCCAACTTCAGCCCAGGTCATGATCTCGCGGGTCCGTGAGTTCGAGCCCCACGTCAGGCTCTGTGCTGACAGCTCGGAGCCCGGAGCCTGTTTCAGATTCTGTGTCTCCCTCTCTCTCTGACCCTCCCCTGTTCACGCTCTGTCTCTCTCTGCCTCAAAAATAAATAAACATTAAAAAAAAAAAAAAAAAGTAGGGTCATCAAGAGCTTGAAAGGAAAAGTTTCTCATTTCTCTAAGCCTGCCTTTGCTCCTCCGGGTTTGAACTCTAGCTCCTTTAGGACCAGCTTTGTGACTTCAGGCAAATGACTTAACCTCTCTGAGCGTCTTTTCGTAAAATGAAGATCACGCTATCTGCTGCAAGGCTTTTGGTTGGGCTACAACTTATGTCTGTGCAGGGAGCCTGGGTGGCTCACTTGTTTAAGCATCAGACTTCAGCTCAGGTTATGGTCTCATGGTTTGTGAGTTCGTCGGGCTCTGTGCTGACAGTTTAGAGCCCGGAGCCTGCTTCAGATGCTGTGTCTCCCCCTCTTTCGCTGCCCCTCCTCCCCCCACCCCCTCTAGTCTCTCAAAAATAAATAAAAAAGACTTAAAAATATTTTTTAAAATTATGCCTGTGAAACACTGGGTGCATAGTAGTCTCCCAATCAACGATGGGAGCTGTGAGGGTTAATGCAGCTTTATTTTCACTTTGTAGGATGTAGCAGAGAATAGCCCCGCGCCTGTGCTTTGAACACTCATACATCGGTTCAACCCATTTCCTGTTTAGTCATGGCTTCTTGCCTGGGTCTTAGCCACGGGCCATAAGCTGTCATTTCAGTACCTCTTTCTCAGAGCAACTCAGCCTTCTGAAGCCATCCAGAAATCAGGTTTCACGGCGGCTTTTATTTATGAAGGTCTCCCTGGTCATTGTGAGTCTCTCTTGAGCGTATTTCCACACCTGATGATTCATCTGGATGATGCCTCACTCTTGTTGTCACTTGAACTGTCCATAGTCCTGAGCTGGCCTTTGATTTGCTCCATAGAGATGGAGCGAGCAAATGTGCTTACCACGCAAGGCTGAAGCTAACATGAGCAAGACTGCAAATCAGGGAAGGAGAGCGCAGTGGGAATCCAGTTAATACTTGATACAGAAAACTGTAAAGCAGCTCAGTTATTCTCTCCCAATTGTACAGGGTGGGCGGGAACAACCATTTTGCGGTCAGCCTTTCTTCTAATCTGATTGTGGCTGCAGAGACTATAAACTGAGGCTTCCCTTTCATTATTCTCCTCCTTAGTCCTCAGGATGCAAAATGAGATGGAAAGAGGACAGGAGAGTGTCACTCAAATAACTTGCTAGCTTTGTGTGTGGGGGGGAGGGTCTTAGTTATCATTAATGGTTTATGTGTTTTGAATATTCATGAGTGACCCGCGCTTCATTGAGGGAGGCAACATGAAGGAAATACACATTTGGGCTTTCAGTCGTGTGTGCTTTGGATGTAAGCTCTTCTCTTCCGCTTAATGAATTAATAGGAACTTATTGAGTTGGGTGCAAAATGATACAAAAAACGAGGGGAATGGGATTTTTGCCCCTGAAGTATTCAGGATGTAGTTGGGTGGAATAAATTCTGCTTGAGCTGAGCACTGGGCTCACCCTCCCCGTCCTGCATTCCCCCCCCCCCCCCTCATTTCTGCCCTGGAAACGTTGCTTGAATCTGCCCTCTCCTCTTTCACCCTCTGGGCATTTGCTCTTGTGGTTTTTATTTTTGTTTTTCTTTAAGCTTTATTTATTTAAGCAATCTCTCCACCCAGCGTGAGGCCCGAACTCACCACCCGGAGATCTGGAGTCTGGAGGGAGTTGCTCGGATTGAGCTAGCCACGTGCTTTTTTTTTTTTTTTAATTTTTTTTTCAACGTTTATTTATTTTTGGGGGGGACAGAGAGAGACAGAGCATGAACGGGGGAGGGGCAGAGAGAGAGGGAGACACAGAATCGGAAACAGGCTCCAGGCTCCGAGCCATCAGCCCAGAGCCTGACGCGGGGCTCGAACTCACGGACCGTGAGATCGTGACCTGGCTGAAGTCGGACGCTTAACCGACTGCGCCACCCAGGCACCCCTAGCCAGGTGCTTTTTAAGGGTGGTCCCTCCTCATTTACTGTCTGGGTCTATTGAGAGCCCTGCGGAGCCCTATTGGAGCCGGAGGCAAAGAAAGCTGTGTGTCCCTCTGTGCACTTATCAAAATATCCTCCCATATTGCGAACCAAGTGGGAAAAGTTAATAAAAGCTCTACAATATTAAACACACACACACACACCAATATATATAAAGTCTCATGTTGTTCAATCTGTACCCGTATCATTGTCAGCTCTCTTAGACTCACCCAGTGGAGTTGGGGTGGGGGATGGGGAGTTGGGGGGAGGTTTGCACGGCCCGTTGCGTAAGGCA
The DNA here is from genome assembly GCF_018350175.1 of Felis catus. NCBI lineage: Eukaryota > Metazoa > Chordata > Mammalia > Carnivora > Felidae > Felis > Felis catus. The sequence goes on along the minus strand of NC_058381.1, from coordinate 47,844,496 downwards.
GGGTTGTAAAACAAACAGCAACAACCTGCCTTTATTGACAGTTTGGATTTTTGTTTTAATTGTGGGTTTTCTTGCATTACTTTTGAGTATTAAAGAAATACTGCATTGAAGTAATAGGCATCTGGATTGCTGGGCTTTCTGGCCCCCCCTTGATTTTGTACCTCCCTCGTTCATACTAATCCTGGCTCCGGTCGCCTGTGAAAGCCCACTCCCGGCTGCCATGCACACAGCTTGGTTACCTTCCTAATAATCCTGATGGTGATTATGTCCCTTGCGTGTCGACTCCTGACTGCCTGGGAGGTGAAATCCAACCCCCTTGGCTTGGCTTCAAGCCCTATCACAGCCCGGCCCCCACTCACCTCCCCAGGGCATCTGCCCCACCTGGCCCTGTTTTTCCTCACCAGGCCTCCACAAGACCTCACCTTGGCCCATGGCTGAGTCGTGCCTGTGTCCCCAAACTCCTGAACCTAAAATGTCCCTGCTTAGCTCTTGAGTTCAACCTGGGATGCCACCTTCTGGCGCGGCTGCGTTTCTGGGCTCCTCAAGTGTGCTTAAATGCTGTTTCCCCCACAGAAAACTGTTTGCTTCCACTCGGATTCCTCCATTGGCTCCTGTCCTCACCATTCCACTGTGATTTATCTGTTTACCTGTGTCCCTGGTTACACTGCCTGCTCTTTGAGGAGAGCAACCGGGCTTTCCTGTCAAATGAATAATGAATACGATTTTGGATACAGTGGAAAAAGCAGCGAGAGCTGCTGTGAAATAATCCATGAGAAACCGTAGCAGGCAGGGAGGGCCCTGGTCTTAAAATACGGAGTCCAATCTTAGTTCTGTCATTAGCTGGCTTTGTGATGCTAGTTATTTTCAGATTTTCACTGTGGAAACTTCCAAACATAAGCAAAAGTAGAGAACCCTCTGATGAACCCGCGTGTACCCACTTGCATCTGTAACAGTCCGCCCAGGACCAGTGTGGCTTCGGGTGAGGCCGCGCCGCCCGCCCCCAGCCCGGGACGACCCGGGAGCAAACGCCAGACAACGTATTCTTCCGCATAGAATTATTTCGGTAAGGACACTAAACTTGGAATTGATTGCAAGCTCGCTATGAACCCGGTGCCAAGGAGAGTTCACAAAGGGTGGGGATCATGGGGAGGCCCTCTGCAGCAAGTCCTGAAGGATGGTTATGGATTTTGGCAAAGAAGTTCTGTTAGGTGGGAAGCTGTGAAATCATGTGAGCCGCGCACGGTCAGCAGATTGTTTTAGCTGGAGCGGGGCAGGGTGGGGAGCCGTGAATGGGGGGGGGGAAGCCGAGCCGTGGAATGGAGGGGCTGACGGCCCCCCCCCCCCCCCATGCTCCAGGGGCAGCCTTTTGGAGGTGTAGGGATAGGCTGGGAACCTTTTTGTTTTGGTTTTACATTTTGATATTTATTCATTCCTTTTTTTTTTTTTTTTTTAAAGAAAGCTCTAGGCCCAACGTGGGGGCCTGGCAGCCAGGTGCCCCTATTTTCATTTTATGTTATGAGTTTTGTGTTACTCTTTTTTCTTTTTAGTATATGTGCTGCCGAAGCGAGCACACTCTTTTTTATTTTTAAAAGTTTTTTTTTTTTTTATGTTTGTTTAGTTTTGAGAGAGAGAGAGAGAGAGAGAGTGTGTGTGTGTGTGTGTGTGTGTGTGAGCGGCGGAGGGGCAGAGAGAGAGGGAGACACAGAATCCGAAGCAGGCTCCAGGCTCTGAGCTGAGGGCACAGAACCCCACGCGGGGCTTGAACCCACGAACCGCGAGATCATGGCCTGAGTCGAAATTGGAAACTTAACCAAATGAGCCACCTCGGCGCCCCCAGTTTTGTGTTACTCTGAATGGTTGCATTCACCCTTGGGTGAGGGGGGCCAAGGGTTGTACTCCTATTTATTGAACCCCCTTCAGCTCTGTCTCTGG